>NW_026962012.1:1304542-1956813 GCF_032445375.1 Bacillus rossius redtenbacheri | reverse complement strand
ATTTAATTTGCAACTATAACCTTAAGTGCGGCGCCAAAAAAACCAATTTTAAGCTAGAAAAAGACTGCTGGAGATTAAAGTTTTCACCACTTTTAGCAACTTAACTATTTTTTATTTCAGGACGTCTTTGTGACCTTTGTGACGTGCAGAACACCTGTTCTCATTATAAAAGGCGCACTGTTCGG
The DNA here is from genome assembly GCF_032445375.1 of Bacillus rossius redtenbacheri. Taxonomy (NCBI): domain Eukaryota; kingdom Metazoa; phylum Arthropoda; class Insecta; order Phasmatodea; family Bacillidae; genus Bacillus; species Bacillus rossius. The sequence goes on along the minus strand of NW_026962012.1, from coordinate 1,956,628 downwards.
ATCTCGTTTATCTGGACTGAAAAAGAAAATTAAAAATAAGAAGACACGGAGATGGCCTAAGCAGACGTGCGGGTGCAAAACGAAGCGCGTAGACTGGAGAAAGTCAAATACATCATGTATAATTAGAAATTCGAACACAAAATTAAACGTAGATTTCTTAAAACCAATACCGAGCTTGTTAAATATACGGAAATTGTGTTTTCAACTACATTTCATGACGCGAATCAATCGTAATTTCCACACCCGCCGCTGGAATTCGCTTCCGAAGCACCTACGCAGACTATCTATTTATTCAGTTAGCAGACCTAAATGTTAAAACTGTATAATGGAAAGGGCTCCGATAAAAGTTGAAAAAAAAAAAAAAACACCTGAACAAAAGTACGAAACCCCGGCCTTGGACCTAATTTTCGACAAGGGATTTTATTAAAATACTCCCCAACTGGTTAAAACTAAACAGTTAATACTATAAAGTTTCATTTTGGCTTTTTTTGAACTTTGTTTCACGCCATCCGTCACAAATGGCCGCAACATGGTTACAAATTTTCCGTTCCTTGCGACTTCCGTTCCATTCTTGAAGTTACTCCTGCCAAGTGCCGTATAAGATGTCAGGATTGTTTTCAGAGGGGGTGTGAGAGGAACAGCCATGCTTGTAGGTCCGCTGATCTAACGATCGACGTGGCTTCCAAGGGACCGGGCAGAACCGAGAGAGCGAGTGCACTCAGCCACTATTCACCTTGCCGGAAATACTCTCCTGGTGGCGGGGAGAAGTGCAGCAACGAGGGCGAAGGGAGGGAGGAGGCCGCACAGAAACTGCGCATCGGGAAAGTTCCGCTCAAGGTCGCGTCTTACTCGAGGAGAGAGAAATAAAGAAGCACGGCAGAGAGAGAGAAAAAAAAAAGGAAGCCTGGTTTCTGGATGGACCAGTCTTCGAACCTGGGCTGGAAGGGAAACAGCAAGGCAGAAAGAAGTGTGTGTCTGTTCTGAAGTTAAGTCACTCTCGTTAGTAGGTAATTGGTGAGCAATACACACTATAGCGGTGTAAATGCTAATGCTACGAACAGGTTAAACAGCTCGATACACAGAAAAAATATATATATTAAATATTTTACAAAAGATTCTACTTAGATACCAGTTGCCAAGAAATAGATTGTTATACTACAAGAAAGACTGTAACTTTGTACAAATCTTAACTATGGTTATTTTTTCATATATTAAATGCGTTTGCCGAGATAATACTAAGTATTTATTACGAGAATCGGCACATAATTTTATATTCTAACTATTCTTTCATTCAAGCATATTTTTTTCAAACCATGTAAATGATAATCGAATAGGCCTATTCAACAATATGACTTTTTTTTTACGTGCTTATTAACGTGCGCAGTTAATACTGTGAAGCAATTAGGGTGAAAAGGTTCAAAAAATATTTCTGTGTACTATAAATGCACCTTAAAGAATACGGTACGGGAGGGGATAATTGGCAAGAGGTAGAGCGACCAAGGGACAGCAAAACTGGATTTCTCTTTTTACTGGTCACGACTGGCGAGAGCAATGACGCCCCAGCAATAAAGGCCTGTGCACGCCACACGCGGTCGGCTGTAGTGGCCGAGGCTACAGGAGCTACAGGAGCTACAGGAGCTACAGGAGCTACAGGAGCGACCCCAGACCCCAGCAGTCACGGAGCTCCTGCACCAGGCGACTTCCCACGGACCAACTACAACACGGGTCCCACGTCTCACGTTCCAACGAATCACCACTTCGCCCCCCTCCCCCCACCAAAAAAAAAAACATTGAAACATTTTTATATTTTGTTTCGCAGATACTATTCCAGATTTAAAAAGATTTTTTTTATTATTTTTTATATTATACACGAAAGTGTTTTTTTATCAATAGGCACTTGTGAACACGAATCCCTGCTAATATTCTAATCGAAAGTTTGTTTGAATGTTTGTCCTTCTTTCACGCAGCAATGGAACAAACGGATCGACATGATTTTTTTTGCACATAGATAGTTTATGGGCTGGAGAGTGACAAAGACTACATATAATTATGAAATTCCATCCCCAAGGGAGTGAAAAGGGGGTAAAATCAGTTTTAAATTAGAAAATTATACGAGATGGTCATACACACAAACATCCAGGTTTTGTAATTTCTCTATGAAGCCACACGATCATATAGCAAGATCTGGCAGCTTACTATTCTTCTCCTTGGCGAAACCCATCCGGTTAGTTAAGCCCGCGGCTGATAGAAAACTAAAGGCGCTAATAACAGTTCAGTTTAGTTTAGAACTTTGTCAATAGATGGCGTTGCCTTGAATTTGTAACGCGCTATCGTTTGGTGCGTCCGTCACATATTGCCTAGGGTTACCTGCCTTCCCACAAAATGAAGCTGAAGATTAGCGTTCCAATTTTGGCTGATGCACCGAGATTGAGCAATCAATGGAATTTTAAAATCAAAATTTCCCATTTTTCAAGTGTATATCCTCCAGACTTGAAACTAGGTAGAGATGTTTCTTATATTATGATTGTTAAGCCCGGGCAGCACCGGGTACTTTAGCTAGTAGGATATAAGGAATTAACATTTAATGGCAGCAATGAATACACTTGAGCAAATTTTGTTATTATTGATATAAGAACATTTAAGTGTATTGTAAATTTGTAATGTTAACATTTTCAAGAACAGTAATAAAAAAGGTGTCCATTTTATTTTCCTCCGAGACTGATGATTCCCTAAATCGGCCTAGGGTTCCATCAATTTGTTTAAAGTTACCATGAAACTCTGTAATCTACTTTTAGAAAGAAATAAACCGGCAAATGCGTATTTGTAACATTATTATCATATTAAGTCGCCCAAGCAGAATATTTGCAAGAACATGTCAACTGCCACTTGAATAACAATTTCATATGCTTTAATCTGAAATTTCTCCAAGCTGATCATTTAGCAGATCGTGTGTTAATTCCTATTGCTTTTCTTGAATCAGCGGATTCCTGCAGTTTGTTTCAGTCGGAGAACCTCACTATGAGTGGCTTTCACCAGTAAAGGCTCGGATTTACCTGAAGTGGTGGGTTATTGCATTGTAAATATCATGCCATTATTTTTCATCCTGGACAATTCCAAAGGATGTTCCCTTACATAAGAATTATTATGTTTTGTTTTGTTTCTAATTTTGTTACCAGGTGAATGCATCACGTTACCTGCTATTTTTTGACACAAAAATTAGAAAAACGTTAGTACTTAAAATTTTTGCATGACTTATTTTGTCGTGATCATTACTAGATGTAATTTTCTGTGTTTCCACCGCTTTACTTCTGTATTCCTATGAAAAAAATACTTCAAAATATTATTTTCGACATACACCAGTGCTTTTTTCACTGTATGTCATAGAGACAACCTGAAAAATACACAAACACACCTGAAAACCAGCCAAAATTAACCCATGTTAAATGCTTGCTAGATAACACTGTTTATCATAGAAGAACAACCTAAAGAATGGACAAAAAGAAAAATATAAACCCAGGAAAAGATTCAAATTCAACCGAAGTCAAATGTTAAATGCCGTGTGTATGTGTATTCTTTATTTTAAGACCATTCTTCAAATTTTCTCTATGACATGCAGCGTTAACAAGAAATTGCGTATGTCTAATCAATCTTCCCCATTGCAAGAATAATTCAAAGAACGGATCCCCCCCCCCCCCCAATAAGTATGCAATTGCCAAAAATTAAAAATCCAACTCTGTGGGTTGAGACCGCAAGGATCGGGGAACTTCTCCCATTCTTGTGTAAGTACACGATCCATGCAAAGCAAGCAGTAATAGTCAATCGTCGCCGCTTTTGCCAAATCATTTTTTCCTTGCGTCAAGACCAACATTTTCGAAAGCCCATCCATACCTGTGTTTCGTGATCCTCGCGTACATGGCCGTTCGCGATGACGAGTTTCCACGATATCATCCGCGGGCCCGAAGTCTTCCAAGTAACTGCAGCAGCACCATCTTGTTAGAACGGCATCGCCACGAGAACTCCTTGTAACAAGACTTTATTCGTGTTATTTAGCAGAACCAAAAAAAATGAAGCAGTTCCAGAACACACGACTCAGATTAACTCTTCCGGTACGCCCGTTGGTTTTCAACGACCGCACTTGAGCACTTTACTGTTGAAGATGGCTTCGTCCACCTCGAGATCTACCTTAGAACACCGTCTTCTTCGGACAGCGACGAACGTGTTCGTTCCTCCGCCAACGAAGTATTCGCCCCCCCCCCCCCTCCCCACGTAATAAAACAGTGCGGGTACACGTGCGAGCGAGGCGTCTTTTGTGGGAAGACAAGGGCCGTGAACAAAAGGTTGTTGTGGTCAACAGAACCCGGCAGGCCGAAAATTGTCGTTAGCGCCCACGTACGTGACAACTTGTTTGCGGGAAAGCGACCTCACTCTTTGGCGCTGTTTTCTCGCGGTATCGCCGCAAAATGTTTCGCAGCGTCTACAATTATTCAGGGACGTTTCATTAACTTGGACTTGGAACGGTTTTGCCGTGCAAACATAAAAAAAAGTCGAGTCCTCAAGTCAGTACTGATCACCGGCAAAAGGAACTGTTGGGAGGATTATTGCCTACTGGCTCACCACGCGTGAAATCACCTTAGTTACGTCTAATTACGCGGCAGGTAGTTAAAATTTGAATTGCCATAATATAAAATCCAATGTTGAATGAACGGTGATTACTATCCCCTTCTGCGAATGATGTTAGTAGGATACGAATTACATATCTAAAGCTGCTTATTTTTGTGAAAATTCTACCACCTTTTGTTAAAGGACGAGTTTCATTGATTGTAAACAAAAAATTAAAAAAAAATTAATGTCAACTGAAACGATTGAGATGTAACTGTAAACTAAATGCCAAAAAATTAAACTTGGTCATATTAAATCAAATCCTATCAAAGCCAAAAGAATGAAGTAAATAAAATTTTTGAATATTCATTATTATTTTCACTTACTGGTAGAGCCACGATTATTTGGCGGATTCATTGGGTGGCAAAGTAGAATTGAAGAACATATACATTTGCTTCACGTTGATAATTTGACTAAAAGTGCTATCGACTTGTCCTGACAACCATAAGCCAGTTATAACAACAAGAAGAAATTTTTGCCCAATACCGTGTAACCCGCCAAATGATAACTTGTTATCGACCAATGAGCATTATAAAAATGCTTGATCATACATAGGTAATTTGAGTGAAATGAACCTGCGTAATACCCGTTTCTCTAAGTTTTGTCCATGGTTGATAACAATTATCAACCAAAATGTTGTTAAGAAATGATACAAAAGCATATTCAAGAGTCGTCTCATTGATGTATTGTAAGAAAATTGGAAGTTCAGAAACACAAGCACCCATGTGAAGTGAAGTGAAATCAAGCACTTAATTTTAAGCACTGGTTGTATAAGGTTCTCTTCTCACGGGATGTATCGGTGATGGAATGTCTTACCGTTTTTTCGTTTCGCCCCGCGGCAATACCGATCGCGCAAATGCTACACGTTATCCAGAACTTAATCAGTCACAGTTTAAAATATTTAATCTTAACTAGAATCATCTTATTACAAACATTAACCAACTCCCCGTTTGTGCGGTGTTTCTAATTTATTCACCGCCGTAGCCTCGACGCGGCGCTACAAGACAATACTCGCCGCGCCCGGACCTGACTCCTTGGAGGTCCTCAAACAAGTGTCCTTCCTCCGTCCCTCAGGACTGGGCCCGCCCTCTCTGTCTGCCAGCCAATCACGGCCCTCCGCTCTTGGGTCGAGCTTCTCTCCCCCTGGTCCCCGCGCTTGTAGATACTTCCCTTGCATTTCATAAAATATACTCATTGATTTACATTTGAACATAACTTTTACCGCATCTACTTACATTTAGATTTACTTTTGTTTGTTACGTAATAAAATAAAATGAATCAGTATAAATGAAATGCTTAAGTTATAAATAGCAAACAAAAGTATTTTTTTATAAACACTTTATCTGGCGATGTAGTTGAGTTTCCTGCGGCAGTTATCGCCTTGGCAGCACTCATCTGCGTGCCTTTTTTCATGAATGTTTCCGCGAAGAAGGCTGCAGAACTCGACATTTGACTTTTTATTTTTATCAATGGGTTTGAAAGTTACAGATATCGCACCGATATGTGATATGTATCAAATGATTCTGTACCATTTCATCTGTGTCTCAGATGCATGAGTTGCCATGTAACACGCATGTGTGCTGCTTAAAGAGAAATATTCCAAAACCCTGCACTCTTTGGATGTGAAAATTTATTGCAATTAAAATAAATTACTAGAGACTTCACAAATATCGCAGGCATAAATATTGGACATATAATTATTCCTTGAAGATAAGTGTATGTCGTGGTCCGATTATCTTTTTTTAAACGCTAACTAATGCTAGAGATGCAATTCCCTAAAAGACTGAAAATTTGTATAAAACATGGGGTTAAATTTTAGTTATATTATCACAGAATTATTGCACTTGTGACAGTGAAACTTTAAAATTTTACCAAATAAGGTTGTATATATGTAAGGTTAGAATCTCAAAATCCTGTCTTCCTTTTTTTGTCTCAAAATGCCTTAAAATATTATAATTAATTAAATATCTCAATTAAATGAAGAAACAATATTATACAATTTTGTACAGGCAACTACAACAACTTAATAAAACTCAGTGCAAAAATTTATCAACATCTGACAAAATTTATTTAACTAGCACTAACTCTTAAAAAAATATTACACATAGCATTCTACATATTTGCATGTTTGACAGAGCATTTTTACTTTGAAAGCACAACAAACTACACGAACAGTGTTAAACTTTTAATACACATATGAACCATAGAACTATTTCAAGTGAACATACTTTCTTATCTAAAAAAAAAACACTTTTGAATTCAGGCAGTACAATTTACGCCACTGATTATCCTGTTTGGCAAATGAATCAATAACGCACTAGTTGTTAACTTTTTAGGTCTCTGGGAAAATTGAGAAGGTACTATAAAGCCAAGCCATTAAGACTCAACCGATTTATTTTTTAACGAGATATTTTCGCACCTGTTGCTATCGTTATTGTAATTGGCTCAGCAGTTATTTTTCCACGAAACACTGTCGTGCTGAATTAAGGGGGAACTGTGTTTTAAAAGAGAGAAAATTTATCTCTGCTACACTTAACGATCCTCGTTTAACCTTTAAAAAGTTTTTTTTTTGACATTTTGTGATCAGTAGTTCGATGTTTGCCCGCGCTAACACACAACCACAGGTTGGCCCACGTATCATTCTCTCACTGCTGTTCCGTCGACAGTTTCGTAAACAACTGAGCGTGGTTGCGAGCGTGTAGCCTCGCAGAGGGCAAGTTTGGGAAGTGGACACCAGTTGGTGCTACGCTTCTGAGGACTGACAAAATTTCGATACAAGCGAAGAGACACGGACTCTAGCCAGCTGGAGTGGCACTTCAAGTCCCGAGTCACGTCCTATGCTTCCAACCGTAAACCCCCCCCCCCTCCCTGGCGAGCGCTGCACCGCGCTCCTTCGGACTCTGCACAAGTGCTTCAATCAGCCGCCGGCCGCGGCTGCAATACTGATCCCGGCGCTGCGACCTCAGGGCCGGGCGGTCCCGAGCACGGCACTTCTGCTGCGTGCGTGGCGCTCAACCCTCCCCCATCCGCCAGGCAAATACACAGAATAAAAACAAATTGGTTGTCTGTTAAGTCGGTTTACGGACGATAGTTTAACGCGACAAAGTCATAACAAAACATTGATGAAATGATTGCATACTTTTACGAATAAAATTCAATCATTTTTATTGAATTATCACTATTTTGTATGGATACAAAGGAGGAGTGAAATGAAATCTACAATTTAATTGATAAATTTACTTTTATTTGCACTCATTAATTAAAATATGTTTATTACTTTAACTAACAGATTATTTTAACCATAACTTTTATACATGTTTGCTATTTATCTTCTTCCAATCTGTGTTATTATGTTAAGGATAGGACGATGATAGGAAAAGTAGGAAACGAATGGGAGTGTTTCAAGTTTAATGTGCCTCGAAATAGTCAAATCGATGTTTGTTCCAATCGAGTGGAAGAGAGATAGATGCGGCACAAGCGTACAATGAGCGTAACGGGACACAGTAAACGGGACAATGTGCGTTACGGGACACATTTTCGTGAGTGCAGCCGGCGTTCATCGATTTATTAGACGTTGTCACGTCAAAAACATTCCAAATTGAATTGAACAGACTCTCTAATATTACGTTACATTATGTAAGTTTGTTGGTTTAGGGAAGGGGCGGTGGGGGGAGGGGGGTTGGAGGACTATGAAATTTATCATTTTGTATAAAACTGTTGTAAGGAGTGTATTCAACACTTTTCTGAGATGACTGCAACAATATAAATAAAAACCGCATTCCGGAGGTAAGTATGTACCTACGCCAATGCTTCTTAATCTACATTATCCTATTTTAAATACGCAAACATAAAATGTTAAAGATCTCTATGGGTGGAATTTAAATCACTAATTCCTAAGTCTTATTAAATATTTTGATTTATTAATAATGTAATTATTATTGTTTTTTTAATGCATCATATATATATATATATATATATATATATATATATATATATATATATAAAGGATGTGTTATATTGGTAAAAAAAAAAATATCTGTTTTATTTATTTATCTTTCGATGGCATTTTTGATTATCGCTGTTACGTTCTGATACGCGTTAAGATAACGTTATAAATGGCTATTATTATTCTGAATGTTGGACTCGGCATTTAACTGGGGAGTATTCCACACCGCACATAAACCCCCCCTCCCCCCCCTCCTTCTTTCCATGGCGACGCTCTCTTTCTCTCTCTATAATTCAAAATGGGTCTTTTACTGTTCGTAGGACTGACAATTGAAAACCAAATCGCAACTTTGTTCGTTTATGTACGCGCCTTTAATATCTACACTGAAACAAGAACGACAAACTACTTTCTTCGATCTAGAATACTGCGTAGTTTTCAACTTTAAAGTTTCAGCAGAAACAAATTTTTACCAAAAACCCAACTTCGGACGCTCTGTGTTTCGAGGGAACATATAAAAATGTTTCAAAATACATTCCACATTCAGTAAAATGTATTTACACGGTACTGGCTAAGGAAGAAGAAATTCATTGAATAACTATAGAATTTGCCACGCATGCTATTAATTAGTAGGGGAGACCGGGGTAAGTTGGCGAACGGGGTAAGACGACGAATCGTATGTAACTAATCCAGAAACACAGATAGACGGTTGGCGCACCTGTGACCTTGTGTGTCACCATCTGCACCTACTAGGCAGGTGCAGCGGAATTCTCCAGTCAGTTTGAATGTGGCAGCATTGAGAGGCAGTCTGTTTCGTGAGCCATTGTTGTAATATTGAAGGTACGTATGTTAAGCTATTACGAGAAAAGAGTCCATTTGTTTTAAATGTTTATATATGTAAAATGAAATGCTGACTTTTGGGAGTATTTTAGTGTATAGATTGTTGAAGAAAATTTGTTAATGTTGTTAGTGATTTTGGTAAAGCAAAAAAAGGGCTGCTGGGGCAAGTTGACGGGGGCAAGATGACGAATTCGTCATCTTGCCCCTGCAATCGTCAACTTGCCATAGGTAATGACAGTGTGAGCATTATTTTGTATTAAATGTGTTTTTTAAACCAATGATATACAGATATGAATAACATTTATGTAAAAGAAAAATAATAATGAAATTATATAATATTATAAATATTTCCTGTGTTAATAGTCGTAACGATTTTGTTTGATTTTTTTTTGTAGATGCCCAGGCATTACGGAAAGGAGAACGGAAAGGAGTTGGAGTGACGTAGAAATGACTGCTGCTGTGAATTTTTGTCGTGATAATGGTATTGTGATGGTCGGATTGCCACCACATACTTCGCATAGGTTGCAGCCATTGGATGTTTCGTTTTTCGGGCCTTTGAAGACATTCTACTCACAAGCCTGTGATAATTATTTGGTGTCACATCCCGGACAACAAATAACTGACCGTAATGTGGGAAATCTCTTCGCTGCACCTTATTCAAAAGCAGCAACTGTAGGCAATGCCATCAAAGGGTTTGAGGCTACTGGGATAGAGCATTACAACCCTCAGATATTCAAAGAATGTGATTTTGCTGCTGCGGCTACATCGGAAAGAAAACTTCCCGGAAGTGAAGAACTAATGTCCACTTAAACACCAATTTCATCTGACCATGCATCAAACGATGTGTGGCTAAATTATATGCCTAATGCTTCAGGAGCTGACTGATTAATTAGCCCAGCCAGAAAAAATAGTGATCTTATCGATGAAGCAGGGCCTTCTTTTGGGAAGGCCAATGCAAGTTCACGTAGTAAAAAGGCATCGTTTTATGATTTAAAACCATTGCCATTGGCCCACAGGACAACCGCGACAAGGAAAATAAGTACAGGATCAGCTTCAGTAATAACAAGCTCGCCAATCGAGAACATGTTGTTACAAAGAGATAGAGAGAAGAAGCAGAAAGAAGAGAATAAAAATGAAAGAAAAACTAAGAAAACTGAAAAACGAAGCTCTGATCATTCTGTAGCAAAACCATCAAGCCAAAATAGTGTTTCTTGTCCTGCATGTGAAGAAGTTTACGTGGAACCTCCAAATGAAGACAGGATTCAATGTTCCACATGTCCTGAGTGGTGGCACGAAAACTGTTCCAATTATGTGTGTGACTATTGTTAATGACATTATTCAAAGTAAAAACTTGCAGTTTTTCGTTAATATGTGGCAAGGAATTTTATCAAAGTCGTTCAAATATGTTACAATATATCTTCTTTACAGCCTGCATGTGGTTTAGTGTAGGATATCTATTAAACTATTGTGTACTTTGTCTATAAATGTATATATTTTTGTTTCGTCATCTTACCCCAATAGGTTCGTCAACTTACCCCACACCTGGGGCAAGATGACGAATGTGCTACCTAATTGGTTTCTTGTCAATAACTTCACAACTACACACATTAATATAACCTTGTTACATTTTTAGGTAGAAAATAGTATATACTTCATATTGGTACCAAATAAGATATAATAAATGCTTATTTATCTGTTAAAGGCCATTTCAAAGTTTAACATCGTCAACTTACCCCGGTCTCCCCTACGTATTTGTGTTTTCTCACATACTATGTAAGTTATACAACATACTAATAAGTTTCAAAACGGTATTACAGTTTTAAAAATTTATTGTGAGCATATTAGAAACGGGTGTGTTAATTTAAATAATTGTCTGTACTTATATAAAGCTTGATGTTATTGCAATTTGAATCTCAGTCAAAACATATATAAATATTTGTTGTAAAACATAAAATAGTATCAAAAACACTCTAATCAGTAACACCCTGCGGAATATCGCAGCACATAAGGTAACTGCCGGCCATGAAATTAATAAGTAATCACAAATCGCTGAAGAAATAGCCAATATTAAATGCATTTATTTTTTAAATTTCGACGTTATGTCACAAACAATGTTTTTCAACGTAATCTAAGAAGAAGATTATTTTATCGTGTTAAAGCCAATGCTATAGCAACGAATCTATTTTTGGAGGGTGTTTTATTGCTAGTTCTACTTCTCCTTCGGCCTGCTGTAGAATTTCATTTGTAACTTTAGGAAGTAGGTATATAAAAAACACAAGTTTTTTCACAGATGCTCTAAAATATTTTTGTCCACAATCATGTGGCCAGCTACTGCATAGAATTTCGTAATATTTCGTACTATGCCAAAACCCCACCATGAATATTGGCATTTTAATATGTCTCCTATGTTTTAAAGACTATGTCATGTACAACTTACGAATTTGAGTTCTAAAAAGAAGTACCCGTAGTACTAATTACGAAATGTCAATTGAAAGCAACATTTTTTTCTATTAAGTGACAACGGCATATAACTGTTTGCAAACACTGTTGAAAGAAGACACAGTGGCTAGAAGATACGTAGACCCTTGGCATTACTTCTGAGAACGGACAAATTTAAGACAAGTTACATGAGGCCGACTATACTTCTACTCACGAACGGCGTGAACTTCCAAAAGAAAAATAAGGCCTGGTATGTATCGCAAAATGGACGGCAGTAGCGCGACCAAGCTGGAGCCGGACAAACACGACTAGAGTCGCCGCTCGCGCTAGGGTGGAGCGCGCTGAGCGGCGAAAAGCCGCAGCCAAGGTCAGCGCAAGGACATCTCGCGCCAAACAGGAATCTCAAATTTTCAACTGCAGCTTTATTTTTGTTGTTTCCCACGATACGCCGCGCCGCCTTGGCCGGTCGCGCGGGACCTTTCCGAGATCCGCGCCTCGCACCCCGTCGCTCGCAGCGCGTCCGGTGTTGCCACGTTTACCGGAGCTTGTTGCCGCATTTGCTGGAGCTAACTTACACTTAACTGAACTGCTTAGTTACTTACTGAAGGCTTTGTGTGGCCCGTCGAGTGGTTTATTTCTAGGGGCAGGCATTTTTCGCGAAAAGATCTCAACTCTTTATTATACTGCAACAAGGTATACACGAACCTGTGGTTTCTTCCTTGTGATTGGCTGCCGTCTGCGAGAGAGGTCGTTGCCTTATTTGACCGAGCAACTCAGGACACGTTTTCTTCCGCAATGAATGACTATGATTGGTGTTGATACAATCGATATGTACCTGGAAGAAACTCACCCAATCACGAAACACAGACGATGCTACAGTGTTTTAACTTTCAGCTAGTCTCGAAATCTTTTCGCGAAATCTGCATGCCCCTACTTATTTCACTTTTTTGAGATGACTGTAATTAACATTATTTTTTTGTCAATGTATTCCGGTACCTAGCTCTCTTACACCTGTTGGGGCACAAATTCGAGTTGTTAAAAGACCCGCAAGTGTTCTTGGTTATGAACACTTGAGTGACCTTTTACCGCTTTTAGTTAGCATTTAGTGGATAACTGGCGAGCTCACAAATAGCACCCAGTAATGACAAGAAAATCAACTAAATAACATAGCGCGTGATACCGACGTTAACTAAAACAATTGAGATACCTGATATAATTTCGTCTCAACCCTTTCAAATCCACATTAATATTACTATTTTTGTTGCATGGTCACCATTCATGATATCACTGACTCTTGTACAGACATTCTTCAGACTTTCGCTCAAATTTAATTCTTCCAAATTCTTTATGCTTTTGGCTTTAAAAAAGAAAATAAATTTGCGAGAAAATATTATGCTGATTGAAGCAATCTAAGTATCGCCTTTATAACAATTTCATGCAAGTTTTAATCAGTCAATTATATTTTACATTTTAAAAGATTGTGTAAATAATAAAATTGTCTTTACTTTGAGGTATTTTTATTCACTGTTTGGTTTTTAAACGTATTGTAATTTTCTATTAACTGACAATTATGGATATACCTGTAAGTATCTCCAGCCGATTAAAATTTTATACAGACATTTCCAAAATTCGACATACTGAGAAAAGCTAACAGAGAAGGGACAACGTAACAGTTTTGCTATCAAGGAAGTAGTAATAATAACATTTCAGAATGAACCGCACACAAAACATTCTAAACCATAGTGTAGAACAGTTGGGTTTAAATAACGTCCCTTCAATAGATACCTGAAAATTCGTAATATTATTTGTAGAAGAGCTGAGGTACATGCCATTACTAGAGACCTGCAAAATTCGCGGTTTCGATGGCCTTCAGGATAGACTGCACATACCCCTGTACACTGGGGCAAATAACGCAAGTTCATTGGCTGCCGACTTGTAAGTCGTCTCAGTTGGTTTGTCTGTGATTCGATCCTTCTTTGGTTGAGGGTTTATAACTGGTTGAGATTCGTCCAGATTAACAGTAAGCCAATAGCAAAATTATCTAAGAGGTTTATGTGTTTGAATTCTAGCCTATCACCGAATGAATCCGCGAATTTTGCAGGTCTCTAGCCATTACACACTTGAACTTTGTTCTCATTGGACCATTTGTAGCATTGACACGCCCTGGAGCATGTGCGTAAATAGATACCGGAAGGCAGGGGGGAAGAGGAGAGGGGAGGAATTACAATTCCCTTCACTGATGAAAACTTCACTGATGAGGGGAAAACAAAAACTTTGGGCAGCAGATTCCGAACTACCTCCCCCTTACCTAGATACAGAATTCCATAAGATTAGCGACCATGCCCCAAATGTAGGGACAGGAAAAATTCGCGAATTCAATGACCTACAGGGTAGACTCCAAGATCCTTTATGCACTCGGACAAATTACATCTGCTCATTGACTACTGACTCGTGAAACCTATTAACTAGCATACTTTTGATTCGATATTTCTTTCGTTGAGGATTATTCATTGGCTCTAAGTCCTTCAGACAACCTGTGGTCCAATCGCTGAAGCAGCAAAAAGTTAAACACATTTGGATTCCAGCCTATCACGAAATTAAACCGCGAATTTTTCCGGTCTCTACCCAAAGGATAAGATACCAATAACAACAGATACAAAGGGCAATCTGAACTTGCAGGTTGAATGCGGCAGCAGCTAATGGACCATGGGTAGAGACCCGGAAATTTCGCGGATTCCTCTGGCCTCAGGATAGAATTCAAAGTTATAGGTGTGCTCGACCCATGATTACTTGTTTACTTTCCCATTGGTTGATTTCTTAGCGAGAAAATTTTTATCCTTGTTAATTGCCACTACCTGATTCGCTCACTTCTCTCCTAGCCGGCCATCGTTGGCTCACGGTCGTAGAGGGGCGTGTCCAAATAACTGCGGTCCAATCACGAACACAGAGCGAGAGTGTGAAGGTTTGCATTCTAGCTTGCGACTAAATGAATGAGCGAAAATTTCGTCTCTCTAACCATGGGACACAGACTTCCATGTGTCCACGTGTGTGAAGGAGCTCGCCGTGGTAGCAGTAAACAGTGCGTAATTTTACAGGTGCGTATGAAGTTAGTGCAACGGCCATGTTTGGCGTGACGACGGGACCTCCGTGGACCGTGGACGTGCGGGGGAGACTAGCCGGCGCGGCGGAGGGCGGTTGACGGCGACCCTGGGATAGAGCTGGACCACGTCGCGCCGGGCAGATAGCCCAGTGCTCCACATCTCCAGACACCGGAAGCAATGGAGTGCGAGGGGGGGAGGGGGAGGTGCTAAGTACGTGCGCTCGGCCGACCGGGTAGCAAGTCGCATTCCTTCACACGCCCACCGCCCCAGACGCCATCCCCCCCCCAACCCCACCAGGGGTGTTGGGGCAGGTCCGGGGCCAGACACGGAGAACTGCGGAGACGTACCTCGAGCAACAACTGCGCCGTGTTGCGCGTCACCTGGAACCAGCATAAACTACACACAGTTGCAGACAAATAAGTCGGGGTGTCTATTTGCCCATGGGCTGCTGCAAACATTTTGCCTCCCGACCTGGCTTGCACGTGATTGGATCGTTTGCATTGTGTTTGTTTCTTGTCCTTCGGTGCGTGTTGAAACGCGGTTCAAATTAAATCATGTTGCGCGTATCCACCTCTCTCTCTCTCTCTCTCTCTCTCTCTCTCTCTCCAAATAATAACGAAAATGTTTCAGGTCTCTAGCCTTGAAATATATCGTGTCAAAGGTGTTTCTTGAAATACGGCAGCTTTTTGCTTCTGTTAAAGCGATTAATGTAGGTGCATAGGTATACATTCTTACTGGCCCATAAACAAAAATAAATGTATATATTTGTTTGTGTGTCAGAGTTGCGAGTCAGGGTTCAGTTCGTGGTGGACGGGCTATAGGCAGCCTCGCGCGCGAGCGGAAGTGAGGGACGCGCGAATCACCCGACTCGGAGGCGGGTCACGTGAGCTACAGCGTCCGGTCCTCGTCCAATCCCGTCGGCCCGAGCGTGGCTATGTGGAGGAGATGCGCGAGGCCTCGCCAAACGTTTTTTCAGCTGGAACTTATTAAAAATACCGCAATTATTTCATAAAATGTAACACATTTACATTCATTTCATGTCGAAATCCATTTAAATTTTCAATAAATCAGTGGCTCATTTCACAAAGGTATAAGTAATGTAGTACATAAGCACTTGGAAACACAAGTTGTCACGAATAGCCATTTCACATATATTGTCTAGAATTGACACTAACAAGTAAATATTTTGGTTGTGTAGGACGAATATAGTAGTTGGTACACTTATATATAAAGATTTAGCAACACTCCACTTTTAACCAAAAGTTTTGGGCAATATAACATAATTTACTAAATGTAATGGTAAAGTTATTAATTTTAAAGCAGCAGCTCAAATGTGTTTATGAATTTTTAGCTTACAAGAAGTGTCGGCTACAAGTTTATTAGATACAACTGTCAAAAACCTGAAGATTTTAGATAGTCTTCAAGTAAATAAATTGTAAGCGGTAATTGTTTCGTATTGCGTATCTAGTTTAAATCAAAGTTTTTTAACTCATATTTTCAAAAACAAATTTAAATTAAGTGATTTTACAGTTTTACATCGCAAACACATTCATCTGCTTACTTTAATATTATATGAGACAGTGGTGCTTATCATGAATCCAGTTTACATCAAAGCTTTATAATGAATACCTTCAAAATCTAATAAAGTTTGGTAATTGTACAGTGTCGAATCATAAACACTTCTTATTTTATTTTAATATTTTACAATAGAATACAATTGGATACTTTACTCGGAACAATTGCCTTGTGAACTTGTGAAAATTCACTTGTCATTACAAGTTTACAATATTGCTTTAGGGAAACAATACAGCTGAAATTTTTAACGAGCTTGTAAACATGTTTTATTTTTGTGGACTAGGACCCAGGAATAAAAAAATACATGGTACAAGTCAGTAAAAGTCAAAGACCAGCAAAATTCGAGTTATTTTCTGTTACCAGGATGAACTCCTTTCACTAAAACAGAATTAAGTTGGAGCCTTTGTTTCATTGGCTGCTATCACATTTTACCTTTCATCCGTATTGTAAATAATCGGGCAATTTTAATTGTGTGATAATGTTATTGGTTTCTTGTCATATGGTGAATCTAATGATATGTCTTATGGTATTTCTGATGGTATACATTACAGCAACGCGAAATTTTCAGATCAATTAAGTCTCTTAATAAAGACTGAGAATACAATAAGTGATTTTTCGTAGGTCTCCATTACCTACAGCTTTATAAGTTGAGATGATCTAACCAGAAAATGCTCTCTACTGTGATAGTCTACAAAACACTATATTTTCTCGTAACATTTTTATTGGAAGAAATATTTGTGACAGAACGTAGCTAGTTTTACATGAATAACGTTCATTCTGTAATGCAACAATAGCTTTATTATCGGCCTATTTAAAAGCCATAAAAGATTTCTTAATCGGACAACGCCAGCAAGAAGACAAGCGAAACGTATTGAACCTTAACAATCAGTAAAATTTCCTGTAATAGATAATTACCTCTAACCTCACGGACTAATTTAAGACCAAGATAGACTCATATTGCCTATTTAAAAGCAAGCCATTTTTTAAATGCTTATTGGTCGATAACAAAGTCGCATCTTTTGTAAGGTTATACGTGATTGGGTAACCACTTATTATCCTCGTTTATAACTGGTTCAGGGTCGTCAAGGTCATGTCAAGAGCACTGAAGTCCAATCATTAACATGTGATCCACGTATACTTTATTACCCAATAAATCCACTAAATAATTATGGAACTATATGAAAAAATTAGGTTAGTTCAAACTATACCACCTGCTACCTATCATATCGTTATAACGACACAAGCGTTTATAAGCCAAAACAAATGATAATATATTTATTTGTATTTTTTTAATAAAAAAATTTCCCTTGTATATTTTTAATTCGTCCTTTGGTACACAGCTTTAGCGCCGGCTAGAACATCAGCGGCCAGTACGAGCACCGCATGTTTCCTAGCGTTATCTGTGCCACACGGCGCGGTTGTCTCTTGGCTTTTTTATTAACTCCCCCCCCCCCCTCCCACCTCTTAAATGCTACGTCACGCTATTGTGCCGGCACGTAGAGACAACAAACCCTGCACTTGACTACGGGGAAAAAAATCAAGCATGAGTTGGACGTTTTCATCTAGTGTTTTACTTCGGTTTCGTGGGGATATAAATCCCCAAATTTGTGGATTTTTAAATATTAAGCCATAGTTTTCGGTATAACTTCATTACTAAACTAAACAAGTTATTTTTGGCCGCAATATATATATATATATATATATATATATATATATATATCTTGCGTTGTCAATTAAGTGGCTTTTTGTATACATCTGCAAAGTTCGCGTTATGTTCTAGTATTAAGATGAAATTAACACATTGGTGCACAAATTAGTGGATGTCCATTGTCAATTGACTGTTGCCACATTTTGTGACTGGGTTATTTAAATGTTGTAATGAGGGTTGTTGGTTTCTTGTCCTTCGGGGCGTGCCGAACCTGTCTGTGTTCCAATGGGAACGCAAGTAAAGTGCATAGTAGTATTTGACAGTCCCCAAAAGTCACTTGTTCTCGGTGTTTATCCACGAACACTAGACAACAACGTGAAGTTGTTTACAAACACTATCGACAGAGCAAACAGAGCCAGAAGGACACGTAAACGATTCAGCAACTGATCAGAGCCACTATATTATTTTACTTTTCTAAAGTATTTTGAAAGGCGCTAACCTAACATAACCAATTTTTAGAGACCTGCAAAATTCGCGGATTAATTCGGTGATAGGCTAGAATTCAAACACATACCTATACCTCTTAGATAATTTTTCTATTGGCTTACTGTTCATCTGGACGAATCTCAACCAGTTATAAACCCTCAACCAAAGAAGGATCGAATCACAGACAAACGAGCTGAGACGACTTACAAGTCGGCAGCCAATGAACTTGCGTTATTTGCCCGAGTGTACAGGGGTATGGGCAGTCTATCCTGAAGGCCATCGAAAACCGAGAATTTTGCAGGTCTCTACCAATTTTTCATTTTAGTTACAATAACCTAACCTACCCTGCAGGAAAAAAAAATATTAAAGAACTAGTATTTATTACTGTGACCGTACCTAGCCTGAACATTTACTTCGGTGAGCTTCGGAAGTGTTCGGGTTGTGGCTGAGAGCTGCAGGCTGCACGCTGCTGGAGACCGCGCACTCCGGGGTCGCGTGTCCGCACGCGAGGGTCGGCGACCCCGCGTGTCTGAGGAGGGGAGGGGGCGTGTCCCGGGCGTGCCGAAACAGCCACCGGGCGGCGGCGGTCTGGAGGCGAGCGCCGGCACGCGCCCATCCAGGGATGACGACAACGCCGCCGGTCTTTTCTCCGCTGCTATCACGAGTTAACTGGGTGACCGACGAGTCCCAGGGTTTGTGATAGGTAGGGACCGGAACAATTTCGCGGGTTCAGTGACCTGTAGGGTGAACTCCACAGTTCTACGTACACTCGGTCAAATGCCACCCACTCATTGGCTGCTGTCTTGTGAAACGTTCCAGCGTAGCAGCCTGTGATTCGATAAAGCTTTGGCCGGGTGTTTCTCATTGGCCCAGAGTCATCCAGGTGAGTTGTGAACCAATAGCAGAGGCAGCACTGAGGTATAACGATTTGTATTTTAGCCTATCGCGAAATGAATTCGCGAATTTTTCCGGTCTCCAGTGATAGGAGTGGGGTCTGTGTCGGTGCTCACCAGGTCCACGGTGGGGGCAGCACTGGTGGTCCCCTGGGGTGTTCGGCGGCTGGCGGCTGTCCGGTGGCGTTGCATGTTGGGATGGGTTCTCCTCAACCTCTGTGCGCAGCTGTTCAGTCCCCGGAACCATGCCGCGTTTGAAATAGCGTATCATTCCAGGTCCGCGGGGCCCACCTGCCATGTAAGAGATCAATAATGGATACCTCGGAATCAGCCCTTAAGGGAGCAGGTACCGAGCCCTGAGCACAGTCGTGTAGATCTGCGCAACTCTGTCCCCGCGGCTACTCCGCGCCGTGCGTTGTCGTCGTTTGTCTCGCAGCGCATTCTTGTGTGAGGGAAGAAAGGAGCAATGGGCCATCTTTCGATACCTATCGCTAGGGGCACGCATTTTTCGCGAAAAGATCTGAACGCCTATTAGACTGCAAAAAAAGTATACCCGCACTTGTGGTTTCTTCCTTGTGATTGGTGACCGTCTGCGAGAGAAGTCGTTGCATTATTTGATTTAGCCATTCAGGACGCGTTTAATTCCGCACTGAATCACTGTGATTGGTGTTGCTACAATCGATATGTATACATGGGAGAAACTCACCCAATCAAGAAACACAGACGATGATACAGTGTTTTAATTTTCGTCTAGTCTCGAAATCTTTTCGCGAAATCTGCATGGCCCTAGACCTAATGTTAGGCCGACCGTGGCCCACGTGCAGTAGCGAGGTCGCTACTCGCCTTCAACTGACTCCATAATCGCGATGAATGGGGCCCGAACCATTTGACCGCACCAGCGGACCGAGGCAGATAAACAAACTCCCCGTACTCCTCACTCCCTCATTGTTGCCACAACCTCCGCGTCACTTTCCGCAATTGCCGTTAAATGTTTACGAAATAAATTACTCGTGGTTAGCGCCAATTCATTTCCGCGCGCCGCGCCTACGTGTCGCTATAATAGCGCTACAGAAATGGGGCAATGCGGTTGCAGGGGACTCCAGGGTACAAACTATAAAAAAAGGTTTACGGAAGTATTCTGTAAATACACGGAAAAGTAGTCCATAAAGTAAAAAAAAAAGTTTGACATCTAAATCTTTTAATACGGAGTATTTCCGCGATCTTGAAGGCTTCGAGGGATCGTGCGACGAGTTATTCACCTCTAGGACTTTTAAAATTTTCGTTCTAATGGAATCACTTCACGTGTGTTGCTCTGTATAATTTATATTAGAAAATAGTGCTTATAATAGTTTAAAATTTTTCTGTAATTTTAAAAGATTCCTTTGGAAACCAGTTGCCAAGAAATAGTGTGTAATACTACAGTGATGATATTGAAAATTTGTACAATACATGACTGGTTATTTTTGCATATATGATCTACGTTTTTCAAGATAATATTGATCATTCTTTAAGAAAATTGGTTCATAATTTTATATTTTGATTTGTCTTTCATTCAAACATAACTTTTTTTTAACCATGGAAAATATAATCAAATATTCAGCAATTTGACTTTATTTTTATAACGCGCTTATTACTGTGCGCAGTTAACAATGAAAATCTATTCAGAGAACGGTTTATAAATAACTTTAACTATTGGAGGTACTGGGGCAACACAAAGCATTAATTCCCGGGTAAGAATCAGCCACTATAACTGCGAACACTAATTTGTAGTGATAAAGTTTTTTTCATGTAAATGTAAAAATTTTAAATTTGTGTTAGTTTACATTTACAAAATAAAATGTTCTCTGTAGCACAAAACGCTTAAAACAGTTTTAAAATGTTCAATAACATCACAATTTCTGCAAACGTTTTCTAATAAGCCTTGTTAATTTGTAAAGTAAATATGCAGGAAGCATTTTGTTCCAAAACAATAATTTGTAAATAAAAGTTTGATACTTAAAATTTATTAATAAATGCAGAGCTGAGGTTTACGTAGGAACTATTCAAACCCCAAAAATCTATGTTTGCAACAAAAGTTGGTTAGGTAAAGTGATATAATACTTATAAGTGAAAACAATTTACCGATGGTACTTCATATTTCGTCACCAATATGTTTGAGAGTTATACATATACACAATTAATGTTTAGACTACAAATTAGTTTTCTACGGAGTTAGTCCACACGTAATCACTGGCAAAATTCGAGGTTTGATTTCGTGACAGACTGAAATTCAAACACTTATATAATCATGTTTTTTCTTGAAATACAACCGCTGTTCATTTAGAAGTCAATCGCTAGTAAATTGCCAGACTCTAATGTCGAACCAAGTCACCAGCGAACGATAAAAGAAAACTCACAAAGTCATTTACCGACAAACAGATGATATCGCTTTCCTTATTGATAGCACTTTGAAGCTCAACATGGATACTAGACACACCTAAATGGCACGGGGTTGGGGGGGGGGGGGGGGACAAGGCTCCCTGAAATTAAAAAGTTCCTCACTGTGGATGCAACTGTGAAACGGGGAATATAAACGTAAGAATAACGCCAAAAATATTTTTAAGGAAAAAAATTTTTAAATGTTATAAAGTTCTCCGCTCATTGCATGCATATTTTTATAGAAATCCTATTGAGATATCCTGAGTATCAGTTAGCCCCACGTGCGAAACCCTTAGACCGTATATTCCCCCTCCCTTCCCCTTCCAACATCAAACATAGTTGTACATTTGCTAGAGGTAATACATTCGGCGAATGTTTCCAGTCGCTAACTGTAGAAGTTAACCAGGACAAAGCTACTGATTACTTCTACATTCAAATATACCGACAAAATTTCGTTCCAAGGTATTTATCAAAACACGGTAGCTTCTACTTGAGCATAAGGGCGGTTGAATTATGTTTAAGGTGGCACCATTGTTTCCTGGCGCATCACAAACATTCAGTAGCGTCCCTGTTAGGCCTGTAGAATGCGGAATAATTTCGGTCGCCTGTGTATAGTAGCCAATTAAGAAGCGTGACCAACAAAAATGCAGTTTTTCGAAGCCTGACAATCTCCTCGCGTTTACTGTTAAGAATATTCACCTTAAATTTGGAAAAAAAACGCTGGTAACATATTACACAAGGATCCTCGAATAAGTATCGTAAACTTCGTAAATTTATTGGTACCAAGTTCTCTAACTTTGAAGATTCACATGAATAATCTTGGTATACATTTAAGCCATTTTAAAACTGATTAAGATTATTGCAAAGTGAGATTTCCCCCTGTTTATTACGAAAAAAAAAACTTTGAACTCAAAGACACAATTATCAGAAATTACGTAAAATTCTTAGTTTATTTGAGGTTAATTTTTCGTTGAAAAGTCAGATAATTTACTGTAATTTTTAATATTGTAATGCAACCAACTAAAATAACATACAACTCGTTGAAAAGCAATTTTGTACATCTGAGCATTCACCAAGCCAGCATCTTTAAATGCGTTTTAGTTGGTTGGATCAATTGTAGATAATAAATTTATGGAAGTTACCTATGTCCAAAACTACACCAAATATTCACTGAACTTTTCGTGCTATGCACAGATTACGTTTTCAACATGTTGTGGCTGTAATTATTAATTTATTTTATTTTTTGTCGACTGAAACAAAACGCAAAGACGGGGTCCACAAGTGCTCAGATTAGAGATGTGTGAAAGTAAAACCCTGTTATGTCGTGTCTTCAGTCAGTGGGCGTTGTTGACTCGAGCAGGGCGTGGTTGACAGTATGACTGATGAGGTGGAGGAAGAAAATTAAAGAAAGACTAAGAGCAACCACAGCTCGTACACTTCTAGAGTGTCGTTGGTCAGTTTCGTGTTTTAGACCGTCAACCTCTAACGTTCCAATTGAGATTTTATTTAAAAAATAAATAAAAATAAATAAAGATGTCAATGTTTCGCTCTACGCCATACAGCTTAGCGGGGGACAGCTTGCAAAGTAAACACCCACGCTTTAGGCTGGACTCAAACCCGCAACCCGAGGATTAGAAGCCATCTACGTTGATTACACATCACCGAATCGTAACTATAACGTACTTCTTCGTACCGTGATCCAGGGACCATGATAATCTTGAAGGTTCTGTCGTCCTATAGCTTCTGCATCACTGCGTGACATAATACCTTAGGTTTCACATAAAATCTGTCACTTTTGAGTTATGACTGCTGAGTGACAAGTAAGTGTATAGACAGCCAAACGCACAGAACAATTGTGAATTACAACAGTCAACAGTATAACGAATAAAATTCATATTTATTCGTGTTTGAATGCATGAATTAGTGCTCAACGTCAACGTCTCGTCATTAGAGAAAGCGATACTGCGAGGGGTGATGAGAAGAGAATGGGGGCACTGAGAGAATACATAAGTGGTGGGAATGCGAGTATGCCGAGAAAACCCGACAGCTCGTGACAACATTCGCCACGTTTCCCACTTGCAAATCATTCATTCGGATCACCCAGGCGGGAGACGAGCAGAATGACCACCGCACCATTTACATTTTTTTTTAAATGTTTGTTACGTACGCAACGTACGATATAAAGTTTTTATGTAAGCGACTCTTAGGTGTGCACCGAGTATTGCCCCTTGGAGGCAGGCCATCCGCCAACTACAACCCTCGCTGCGCGGGCCCGTCGCCACTTTCATAAGTTGGCTGCCTGCGCTGGCCATGACGTCATCGCCACGTGACCAAGAGGCGACTACTGCATAGGACATTCTGGAAATGAAATGCTCGTTACGAGGCTTGCTGGTATAGATAGAGGATCCCAGCAGGCCATCAAGCAGAAGCAGAGACAGAGGGGAAGAGTGTGTGCCGGAGCTGCCTTCACACCGCACCGACTGCCGCCCATCGCTGCCACGTCACGCCACGCTGCCCAGAAGAGAGGAGTCCAAGACTCAGCTGTACTTGGACACTGTCGTCTGGTAAGACACCAACTCTTTTTTTACAACAAGGACTTGGCCCACCTCCGCCGAGGACGAGTGCAGGACCTGGAACGGGCGAAGAGGTAACGAGAAACGCGAATGCGGAGTTGTACGAGTTACCTCTAAAATGGACATGTGCAGTGCGACTGTAGTTTGAGAACTTGTTAGCAATCAAGCCAAGGAAACTGAGACGGAGTTTATAAGCTAATTAAGGGGATTGAAGTTTGTTGCTACATGATTCTGTTGGAAACGAGTAACGCTTCCTTTAAGTGAAATTCAACATTGAAACGTAAGACATTTGTGTAAATAAGGTCGGAAGGTATAAGGTTCGGGCAGCTGAAATATTTAAGTATTCTCTTAACCACAGGATTTACATAAGACGAGTGACTAGCGAAACTAAGTGTCTTTCCAAAGAGTTGTGTTCGCTGCTGTACGTAACACGAGCACCATGTAGGTACGAGACAATTCACTTGCATTAGTTCTACTCGCCATTCTCACATAGAAAGTCAGACGTTCATGAGTACGACTGTACTACGAGGCCAAGTGTACAAACCAAACAACATGTTCAATATTGATGTTCATCTCAAATTGAGTTTGAAAATAAAACTATATTTAAGCATAGCACTTCTCTCGCTCGTTATTAAAACCTACCGTCTAGTGTTGCACCTGCCGGGGTACAGTACTGGGCAAGATGTTATTGATTTTGTCCTTCAAGGCATGTAAAAACTATCCACGAATAAAGTCTTTGAGTTATTTTTTTTTGAACCAAGATGAACTCCACAAACGAACTTGCAAACAAATAAGTTGGTGTATATTTTTCACTAGATGTTATTTTCACAGTGCTTGTAAGAAAAAGTCTAGAGCGAATACTTTAGGATATTAAACCACAGAAAGGCTGGAATAAACGTAGCTAGAAAATATTTTGTAAAAGCAAATGGACAGACTGAACGTCCATTAGTCAATGGAACACCTAACATTCTCAAAAAATCTGCTCGCCTTAAATTGTCGCCTTAAGTAATTCCTTATCCTTTCTGAGTAGCTTATAGGGGAGGTGTATACACTGTGAGAAATTGTTTGGAATTTTGTCTCGTTTATGGGAGTAGTCGGAAATAACGAACTGTAAAGATATATACCATGAATAAACTGTATCCCTCATAAATTTGTTAAGGAAAAAATATATAATTAAAGTTGTTATACGTGTATAACTTACCATTTTTCTGCTTTATTTCAGTGTAAGAGCCTATTCCTGTCGTAGTTACCTGAAACAAGGGAAACAATATTTGGTCAACCTGGGGTAAAATACAGTCATGTCACATAACTTATAGCTATTAACAATAAATATCTATTATACAACAATTTATTTAAATGGTAGTATATTTTTATTTTATGTAACATTAAAGTTAATAGTGTTTACCATAAATATTTACCATAAATAATGCTGAATAAAACCAAATTAAACAATAGTGTGGATATTGTTTATTGGAAGCATGGATATTCAGCTAAACACTCGTTACATACCACACCAAAGTAATAGAAATTGTTCACTTTTAAAAGTTTAAGAAACGCTTTTTATGTACATGCATTTCAACAAAAATATTACACTTTGGATCTTTATCAATAACTATTTCATCACTAACACTTACAAAACGTGGTTCATAAGGTTTCTCTGAAGAAAGGGTCATCAGTAGGGATGTACTTTTCTGGAAAAGATTTGGACCAGCTGTGTGTTAAAACTTTTGTACCATTGTCTGTGTTTCGTGGTTGGCTGGGTTTATTTGAGGCTGCCATCACACCAATAATAGCCGTCCAGTGCGGAGGCAAACTCGTCCTGAATGGCCCGGCCAAACAGGGGCGATGGCTTCTCTTGCAGACGGCCGCCAGTTACAAGGAAACAATCGCTAGCGCAAACGTACTTTATTGCAGTATAATGAGCGGTCAGATTATTTTGCGGAAAAATAGATACCCCTAGGTATCAGCGAACTGGAATTTGAGGAACAAAACAATAAATTTATTGCTAGGATTACGTCTCTAGCTGATAGCCAGAGACCTGCAAAATTCGCGGATTCAATCGGTGATAGGCTAGAATTCAAACACATATACCTCTTAGATAATTTTGCTATTTGCTTACTGTTCATCTGGACGAATCTCAACCAGTTATAAACTCTCAACCAAAGAAGGCTCGAATCACAGACAAACCAGCTGAGATGACTTACAAGTCGGCAGCCAATGAACATGCGTTATTTGCCCGAGTGTAAAGGGGTATGTGCAGTCTATACTGAAGGCCATCGAAACCGCAAATTTTGCAGGTCTCTACTGATAGCGTTCGTTTCTGTGATCCCGATCACGAATGTGAACAGCTCTATTTCTATTTATGGTTCGTTAACAGGCTGAACGTCGTTGAGCTAAATGTTTGTTTCTCTTGCATGGCTGAACGCTCGTTCGTCGGGCGAGCCCCGCATTCCTCTGGGCCGGCGGTAAACATTTATAACTCGGGCAGGCCTGAATCCGGGCGGCCTTTAAGTCGTAAATGATTTGATGAAGGCAGAAGTCAATTAACAAATGATCTCAGCTCTGGCGCATCTATAGGATTCTTGCCTGCGGCCCAGCATGTGTCAATAAACAGAAGGAAGTCTTGTCACACACTGTAAGAAAATTTTTGACGTGACAACGTCTAATAAATCGATGAACGCCGGCTGCACGCACGAAAAAGGATGACTCATTGTCCCGTTTTACTCATTGTACGCTTGCGCCGCATCTATCTCACTTCCACTGGATTGGAACAACAATCGATTTGACTTTTTCGAGGCACATTAAACTTGAAACACTCCCATTCGTTTCCTACTTTTCCTATCATCGTCATATCCTTAACAGAAGAACACAGATTGGAAGAAGTTAAATAGCAAACATGTATAAAAGTTATAGTTAAAATAATCTCTTCGTTAAAGTAATAAACATATTTGAATTAATGAGTGCAAATAAAAGTAAATTTATCAATTAAATTGTAGATTTCATTTCACTCCTTCTTTGTATCCATACAAAATAGTGATAACTCAATAAAAATGATTCAATTTTATTCATAAAAGTATGTAATCATTTCATCAATGTTTTGTTATGACGTTGTCACGTTAAACTATCGTTCGTAAACTGACTTTACAGACAATTTTTTTTTAGTGGTCTTAAACATGTAACGGGTAACGTTACGTTATTTATGAAAGAAAGGGCGAATACACAGAAAAAAATTTATAACTTTACAATTTGATTTTAGAAAGCAATTTCCATGATTTTTTTTGTAAAATTATAAAAAAAAAATTATTTATGGCGGGATACAAATAAGTTTTTGCATCTCCACAAACTTACTCGGGGTTTGGCTGGCGACCAGCACAAAAAAAATTATGATACAATTGTCTGGATCGTATTTAAAATCAAGTGCTATCTTTTCGGCCGTGGTCGTAACTTCACGAGTCCACTGGCCTTGGTACGAACGATTACAGAAAGTCTATATTAATACAAAAATTATTTTGGTGATAGTACCGTCACTTGTCCTTTTTTTTCCAGAAGACTTTGGTTTACAAAATATTATTTCTGTAACTTAAAAATAAATGAGCGGCGTGATCAAATCGTGCGAACCAGCTGACACGTCTAGAGGTTTCTCCACAAAGAAATCAGCGAAGTCAAGACGCACGAGTAGTTTCGGTGTACCTGCACACAGGAGCCTGCAGTTCAACAGGTGGGTTGGTAGAAGCACTGGGTCCCGAGTCGAACAACCCAGGGGGAACGCATAAGCGCGCGTGTTCTTTGGTGTTGCAAACTGTACGATTAAATTGAGCTTAACTTAGCTTGAAAAATATCTCTCTCACCCCCACGCCTCCTCCACAACACGCTAAAAGGGTAAAAAAAGTGGACAAAAAATATATACATATATATATATAGGGGCATAAAGATTTCGCGAAAATATTTCTAGACTAGCTGAAAGTTAAAACACTGTAGCATCGTCTGTGTTTCGTGATTGGGTGAGTTTCTCCCAGGTACGTATCGATTGTAACAACACCAATAACAGTGATTCAGTGCGGAAGCAAACGCGTCCTGAGTGGCTCGGTAAAATAAGGCAACGACTTCTTTCGCAGACGGCCGCCAATTACAAGGAAGAAACCACAAGTGTGGGTATACTTTGTTGCAGTCTAATAGGAGTTCAGATCTTTTCGCGAAAAATGCGTGCCCCTATATATAAGCATACTCGAAAATCTGTCACCAATGCACTTGCTTATACGTCTACCTATTTCCCTAAACGGCTTGGCCAAACTGAATACTCGGACTTGATTTGATAAATGCTTTTCCGTTGAATGCACTTGTTTTAAATCAGTTGTTAATTAAGGTTGAAAGTGGAAGAATGGTATGTGTGTATTTGAATTCTTACGTTATTGTCAAAATATATTTGTGTAAATAATATTTTTACAAGAAAATTGCAAATTGCAGACATTTTTTATCGATATCACCATTGTTTTTAAATTACGTTTCCTTAAGCATAAGAAAAAAGCGAATTATTTAAAAACTCCTCAAGCTATATGTGTAGTTTCTCTATACTAAAAGCATTTTAAAAATGTTACGAACTCAAATTAAATTCGAAAATTTATTTTTGCATGAGAAATTCTAGGTACTAAAATTGCGACACCAAAATTTGAAAGCGACACAGAGGCATGCATAACACGCATGCTTTTATTTCTACGCCATGAAATGTTAGGGTCACCGCTCAGTCTCAGGGTTTCCCCACAGCGCGACTCTAGCGCTTAGAGGCGATAGCGCATTAAATGCACCAGCGAGAGTCGCACCTATCATTTCGCCCGGCTGACACACTGACTGTGCGGGCCACCTTAAAAACACATATAAATGTCGTAGATAAGACCAGTGCGTAATGATCCCCAGAGAAACACGGAGCATACTTCAGTAATGGCGTTCTGATGTGACGCGGCGCGTGAAGTCGTGGTCCGGTGACAGAGGGCCGGGGCTTATCGGCTACCGGCGGGGTGTGGGGGAGGGGGGAACCAAAGGGGAGTGCAGCCCCGCGTTCCCGAGCGAGGGAACATTAATCAAAACCGTGCGTGTGTGCGTGTGGGGGCGCCGGCGGACCGACAGACGGTCCCGACCAATAGATCATCGCTCCCCCCCTCCCTTCCTCGTCGGCGCGGTCGTCCGTGGTGCTCTCCCCGCCCGACTCGTCTGGCGCGAGACGACGTTAAGGCCGGTCAGGATCTCCGAAAACCACGACGCCTCAATGTGATAGTCCGTGATCAACGACGGAGCAAGACCCTGGGGACGAAGAGAATACAGCAACACGGCTGGAATTCCTTAGCAGTGACCTCCTTCCAAAGTCATCCATCATGTAACGACATGACAGTGAGAAACATCCCAATACGGCAGGTTGGCAACATCGTCTTCAAAAAATTGGCATGTAGCTAGACCAGGTGTTTGTTGCGAAAACATCTGAACGTCCATTAGACTGCAATATGGTATGTCTGCACCAACGTTTTATTCCTTGTGATTGGCGGGATTCCGTAAGAGAAGCCATTGCCTTGTTCATAGACGCGTGCCGATTTCGCGAAAAGATTTCTAGACTAGCCGAAAGTTAAAAACACTGTAGCACCGTCTGTGTTTCGTGATTGGGCGAGTTTCTCCCAGGTACATATCGATTGTAACAACACCAATCACAGTGATTTAGTTCGGAAGTAAACGCGGCCTGATTGGCTCGGTCAAATAAGGCAACGACTTCCCTCGTAGACGGCCGCCAATCACAAGGAAGAAACCACAGGTGCGGGTGTATCTTGCTGCAGTCTAATATGTGTTCAGATATTTTGGCGAAAAATGCCTGCCCCTAAATAAGTCAGGCCATTCATAAAGCGTTTGCTCCCACACTGAATTTCTGTGATTGGTGTGTTGACAGTAGACATGTACTGAAATAAAATCGACCATCACCAAATACAGTGTTTTAACTCTCCTCACATAGTCTGAAAATATTTTCGCGAAAAATATATTAGACCAAGAATCCTATAACAACATTAAACAATTCAAATAACCTAATCACATGCAATCTGGCCGTTAGGGGAAATGGAGCATCAGCAAATGAACAATAGACATGACTTATTTGTGTACTAATGAGTGGAGTTCATCGTGATACCAAATAATAACGCGAAATTTGAGTTCTCTTCCTGAACGGCAAAGGCAAGTAATATTGTTTTTGTAAACTCGGTCAACTGAGATTTGTTTGAAAAAAAAATCGCGTTATATTCACAAAGAGAGAAAAACGCGTTAAATATTTTTTAACGAATGCATTGTGCTATAATGGTATCGCTAGAGACCGGAAAAAATCGCGAATTCATTTCGCGATAGGCTAAAATACAAATAGTTATACCTCAGTGCTGCCTCTGTTATTGGCTCACAACTCACCTGGATGACTCTGGGCCAATGAGAAACGCCCGAGCAAAGCTTTATCAAATCACAGGCTGCTACGTTGGGACGTCTCACAAGACAGAAGCCAATCAGTGGGTGACATTTTACCGAGTGTATGTATAACGATGGAGTTCATCCTGCATGTCATTGAACCCGCGAATTTTTCCGGTCCCTAGGTATCGCACGTAAAGACCTAAGAAGACAATATAATAGGAGTGTTTTTAAGTACCGTTTTGAATTTCGGCCGCTGCAGCGCTGCGGTCGGTAATATGCGCATGCGGCCTATGCACTTGCATTTGTTGGCAAGCCACAAACGCCATCACGGAAACATTCAAACGTGGTTACGTTGGTTTATGAGTGTTTATAATGCTTTCACCGATTGATAAACCTGCCGACTGTGAAATACGCGCTGTGATTCGATTTCTTAGATAGTGGTAAAGGCGTGAAAGCGACTGGAATTCATCGTCAGATCATTTAAGTGTATGGGAAAAAAATTGGTTGTCTGTAAAGTCGGTTTACGGACGACAGTTTAACGTGGCGTTATAAAAAACATTGATAGTAGTATATAATAGCCGGAACTAGATCTGGCGCTGGCGCGTGGAGCCGAGAGCCGGCTCCACCATCTTGGATTTGTGACGTCACGGCGGCAAAAATTCCTCAAAATTCCTCAAAAATGACTCAAAATGACTCAAAATTTCCCGTTTTAAGAAAAAATTTCCCGTTTTCGAGGGAAAAATTCCCGTTTCGAGGGAAAATTTCCCGATTTAGTCCTTAAAA
This sequence comes from Bacillus rossius redtenbacheri, assembly GCF_032445375.1. Classification (NCBI taxonomy): domain Eukaryota; kingdom Metazoa; phylum Arthropoda; class Insecta; order Phasmatodea; family Bacillidae; genus Bacillus; species Bacillus rossius. The sequence goes on along the minus strand of NW_026962012.1, from coordinate 1,924,844 downwards.
ATCCCAACGGCTAGAAATGTCCTGATAGAAGCTTAAGCATCCTTAACTGAAGCCTCAGTTAAGCCTCTATCAGGATGTGACTTGACCTTTGACCTTGACCCCGACGGCCATCTTGGATCCACCATCTTGGATGACGTCATTTCGTTTTCTCGAACATTCCGGCATTGTGTTATCGGCCATTTTGAATTATGACGTCACCGTTGCAATTTACGTTACGGCCGCCATCTTTAAATTTATTATCCGATTTTAATGAAAAAAAAATTCTAAATTATAAAAAAAATTAAATAATAAAATTTTTAATAAAATATTTAAAAAACAAACATTTACAACACGGAGCTCGGAGTCCTCGGTTCAAACCCGACGAGTGCAAAAAAATAAAAATGGCGACCGATCCTTCCCCCGAGGTGGCTGCAGGCATACTGACTCCCTCCACTTTTTTTTTCAAAGCATATATATATCGTCAGGTAGTATGACATCATGTCCGCCATCTTGTCTTCATCCACTGGAGACCACCATCTTGTTTTCGTCTGCTAGAGTGTGCCGATATCATGTAGTATAATTATCTGGTCACCACACCTTTGACCTTGACCTTGTACTTTGACCTTGACCTTGAACTTTGACCTTGACCTTGAAATTTGACCTTGACCTTGAAATTTGACCTTTGACCTTGACCTTGAACTTTGACCTTGACCTTGACCTTGAACTTTGACCTTGACCTTGAAATTTGACCTTGACCTAGAAATTTGACTTTGACCTTGAAATTTAACTTTGTCCTTGAAATTTGACTTTGTCCTTGATGTCCATCACGGATCCATCATTTTATGTTCAGTACATGCTACCAGGAGCGACCACCTGCTGGAGTACACCATCTTGTGCGTGTACTCGTATTACCATCATGCTAGTTTTATTCTAACATGCTACAGTGCAGTAATCATTTATTATTACTGAGGTACCCACCATCTTGAAATTTGACCGCCATCTTGAAATCATGTAATTATTTAGCTAGAAATGCGGGAAAAATTCCAATAGTCTCCGAAAAAATCATTTATTAATTTACAAATCGAATCGATGGATCCCTGTCCACGGTTCGATTCTTGACCAGAGACAGTTGTAACTAATTATTAAATAAATGTTAGGTTCTGTTTTCCATTACCTTTCGCGGAGTTTATTAATCATTCACTCTACGAAAATCAACTCAAGTCAATATACCGGACCAACGAATTAAATCAGTGCCGATTAGCCTATTATGAAAGTCTAATTTTTCAATAATCTGAATAACATATAAGCCGTTCATGTACAAAGCCACACATATAGATAAATTGCCTTCAGTCCATGAGACCGAGTCATGTCATTATCAGATGTATAGGCTAGTCATTTCAGGACCACATGACCTTCGTAATCCATCGTGACATTTTTATACATTCTAAAGGACCAAGTAACCTTGTAAAATATTTTAGTAACACCAAGAGGTGATAAACTAGTAAATATTCAATCACTACATTTTGTACTACGCGCAATCAACAAAAAAGGAAGCACCAACAACGAAAAGACAGCACCACCAACGAAAAGACAGCACACTTGGAAGCACCGACTACGAAAAGGCAGCACATTTGGAAGCACCGACAACGAAAAGGCAGCACATTTGGAAGCACCGACAACGAAAAGGCAGCACATTTGGAAGCACCGACTACGAAAAGGCAGCACATTTGGAAGCACCGACAACGAAAAGGCAGCACATTTGGAAACACCGACTACGAAAAGGCAGCACATTTGGAAGCACCGACAACGAAAAGGCAGCACATTTGGAAGCACCGACTACGAAAAGGCAGCACATTTGGAAGCACCGACAACGAAAAGGCAGCACATTTGGAAGCACCGACTACGAAAAGGCAGCACATTTGGAAGCACCGACAACGAAAAGGCAGCACATTTGGAAGCACCGACAACGAAAAGGCAGCACATTTGGAAGCACCGACAACGAAAAGGCAGCACATTTGGAAGCACCGACAACGAAAAGGCAGCACATTGGAAGCACCAAAAACGAAAAGGCAGCACATTTGGAAGCACCGACAACGAAAAGGCAGCACATTTGGAAGCACCGACTACGAAAAAGGCAGCACATTTGGAAGCACCGTCATCGAAAAGGCAGCACATTTGGAAGCACCGACAACGAAAAGGCAGCACATTTGGAAGCACCGACAACGAAAAGGCAGCACATTTGGAAGCACCGACAACGAAAAGGCAGCACATTTGGAAGCACCGACAACGAAAAGGCAGCACATTTGGAAGCACCGACTACGAAAAGGCAGCACATTTGGAAGCACCGTCATCGAAAAGGCAGCACATTTGGAAGCACCGACAACGAAAAGGCAGCACATTTGGAAGCACCGACAACGTAAAGGCAGCACATTTGGAAGCACCGACAACGAAAAGGCAGCACATTTGGAAGCACCGACAACGAAAAGGCAGCACATTTGGAAGCACCGACAACGAAAAGGCAGCACATTTGGAAGCACCGACAACGAAAAGGCAGCACATTTGGAAGCACCGACAACGAAAAGGCAGCACATTTGGAAGCACCGACTACGAAAAGGCAGCACATTTGGAAGCACCGACTACGAAAAGGCAGCACATTTGGAAGCACCGACAACGAAAAGGCAGCACATTTGGAAGCACCGACAACGAAAAGGCAGCACATTTGGAAGCACCGACAACGAAAAGGCAGCACATTTGGAAGCACCGACAACGAAAAGGCAGCACATTTGGAAGAACCGACAACGAAAAGGCAGCACATTGGAAGCACCGACAACGAAAAGGAAGCACATTTGGAAGCACCGCCAACGAAAAGGCAGCACATTTTGGATGCATTATCGAATAAGGAAGCACATTTGGAAGCTCCATCAACTAAAAAAGGCAAAAAGGAAGCACAAGTTACGAGATCTAAGTCTTAGTAAGAAATCATAATACAAGAAATAAAAACATTACATTCTTATAATTTAAATTATTTATTTTATTGCTTTACATTATACAAATGCAAGTAAAACAAGTCAATATTGTATGTAGCCAGCATTCCTCAGTTCCTTGAGTATGAAGGTTATTTCTTTGATGCACGAATAGTTTCCTGCACAAAGCGAACCATGTAGAAGTCTTAGCCGGTCAACCAATATGTTTGGATCTTTCCATGATGTGTAATCATTCTCTTCTACCACCATCTTCCTTGCACCTTTATAATAAATATTATGATCTCTGGTGTCTTCCGTTTTACCACCAACCTCAGAGTAACTTTCATGTTTGAGACGGTGATCATCACAAGCTTGATCAGATTTATTTAATATATCACGTCGTTTCCATCGTTTCGGTCTCAGGACACCGCCACATTCTTCGATCTTGGCAGCTTTAGGTGCTTCATCATAGTCTATGTTTTGTCAACAGCCTCAGAGTCACTGTAACAATCACCGTAGAAGGAATCGTCTTCACCCAATTTACCGTAATAATTCAATGTTGATGATGTTGAAGTGTCTTCATCGTCTTCGTGCTTCCTTTTTAGGAGTCCATCATTTTTACAAAGTAGGAAAGATCTACTTGAATTCGGCTGGAATATATTCTCACTTTTCACGTTAAGGATTCTTCCATTGTCTTCATTCTTCCGTAAATCATCAACCTTCTTCAATTTAAGTTCTTTGTCGAGATCGGAAGATCCAATAAAATTATTGTCGTAATGCAGATCACTCTTCCTTAGGCTAGTAGATTCATCGTTGTCCTCTAGCTTGTACGCAGGCTTGGCGCTACAAGTTCTGCCATGTCTTTTTAGACTCTCTCTCCGCGTAAACGACTTGCTACATCGAACACAACTTATCATATTGCACAGTGGATTTTTAACACAGTCATTCTTCTCGTGTTGTCTTTTATTCTTTCTCAAGATAAACTCTTTGCTGCAAAACTTACACCTATGTTCTTTCGATACAGCGCCAGATCCCAAATCGGAATTCATATTAGTTACTGAGACTAATGCCAGATACCAATTGAGTGTTTTAAATTAGATTCAATACTTAAATAGAATTTTTTTCATATTTCATCAGCGAGAATTAATATATCTCATGCAAAAGTACTTTATGCATGTAGTTCTGCTTTTCAACAACAGATGTCGCCACATGTTGCTTGCAGGTAAATAATATTTAGTTATTTTATGCGGGATGCGGGATGCTCACTAACGATCGCAAAAGAAGGATGGCTTCGTTAGACTCCAAGGAAAAGGAAGTTCGTCTTGCATGTTGGTGCTCCACAGATGTCTCATGGCGTAATATTAATTTGACTGAGTAATGATATTTGTTAATTCCACCTGATAAAAATATTGCAAGTTTTGATTTAGTAGCATAAATTATCGAATTAAATGTAACTCCAAATAAAATGACATGTCTCATTAGAACAAAAAAAAAAATCCATGCAGAGAGCGGTTTCTCAGAATAGTCAGAAACACTTGAAGAAACCACAGGAATGATTGCAAGAACACGGGAAAAACCATCAAAATATTGTCAAGAATAATCAGGAGCACACTGAGAAAACCACTATAATATTAACAATAATAATCGGAAGCACACGGAGAAAACCATCATAATATTGACCAGATTAATCGGAAGCACACAGAGAAAACCACCAAATGTTTTCTTTGATATCATAAAATTACAAGAAAAAATATTTAAAAATAAAAATAAATTAATAAAAAATTTAAAAAAATGCATAAATTTCTGGCTTGTAAACTTATCATTGTTGAGCAAAGATAGAGTTCTTGTACAAGCCAGAAATTTATGCATTTTTTTAAATTTTTTATTAATTTATTTTTATTTTTAAATATTTTTTCTTGTAATTTTATGATATCAAAGAAAACATGTGGTGGTTTTCTCTGTGTGCTTCCGATTAATCTGGTCAATATTATGATGGTTTTCTCCGTGTGCTTCCGATTATTATTGTTAATATTATAGTGGTTTTCTCAGTGTGCTCCTGATTATTCTTGACAATATTTTGATGGTTTTTCCCGTGTTCTTGCAATCATTCCTGTGGTTTCTTCAAGTGTTTCTGACTATTCTGAGAAACCGCTCTCTGCATGGATTTTTTTTTTGTTCTAATGAGACATGTCATTTTATTTGGAGTTACATTTAATTCGATAATTTATGCTACTAAATCAAAACTTGCAATATTTTTATCAGGTGGAATTAACAAATATCATTACTCAGTCAAATTAATATTACGCCATGAGACATCTGTGGAGCACCAACATGCAAGACGAACTTCCTTTTCCTTGGAGTCTAACGAAGCCATCCTTCTTTTGCGATCGTTAGTGAGCATCCCGCATCCCGCATAAAATAACTAAATATTATTTACCTGCAAGCAACATGTGGCGACATCTGTTGTTGAAAAGCAGAACTACATGCATAAAGTACTTTTGCATGAGATATATTAATTCTCGCTGATGAAATATGAAAAAAATTCTATTTAAGTATTGAATCTAATTTAAAACACTCAATTGGTATCTGGCATTAGTCTCAGTAACTAATATGAATTCCGATTTGGGATCTGACGCTGTATCGAAAGAACATAGGTGTAAGTTTTGCAGTAAAGAGTTTATCTTGAGAAAGAATAAAAGACAACACGAGAAGAATGACTGTGTTAAAAATCCACTGTGCAATATGATAAGTTGTGTTCGATGTAGCAAGTCGTTTACGCGGAGAGAGAGTCTAAAAAGACATGGCAGAACTTGTAGCGCCAAGCCTGCGTACAAGCTAGAGGACAACGATGAATCTACTAGCCTAAGGAAGAGTGATCTGCATTACGACAATAATTTTATTGGATCTTCCGATCTCGACAAAGAACTTAAATTGAAGAAGGTTGATGATTTACGGAAGAATGAAGACAATGGAAGAATCCTTAACGTGAAAAGTGAGAATATATTCCAGCCGAATTCAAGTAGATCTTTCCTACTTTGTAAAAATGATGGACTCCTAAAAAGGAAGCACGAAGACGATGAAGACACTTCAACATCATCAACATTGAATTATTACGGTAAATTGGGTGAAGACGATTCCTTCTACGGTGATTGTTACAGTGACTCTGAGGCTGTTGACAAAGACATAGACTATGATGAAGCACCTAAAGCTGCCAAGATCGAAGAATGTGGCGGTGTCCTGAGACCGAAACGATGGAAACGACGTGATATATTAAATAAATCTGATCAAGCTTGTGATGATCACCGTCTCAAACATGAAAGTTACTCTGAGGTTGGTGGTAAAACGGAAGACACCAGATATCATAATATTTATTATAAAGGTGCAAGGAAGATGGTGGTAGAAGAGAATGATTACACATCATGGAAAGATCCAAACATATTGGTTGACCGGCTAAGACTTCTACATGGTTCGCTTTGTGCAGGAAACTATTCGTGCATCAAAGAAATATCCTTCATACTCAAGGAACTGAGGAATGCTGGCTACATACAATATTGACTTGTTTTACTTGCATTTGTATAATGTAAAGCAATAAAATAAATAACTTAAATTATAAGAATGTAATGTTTTTATTTCTTGTATTATGATTTCTTACTAAGACTTAGATCTCGTAACTTGTGCTTCCTTTTTGCCTTTTTTAGTTGATGGAGCTTCCAAATGTGCTTCCTTATTCGATGATGCATCCAAAATGTGCTGCCTTTTCGTTGGCGGTGCTTCCAAATGTGCTTCCTTTTCGTTGGCGGTGTTTCCAAATGTGCTTCCTTTTCGTTGTCGGTGCTTCCAATGTGCTGCCTTTTCGTTGTCGGTGCTTCCAAATGTGCTGCCTTTTCGTTGTCGGTGCTTCCGAATGTGCTGCCTTTTCGTTGTCGGTGCTTCCAAATGTGCTGCCTTTTCGTTGTCGGTGCTTCCAAATGTGCTGCCTTTTCGTAGTCGGTGCTTCCAAATGTGCTGCCTTTTCGTAGTCGGTGCTTCCAAATGTGCTGCCTTTTCGTAGTCGGTGCTTCCAAATGTGCTGCCTTTTCGTTGTCGGTGCTTCCAAATGTGCTGCCTTTTCGTTGTCGGTGCTTCCAAATGTGCTGCCTTTTTGTAGTCGGTGCTTCCAAATGTGCTGCCTTTTCGTTGACGGTGCTTCCAAATGTGCTGCCTTTTCGTTGTCGGTGCTTCCAAATGTGCTGCCTTTTCGTTGTCGGTGCTTCCAAATGTGCTGCCTTTACGTTGTCGGTGCTTCCAAATGTGCTGCCTTTTCGTTGTCGGTGCTTCCAAATGTGCTGCCTTTTCGATGACGGTGCTTCCAAATGTGCTGCCTTTTCGTAGTCGGTGCTTCCAAATGTGCTGCCTTTTCGTTGTCGGTGCTTCCAAATGTGCTGCCTTTTCGTTGTCGGTGCTTCCAAATGTTCTGCCTTTTCGTTGTCGGTGCTTCCAAATGTGCTGCCTTTTCGATGACGGTGCTTCCAAATGTGCTGCCTTTTCGTAGTCGGTGCTTCCAAATGTGCTGCCTTTTCGTTGTCGGTGCTTCCAAATGTGCTGCCTTTTCGTTTTCGGTGCTTCCAATGTGCTGCCTTTTCGTTGTCGGTGCTTCCAAATGTGCTGCCTTTTCGTTGTCGGTGCTTCCAAATGTGCTGCCTTTTCGTTGTCGGTGCTTCCAAATGTGCTGCCTTTTCGTTGTCGGTGCTTCCAAATGTGCTGCCTTTTCGTTGTCGGTGCTTCCAAATGTGCTGCCTTTTCGTAGTCGGTGCTTCCAAATGTGCTGCCTTTTCGTTGTCGGTGCTTCCAAATGTGCTGCCTTTTCGTAGTCGGTGCTTCCAAATGTGCTGCCTTTTCGTTGTCGGTGCTTCCAAATGTGCTGCCTTTTCGTAGTCGGTGCTTCCAAATGTGCTGCCTTTTCGTTGACGGTGCTTCCAAATGTGCTGCCTTTTCGTTGTCGGTGCTTCCAAATGTGCTGCCTTTTCGTAGTCGGTGCTTCCAAGTGTGCTGTCTTTTCGTTGGTGGTGCTGTCTTTTCGTTGTTGGTGCTTCCTTTTTTGTTGATTGCGCGTAGTACAAAATGTAGTGATTGAATATTTACTAGTTTATCACCTCTTTGTGAAACTAAAATATTTTACAAGGTTACTTGGTCCTTTAGAATGTATAAAAATGTCACGATGGATTACGAAGGTCATGTGGTCCTGAAATGACTAGCCTATACGTCTGATAATGACATGACTCGGTCTCATGGACTGAAGGCAATTGATCTATATGTGTGGCTTTGTACATGAACGGCTTATATGTTATTCAGATTATTGAAAAATTAGACTTTCATAATAGGCTGATCGGCACTGATTTAATTCGTTGGTCCGGTATATTGACTTGAGTTGATTTTCGTAGAGTGAATGATTAATAAACTCCGCGAAAGGTAATGGAAAACAGAACCTAACATTTATTTAATAATTAGTTACAACTGTCTCTGGTCAAGAATCGAACCGTGGACAGGGATCCATCGATTCGATTTGTAAATTAATAAATGATTTTTTCGGAGACTATTGGAATTTTTCCCGCATTTCTAGCTAAATAATTACATGATTTCAAGATGGCGGTCAAATTTCAAGATGGTGGGTACCTCAGTAATAATAAATGATTACTGCACTGTAGCATGTTAGAATAAAACTAGCATGATGGTAATACGAGTACACGCACAAGATGGTGTACTCCAGCAGGTGGTCGCTCCTGGTAGCATGTACTGAACATAAAATGATGGATCCGTGATGGACATCAAGGACAAAGTCAAATTTCAAGGACAAAGTTAAATTTCAAGGTCAAAGTCAAATTTCTAGGTCAAGGTCTAATTTCAAGGTCAAGGTCAAAGTTCAAGGTCAAGGTCAAGGTCAAAGTTCAAGGTCAAGGGTCAAATTTCAAGGTCAAGGTCAAATTTCAAGGTCAAGGTCAAAGTTCAAGGTCAAGGTCAAAGTACAAGGTCAAGGTCAAAGGTGTGGTGACCAGATAATTATACTACATGATATCGGCACACTCTAGCAGACGAAAACAAGATGGTGGTCTCCAGTGGATGAAGACAAGATGGCGGACATGATGTCATACTACCTGACGATATATATATTCTTTGAAAAAAAAAGTGGAGGGAGTCAGTATGCCTGCAGCCACCTCGGGGGAAGGATCGGTCGCCATTTTTATTTTTTTGCACTCGTCGGGTTTGAACCGAGGACTCCGAGCTCCGTGTTGTAAATGTTTGTTTTTTAAATATTTTATTAAAAATTTTATTATTTAATTTTTTTTATAATTTAGAATTTTTTTCATTAAAATCGGATAATAAATTTAAAGATGGCGGCCGTAACGTAAATTGCAACGGTGACGTCATAATTCAAAATGGCCGATAACACAATGCCGGAATGTTCGAGAAAACGAAATGACGTCATCCAAGATGGTGGATCCAAGATGGCCGTCGGGGTCAAGGTCAAAGGTCAAGGTCACATCCTGATAGAGGCTTAACTGAGGCTTGAGTTAAGGATGCTTAAGCTTCTATCAGGACATTTCTAGCCGTTGGGATTTTTAAGGACTAAATCGGGAAATTTTCCCTCGAAACGGGAATTTTTCCCTCGAAAACGGGAAATTTTTTCTTAAAACGTGAAATTTTGAGTCATCTTGAGTCATTTTTGAGGAATTTTGAGGAATTGTTGCCGCCGTGACGTCACAAATCCAAGATGGTGGAGCCGGCTCTCGGCTCCACGCGCCAGCGCCAGATCTAGTTCCGGCTATTATATACTACTATTGATGAAATGATTGCATACTTTTAAAATAAAATTGAATAATTTTTTTTAATTATCACTATTTTGTATGGATACAAAGAATGAGTGAAATAAATCTACAATTTAATTGATAAATTTACTTTTATTTGCTACTTTTATTTGCACTCATTAATTCAAATATGTTTACTACTTTAACTATAACTTTTATACATGTTTGCTATTTTACTTCTTCTAATCTGTGTTATTCTGTTAAGGATAGGACGATGATAGGAAAAGTAGGAAACGAATGGGAGTGTTTCAAGTTTAATGTGCCTCGAAAAAGTCAAATCGATTGTTCCGATCGAGTGGAAGAGAGATAAATGCGGCGCAAGCGTACAATGAGCCTAATGGGACACAGCGTAACGGGTCAGTGTGCGTAACGGAACACTTTTTCGTGCGTGCAGCCGGCGTTCATCGATTTATTAGACGTTGTCACGTCAAAAACATTATGACTGGTGGAATGGTACGGAAATGGGTTAGAGCTTTTAAATGTGGCGAATGTTCATGATGAGGAATGAAGTGGATTAACTTCTGTTATTATTGTAGATTAAGTGCAGAAAGTTGACGAAAAAGTGTAAGAGAACATACATTTTACGATATCGTCGTAAAGGTGCAGGCTTTCATGTAAAAATAGAAAAGTCTACTTATTTTTATTTAAAAAGGTACTTCCTTTAAAAAAAACACACCTCGTGTTATGATAATTGTGGATCAGAAGAACGGAACTACTTCTTTGGTCATAACTTCTGAGTCAAGTCCTGGATAGGTCCGGTTTAGTTCTCGCCATTTAAGGCTCCTGCCAATTGGTACGTCCATCACGTATGTGGTTTAGAAAAAGTGAAGATTAATGACACAACATGCAAGATCCTTAATTAATACCTCGAGGGAAGGTTAGGTTTGCTCATTAATCACTTAACCACATTAATTATACATTAAAAAAATTAGGATCTGATTTTTAAGCTGTCAAGTAGTCTACCTATAAATACATACCCTCACTCAACCAAACCATAAGTAGTAGGCTACTTCTGGTGATTGATTACACCAGCCGTAGCCAATTTTAAAGCTTAAAAATTTTAGAAGTGGCAAATGGCAAGGGGAATATATTTTTCACGAAAATAACTTTTCGCTTATTAGATTGCAATAAGGTATGACTGCGCCAGCGATTGTTTCCTTGAAATTGGCGACCGTCTGCAAGAGAAACCATTGCCCAATTAGGACGTCCTTGATTCAGTACTGGATGGGTAGATTAATGCGCTGACAGTAGACATGTACCTGAAATAAACCCACCCAACCAAGAAACACGTACAATATACACAATGTTTTAACACAGTCTGAAAAAATATTTTTTTTGCGATAAATACATGGCCCTACCAAGGGCATCATTGGCAGAACGGCTCTGAAGGCTGGAGCTGGTTTCATAGGGCCACTTGCAGAGTCAGGTAAGTACAATCTAAGCAAAACCTTTTCAGGTTAATCAAATGGAGAAATACTTTACTGTGCCTCAAGTCACGACTGTGCGATCTGGCCATAGCAGCACATTGGAACCTAATATTTTACGTGTTTTGTAGCCTACCAGAACTAGAATAGTTTACGCTAGTGATGTAGCGCGAAGAAATTTAACAGTGGCGCAATTCTTACATATTACTATCAATAGTGATTATCCATTACTTCTCACCAAGTGATCTGGGAAGTATATAAGCTGTATCTAGGGACGGGAAAAATACGCGGTTTCAATAACCTCCAGGATGAACTTCACAGTCTTATACACGGTCAGGAAAATGTCATGTCACGCGTTTATTAGCAGCCTACTTGAGGGATGTCTTACTGGATTATCCATGATTCGATACATTTTTAGGTTCACAGTTCCTCAGTGACTCAGAACACTTCATGTAAACTGTAGGCCAATCGCAGAAACAGTCAAAAGAAAGGTATAGTTGTTTGAATTCTAGCCCTATCATGAGATGAAACTGCTAATTTTTCAGGTTTTTAGCTATGACCTATGGCCGAGCAAAGAAAAATTTAATACATACAAAATCTATTTTGCGATATTTATCATCGTTTTTAAGTTTTTACAACTTAATATTAAATTATAATTTCGGAGAAAAATACTGCTAAGGGGTTTTGCCAGTCTAGTTATTTTTTGGAAAAAAAGTCATTATTTTTATTTATTGTAATAAATGGCTTAAAGCCAAACATAAAACTGTCCGAAAGTGTTTTCGCTATCGGGGTGGACTATACTTGGTGGCACACGTGTTCTACGTGGCCATCACGTAAAATGTTGCGTTCGAAACGAAACCAGGATCACTAATTCTTCTTTCTTTGCTGAAACGTAATTGTCATTGTTATTTACAGAACACTCATAGATGACATGAATGTGTACGGAAAAAGAAATGGTTGTCTGTAAAGTCGGTTTACGGACGATAGTTTAACGTGAAAACGTCATAACGAAACATTGATGAAATGATTGCATACTTTTATGAATAAAATTGAATCATTTTTATTGATTTATCACTATTTTGTATGGATACAAAGAAGGATTGAAATGAAATCTACAATTTAATTGATAAATTTATTTTTATTTGCACTCATTTATTCAAATATATTTATTACTTTAACGAATATATTATTTTAACTATATCTTTTATACATGTTTGCTCTTTAACTTCTTCCAATCTGTGTTATTCTGTTAAGGATAGGACGATGAATAAGGAAAAGTAGGAAACGAATGGGAGTGTTTCAAGCTTAATGTGCCTCGAAACAGTCAAATCGATGGTTGTTCCAATCGAGTGGAAGAGTAATAGATGCGGCGCAAGCGTACAATGAGCGTAACGGGACACAGCGTAACGGGACAATGTGCGTAACGGGACACTTTTTAGTGCGTGCAGCCGGCTTTCATCGATTTATTAGACGTTGTCACGTCAAAAAAGGCTTTATTTACACTCAGAGAACATGTGATACGGCGAGAACCTACTGGCTCTAGAGACTAGTGCTCGAGACGTGTCACCTCTGGCCGTGTCAGCCCGTCACAACGACGAGTTTCCCTGCCGGACTTCCTTCAAGCAGAGTCGAGCCAGCAACAATCCGACACCGGCCCGAGCCGGCAGTTGCTGTGTTTCCCCGGGCTGCCAGCCAGCAGGTCCGCGCCAAGACGTGTTCTCCGGCCCAAAGACCGGGATCTCCTCGCACACATGAACCGTCCACACAATTGTACAGCGTCAGCATCCGTGTTCATGTTATATGTAAGAACTAGTTGATTTGCAGTTACTTTCTCAAGCTGTAATGAAGTTACAACCACTCCTTAGGCAATGGAAAGTTTATGATATTTTCTAATATAGAAGGTGCCACTTACCCCCCCCCCCCCCCTCAAAAAAAGTATAGATCCACCCCTGAATTATCGAACCCCATAAAATGGAGGCTGTAATAATTAATTTGAGTTTAGAAATGAACACCTACCCTTACATTGAAAAATTGCCATTGCGGCCTAACGGTAAAATTTAACAGCTTTAAAGGTTCCATAATGTTTTGTGAGCAATGGTTATAAAAAGTTGTTAATCATTGCAATATATGTACTTAACTGAATATAAAAACATAGAATTATTATGTAAATTTCTTATTTTCTTGTTTTGTTGTCAGCTTGCGTAGCCATTTAGAGCCAGAACTTTGAACACACTTGACCGAACAGGCTTGGAAAACATGTTCGCTGTAGTCAGCACCAGCACAGGCATGAGCTTAGTTTTCGGATGGGGGAGGTGGGGGGGTTAAGGAACCCCCTGGAATTAAGAAGCCCACCACTGAAGGGGCCCGTTTGCGCTTGCAAAAACGTGACTGTAAAATGCGTTTGATAAAAATGTGAACGTCAAAAATAAGTTTTTATGAAAAACTTTCAAATTTTAAAATTTTGTTTGCATTGTTCGCATATAGGCCAAAGTATGGGAAGTATTCAACATATAAGCATCATATCTGAAGCTGACTTGTATCGGTTTAAACCCACGCTCAAAACTCTCGTCCCCCCTTTTTTTCCTGGAGAATCCTTCATGTTGGCACCCCTGAGAACAGGCACGTGCCAGCACAGGGCTTCACAGCACAGCTTATCAGATGCATCACTCATTCCGAGATCAGACAGGCTTGATTGCATTCCTCCCAGAACCGTCCACGGCAGATAGCTCAGCTGTGACTGCTGCGGTGTTCAACGTGCTGGGTTTGACGGCAATTACTCCCTGGTGAGTGCTGAGTAGTCACCAACACGGGCTCCCTAGAGTCACAGGGGAATGGATACGCCATTTCATCTCGACTTGAAGGTGTTTGAAGAGGAGCTGCAGTGAGAGGCCGAGGCGACCCACCCCAGCATCGTGGTCGCCTGCCTCCCCCCCCTTCCCCCTTAACCATTCCGCCAATCTGTTGTTCACTCAGAGGAATCCCCATCTTAATCAGGTCTCTCAAATCTCTGGGACCACCCCGATAACACAGGGAGCCTGTGATCTGGCCAAAGCGCATCTAAGACTTTTTCCGGCTGTTTTTCTCCTGGACTGTATCCCGGCGTGTGCACCGTTAGCTAGAGTCCGGGTAACAACAGTCATCACAAACAGTCCAGATCTTGCATATGTGAGGACTGAGAACTGCCATCTCCATCCAGGTGTTAGGGGGCATCCTACCTTAAAGTCAAGATCGTCCCCCGCCGCTGCTTTACAACTATATTGGAGAAGTGCTGACCTTAGGCCAACCAGACCTCAAGCCAGCATCACCCCCACCCCTTACACCAATATATGCCTGTCGCCCCGTAATAGGATCTCCCAGATCCAGCCCAATCCCGAGCTCTTAAGGACGCAGGCGGTGGACTACATCCAGTATCGAATCACAGTCGATAAAGCCGATAGATCCTCAGCTACGGCGAGAGGCTGAGACAACCCATCCAGGCATCGCCACGGCAGGACGGACCACGGGACCGGAACGCGAGCCGCCTTAATTATTCCGAGCGACTCGCACCCGGCGCTGGGCTGGCCCGCCGCCAGGGAAGGACCGCGCGCTATGCCTCCCGGGAGAATATGATTATCATTTATAATCGCACAGTTGGTGCGGGCATCTTTGTTCGGGCTGGCGCGCCGCGCGCCGACGACTACTGCCCCCCGCTGTGGCTGGAGCGCGCTGCGGTCGCCATTAAGTCCCCAAGTTAGCGGCATTAAGCCCCGCCATGTTGGATTTCATTTATTTATTCACCCACACACAGATCTACCGAGGGCCGGTTTTCAAAAATTACGTGACTTTCATTTACTTACAATTAACATTTTTATTGTAATAATTGATCTTAAAATATATATTTATGTCAATATAAATAAAAATATATTTAAATATAATTACATTACATTGAGTTCATTTAAATTGCACGTCTATAACAATATCTCATGGAAGTTTTGTTCGGACTTAATTTTTGGGGAGTCATTCCAAAGTTTGCTGCCTGAGTACCTAAAATATTTTCTGTAAACTGTTATTGTTGTAGGCCTTACATATTTATCTAATTTTATGGTTCTACAAAACACACGACCTATATTTGTATCCTTGATTAAGTCTGCGTCTGTGAACTAGCATCTACTTATAGCCGTTATTTCCTGGTACCAGGATGAACCCACACACGGTGTCTGTCGTCCATTATAGCTTGTTCCACATTTAGCCTTGCGCACGGTTTGGCGTGAGATTGGGTCGTTTGAATTCTGTAATGTTGTTTTTACATCACATTACTTATCTTGCCGATAGGTAGGATGGATATTTTGCAAAAGAACCATGCCACACGAAAGGTTAAATGCAAGATGGCGGAGCTTGTTTTCCCTTAAAAAAAAATATATACGGTTAGTCTGCTCAGAACTGCATACAAAAGGTGTGATGAGCTTTAGCAACTAAAGCGTCGCCTTGAAACTTCAGATTTCCGATTTAACGAACTGAGTGTAGCATTTCACAAAATTGTAAAAAACAGTGATACTACAACGGACGTTCCGAAAGTAATTTTCGTTTTTTTTTTCATAGGGAAGCTCTATTGCAAACAAAAAATCCAATGTCGTAACAAAATACAATCGTTTGGATATTTTTCACATAGTTGCCACAGACATTTTTCATATACCGTAAAATCAATTTCAAAAGATTCACATTTAAAAATGTGATTGATTCTATCAGTATACGCCAGAGATATGTAACATCTAACCTTGGTAACGAACCAATTAATGTGTTCTAATTTTGCAAATATACTTATAATACAAAATTCCGACACGAAATTAAGCGTAGAATTCTTTAAAATAATCCCGAGCGTGATAAACGTACGCAAAATGTGTTTTCAACTACATTTATTGACACGAATAACACATAGTCTCGCCACCCGCCAGTTGAGTTTGTTGCCGGAACAGCTACAACGACTATTAAATAATTTGATTAGCAGACGAAAATTTTAAACTATGTAACTAAACTGCTCCGATAAAAGCGAAAAAGACTTGAGTAATTACAAAACTTTGGCTTTGGACGTGATTTTCGACGATTAATTGTATTAAAATACTATCCATAATGTTAAATTTAATTTAGCGTTAATGCTATAGTTTCCCTTTGGCTTTGTGAATGTTGGTTCGCGCCATCAGCCACAGATAGCAGCGCCGTGGTTAAACATTTCCGTTCCACGCGACTTCCGTTTCATTCAAAAAATTACTCCTACCAAATGCTATACCGAGAGCTGAGGATGTTACACAACAAAAATCATTGCCCAGCAATTTCAGAAAGTTCTTTACAGCCTTTTGCACCTCTTTTTTTCAAATACATTGGTCGCACAAGACAGCACGCGCTTGCATTGTTGACCACGTTTCAAGCACACGTCTCTCTGCCATACTGGTTCGCACTCGACTGAGCTCGGGGACGTCGGTCTGCTGCTTATCTCTATTCTTCTGCACTCTGCGCATGCGCCTATCCTCCTCTGCTCTCGCTCCCCCCGTCGCGAATTCACGAGAGATTGGTTTTTGTTGAAGGAATGTGTTTTCTCTCTTTGCTTTACGTCTTCCGTGAGAGAGAAAAAAGAAACGACGAAACTTACTTTCAGAACGTCCCACGTAGTAGTCTATTCTTCATCGCGCTTCGTGCTTAAATCGCAACATTGTAGGGTGAAAGTGGCTGTATGTCTAGCATGGGCGTTTTCCAATATATCACGATCAAACAAATTCCTGCTCAGAATCTTTAAAGAAACGGAGACACGTACATCATAGTAACATCATCATTTTTGCGCCATGAATTGAAACGGCTCGTCTCAAAAACTGGTAGAGTCGTGGAGTACAATTCATGACAGACACTTGTCCTGCTTACGGAAAACTCCACCTGAACGCACCAACAAGAAGGCAGAACATACCTGCAATATGACGTCACACGATGTTCAAATCAGTTGTCCACGTTTTCCATGAGGTACGCCGTTATTTGTTGAACGCTAAAGAGTATTCGTAATAGGTACGATACGTAAACAATGAAAGTCTGCGAAATCATGTATTTAAATTTTATATTAATTTTCATTGTCGGTACCAATTTACTGATAGTACCCTGCATATAGCGGCTGAAATGTGCGCCAAAACGTCGGTAATGAACAACATTCAGTTACTGCTAAAGCTCAAAAGACAACACCCTAAAGTAATGAGATACGTTCAATTATATACGCTAAATTACATCCACGTTACCTTGCAGGTTGAGACTTAGTGCATTATCACAGTTGTTTGGCGTGATGTACATGGCATACGTTGGGGTAATGTATTTATAACGAAAATACCTCAATATCACCTGTTCGTTAAACCTTGTAGTATCATCTATGCTTCGTTATTAGTTGGGTTTCGTTCAGTACCGACAAATTTTTGCTGAAGCAAACGCGCAGTTAACACCCAGCGCCCCATATATATATATATATATATATATATATATATATATATATATATATTAACCAACCAGACAAAAACCTTTCCCAACAACACCTCATATCGCCACCACATATTAATTCTACAACACTATTCCAAATATGTTTTGTCATTCCAATTATATGGTAAATTAAGAGCCTTATTTGAGTAATTTCATTTTTAATACATCGCAAGTTGGATAGTACGCAAAAAATGCCAGTTTTTTAATTGTTTGGCGATATATATGTATGTGTCTTTCAATACAAATAATCGAGTTCATTTGCCCTCCAACATCTGCAACCCCCCCCCCCCCAAAATGCTGCGCCCAGGGGCACAAGCCCCGTCTGCCCCCCCCCCCCCCTCTTTTTCAGGTTACGTGCCAACAATGGCTCGGCCAAATAAGGCAATGGCTTCTCTTGCGCACAACTACCAATAACGACGAAGAAGCTCACGTGGGCTCCCCGTAAGCGCCTGCCTGCTCCAGCACGAGCCATAGGAACATATGTTCTCGCTCCGAAACCGCGAGATCGGGGAACCACTGGCCGGATTATAGCCGCTGCCAAACCAGTGCGCGCTCGTACTGTTACACACCCGGACTGCACAGCGGCGGGAAAAAACCGGTTGCGCTGCCGCGGGAAACCGATTTGATTAACACATCCGTTTCGTCTTCACGAGGCTGAGCGAAATACCGAGACACACGAAATGGCACGAGTTTAAAGCTGCTCATTTACTGAACCAGTTTTCGAGTTATTTTTATGGTTATCGACGAAAAGAATCTTCGATAACGTTTATGCCAGACGGTAACGTATCTTTTTTTTTTTTTTTTTTTTTTAATGCAAGACATTATTTAAGTGCAGCACAATACAACACCGTCTCATTTCTATTGGTTCACGAAACCAAAACAAATAAGAACACGAGAAAATATTCATAAAAGTTATAAGTGGTTCTGACCTATGAATCCAATTTATTCTATCTTAAATATCACAAGTACCTCACAAGATATTTTTACGTGTGTTACAGGTTAAATATTTACTAAAGACTTACAACATTTGCGTTATGTTCTAATATGTACTCAGATGAACTACAAACACTTGTAAACAAATAGACGATTGTCTATTATTGTCCAAAGTCTGCTGCCACATTTAACCTTCCACGCGAGGGACAATCTTTTGGGTTGTTTGAATTTTAAAATGTTGTTAATAGTTACTTGTCCTTCGAGGCAGGTCAAAACTACCCATGGTCCAATGAGAACACAGTTATAGTGAGCAGTAGCATGCATTCCTCGTCTCCTGTAAACAGTGCATGGATTTGCCGATTTTGTGCAGATTGAGTGATACACATTATTTCTCGAACTATATAAAAAAACAGATAAGATTTTAAATTAATATTACTATGGTTACAAGTGTGGCAAACACAGCGAATTCAAACAAAAAACCAAATGCTTTATACTTGGCGTTTAGACAGGGCAAGTTAAAAAAAAAAAAAATTAAATTAATTCTAGGTTACACAGAAATATGTGACATTCCAAAATCAGGAAAATTGTAACATAAATTTTGGTTAAATTTTAAGTTATTGACATATGAATATAAAATTATCACACAAACATGGTATATTTCCTATGACTTTGAATTCATCCCCGAAAAAAAAAATGCAGGAGCGAAGCAAATTATCCATGGGATTTATTTGTCACGCCCAAACATTAGTACGGTTCTTTTCCGAATGGTATCCTACAGCGAGTAGCCCCGACGCGTGGCATGAGCCTTGGACCGGGACGTACCCTCCAACGCACGTGTCTCTAGTCGGCGGGCAGAAGCGCTGATTGGCTGATTGCGGCGTCTCTTCTCGACTTGATTGAGACAAAAGTACCCGTGGGAGTGCAGAGGAGGAGGCTAGCCCAAAGCCTGTCACCGGCGGGCAGGACCGCGAGGCGATGCAAGGAGAAGTGGCTCGAATCGTAACTGATTCACCTTCAAACGAACATCTTCGCGAACCCTGCCCTTGATAAGTATACTACCGCCAAACGATCAAAAATAAAAATCACAAATGACAGGACACAACAACTCGATGAAATATCTTCCTGGGAATTCAACAACACGGACCTTGCAGTCAAATAATCATCGATCACACGGCAGACAAGCGCAACAATCGTAATATTTAAGCGAATATTATAACGCCCGTGTACCTTTGAAATGATATGGTAATATAATTAACATTATCAATCATAAGGTTGATTATAGCATTGGAAGTTTTCTCGCTTGTCAATTAACGTGACATCTCCAGTTAGACCAAGCAGAGTAAGGACTCGCGTTAGGGAACGCACTGGTTCAGATCCCCGTGAGGTGTGCTTCTCCGAACAACCTCGCTGTGCACCAGTTGCAAGGGCCCCGCCTGGTCAGGGGTGTACCTGGGAGAGTGAGGCGGGATGTGCTAGCAAGGCCGCGAACCGGCGCGCAGTCTTCTCGCCGTCTGTGGGACAACTGTGGGACTCGAGCGGTAACCATTGCATTACGTGGAGCAGAAAAAATGAAATGAAGGTGTAATGTAAGGCCCATGGGTGTTTGCAAGTATCTGCACCAGGTGTTCCATTCGCCCTCAGCGAATTCTTAAATGATTTACGTAAACAGACTCCACGCTGATAACTCTAGGAGTTTTTCAAAGCACGTGCGGTTTGAAAAACTACTCGAAATATTCAAGTGGGTTCTGGTCACGAAAAGCATAGGAATTTTCTGAGGGCCGACAAGTAGTTTGGTTTCCGGTTTAGAAGAGTTAAAATGGCTAAAACGCGTGTTTCAGAGTAATTTTTAGGCATAAAACAACCATTACAGATTATTGAAAGCGCTTAAGGCACTTGCATTACACCTTTAGCTTCATTTCTCCACCATAAAATGTTACGGTCACAGCTCTAATTTCATAGTTGTCTTAAGCACGAAGACTGCGCGCCAATTCAGAGCCTTGCGCTTAGAGGCGATACCGCACTATAAATACTAGCGAGCGTCGCACTTATCATCCCGCCTCACTAACTCACATATAGTCCTGACAAGGCATGCCCCTTGAGATTAAATAATATAAATTATTATTTTAGTTTTGCCATTGCTGTGGAAGGCTAGTTCTGAAGACCCCGACAAACCTCCTCGCGAGACCTTTGAAGGCCTGAGGATGAAGGAAGAGGGAAAGGAGAAGGAGGAGAAGTCCAGCGTGCGGCTGCGTCTGCCGAGCGCGAGCGACGTATAAATAACCCTACAGGGACGACGCGCGCCGCGACGCACGGAGACGCGGAGACACGACGACGTCATCTGTCCGTCGGCACGTCGCCTCGACACGCTCGGCGCCCGACAGCGCCTACCGGCCGATATCAACACTTCGGCAGCACGTCTCATTCCGTTGCTGGCTGTCAATCGGCGAAATAAGCTCGTTCCGCGAATGAGAACGGAGCTGACTGTATGGGTTACAACTACAGCGACTCCTCTGGAGATAACGAAGCCGTGGTAAAAAATATATTTATATAGATATATTTTCACCCAAAAATAAGAGGGAAAAAAAAGACTTTGAAAACAATCAAGTCAAATAACATTGAGGTAACCAAAGTTTAGATCAATTACTTCTGACATTATTGATTTAAGGTCCTAATTGATAATAATAAGCAAAATGTAAACTGCAAAATTCTTATTATCCAGAGAGAAGCTAGAATGCATACCATTATAAACTTTAACCGCGTTTTTATAGGACCATGGGTAGTTTTGAACCACCATTAATGACAAAAAAACCAATTACAACATTACAAAATTAAATCGACCCGATCACACGCAATTCGGCCAGAAGGTAAAAAGTGGTAGTAGCCAAAGGAAAATAGACACCGGCTTATTTGGGCGCAAGTGTCTAGAACTCATCCTGCTGGTAGGGAATAACGCTTAATTTTGTATGATTCTACCAATCTGTCATCAGCCATCTGGTAAAAGCAACTAACATCTAGTGTGAGTTCGCTTGCTGCAGCCCTTACGAATGTTTTTCTACATAAATACATTGTATTGACAGGACCGCTGCTGAATCCTCAGAAAAATAGGAAACGCCAAACATTATATGTATGTTTTTTTTCTTTTCTAAATTAATAAATCGATTGCAACAGTATCAACCAGCAGCTTTCTCTTCCCCTCGCCCCATTAAACTCCGGCTGTACTACATTCATGCTTAATGGTACAGATCCCCAGGGATACGCACCCCCCTTTTGCCCCAATGATAATGGCGCATTCCCCCCCCCCCCCCAAAAAAAAAAAACCAAAATTCATTGCAACCTAAAACAAACAAAAAAGTTACTTACAAATTACTTTTAAATTGAAAGTATCCAACGGTGTAGTCTGGACTTAGCACAGAAAGTTGTACTAACAATTAATTTATCAAAATAGTTTTTTTAATAAAAATATAACACTAAATACTAAGTGAAATATTCCACTTTAGGGGAAATAAAAGTAAATTGAAAACATATTTTAAAATTTTGTGTTTATTTATTTATTTTTATTTCTCCTACCCATCCCCCCCCCCCCCCCCCAAAAAAAAGTCGACGATGTCGCAACTCACGCTAATGGGCGGCCCTGTATATCCCCGTCACAATCAGTCTGCTGAGAGAGCGGCTTCCACAGCCGACAGAACACGTACCGCATATACAATGTGCTTGCCAAGAACTCGCAGCACAAAAGTATAACAAGGTAGCAAATTAACACATTTTGTTGATGGAAAACAGTGATAACGCTACCCCGGCTTGTATTTTACAGCTTTATTTATTTCTTAACATCATTTTCCTCGAGCAAGGTTTTAACTTACACCGTTTACGCGTACAGAATAATTTCTTTCATATGCACTAGTAACAAAGTCAAAGCTGAATATATAATTTGTTAGCACAAAAAAGGTATTCTTCTGGTAGAGTAATTAAAACTTATACTTATACTTAAACTTATATCACTAAAGAAACATGCTGCTGGCTCTGTCCCCGTCTTTATTAACTAGACCTATCCCTGTAATGTTCGCTAAAGAATTTCTTACGCGAGTGTATAAGGTGTTGTGACGAGACTTTTAGAATGAATTATTAGAAACGGAAGAAAATCATATTTTAGAGCAATCGTACAGTAAAGACTACTTGGTCACCGCTTTGGAGTTTCCAACGCACACGGAATGATGGGAAAAGTTTACATGCCAGTGCAGTGCCTTGCGCGTAGAGGCGATGTTTCACTTGATGCGCCTGCTGGTGCCGTCCTTATCGCAACTGAAGTGTGCTTCAAACGCGAAATCATAGCTCTATAGCGGGTCACTTAATTTCCTACGTTTGTTCCAGTCGTCGGACGAGTGCTCACTGCCATTATGAAAACCCAAAATTGATATTCCAGTACTTACTTTTGGCCCAGTTCTATGTAGTTCCTGGTCTGTGAGCGGAAAGGTCCCAGGGTTTGATTCCCGGTCGGGCCAGAGAATTTGTTTCCTTAGTTCATGACTGGACTTTGTTTTGTTCCTTCACCTGGAAAAAATCGTACGTTAAAAATTCTTCAGGATAGTCTCCACGATACTCTGCACACTCGGGCAAACGTCGCCTGCTCATTGGCTGTTGACTTGAGAGGCGACTCAACTGGGTAACTTGTGATTTGAAACTTCATTGACTGAGGATATCTAATTGGCCCCAATCTCCTCTGTATATACTATGAACTAAAGCAGAAGCACCACAAAGGAATTTTTTTCTTTTTTAATTTTTGTATGAAACGAAATGAATCCGCGAATTTTACAGTCTCTAGCAATGGTCATCACCGTAGTATCAACACGTCTACACCGCCCCAGTTACGTGATGGTCAGGAATGCAGCCAACGATCAAAGGGGGATATTGACTCAAGTATGTAGAGGTCTGTGTGGTCTAGTCTAGAGATCAATGACAACGAAGATTTTCCGGTCCCAAGGGATTGTTCCAGCGGTGTCACAGCAAGAGAGACTGTCACAGGGAGGGAGACTTTCCCAGCGAGGGAGACTGTCCCAGTGAAGGAGACTGTCCAAACGAGAGGAAGACTGTCCAAGAGAGAGGGAGACTGTCCCAACGAGAGGGAGACTGTCCCAACGAGACGGAGACTGTCCCAACGAGACGGAGACTGTCCCAACGAGAGGGAGACTGTCCCAACGAGAGGGAGACTGTCCCAACGAGAGGGAGACTGTCCGAACGAGAGGGAGACTGTCCCAACGAGAGGGAGACTGTCCGAACGAGAGGGAGACTCTCCCAACGAGAGGGAGACTGTCCCAACGAGAGGGAGACTGTCCCAACGAGAGGGAGACTATCCGAACGAGAGGGAGACTGTCCCAACGAGAGGGAGACTGTCCCAACGAGAGGGAGACTGTCCCAACGAGAGGGAGACTGTCCCAACGAGAGGGAGACTGTCCCAACCAGTGAGACTGTCCCAACGAGGGAGACTGTCCCAACGAGAGGGAGACTATCCGAACGAGAGGGAGACTGTCCCAACGAGAGGAAGACTGTCCAAGAGAGAGGGAGACTGTCCCAACGAGAGGGAGACTATCCGAACGAGAGGGAGACTGTCCCAACGAGAGGGAGACTGTCCCAACGAGAGGGAGACTGTCCCAACGAGAGGGAGACTGTCCTAACGAGAGGGAGACTGTCCCAACGAGAGGGAGACTGTCCCAACGAGAGGGAGACTGTCCCAACGAGAGGGAGACTGTCCCAACGAGAAGGAGACTGTCCCAACGAGAGGGAGACTGTCCCAACAAGAGGGAGACTGTCCGAACGAGAGGGAGACTGTCCCAACGAGAGGGATACTGTCCCAACCAGTGAGACTGTCCCAACGAGGGAGACTGTCCCAACGAGAGGGAGACTATCCGAACGAGAGGGAGACTGTCCCAACGAGAGGGAGACTGTCCCAACGAGAGGGAGACTGTCCCAACGAGAGGGAGACTGTCCCAACGAGAGGGAGACTGTCCGAACGAGAGGGAGACTGTCCCAACGAGAGGGAGACTGTCCCAACGAGAGGGAGACGGTCCCAACGAGAAGGAGACTGTCCCAACGAGAGGGAGACTGTCCCAACGAGAGGGAGACTGTCCGAACGAGAGGGAGACTGTCCCAACGAGAGGGATACTGTCCCAACCAGTGAGACTGTCCCAACGAGGGAGACTGTCCCAACGAGAGGGAGAATGTCCCAACGAGAGGGAGACTGTCTCAACGAGAGGGAGACTGTCCCAACGAGAGGGAGACTGTCCGAACGAGAGGGAGACTCTCCCAACGAGAGGGAGACTGTCCGAACGAAAGGGAGACTGTCCCAACGAGAGGGAGACTGTCCTAATGAGAGGGAGACTGTCCCAACGAGAGGGAGACTGTCCCAAGGAGAGGAAGACTGTCCCAACGAGAGGGAGACTATCCGAACGAGAGGGAGACTGTCCGAACGAGAGGGAGACTGTCCCAAAGAGAGGGAGACTGTCCCAAGGAGAGGAAGACTGTCCCAACGAGAGGGAGACTATCCGAACGAGAGGGAGACTGTCCCAACGAGAGGAAGACTGTCCAAGAGAGAGGGAGACTGTCCCAACGAGAGGGAGATTATCCGAACGAGAGGGAGACTGTCCCAACGAGAGGGAGACTGTCCCAACGAGAGGGAGACTGTCCCAACGAGAGGGAGACTGTCCGAATGAGAGGGAGACTGTCCCAACGAGAGGGAGACTGTCCCAACGAGAGGAAGACTGTCCCAACGAGAGGGAGACTATCCGAACGAGAGGGAGACTATCCGAACGAGAGGGAGACTGTCCGAACGAGAGGGAGACTGTCCCAACGAGAGGGAGACTGTCCAAGAGAGAGGGAGACTGTCCCAACGAGAGGAAGACTATCCGAACGAGAGGGAGACTGTCCCAACGAGAGGGAGACTGTCCCAACGAGAGGGAGACTGTCCCAACGAGAGGGAGACTGTCCGAACGAGAGGGAGACTGTCCCAACGAGAGGGATACTGTCCCAACGAGTGAGACTGTCCCAACGAGGGAGACTGTCCCAACGAGAGGGAGACTGTCCCAACGAGAGGGAGACTGTCCCAACGAGAGGGAGACTGTCCCAACGAGAGGGAGACTGTCTTAACGAGAGGAAGACTGTCCCAACGAGAGGGAGACTATCCGAACGAGAGGGAGACTGTCCCAACGAGAGGGAGACTGTCCAAGAGAGAGGGAGACTGTCCCAACGAGAGGACGACTATCCGAACGAGAGGGAGACTGTCTAAACGAGAGGGAGACTGTCCGAACGAGAGGGAGACTGTCCCAACGAGAGGGATACTGTCCCAACGAGTGAGACTGTCCCAACGAGGGAGACTGTCCCAACGAGAGGGAGAATGTCCCAACGAGAGGGAGACTGTCCCAACGAGAGGGAGACTGTCCGAATGAGAGGGAGACTGTCCCAACGAGAGGGAGACTGTCCCAACGAGAGGAAGACTGTCCCAACTAGAGGGAGACTATCCGAACGAGAGGGAGACTATCCGAACGAGAGGGAGACTGTCCGAACGAGAGGGAGACTGTCCCAACGAGAGAGAGACTGTCCGAACGAGAGGGAGACTGTCCCAACGAGAGGGAGACTGTCCCAACGAGACGGAGACTGTCCGAATGAGAGGGAGACTGTCCCAACGAGAGGGAGACTGTCCCAACGAGAGGGAGACTGTCCCAACGAGAGGGAGACTGTCCCAACGAGAGGAAGACTATCCGAACGAGAGGGAGACTGTCCCAACGAGAGGGAGACTGTCCGAACGAGAGGGAGACTGTCCCAACGAGAGGGAGACTGTCCGAACGAGAGGGAGACTGTCCCAACGAGAGGGAGACTGTCCGAACGAGAGGGAGACTGTCCCAACGAGGGAGACTGTCCCAACGAGAGGGAGACTGTCCGAACGAGAGGGAGACTGTCCCAACGAGAGGGAGACTGTCCGAACGAGAGGGAGACTGTCCGAACGAGAGGGAGACTGTCCCAACGAGAGGGAGACTGTCCGAATGAGAGGGAGACTGTCCCAACGAGAGGGAGACTGTCCCAACGAGAGGGAGACTGTCTTAACGAGAGGAAGACTGTCCCAACGAGAGGGAGACTATCCGAACGAGAGGGAGACTGTCCCAACGAGAGGGAGACTGTCCAAGAGAGAGGGAGACTGTCCCAACGAGAGGAAGACTATCCGAACGAGAGGGAGACTGTCCCAACGAGAGGGAGACTGTCCCAACGAGGGAGACTGTCCCAACGAGAGGGAGACTGTCCCAACGAGAGGGAGACTGTCCCAACGAGAGGGAGACTGTCCCAACGAGAGGGAGACTGTCTTAACGAGAGGAAGACTGTCCCAACGAGAGGGAGACTATCCGAACGAGAGGGAGACTGTCCCAACGAGAGGGAGACTGTCCAAGAGAGAGGGAGACTGTCCCAACGAGAGGACGACTATCCGAACGAGAGGGAGACTGTCTAAACGAGAGGGAGACTGTCCGAACGAGAGGGAGACTGTCCCAACGAGAGGGATACTGTCCCAACGAGTGAGACTGTCCCAACGAGGGAGACTGTCCCAACGAGAGGGAGAATGTCCCAACGAGAGGGAGACTGTCCCAACGAGAGGGAGACTGTCCGAATGAGAGGGAGACTGTCCCAACGAGAGGGAGACTGTCCCAACGAGAGGAAGACTGTCCCAACTAGAGGGAGACTATCCGAACGAGAGGGAGACTATCCGAACGAGAGGGAGACTGTCCGAACGAGAGGGAGACTGTCCCAACGAGAGAGAGACTGTCCGAACGAGAGGGAGACTGTCCCAACGAGAGGGAGACTGTCCCAACGAGACGGAGACTGTCCGAATGAGAGGGAGACTGTCCCAACGAGAGGGAGACTGTCCCAACGAGAGGGAGACTGTCCCAACGAGAGGGAGACTGTCCCAACGAGAGGAAGACTATCCGAACGAGAGGGAGACTGTCCCAACGAGAGGGAGACTGTCCGAACGAGAGGGAGACTGTCCCAACGAGAGGGAGACTGTCCGAACGAGAGGGAGACTGTCCCAACGAGAGGGAGACTGTCCGAACGAGAGGGAGACTGTCCCAACGAGGGAGACTGTCCCAACGAGAGGGAGACTGTCCGAACGAGAGGGAGACTGTCCCAACGAGAGGGAGACTGTCCGAACGAGAGGGAGACTGTCCGAACGAGAGGGAGACTGTCCCAACGAGAGGGAGACTGTCCGAATGAGAGGGAGACTGTCCCAACGAGAGGGAGACTGTCCCAACGAGAGGGAGACTGTCTTAACGAGAGGAAGACTGTCCCAACGAGAGGGAGACTATCCGAACGAGAGGGAGACTGTCCCAACGAGAGGGAGACTGTCCAAGAGAGAGGGAGACTGTCCCAACGAGAGGAAGACTATCCGAACGAGAGGGAGACTGTCCCAACGAGAGGGAGACTGTCCCAACGAGAGGGAGACTGTCCCAACGAGAGGGAGACTGTCCCAACGAGAGGGAGACTGTCCCAACGAGAGGGATACTGTCCCAACGAGTGAGACTGTCCCAACGAGGGAGACTGTCCCAACGAGAGGGAGTTTGTCCCAACGAGAGGGAGATTGTCCGAACGAGAGGGAGACTGTCCGAACGAGAGGGAGACTGTCCCAACGAGAGGGAGACTGTCCGAACGAGAGGGAGACTGTCCGAACGAGAGGGAGACTGTCCCAACGAGAGGGAGACTGTCCGAATGAGAGGAAGACTGTCCCAACGAGAGGGAGACTGTCCGAACGAGAGGGAGACTGTCCGAACGAGAGGGAGACTGTCCCAACGAGAGGGAGACTGTCCGAATGAGAGGGAGACTGTCCCAACGAGAGGGAGACTGTCCCAACGAGAGGAAGACTGTCCCAACGAGAGGGAGACTATCCGAACGAGAGGGAGACTGTCCGAACGAGAGGGAAACTGTCCCAACGAGAGGGAGACTGTCCCAACGAGAGGAAGACTGTCCCAACGAGAGGGAGACTATCCGAACGAGAGGGAGACTGTCCGAACGAGAGGGAAACTGTCCCAACGAGAGGGAGACTGTCCCAACGAGAGGAAGACTGTCCCAACGAGAGGGAGACTATCCGAACGAGAGGGAGACTGTCCGAACGAGAGGGAAACTGTCCCAACGAGAGGGAGACTGTCCCAACGAGAGGAAGACTGTCCCAACGAGAGGGAGACTATCCGAACGAGAGGGAGACTGTCCGTACGAGAGGGAAACTGTCCCAACGAGAGGAAGACTGTCCCAACGAGAGAGAGACTATCCGAACGAGAGGGAGACTGTCCGAATGAGAGGGAGACTGTCCCAACGAGAGGGAGACTGTCCCAACGAGAGGAAGACTGTCCCAACGAGAGGGAGACTGTCCGTACGAGAGGGAAACTGTCCCAACGAGAGGAAGACTGTCCCAACGAGAGGGAGACTATCCGAACGAGAGGGAGACTGTCCGAACGAGAGGGAAAGTGTCCCAACGAGAGGGAGACTGTCCCAACGAGAGGAAGACTGTCCCAACGAGAGGGAGACTATCCGAACGAGAGGGAGACTGTCCGTACGAGAGGGAAACTGTCCCAACGAGAGGAAGACTGTCCCAACGAGAGAGAGACTATCCGAACGAGAGGGAGACTGTCCGAATGAGAGGGAGACTGTCCCAACGAGAGGGAGACTGTCCCAACGAGAGGAAGACTGTCCCAACGAGAGGGAGACTATCCGAACGAGAGGGAGACTGTCCGAACGAGAGGGAAACTGTCCCAACGAGAGGAAGACTGTCCCAGAGAGAGGAAGACTGTCCCATTGAAGGAGACTGTCCCAGCGAGAGGTAGGCTGTCCCAGCGAGGGAGACTGTCCCAGACAAGCAGCACGTAACAGAAAAAGACGTCAGTGCGCAATGCGAGCTGGATGCATTAACAAACAATGATGAATAAACAAATCGGGAGGTTCCACTATGCTGCCCACATACGGATTCCTCTTTTTTTTTCCATCGTGTAAATTCTCCGACGTGGTCGTGCTTCCGAGCCTTGCCCACACGTCTGACATCGTCGAGCTGTCCTGTCCTCGGGCAGCGTGATCGCTGAGGAGGAGGTCCATGGCTCGGTATCCGACCCCTCCGATAGTCCTTAAGCCCGCCGTAATCATGAAGGACGTTGGCGTGATTATCTCCGAGCATGGTCGTGTGACGAGAGACGGATCCTTTCGCAATTAACAATATGGACTGGAAAAAAAATCGCCGGTTCAACGACCTCCATGATGGACTCCTCTGCGTGCTCGGGCAAACGTCACCTGTTCATTGGCTGCTGACTTGTTCGGCGTGTCAACTGGGTACCTTATTATTCGATACTACATTGATTGGGGCCTTCTAACTTGCTCCAGAGTCCTCCAGATTAACGGTGAACCAATAGCAGAATCAGCACAAAGTTATAATTATATGAGCTTTATAAATCATGAAATGAATCCGCGAATTTTTCAGGCCTCTAATTATTACTTTTTTTCGGTGCAATAAGTAGTATGTACCTATAAAAAAATTTTGATCAGAGGTCTAGATCAGTGGAATTAAAGTAACTGAAATTTGTGTTAACGAATTTTATTTTTTACTGGTGAATTACTGGTATCCACTGGGATGACGTGGTAAAGATAGTCAAATCTACTGAAAATCCACCAAATAGGTACTTTTTCTTATATCGTATGTCGGTAATGACCTGGAGATATTTGAAACATAGTTCAGCCTCCTGTTTTGAATTCTTTCCGGACCTTCTTCCCCGTGCTGCTGTTTCAGTCTGTTGTCCAGGGAGTGCGCCATCTTGGAGTTTGTTCACACGTCATACCGGCGATGACGTGAAGAGAAAAGGGCATTGGTGGCATGGGTTGTTTGGGGAGAAACGTGTGTCCCAAAGAAAAGGAAACTAACAGACTGATGGCAACGTCCGCCAAGTTACCCAGTTACGAGAAAAACAAAAAGATATTTTACTTGGCCCAGAATCGGACCCCGAACGCTTTGATTGAGGAGGTGAGTATGCTGACCACACAACCACCATGATCCTCACTGAAAAATCATTGAAATTCAGACACTGATAGAAATTGTCAGAATTAACACATTCAAATGGGGCTGTCTAAACAGATTTAAAAACATGTCAGTTTCAACTACATTACTCTCATGTCTTAAAGTAAACATTCTAATTTATAACCAATTTTAAGTTAGAAGACAAGCGAAACATCCCCAAAAAAGGCTACTTTTCTCTCATTTCAAAGGGATTAGTTTTTTACCTCACAAATTTCTTTTTTTTTTTTTCGAGCATCAATGGCTTGTCTCTCAGCATCAACTTCATCTATCTCGCCAGCCACAGGCACCAAATACCTACTCTACACACTGAAAATTTTGCCAGAAACAATGCATTTATTAGATTGATATCTTCATACACTTTGGTTGCGAAAGGAAACTATGTTTTGTAATAACTGTAGACATCGAGAATGAATTCACAAAAAAAAAAAAAAAAAAAGAAACTGTCGAGAATGAACTATAGTCGATACGCTACGACAAGTTTAATGCCAAAGATAAAACTTGTAATAACCACCTTGCTCACTAAAATATTCAACAGCAACGCCCCGACTCCAACAGACGATTGCGTAGCGCTAGGTAAAGTCACCTCCAATTATAAGAGTGCTCGTCACCACACGAGTTTATCAAGCAGGGTTAACTGACCGACGGCAAGGCGACCATATTCCCAGGCGATAACAACGACACGCAATATTTAAGACCGTAAGTTTTCATTTAGAAACATTCTTGACAAGACACTCATTTTAAATTTCGTATTGCGTCAATGTTTAGAGTGCACTTAGCTTTTTATCAGGCTAAAAGCCGGAAGGTGTAAAGGTGAGTCCCTTTAGTTAATGACATTGATAATGACAGTTATAATATTAATTTCTAGGAATTTCGAAATTCGCGGTATTATTCTAAGAGAAAATGGAATTCATACCATTATAAACTTGAAATGCGTTCTTATTGGATCATTAGTAGTACTGACACGTCCCGAAGGACAAACAAAAAAAAACACTACACAATTTTTAATGAACCAATCACATTCAATTTGACTGAAAGGTAAAACGTGGCAGAAGCAATGGTCAGTGGAAAATGGTTTTAGTATGTAAAATGAGCGGTGTTCATTCTGGGTTCAAGAAAATAATGTGGAATGGGCTGATATATATTAATTAAGGCACCCACCTATCCGGCGCGCATACGGTATGAGCAGCTTCAGAAGAAATCTCGCGATTTGAAAAACTGATTAAGATATTAGACTTGTGGCTGTTTACGTAAAATAATAATAAGCTGAGGGCGAAACAAAAGTTTTGTTTCCGTATTTCGTTTTTAAATCGTGTTTTTAAAAGAGAGAAAATGGCTAAAACACGTGTTTTCAGGTTACTTTTTAGGCATGAAAATCCCGGTAGACTCGAGGGACTTGAATTATTCCTTTATCTTCATTTCTCCGCCATATAATGTTATGGTTGGCGCTCAAACCTCATAGTTGTCCTATGCACGACGAGAATACTGCGTGTCAGTCCAGAGCCTTGCGCTTAGAGATGATACCGCGCAAGAAGCACCAGCGATTGTCGCACTTATCACGCCGCCTCACCAACCCAAACACACACCAGCCTAGGTGGCCCCTTTGGTAACAATAACAGTTTCACGCAGCTACTGATTATGAGATAGGCATTCCCTCACTCTGTTCAGAAGACAAATTATTTCCCCCGCTGTAAGCTCAGAGGGCGCAGCAAATCCCGCGGGTATTTTCGGACTCAGCAGCGCTCATTAATCAAGCTCGCGAATCTCCTGCTGGATGAGCGAGAGAGGGTGGAATACAGCCGTTTTGGACAGGAAAAAACAACACCTTTAGAAGTCGGCTCCTGCAAGCACTCCGCGCAATAAAAACAAACCGCTCGTTAATAACCCGAGCTCGCGAACTCTATAACCGCAACAAAACACATGACGTCTTGGGACTTGCAGAGTGCCATCACTTACACTGACGACTGCACTTAATCAAGCTGACGAAGAGCTTTCAGAGGAATCAGCCACCATGTTCACTACCTCGCCAGCTCGCAAGTGTTGAGGATTTCCCAGGAAATCAATCAAGAGTTTTTGCAGAACGCAGGGTAGAAAATTGTAGGCATTCTACAGAAAACGAAATTAAATTCCCTACATCCTTCTTGTGTAATTTTGATTGCGATATAAGCCAAGAGAGACTGTAAAAATTTTCAAACGAATATTTTTGTGGACTTTTTTTTTTAATAGAAAAATACATTTCAATGTATCATTAAATAAAATTATTACCTATGATATGATTTGAGGTAGGTATTCTTTGCGAAACTTCAAATTCATCAACGCTTACTAGACTGGAAAAAAAGTAGCCTGAGCCAGCGGTTTCTTCCTCGTAATTGGCAGCCATCTGTTAAGAGAATTAAGAGAAGCCCTTTGCTTATTTAGCTTGGCCATACAAGACGTGTGTGCTTCCGCACGGATTTGCTGTGATTCTTGTGCAAACAGTGAAAGTATATAGGTTACCTGAAAGAAACTCAATCATGGAACACAGACGATGCTACAGTGTTTTAACACACATCTAGACTTGAAATTATTTCACGAAAAATGCACGTCCGTGTCTAAGATTTTCACCTAGAAGAAATGTGTGTGTGTGTGTGTGTGTGTTCATACCAATGATATCTTGTTCAGTGCCTGGAAAAAAAAAAAGAATATACGTATTTATGACACATGTAATATTTCGTTTATTCGTGGTCTAGTCTTCACTATGGCCACTTTATTTAAACATTTACAGCAAGACTCAAAGACTCTGCAACACTTCGTAGATAAGTGGCTAAATATTATAATAGTAAACAGAAACTGCAAAACTTTTTTGTAATTCTTACAACAACATTTTTAAGTGAGAATACATGAACTTGTTACCGAGGTTAGAAGTTAAACATTTCTGGCGAGTACTGAAAGACTCGCTTAAATTTTTGACATTTTGCGCACCGAGTTCCTCATATTTCTGTTCGCCACGATCTGTCATAAAATAAAGTGCGCGCTTGATAGCACAAGAAGTGACGATTTGTTTGGACATTAATAATCCGGCTATCAGCAGTTTTTTTTATACTTATAAGTGGTAGGTGCCCGTTCTAGCTATAATGGCATACCACTGCGAGGCGTGGGTTATCTGTTTAGTACATTAACAGCAAACAATAACATGTTTTCCGGTGAAAACACGCATACGGATTGATATCAGTTGTTTGTATACCTATTGTTGGCAAAGTGAAATTAATTAAGGGGCCCGCTAGTCAGGGGCGGAATTATAAGCGTGACGCTCGCTGGTGCTTCTAGCGTGGTATCGCCTCTAAGCGTAAGGCTGTGAACTGGCGCGCAGTCTTATCGTCGTGCATAGGACAACTATGAGATTTGAGTAGTAACCATAACGTTACATGGCGGAGAAATGAAGATAAAAGTGTAATGCAAGTCTCTTAAGTGCTTTCAAGAATCTACACCCGTGTTTATGCCTGAAAATTGTTTGGAAAACAGGTGTTTTAGCCATTATCACTCTTATAAAAATATAGTTTTAAAAAAAAATATGAAAAAAAATAACTACTCATCCACCCTCATAGTTTTCTTAAATGTTTTTTTCGTAAATATTCACTGCTCTGATATCTTGAGCAGTTTTCAAATCGTGTGGTTTCTTCCGAAGCTCTGCACACATTATGTGTGCACAGGAAGGCGGGAACCTTAATATTTTTTCTCCTCTGAGTAGTAACAAAAAAAATCCTAAAAAGAATGGAAAATTTTACACACACACAGATATATATAGTATATATACAATACACATATATATAAGATAAATAATCAATTTCCGCATGAATGAAAGATCATCACTTGAGAACCGCAAGACCGATACGGTTTTCTTTATTGTATCTATATTACCATTTGTTTTTTTTTTGTTCTCAATTTTTCAGTAACTGCGATTAAACTACGTGGTCTATTAAATGCGTGATCTTGCCTCAATGCATAGCAGAATCCTTCAGTAAGCCTAGTGGAGTTTTCCTAATGGTGGCTGCCAACAAGGCGGGGAGAGGGAAAGCTTTCGTATTCACACACTCGTGATCCAGATGACGTCGCCTGCCGCTCTACACGAAGCCAGCGTCAGGGGTGGTTAAACTCATGCCTCTGGGCCATTTGAGGCCCGCGAGAAAGCTCCGCATGATACTTGTGTAGTCTTTTCATAAACATCCATTAAATGTGGCACGTGTAGGCACCCAAAATATTTGTTAAATACCTCGCTATGTAAGAACTAGATAATAAGTTGTATTATAAAAGAACTACCAACTACATTCAAAGATCAAGTGACCTGTGATCAGAAAAAATAACTTAGCATAACAATAAAGTATGTGCAACAAAGTGGCACAAGACTTCATTCAATGTATTTCAGAAGATACGTTGGTAATAAACCTGGACACCTGTTATTAATCCACGATACTTTAGATTGTACGTGAACTGTATTGCCAAGATTATTATGCGTGTTTTTTTTTAGCTCCAGTATAGACAAAAGATTCATGAACTTTGCATCCACAAACCACTCTAGTATATTCGTTTGCTGATGGCCAGGTAAGATATTTCAGTCCTTTGTACATGGTTGCGTTTGAATATGCCACAGTTATTTGATACGACGTAGTTTGAAGTATTACAGCACGAGTCTAAATAATTGAATGTACAATATAACTTTATTTATAAATGCCTCACGCATAAGTCAGTATTAAAAGAATAGGCGAAATTATGATTTAGAAAGTGGAGGCACTATGTATTGGTGTGTGAAAACTGTTCAGTTGATTAGTTATGAAATAACGCCAGCTGGCCTCCGATAAACTCTTGAAAACTCTTGACCAAGATCACGCACATGTAGGATTCCCAACGAGCAAGGTACGAAATTACATTTATCATTCCCGTTTCCTAGTTAACGACTTTGCAAGTGCAAGCATGCCCAAGGGCGTAGTCATCGAGGGAAAAGGAGGCGCAGGAAGGGCCATTGTCCCTTTCTAAAGCTTTAATTTTTTTTTCAATAATATGCAACTGCAAAATTTAAGAGAAGCCATAATTCATTGGCACTTTATATTTATGATTAATAAGTTTTTGAAAAAAGCACTTAAAGTTCCTCGGATAGCTTAGAAATGTTTTTTAAAGTATCATTGCATATTTTTTAATTTTCCGGATGAGGACCCCGCACTTATCTGGGATATTCCATACCACACCTTCTAATTCTCACTTTCAGAACCCACGAAAACATTAATTTTAAAAAATGCATTCTTATATTTTCCTTCGGTCCACCACTTCCAAAAACCCTAGTCGCGCCCATGAGTAGGCCACTACTACAGTGAGGGACGTTTTTTACTCCCGGATACACGCCTGTGCTTCCAGCACTCGGCCAAGAAGGCCTGCGCGCGAGCGGGAAGCACCCGCGCCGCCTGCCTGCGAAGAGCCAATCACGGGCGTGGGCAGCCAATAGACGCAGGCGGAGGCGGCGCCGCGTGGGACGCGTGACGGCGTCTGGGGCAGACACCCGGCCGGTCGTGGGCGGACCACCTCGCGAGGCGCCCCGACCAGGCAGGGTCGCCGGCCAGACGCCGGCCGCGCGCACTAAAAGGAAGAATAAGGAAAGTCGCCAATGAGGGGAGTAGGAATAACCTGATCGGGGCGATGCCGTCTCGCGGACCTGATTTACAGCCGCGTCAAGGATCTAAAACCCTCTCCTTCTCCCTCACTGCGATGCCTCTCCACTAATTTAACGCAGGACCATAAAAAAAAGTTTCAATGTTACTGCCGAGGAACGAATAGTTATATGTATGTTGTTTGTAGAGGCAGTATTATCTTGTAAGTAGAACAGGTGATTTAAATTTTAATCACCTTATGTCTATACCCTACACGTTTTCATGTTGTGAAATTGAATTTCATTTCAAATGATACGAAAGAAAATTATTCAAATTAAGTGTCCCGGTATATACATTAATGTGACGCACGATTCTTTTTTTTTTTCTGCTCGACGCGACGAATAAATTTCGTTAAAGGTTTTTTAAAGGAGAAATGGTGGTAGGAATAAATGCAAGAAGTGATTGGAAATCACGTTTTTCATTCCAGGATGCGCGAAAGAAAATTTTCCATATCTATAACACTAGTTATGGTTTAAATAAACCTTGCATACATCACTGACTTAAAAAAAAACACACAGACAGAAATTAATGAGTAGTGACCCGCCAAATTCGTGTTATTCCCTGCTACGAGGATGAATTCCACACATTTATACATGAATAAGTTGGACTCTATTGTTAGGGGCAGGTATTTTTCGCGGAAAAATCTGAATTCTTGTTAGACTGGAACAAGCTATACACGCACCAGTGGTATCTTCCTCGTGATTGGCGGCCGTCTGCGACAGACGTCGTTGCCTTATCTGACTAAGCCACTCAGGACGCGTTTGCTTCCGCAATGAAGTGCTGTGATTTGGTGTTGTCACATTCGACATGTAGCCTCAAAAAATAACCTCTCCCAAAAACGAAACACATACGATTCTACAGAGTTTCAACTTTTAACTAGTCTCGGAATCTTATCGCGATATTTGCATGACCTTATCTATTGTCCATTGGTAGGGTCCGGAAAAATTTGCGGGTTCATTGACCTCCAGGATAAACTCCACGATCTTCTGCATACACGGGCAAACTCACCTGTCCATTGGCTGCCGATTCGTGAGGCGTCTAAACTGGGTAACTTGTGATTCGATACTTCTTTGACTGAGTGTCTCTAACTGGCCCCAGAGTCCTCCGGGTTAAAAAGTGAACCAATGGCAGAAGCAGCACAAAAGTATAATTAATTAATATTTAGCCTATCACGAAATGAATCCGCGAATTTTTCCTGTCTCCATCCATTAGCTACTGCCCAATTTTCACCTTCCGGCCGGATTGCATATGAGTGGGTCATTATGTTGGTATTTTTGTTTATGCTTCAGGGCGTGTCAAAACTACCTATTGTCGATGATAACGGAGCATCCGTCCAAATAATAGTACGGATTTTGCTGGTCTCTACTCGCTAACGGCTGCTAAACATTGTAATCACTAGAGACCGGAAAAAATCGCGAATTCATTTCGCGATAGGCTAAAATACAAATAGTTATACCTCAGTGCTGCCTCTGTTATTGGCTCACAACTCACCTGGATGACTCTGGGCCAATGAGAAACGCCCGAGCAAAGCTTTATCAAATCACAGGCTGCTACGTTGGGACGTCTCACAAGACAGAAGCCAATCAGTGGGTGACATTTTACCGAGTGTATGTATAACGATGGAGTTCATCCTGCATGTCATTGAACCCGCGAATTTTTCCGGTCCCTAGTAATCACTAATAACTGATTTGGATATTTTGCGGCGAGAGTTCAGCAGAATTGAGCTAGGTGTTTTTCTGTTGGTTGTAATAATAGCCGTAGAGTTCAACTCTGCCCACAGTACGCTCGATTATGAGTATTTTATCACTCAGTCGGCGCGGACTCGTCTTTTTTTATTTTTTATTTTACGTCGCCGGTTCACTTACAAGCGGACAGAAGCTCTCTCCCCAACGTCACATCCTGGTAGGAGTCATAAATCAAGCAGGCACTCGCAAAGATGGGAATTACGTCCCCCTCCCCTCCTGCGCTGCGGGTTCAACGAGGCGACGGATGACTTCGCTCAGAGAAAGACTCGCGACAAAAAAAATACTGATCGAGAGGGGAAAAAACATACGTGGAGAAAGAAAGATACAAAGATGAAACATTATTTACTCATCATCAGTGAGTGGAATTAACAGTTACAGCCACATTTGTTGTATCGGTGACAGATACACATTGTGATGTCAAAAAAAATTATAAAATAAATGAAAAGCTGTTTTACTTTTTCTTCAGTTCAGTTCATCAGAATTAAAAACACATTATATGTATTTAATTGATCAAATTTAACGGGGATTAATATATATATATTTTTTTCATTTGGCCAATAGAAGCCACGATAGTTTCGTGGATTCGTTGGGTAACAAAAAGTATACTTGAAGCACATGTTGATGATTCGACCAGATCGCCTCGGGCTGTGCCTCGGAGGCATAACACGCTATGTCACATCGCCAATATTTTACATGAGAGAAGTTTAAAGAATTTTAAACATTGCTTCACCTATTCACTCCACTAATTTTTTTTATCCAAAATATGCGAATTTTTTATATTTCGTAGATCTTAGTGTCGTATTCCACGAGAAAGAACGTCAAACTGTAGCCAATTTCATAATTGAAAGTGCATTTTGCCCAAAAGTGGACATAGTGTTTTATGCTTCCAAGGTATAATTTTGTGTTTATTTGCAGTAATTGCACAGTTTTATGGGTGATTATAGTGTCCAGAAAAAAAACTAAAAACAGAATTCATGACATTTCCCTCATATTTATTAGATCTTTTATAATTTTTCACCCACCAAAAATCTGTAATTTACCAAAATAAGCAAATTGAATGTTTACTAACACTGCCGTAGTCACGCCGCATACGTAAAGATTCTTCAATATCATGAAACCTGGGAACTACGTACACAATGTAGTTTCTTACATGACACTCCGAGATGGAATGCGGCCTCACGTATCGAAAAATACAACTCTGTTCAAAAATTCTAGGCACAACGGTACTGCAACATAGCAAAGACCGAACCAAAACTCAACATGCACGACATATGCATCGACATTAATACCGGCAAACGGAACGCGAAGGCTTTCAGTATAACCTTGGCCGACTGCCAACGGCGAAACCTGTTTCCGCACAACGGTGGTTTATTTAGCGTCCAGACTCGGCGCCGATTTCAAAATGGTTATTTATTTCACGAAGCTGTCACTCCCACACCAAACAAGCAGCAGACACAGACTAATTTTTCCTGTAAACACCTTAAAAAGAGGTTATTTTCAGAGATCTCGTTTGATAATCTGGCAGCGAAATGTGACCTTGATGCGATGAAATGTTTATAATTTGTTTGTGTATGGTGAACTTTACAAAGAGTAGTAGTGGTACAATATTTATAAAAAAAATTGATATTTCTTATAGCTGTCAGGCCAATGATTGAGTATATTAGATTGTTTATATATTAACAAATATCGATGGTAATTTATTTTATAAAAAATACATTTTTGCGTTACAGTTTAAAATTTGTTACTAGAACATATGTAGCATATTGAAGATTTAATTTCAAGTTCAACGATTTAACGATACTTTATGAATATAACAATGGATATTTCACGAATTCATTTGTAAATAAGTAGACTTGAAACACTTAAACATCTGTTTCAAGCTCTTGATCCAGAGCCAGTTATAAACAAGGAGAAGAATCGGGTTCCTATTCACGTGTAACTTGCCAAAGAATCGACCAATAAACATGATAAAAAGGAAAGTCGGGTCTGTCGTGGAGTGAAATTATCAATCGCGGCACTATTTAAGGCGTACACAATTCACAGGTCTTAACAATATAGTTTCGAAGTGGTGCCTGTAACATTTATGAAACTCGTTTAGTGTTTCAAGTCAAAGGTTTGTCATTTTACGTTCTTTGAATTAATTTATGCAAAGTCGAAACTGTTTGGTCCTAGGAAACCTACACTGTGTTCGTCGGTGTTGTCTCCGTTGTGTTTCCCATAATTTCTGTTTATTTTCAGCGTTTTTTTCGTATGTTTTCTGTGTTTTCCAGGTTCGTTATCTGGCTGCATTGACTGTTTTTGTTGAAACTCTCGTCGTTGTTAGCTCACTTTAATCGTCTGTGCTGTTATTTTTTCATGACTATATTTCTTCCACGGAATTCTTGTGCTGTCAGATATTTTAACTTTCGGATGTGTTTGTATGTGCGGTCGTCATTGTGTTGTCCATAATACCTGTTTAGTTTCATCGTTGGTTCCATCTGTTGGACAGCAAATGTTTTATGTTTTCATTTTTTATTTCTAATTTTGGATTCTTGAGTTCTTTTTCCCATGACAAAACTGGAATGGCGTATGTCCGAAAATAATTTGTGTTTTTAATTTCGCTGGAACATTAGCTACTTTATAATGCCTACGAGATACCATTGCACGTCCCACAGAATAAGTAAGGACAGAAGTGACGTTGAATGACGGTCTCCTAGGACACGCTCCGATTGGACAACAAGTTAACGCTTAGCACGCTTCCCGGCACATTCAAAAATGGCCACCTCCCCCCCCTGGCCACCTCCCCCCCCCCCCTCAAGGTAAACCGTTATGCCACTCCCCGCCAGACGACGCTTCTGGGGACGCACCACAACGCCGAAATACCACAACGCCGAAATGCCAAATTGACCACAACGCCGACAGCTAGAAAACTGCTGTGTACCACAACGCCGAAATACACTAACGCCGAAAAATGTCATTGCAGGACTGCCACAACGGTTAGGTTAGGTTAGGTTAGACTAGGTTAGGTTAGGTTAGGTTAGGCTAGGTTAGGTTAGGATAGGCTAGGTTAAGTTAGGTTAGGTTATATTACGCTAGATTAGGCGTTAAGGTACATTTAAGAAACACACCCAAATTCATTCAGTTGTTATTTCGGCGTTGTGTTACACAGCAGTTTTCTAGCTGTCGGCGTTGTGGTCAATTTTGACATTCGGCGTTATGGTATTTCGGCGTTGTGGTAACGACCCGACGCTTCTGTCCTTAACGTATCCTGTGTCTGTGCTCGGGCGAAGCCTCGTGATCGCGCACGAGGGAAGGACGCGCGTTTCCAGCTGGCTGCGTCTGTCTCGTTTCCCCGGGTGCATGCGGGCGTGTTCGCACCTGTGCTGCTGCTCCCCTCCCCCTCCTTCCCCCTCCTCACCCCTCACACACACGCACCTTCACGCGTTTGCATGTTCCGTTCTGTAACGTCTGCATAGAACGACGCGGTCATCTAAAGTCCGACGAAAAGAATTTTTTTTTTTTTGTAAATTCAGTTGCCACCGAGACAGGAGGCCGGGAAATTTCTGTGGTTCAATGACCAACAGGCTAGATCACATTAGTGCTGGTTTTAAGTCGAGACTTGAATCACTTTTTCATTAGATTCTGACCTGGAGGGTAATATTTTACAGTTTTGAAGACCTTAACACGATTAGAATGTACATTTGCTGTTGGTCTGATGTTGGTCATGTGTCATGTAACTTGTCTTAAATTTTGAGAGTATTCAAAATTAGTACTGGTGGTACCCTTTCACAAATGTCACCAGCAAAGCAACACATGATGTTGGTTAAGAAATAATGACACCTTTTTAGCAAAACAACAGTGGCATCAAGATATGTAGATTATTGGTAGTCTGCTACTTGAGACATACTGCTTTTGAAACAATTTATAGTCTACTTTTGAGACAAATTAATGACACATACTGTACTTTTAAGCGTGTCAAAAACTATGGCCCGATTAAAAACGTCATAAAAACTTTTTTTTTACGAAAATAATATGATTACTCTTTACCGTACTTATCAGAAATATGTTTACTTATTAAAACATTTTAGTCGACATGAAACCATTTGCGACTAGCTGAAATCATAAATATAGTCAGAGACCGGACCAATTCGCGGATTAATTTCTCATTAGGCTAGAATAAAGACACGTTTAACATTGTATAGCTGCTGCTATTGGGCCACAGTGAATTCGAAAGACTCTGAACCAATATATAATTCTTAATAAAATAAGTATCGATTCACAAGCGTCCCAGTAAACAGGTCTAAGTAGATAATCAGTAGGGGCATGCAGAGTTAGAGAAAAGATTTCGAGACTAGATGAAATTTAAAACACTGTAGTATCGTCTGTGTTTGGAGATTGGGTGAGTTTCTCCCAGGTACATATCGATTGTAACAACACCAATCACAGTGATTCAATGCGGAAGCAAGCGCGTCCCGAGTGGCTCGGTCAAATAAGGCCACGACTTCTCTCGCAGACGGCCGCCAATCACATGGAAGAAACCACAGGTGCGGGTATAACTTGCTGCAGTCGAATAGGCGTTCAGGTCTTATCACGAAAAATACTGCCCATAGTAATTAGGAGGTGTCATTTTTCCGAGTATGTAGAGCATTATGGAGTCTATCTTAGATGTCAGTGAAACCGCGAAATATTTCAGTTCCTAAATATGACTGGTTGTGAAGCTCGTGTTTAAAGTGTAAAGCTCAAAACAACTTCCCGAACCACGCCGCAAAGACAGCTGCGCGTCGAGTCAGCTCTGGTTCGCTATTTTGGGACGACAACTAGCGGCGGTCGCTAGAACTGCAGAACGCTTATCTCTTATCGGCAGGCGAAGGAAGTGTGCTACAACAAACAAGATACCGGGGTCGGTGCACTTCGCAACACCCGTCGATACGGAATGCGTCGAGAAAACACGGGATTCCCCGTGCAAGAAACTTTCTGGAGATTTGATGTATTTGATTTTGGTCTGCGCTTCCAAGTTAGCTCGACGTGTTGGCTAGTGACGCGCCAATAAACACCAGGGTTCACAAAACTGAAGGGCGCTACGGAACGTGCTATATATCAGGAAACCATAAATATGTCATTCGCGTTACCACTTATGCATTCTTTTGCAGAAAGTTGTCAACAACTCTCTCGAATGTCAGTAGAAGCCGCCGTAAATTGAGATGCTGAAAAGAGACCAACTCCAACATATGTTTTATGAAACTGAAAAGATCGGTAGTGTATTCTATTCTTGAGGAGTTTTGTAAAAATATGGTCTGTGTTGTCCCAGTACCTCCAATACGTAGTTAGAGTTATTTTTAAACCGTTACTTGAATAGCTTTCCAGTGATAACTGAGCATAAAACAATATATGGTACATTTATTGAATATTCAATTAGATTTAATAATCCCGATGATTTAATTAAGTTTCTGAGGGTTTCATTGTATGAAATAAAACATTTATGCTCCTGCTTAAACATGATGTAAGCTATTACCAAGAATTCTGTACTCAGGAGTACTGGAAGTTCCAAATATATAAAGTATTCAAATAATGTGAATATTTCTCAATAAGTAAGCAAATATCACAAAACTAGTGTCATCTAAATTCTTAGTCTTCATAAACTGATCGATTTAAGGTCAGTAGTATCATTACCTAATATTCCAGCGATGACAGTATGAAAATGTATCTTTTAATTTGACATCTCCAACACTATCATTGATTTAGTAATTAATTTAAGATTTTGAAAATGCCTATTTGCAAACAGTTGTTTAGATAGCTTTCCAGTATTAGCTGCGCATGTTAAACACGGTAAAACAAAAGAAAACCAAAAGTGATATAAAAAAGTAACTTTTCTGTGGCTTTAAAACCAAATAAATAAAATGTTTATACAATAACTTCATGCTTGGCACACACATATTTTAACTAAACACAATCTTTAAAAATAAATTTACCATCTTACATATTTTTTACTAGGCTATAATAATTATTATTGTACAGCTTGACTGTACGTTTGTTTGCAGGAAATCAACTAAAA
This sequence comes from Bacillus rossius redtenbacheri, assembly GCF_032445375.1. NCBI lineage: Eukaryota > Metazoa > Arthropoda > Insecta > Phasmatodea > Bacillidae > Bacillus > Bacillus rossius. The sequence continues at coordinate 1,880,690 of NW_026962012.1, read as the reverse complement.
AAGTTGCCAGGCTAGTTATACAAATTATATTTCACTATTATGAAATTACATAATTCATGCTGAACGAACAACATAAGAACACATAAATTTGTTCGTTACCGCGGTTAGATGTTATTTCACGTGTTAAGGACACACGAAAATACATCATGTCAGTGTTAAGAAGACTGCAAGTAGCTATACGCTCTACCACTCTGGTTCTAGGGTAGAGCGCCTGCCTTGTGACTTGTAGGACCCGGGTTCGCGCCCCGGCTCCTCCAAGGCGCATTGCCCAGACAAATTGGTGGCATTTTCTCTGGTAGGAATACAATCCCTTGTAACAAGTCAGGCTACCAAAGAAACGGTGGGTGGAACAGAAAAAAACCTTCCAGGTGGCTTCCAAATGGGGAGTCCGTTTCTTTTCTTGGGCTCCCCATGCGGTGGCCATTCCGGGGGTTTCTCCGGGGGAACGGAGTTTTGCAAAAATATTTTTGTTTTCTTTTGTAGTGTTTTAGTTTTTAGTAACTGTAGCATTATCATTCAAACATGTTATAAATAAAGCTCAAACAAACATTTAAAACATTTAAAAATTGGTTGTCTGTAAAGTCGGTTTACGGACGATAGTTTAACGTGACGTCATAACAAAACCTTGATGAAATGATTGCATTACTATCTTAATAATAAAAGAATAAATAATTGAAATTATACTAGTAATCAGATTTTAAAAATGCAAGATTAACCTTTATTGCCGAAATTGTTTTTGTAATAAGCAATGAAAACCACATTAACTTTCACTTCACTTTATAAACAGTCGAGTGGAAGAGAGATAGATGTGGCGCAAGCGTACAATGAGCGTAACGGGACACAGCGTAACGGAACAATGTGCGCAACGGGACACTTTTTCGTGCTTGCAGCCGGCGTTAATCGATTTATTAGACATAATTTCAAAAAATTAAAGAAAATATAAGTTTGAATTAATAAAAATTATAAAATAAAACGTTTCACCAATTTTTTGTAACAGATACTCGGTATTATCTGGAAAAACGTAATTCATATATGCAAAAATAACCATTGCCCTGTGTTGTACAATGTTACAATAGGCCTATATTTCTTGTAGTATTCATTCAAACTGGTTTCCAAAGGAATCTTTTTGTAATATTAATGAACTTTTTTCCCCTTTGTGTATAGTGTTAGAATTTGATAAATAGTTCTCAAGTAATAGTAATGACGATGAAATTAATACAAAACCCCGTCCTTCTGGAGTTGTGTAATATGTTTGTAATTCACAGAGACCGGAAAAAATTCGCGAATACATTTAGAGATAGGCTAGAATCCAAACTCGTTTACCTTCATGCTGATTCAGTGATTTGGGCCACAGTTTACCTTAATGACTCTGAGCCGGTTGAAAACCCTCATCAAAAGAAGTACCGAAACACGAGCATCCCAGTTAACAGGCGTCACGAGTCAGTGGCCAATGAGCAGGTGTAATTTGATCGAGTACATAGATGATCGTGGAGTCTATCCTAGAGGTTATTGAAACAGCGAATTTTTCATGTCTCTGGTAATTCATAGAGGCAGGCATTTTTCGCAAAAAGATCAGAACACCTATTAGACTGCAACAAGGGTGTACCCGCACCTGTGGTTTCTTCCTTGTGATTTGCGACCGTTTGCGAGAGAAGTCGTTGCCTTATTTGATCGAGCCATTCATCACGCGTTTGCTTCCGCACTGAATCACTGTGATTGGCGTTGTTTCAATTAATATTTACCTGGGAGAAACTCACCCAATCACGAAACACAGACGATGTTACAGTGTTTTAACTTTCAGCTAGGCTCGAAATCTTTTCGCGAAATCTGCATGCCCCTAGTAATTCAGTAAGAAGGTTCAGTTGAAGTTGACGGTGGCGCAGAAGTAGTCGTGGGTGGGTGTCGCGGCAGAACACCTCCCCGCGGTGCTCACGTCGAGCCGGCTTGGGGAAGGTCAGTCGACGGCTGGTGTGACGTCGACCCGCATGTAGCTCATGCGGGCGCCGCCCTCTGGGTTCCGCTCCTCAGCAAACAACCATAAGTAGAGACCGGAAAAATTCGCGAGTTCAATGACCTTCAAAATGAACTCCACGATCATCTGCCTATTTGGGCAAACGGCGCCTGTTCATCGGGTGATGAATTATGAGGCGTCTCAAGTGGGTAACTTGTGAATGGATACTTCTTTAATTGATGGTCTCTAATGGGCCAAGAGTCCTACACATTAACAGTGAACCAATAGCAGAAGCAGCGCAACTGTATAATTATTTGAATTTTAGCATATCACGAAATGAACCCGCGAATTTTTCCGGTCTCTAACCATAAGTAGAGACAGTTTTAATTTCGCGATATGCTAGAATCCAAATGTGTTTAACTTTTTGCTGCTTCAGTGATTGGACCACAGGTTGTCTGAAGGACTCAGAGCCAATGAATAATCCTCAACGAAAGAAATATCGAATCAAAAGTATTCTAGTTAATAGGTTTCACGAGTCAGTAGCCAATGAGCAGATGTAATTTGTCCGAGTGCATAGAGGATCTTGGAGTCTACCCTGCCCCTAACCATAAGGAGCGGCGAAAAGGTTGGCCCCGTACGAGAAAACACCATACGACAAATTGTTATGCCAATGGTGCTGTTTGAGAAGAAAAAAAGTTCAACTTATTTTTAGAGGCATGTATTTTTCACGAAAAATTTTCGAGACAAGCATAAAAAATGCATCATCATCTATGCTTCGTTAACGGGGTGAGTTCCTTTTAGGTAAATGTTCGCTGTTAGAACACCAGTCACATTTATTCAGTACGGAAGAAAACGCGTCCTAAGTGACCCGACCAAATAAGGAAATGGCTTCTCTTGCAGACGGACGCCAATCACAAGGATGAAACCACTGGCGCAGGTAGACCGTATTGCAGTCTAATTGGCGTTCAGAATTTTTTTTTTTCGCGAAAAATGCCTACCCCTACTACGTTTTTATTTATTTATAAGGTTTGTTAAAAAAAATTACAAACGAATTTATTATTATAAACCCTCAAATTTAAAAAAAAAACACGAAATACAATTGTATTGCCCATGCACCAGGTCAAACAACATTCGAAAACCAAATTCTGATGCTCATTCTAGAAACATAAAGAAAACAATATTATAACTGCGAAGTCTGTTGCGCCCTCAACTTTTTTATCAAACGTAATAGGATATAATTTTTTTTCCTTCGTTTCTTCGGTCTTCGCATTCCACCCGTCTCGCTGTGTTAAAAAAACTCAGGTTTCTGTGGTTTTGGGAAAACCTAATATTTATTGATTTAATACATTGTACACTAAAAATAAAGTGCTGTTAAGACGAAGACTACGCGACAAGAAATGTAGTTGAAATCAAAAATTTGCATACATTTATTTTAAAGAATTTTACATTAAATTTCGTGTCCGAGTTTCGTGTTGTATATAAGTGTATTTGCCACATGAAACACGTGAGTACGCTCGGTCACCGATGTTGGATGTTATACATCCCTGGCAAGTCCTGAAATACTCGCTCTATCTGCAGTATTCGTTAGCTCCGGAGGTTGTGAAAAGCAGGAGTCGGGGGAAGGGGGTGCCGCTCCCCCAGGGGAGGGGGAGAGGGACCTAGGAAGGACGGGCGAGGGTCCGCGACAGACACCCGCCATCCGTCTCACCGTCGCGTCGGCGCGCGGAATGAAGAAAGAGGACGCGCGCGGCCTTGACCGCCGCCCAGTGGTGTCCGAACAGCGGAGCCGCGATCACTTACTTCCTCGCCGGACTCTACTGGCACCGCGCGCGATCAGGCCTATTCAGAGTGCTCACCGGTCCATAACTACACAGGGACTGGGAGATTTCGTGGGTTCAGTGACCTCTAACAGACCTAACAATTCCCTGCATACTCAGGCAAATGCCGCACCTGTTCGTTGGCTGTTGACTTGTAAGACGTCTGAAATGGGTAGTCTGTGATTCGATACGGCGTTGGTCAAGGGCGTGTCAGGAGCACTGTGGTCCAATCATCAGCGTGAAGCAGATGTATAAGTTCTTCCAGTCTACTTTGTTACGAAATGAGTCCGCGAATTGTCCGGTCTCTAATTATGGCATACTAAATGTAGAAACCAATATGGCTTTTTTGTGTTCCTATACCTCCTCCTTGAAGTCACCTTGACGTCGGTATTCATTAGAGATGTTGCGGGGGGGAGGGGGGGGTGAATTACGAGAATCGAGCAGTTACGTAACGAACGGGCGGGCGAGAGTACTTCGAGAAAACCCACCAGCCCACGACAATGTCCAGCACTTTCGAAATAAAAAATTTCGTTAATCCCATCGGTAATCGAACACTTTAGACATCTCGTTTCGCGAGAAACTGTTACTCCGCGATCCGTTCTCGCAAAATGGTTCCTCCGATATCCATTCACGCGAAACGGTTCCTCCGCGATTCGTTCACGTGAAACTGTTACTCCGCGATCCGTTCACGAGATACTGTTTCTCCGCGATCCGTTCACGTAAAATGGTCCCTCCGATAACCATTCACGCGAAACGGTTCCTCCACGATCCGTTCACATGAAACTGTTACTCCGCGATCAGTTCACGCAAAATGGTCCCTCCGATATCCATTCACGCGAAACGGTTCCTCCGCGATCCGTTCACGCAAAACGGTTCCTCCGAGATCCGTTCACGCAAAACGGTTCCCCCGTAATCCGTTCACGCAGAACGGTTCTTCCGCGATCCGTTCAAGCGAAACGGGCAGTGACGTAATTAAGGGGCTTGCGAGAATGCCCTGAGAAAACTCATTGACCCACGGCAACGTCCGCCTCGTTTATCACTTGCGAAAAAAAAAACCCGAGTTCCGACGCCATTGTAATCGAACCCACCAGACATCTCGACCACCGAGGCCGCACGAACACGCGAAACGAAACGGTCAGCACAGAGCGATCCAGGCCTACTACATTTATGTACTTTTTTATATTCAAATATGGATGTTTACCTCGTAAAGATGCCACCTCCCTGGGCCGCCTTTGTGTTGGATTAATTCCAAGCTATAGAGTCGAAGTTCCACAGACAGACCATACATGGACATCTCCTTTACTGTCGAATGCCTTATAGTAAGCAGCCTCGAAGGACATAATGCTCGCTGTCAACAGAATTTACGAGTTTACATCCTCGTTTTATGCAAATGCAATAACACTATTTTGAATAAAGTATGTATGTGTAAGTCATTTTTTAAATTATTCGCGCGAACGAATTTTAAAAGCCTTTAAAACAGTGGCTACTGAAAATTCACTTGGTAAATTACTTAAATAAATCACAAAATAATTTCTAGACCATGAAATTAATGTCTGATGATATTCAAAGTCGTTTAAGAGGTTTTGCAGCAGAAGGAACTTTTACAGCGTCACTACTGACTTCCAATACCTACATGAAATAAAATGAACGGTATGCAATTTTAGCAACTTTCTGCCGTAAGAGGGTGTAATGGAACTTCATATTTCATTAGGTAAAATACAAAATGATTTAAAAAAATATGTTTTGACAATACAATAAAACTAAAGTGATGAATTGAAAAATTACAAGAAATTCCCATTCTGCCGCGTGAGAATTATTGCGTGAGATTTTTGTTTGCCAACTTCGTAGCTCACTGTAGTATGAAAAAAAAAAGAGATGTGGTTTAATGTCAAATAAAATGCACGAATACTTGGATAGTAGTGCACTCAGAACAACTAGGTTATTTTAGAATAGGAACCTGTGAATTAAGAGTCAATTAGTCTTGCTGGGAAGGAACCATTCCGTAATACGGAGGAGCAAGTGTGAACGAAGGTAATTGGGTGCACAATTTTCGCTTCTGCAGGCTTGTCTGTTCTGTGCGGGTTCGGACCAGCGACCCAACGACGTGCCATGAAGGATGGAGGGGGAGGGGGGGAGAAAGAGAGTAGAGTGGTTCTCGAGAGAACGAGAAACGGGCCGCGCCAACTCGCGTCGCGAGCACAGCGTTGCCAGAGACAGAGAGAGAGAGAGAGAGAGAGAGAGAGAGAGAGAGAGAGAGAGAGAGAAAACAGTTACAGTACCAGGTACCTTAAATTCTTGGTAACCTATTTAAAAGGTATTCTTTAGGTTTATTATTCACTGCTTGAATCTGTGTGTGAATATGTGAATGACCATTTCTAAAGTAATACTACTTATATTGTTTTGGCAACGCCGGATGTTTTTACGTTTTAAAACCTATGGTTGTGCATATACTTAATTTTAAGTTACATTTATTAAATTTAAATGTGGTTGAATTTTGTAATTGTTACCTCTTATGTCATAAACCTTTAACCAAAGCTTAATCCTGCTTTCTATTTTATTACCTATTTAGTCATCTATTATGTTTATGTTATGCTTTTTTTTTTTGTTGTAAAATTTCAAAGAATGATGTAACAGCAGAAAATGTGATTAAGTGTAAGAAAAAGCGTCTCGCATTTACATTGCCAGCAACAAAGACGATAATAAATAAATCAATACGTTAATGGGCATCACGGTGACAGCCGTGACATCGCTATGCTTGGCGAGGTGGGGTTGAATATGCAGTGGTTTATCATTGCCTTCCGCGGGATGGAGATGAACGCCCAGTCCTGAACCCAGGGAGAAGGTTTGAAGAGTCCCCTTCCCGGCCAGGGATCGAACCCGTGGACCCTTGGTCCACCAGCCAGACCCATGGCCACCTGACCGAGTTGGCGGGCCGGTTTATTATATTTCACATTACATATTTGAATTTAGAACAATATTTCGTTAAACAGAGACGTGCGAAATGCGCTTTACTATACTGAAAGAGGTTCGATTTGAACTTTAACTGCCTGTTCATTGAACCATATGTGGTTTTTGACACTCACTGAAGAATAATAAACCAATACCAACATCAACAAAATTTAAACGACCCAGGCACACGCAGTGCGTCCGGAAGTAAAATGTGGCAATAGGCCAATGGACAATAGAAACCGACTTGTTTGTGAACAAGATTTGAGTTCATACTAGCAGCAGGGAAAAAAAATTCTTAGTGATGCCTTTAAAAAGTCTGTAAAGTTAACGATAGTTTTCACGAGAATCAAAGTTACGTGTAATTTTTTTTTTTGGAACTGTGTTATAAAATGAAGTAGCTTGGCTTCTGGGTTGTAGCCGTGTCCTTGGCGGATAATTCACCAACGTTTCGGTCGACAATGCAGTCGCAATCATCTAGGAGCAGTTACATACTGAGGTTCTTACCAGTTCTCCTGCCTTTATATACTCTCGCCTGAGGGTAAGGTGCTTCCTGATTGGCTGCAGCTGTGGGCCAATCAGAGCCATACTTTCTTCTGGTTGGCTGGTCTGTTTTGAAAATCAGGGGTAGTAGGTAACTGCTTCCTAATGATGGCAACTGCAATGTCGACCGAAACGTTGGTGAATTATCCGCCAAGGACACGGCTACAACCTAGAAGGCAAGCTACTTCAGACAATGGCCGTGAAAGCCTGCGCACATTATTAGAGACCCCGCCAAATTCGCGGGTTCATTTCGTGTTATGCTAAAATTCAAATGAATATATCTTAGTGCTGCTTCTACCATTGGTTCACTGTTAATCTGGAGGACTGAAGGCCAATTAGAGACCCTCACTCATAGAAGTGTTGAATCACAGGCCACCCAGTCGAGACGACTCACAAGTCAGCAGCCAATGAACAGTTGGCATTTGCCGGAGTGTGTAGAGGATATTGGAGTCTATCCTGGAGGTCATTGAAACCGCGAATTTTACGGGTCTCTAAACATTATTAATGTGTTATGATTATGAAATGTTATGGTACCTTTGCACCGAGGGTCCGGTACGCATGCGCGTACCAGATATCAGGTACACTTGGCAACACCGTGGGCAGGAGACGCGCCCGGCCCAACCCCGAAAAGGACAAACGGCCAGCGAAAAATCCCGTTAACTTGTCCAGGTGGGGTAAGGAGGGGATAGGTACAGAGAGAGAGAGAGAGAGAGAATACCCTTGACCTCGGCGAGTGGCACTCAAACACACGCGCACACACGCACAACTACGCTCACGCACGTACGCATTCCGACAGCGCTGTAGGTGTTTGCCAAATAATCCGTTGCACGGCCGTCGAGTAGTCTGCGGCCGTCGCGTCGCGTCCAGACGCGGAAGCAGAAGGCGTCGGCCTTATTTGTCTACTACTACTCGTGCTCCGAGAGCGACCACCGTCCCCGGAGTCTTATTTGTCTACTGCTACTACTCATACTTGGACACGACGAATGTCCCGGAAACGGATTCCTGGCATTTCAGACAGAACACTGAAGGTCTGAATTATGTTCAACTGAAAGAAGTTCTACCACCAACGCGAATTTTGTCAACGCAGAAGAATTATTTCATTGAAATAATTGGGGGTAACAGTTTTTATTTTACACATACTTTTGTGGCGTGTTGCTATAAGTACCTACAGACCTTTGAAATTCACAGTTTCATTTCTCGATAGGATAGACTCCATATAGGTTTTACTTTTTGCTTCATCACATATTGGGCCACAGTTTATCTGAAGGACTCTGGACAAATGAAAAACCTTAAACAAAATAAGTACCGAATCACAAGCATTTGAGGGGTTACACGTGATTGGCTAACCGCTTTTTCTCCCTGTGTATGCCCATACCGGGATCAGGATCGTCAAGAGCAATGTGGTCCAATCATCAACGTAAAGAAGATGCATATGTTCTTAAAGTCTAGTTTTCTACCCAATGAATCCATGTAAATATTGTGGCTATAATCAGGGGCGAGAATCTGTTGTTTTTCAAGAGGGGAGGAGGAAGCCGTGGGATTACATTTATAATTTCCCGTTTCACAGTTAAGATTTTGCAAGCGCAAGCGGGTCACTTCAGAGAGGAGATTTTCTTTTTATTACCTGTTGGGGGGGGGGGGGGGGGGGCTGGTTCTCGGGATCTACGCCCATGACTCTATCATACACTATAGCTAGGGACAGGCATTTTTCGTGAAAACATCTGAACACTTGTTAGACTGCAACAAGGTATACCCGCACCCGTGGTTTATTCTTTGTTATTGGTGGCCGTCTGCGAGAGAAGTCGTTGCCTTATTTGACCGAGCCACTCAGGACGCGTTTGCTTCCGCACTGGATGACTGTGGTCGGTGTTGTTACAATCGTCATGTACCTGGGAGAAACTCACCCATCCACGAAAAAAAGACGATGCTACAGTGTTTTAACCTTCATCTAGTCTCGAAATCTTTTCGCGAAATCTGCATGCCCCCAGCTATAGCTATTTGAAGGCTCCTGTCGGAGGGACTACAACCTCCGGAGCGCGGCGCGGCGGGTAGAGTTGGCGACCCCGAACAGAATTAAAAACAGAACACACTGAGAACCCGTCATCCTACCGACAGTCGCGTCAGGTAGAGGGAGGGGTACGAGAGGTCGGATAACGATCCGACAACACCGCCGCAGCCTTCGGAACGGGAGACACGCGGCTTCCGCCTCCGTCATCGACGTCAGCTTCCTCTCTCTCGCCGGAAACCTTTTTGTTTTGTTTCGTTTTGAAAAAGGCTTTGAACGTGCCGCGATCCGCATGCCAAAGAAAATGATGTGACGCAACATTTTCTAATTGCCTTCTGGGATTTTTAGCTCTGTGATCGAGAGAAAGGAGGAAAGGAATAATATAATATTAGACATTTAAAACGTGCTAGCTATAGGTAGATGAGAATATTGGTGCAGATTAGGACGACCAACTGCAGCGAATCATTCGAAAAATATAAGAGTCACGCAACATACACATAGGTACAACGTGAATGTTTGTGTGGATGTGAGTGTAAATGTATTTATATTATATACACACATAAATATATATACGTTTAAATGATACATAAATTGTATAAGAATACCTTCCAAATGTATTGCAAACCGTTGGAACCTGGAAAATTCGCGGATTCATTTGGTATAAGGCTAAAATGTATAGTCATGTGTGTACTGTACTTTATATGCTTCCCTATTGGCTGATTCCTTATGTAGAACCTGTCATACTCAGGAGAGGGTCGGCGTGACTGCTAGCTGGTAGCTGACTGGCTGACTGGTAAACTTATAATTAAGGACCGGAAAAATTCGCGGATTCAATTACCTCTAGGATAGCCTCCATTATCCTCTGCATTTCTCAAGTAAACACGCGTGTTCATTGGGTACTAAATTGTGAGGCGTCTCCACTGGGTAGCTTGTGATTCGACGCTTCTTTGGTCGATAGTCTCTCATTGGCCCAAAGAGCTCCAGTTAAACTGCGAGTCAATAGCAGAACCAGCAGAATTGTACACAAGTTTGAATATCAGCCTATCACGAAATTAATCCGCGAATTTTTCCGGTCTCTACTTATAATGAAATCAATGATAATGTACCTATAGATGTTTGCAGTCTAACTGGTGGCCGAAAGAATCCGTGACGTTTCCGGGTCTCTACACAATTTGTGTTCGATAATTAGGGGCATGCAAATTTCGCGAAAAGATTTCGAGACTATATGAAAGTTAAAACACTATAACATCGTCTGTGTTTCGTGATTGGGTGAGTTTCTCCCAGGTACATATCGATTGTAAAAACACCAATCACAGTGATTCAGTGTGGAATTAACGCGTCTTGAATGGCTCGGTTAAATAAGGTAACGACTTCTCTCGCAGACGGCTGCCTATCACAAGGAAGAAACAGCTGGTGTGGGAATACCTTGTTGCAGTCTAATAAGTGTTCAGATCTATTCGCGAAAAATGCCTGTCTCTATCGATAATGTATTTGAATTTCCCCCTCCCCCCAAGAAAAAAACTCCAGAATGCTATGCAACTATAAAAAAGGTGGTTGTGAGCAAATAGTGAGTCGCCACAGAAGATTTGCTGAGCTAGTGTATGGCGTATGACAGTATAACTCTCAAACGAATTGTTAATATACACGCCAACTGTATGTAGGATATTTTTACAGCGATGTTGAGTTTTCAGAATATATACCTACATTTCGTGTAAAACAACGCGGCTTTTGCGGGAATGTTGCACAACGAATCTTGCCTGATAGGTAGGGACCGGAAAAATTCGCGGATTCAATGACCTCTAGGATAGCCTCCATTATCCTCTGCACTTCTCAAGTAAACATGCGTGTTCATTGGTTACTAAATTGTGAGTCGTCTCCACTGGTTAGCTTGTGATTTGACGCTTCTTTGGTCGATAGTCTCTCATTGGCCCAGAGAGCTCCAGTTAAACTGCGAGCCAATAGCAGCACCAGCAGAATTATACACATGTTTGAATTTCAGCCTATCACGAAATGAATCCGCGAATTTTTCTGGTCTCTACTGATAGGCAGAGACCGGGGAAAAAAAACGTAGATAAATTTCGCGATAGGCCTATGCTAAAATGTGCTGCTTCTGATATTGGTTCATCGTTAGGGGCATGCAAATTTCGCGATAAGATTCCGAGACCAGTTAAAAGTTAAAACACTGTAGAATCGTATGTGTTTTGTGATTCAGTGCGGAAGCAAACGCGTCCCGAGTGGCTTGGTCAAACAAGGCAATGACTTCTCTCGCAGAAAGTCGCCAATCACAAGGAAGAAACAGCTGGTGCGGGTATAGCTTGTTGCAGTCTAATAGGCGTGCAGATTTTTCCGCGAAACATACCTATCCCTATTCATCGTTAATCCGGAGGACTCTAGGGCCCCTCTGAGACCCTCAATAAAACAAGTATCGCATCACAAGGTACTCAGTTGAGACGCCTCATAAGTCAGCAGGCAATGAACAAGTGACGTTTGCCAAGTATGCAGAGGATCGTGGGCTCTATCCTGGAGGTCAGTGAACACGCGAATGTTTCCAGACCGTACTGATGAATAAAATTGAGTAAATTTACACTAGGTAATAGTGTTTTCTTAGTGTTATTTTACTTAATGCTAATTATAATTTACTAGGACATTGTGGGTGTAAGCTATCAGAAGAATAGTTAATTTACCAAGCAACTCTGTTTTTTTTACACTAATGTTGAGTTTTTAGACCATAAACCTATTTATATGGTGAGAAAATTACACAATGAAGTAGTGATTTTGCACAAGGAACGTGTAAAAAATTAGGGACAGAAAAAAATTCCTTGTTTTCAATAACCTTCAGAATATACGGGGAAATATCAGCTGTAGCTACTTTGGCTTTTGACTTGTGAAACATCTGAACTGGTGGTTTGGTAATTCCTTAGTTAAAAGGTTTCTCATTAGCCAAGATCATCGACAACAAACTATGCGCCAACATTAGAAGCATCTTGGTGATGTACAAAGTTTAAATATATTCTATTGCGAAATGAATCCGCCAATTTAATTTTCCTGTCCCTAGTCAAATTACAATAACTGTTTATAAATAACTTTATATAACTTTAAATATATAGTTATTTTTATTTTACTAGGGACAGGAAAAAAAATTCGCGTTATAATATATATATTTAATTACACGATAAACATGTAAAAAAGTACATTTGCAGCTAATGTGGGAATTTACACAATTTTTTTTACAGTGTAGATTCGTTGGCTTGCTGCCACTTCCTAGACGTCTGCCCGCGCGTGGAGAGGGAACCACACATAACTTTGAAACACACAACTTAGAACAGTCATATCTTAGAAACCTCGAAAAAATCCACCTAACTTAGAACTGTCATAAGTTAGAACGATCATAACTTAGAAACACATAACACGCAACGTAGAAACACACAACTTAGAAACGTCATTACTTAGAACAATCACAACTTAGAAACACACAACTTAGAACTGTCATAACTTAGAAACACGTGACTTAGAAACACGCAACGCAGAACCACACAACTTAGAAACGTCATAACTTAGAACTATCACAAGTTAGAAACTCACAACTTAGAACTGTCATAACGTAGAAACACGTATCTTAGAAACACGCAACGCAGAACCGCACAACTTAGAAACGTCATAACATAGAATCACACAACTTAGAACAGGTATAACTTAGAAGATTCTATCTTTGAATATATATACTGTATAGAAGTCGCGAGTGGATAGGATTTACTCTACGTTTTTCAGAAGCTTATGATGAGCAGCTTGGGAACTTCACCGCTGCAGTGCGCTGCCGTAACGCCCTGTATCGTCTTAGTTGTTATTTACACGTTAGAGCGCAGCGCTGTCGCCCGCTGTCATTCCCCGCTCCCCTCATCCATCATTCACTGCAGCTCAACGTCGTTCAACAGGAGGGGGAAGGGGTGTTTGAAGAGTTCGACACTTGTCCGCTAGGGACCACCACAAGTCGATGCCCTAGAGATGGTGGCGATTGCGGCGGTGAATTAACCAACTACCTCAAAACCGTATTAGAAATTTTAACCTGGGATGGCGACTTCTATACAGTATATATATTCAAAGATTCTATCTTGCTTGTTTCTAAGTTGTGACAGCACCCCGCGCGGAGACCCCCAGATGCGAGCCGCGACCGAGCGCGCAGAGATCAAGGTCAGGGCGAAGGCTGGGGCGCGGGACGTACAAAACAGCGCCTAGCTTCGCGTCAACAAGTGACGTGTGATGCTTGGCCAGTGACAGTTGGTGAATGGATATGCATGCCCCTCTTTGTCATTTTCATAAAACAAGCCGCGAAATTAATTCAAATTCCTTAAAAAATAATTGCCATAAAAAGTCAATGAGAAATGTTTGTAGCAATTGTATACACTGTAAGCTTCAATTTTATTTACGTATAAGAAAAATAAAGAAAACGTGATTATTTATTAATTACAGAAGGACACAAACTTACTTTGCAAATGTTTAAACGAGACAGGCAGATTACAAAGCCGTAGCCGTAGCCGAGCAGGATTTGGGGAAGGAGAGGATCGAGTATAAACATTATATAATTTTTTTTCAGCTAAGATGATTTTCTTTAAATTTAATTTTAGAAGAAAATCGATTGTCACTCTTAAATCTCAAGGAATAGTTCCTATTTTGGTTTTTATTTAGTTGATTTCAATACTTTGCTCTTAAGTTATTCGTTTTATGATTGATTACCTTCAAACAAGTCATAAAAACCTATATTTTAATGTTATTAAATGTTAATGTTATTAAATATTGTTACATAGGTATATGTCAAGATTGCATGAAAGTAATGCTTACATTAACACATATTAGTGAAAGACTTACTTGGAAAAACAATCCCTGCCGGTTCTGTGCGCGAGACATGTCGGGATATAGTGGCGAGAAAATACATTAATGTAGCTCACAAAGGATTACAATAATCTTTCTAAAATAATCTCTTTGTTATCTTATGTAGCTTAGTTACTGTAATTTTCTTATTGTCTTTTTCCCCCACCCCTTTTTTAAATCCTGGAAAGGACTTCTCCCTAGATAAAGTGTGATAACGATTCACGCACACGATGTTCATTCCCTTAAAACGTCCTGACATAGCTTGTAGCGAATGCGAACGGATGACAGATCCCTCGACGTGTAAAAAGGAGGGGGACATGTTGGTTAGAATTCGCTCCGCCGGCAAATGGTGGGGCAGTTAAACTCTCCCTCGATGAACGCTGCTGCCATCTGCCCTACAACTCGCGAACCACGAACCCGAGAACTAATGATCACGGCTGAAGTTAACCACAACAGAGTGGGCAGCGACCTCCTGCTGAGGGAAAACTTTTCCTCGGAGAGAGAAATCCCAACGGAGATAAAAGCGAACCAATTAACGGTCTCAATTTTGTGTTCCAGACGAAAGCAGCCGGAGCACCGCGCTGGCAGGTTTTCCAAGACATATAAGTACGGGTTCAGACACTGAATATGCTACACCTCAACACCTGTACCCCAACCGTATTCCTAATGCATTATAGGACACGGCCAGTCCCTTACTTTCAGGGAAAAGATTTTTTTTGTCCTATCCATTGCCAATCTGTTTCCCAAATTCCACGCATGCGCAGAGCTCACTTTTTCGTTGATTTCGTCCAGATGGCGGACCAGGTGCATGTCGCCATTAACTCGCATGTAGTCATTTATGTGATAATTAGGGGACGTACCAAGAGTATTGGTGTGCCAAATGAAACTTTGTGAGAGTGAAACTATCCTTAATACTACATTTTGTACACTTCAATGGTCATGACAATAAATATTCGCAACTTAAAAAGTACTTGAGAAATTTTGAAAGGCGGGTCTATTTTTGTATGTGCTGCTAGGTCTACTTAATGTTTTTGTCGAAACAATTGTATCGCTGGTTTCGAAACGTCTTCTAGAATTCGTTGACACCAGTTCATAGCCTCGCGCAGGGCATCGTTTCTTAAGACGGTTGCCTATTAGTTTTCTTACTGGGATTCGGTTTTGACTCGATTTGGAATACGGCCCGCGAGTTGGGTTACAGTTGTATCCCAGAAATGCAGTGATTATTCGCTAACTTAACCGAACGTCTTTAAGACCAATATAGGCTACTCAAAGTTTAATTCACATTAAATGTTCATTTGGCTACTTCTTAAGAAAATTAAATATATCTCTGCAAATATTTAGGTTTTGACAATTTGAAGAAAATGATAAGGCGTTGCTATGTTTTAAGTCTCGAGAACAGATGTGAGTGTTATGATTAATGTGATGAGATGAAAAACCTGAAAAGGTATCGCAAACTTTAAAAATTAAAAGTAAAATCCATACTGCATCACGTGCACCAAAGTCACTTCTCAGAGTAAATTACTTACCTATTAGTTATGATGAGAATGAATAGCAATCCACTATAAATAAACCGACTAAAACGAGACGGACTTTTGCACAGTGTTTGAATTTAACTTACAACTTTTTAATAGGCTACGGAAATATTGTTAGAATTAGTTGTTCAAAAATAGAATACGCCTATGTCATTTTAAACATGAACTTCATCTACTTTTACTATTTACTAATTAGTAGTAATAACAAAAATGTCCTAAGTTGCCAACTCACGTGCACTATATGTTTTGAGTTACAACTGAACTATAAACTTTAAAAAGTTATATACTATATATAATATTCTAATAAATGCGTTATAAACAACGAAGCGCCAAAAGCCTAAAAACATTTTCTATGGAAAAAGTTTTCACCAGCATAAGATCTCCATCATTCTAAAATATTCTAAAAAATATTGAACGTGATTTTCAGTTTAGGGTCAGGCAATAAAGAATATATGGAAATTTCAGCTCTCCGTGATATCACTTCTCTGAGCTAGAAGCCTGCAATTCACGAACAGACAGCAGTGACTAAATCATTGGGGCCCGATGTCTGGAACAGAACCTCCTAACCCTTAGAAACTATAGTGTGTGCTTTTTCACGGCAGTCAATGCTGACACAAATATTAGCGGAAAGTGTTGGACAAAAAGTCGTAAAAACAAGAAATAATGATGCAGGTAACATTTATCAGATTTTTAAAAATTAATATCAAGAAACAGAAATAAAAAAAGCGATAGAATGCTATCAAAATACAAAAAGTATTGTGTTATAGTTGTATAATTACATTTATATAATCACTTTTCTAAATACGCGTGAACAATTCTGTACAGTGAAAGTATGAAAGTTTTTTTATTATAAGTCATGGATTTCTGATAACAAGTCACAAAAAATGTCGAAAGTAAACTCACAAAATTACAGTCATATATTAAAAATAATAATTTTTGAATCTGACCTTAATGAATCGCGTCTTTGCAGCTGAAATTTTAGCCCAAGTGTCAGTTACTTAAAGTATCAGAAGCGTTGAAATGAGTTCAGCGAAGTTAACATCAGTTTGCAGTAAAACGTTTTTTGATTGGGGATAATTTTCACCGTTCAGTTCAGAATGTAGTGAGGAATCATTTGTATTCGTCCAAAACTAAGTTTTACGCCCAGCGCAGATTGTCAGTGATCAAGAAACCTGAGGAAACAGTGTGAGGAGAGCGTTGCTCGCAAACCGGACTCCGGGGAGTTTCGGAGGACCCCACAAGGTCAGTGACGTTTCTTCTGCCACACGACTACTAAACAAGGCTGGAAATTCCAGACTGGACCTGTTCTACATGGTACTAATTGCAGCCTTTTAGTTCGTGTTGTTTTCCTTTTTATTTGGCCGTGTCGGGTAAAAATTTCCGCTCCTTTCGTCCGAAAAACAGAGCATTTATTCCTTACAAGACGACCGTGCTGCTGTGTTCCATGTGGGATTTCGCGAAGGCATTTATGCCTTTCAAAAAGGGGCACGAAGCTATCATTGATTAATTAGGTAAGAAAGTAGACTTGAAGCTAATGTACGTCTGCATCTGATTGGATCACCGAGCTCTTAACACGCCTTGAATATCCATGAGCCAGTAACTAACAAGGAGAAAAGTCAATAAAAATCGCAGACTATCACGGTTATTGTTGATTGGTTTTTTAAGTTTCCGAAAAGAGGTTCCCAGATTCTGCTCAATGTGTAACTATCATCCCTGTTTATGTTTGATGGGTGTTTTAATACTCCTATGGCTTTACGATTGAATCGTTTCTTTCATTGGGGGATGTTGGATATAGTCTCAAATTAATCAAAATCAATTTTTTAGGCTTGTTTCCCAGTAGGTTTCTGCTATGGCTGATGTTAAGTTTTCATGTCTGTAACCGCTGATGTTTCTTTGATCCTGGTGATTATTCGCCTGCCACTCTGTCCCATGTACATAATACAAAAGACGGATCGCCTGTAGCTGCTCAGATAGCCCAGCCAACCAGAAGAGAAGAAGCTGCCGACTGGCCAGCAGCCCCGACCAATTACGGAAGCACACCTCCGATTGGCAAATCCAACCAGGAAGAAACCTCTGATTGGCCAACCAGAAGAGAAGAAGCTGCCGACTGGCCAGCAGCCCCGACCAATTACGGAAGCAAACCTCCGATTGGCCAATCCAACCAGGAAGAAACCTCTGATTGGCCCGTGGCTGCAGCCAATCAGCGAAACACCAGACAAGAGTGTATCTCAGACCCTCAATAGGATGGTACTCTGATGATGGCGACTGCAGTGTCGATCGAAACGTCGGTGAAACCTTCTCCCTCGACGCGGCGGAAGTACGGAGAAGAAGTGTTGTCCCAGTCATGTGGAGTCCAGTTCAACATGTGACCTCGGTGTGGCCAACGGGCACACTTGGGCCTCTTTCAGACGAGGCGACTAGTGTTTTCCACTAGTTGGGTGGAGGAGTGTCGCGATGTAGCCAGTGATCGGGAACCTACCGACCACCTTCACGCGCAGTCAACTCGTCCGCTCTGGCGGGCGGCCAATAGACACCTGTGCCGCTCACGTCCCCACCCCCACCAGTCGACTCAACACAAGACACTACTCGGCATTCGTCCTTCACACCAGTCGCCCAGTTGAGTTCACCGAGGTCGTCACGCAGGGGTTCATTCGTCAATGTTAAAGGTTTTTATTTATTTATTATTAGAGACTGGAAAAATTCGCGGTTTCATTGACCTCTGGGATAGACTCCACGATCCTCTATGTACTAGGACAAATTGCACCTGCTCATTGGATAATGACTCGTGACACGCGTTACCTGGGATGCTTGTGATTTGATTCTTCTTTTGTTGAAGGTTTTTCACTGGCTGAGAGACCTTCAGGTAAACGGTGGTTCAATCACTGACTCAGAATGAAGGTGAACGAGTTTTGGGTCTAGCCTACCGCGAAATGAATCCGCGAATTTTTCCTGTCTCTATTTATTATTCATCTATATATTATTTTTATTTATTTCCGACTGGGTTAAGCCGTATTTATTCTCTTCTTGCAGGAGAGCAAGCTCAAGAAAGCCTCCTGCCTCCTCGAGTACTAACATCTTCCCGACATCTCTTTGGGAAGAGAAGTTGATTCCACAAGTTGCCTGTTAAGAGTCTTCACGCGGCAGTCAACAAGTTGAGAGTCAACCAGGCAACTTAGCTGAATCAACCAAACCGCCTCGTCTGAAAGGGGCCTTATGTGGCTTGGGATTAGTGCAGACCGGGAAATAATTGCGTATTAATTTCGTGATATGCTAAAATTCACAAATAATTATACCTTTTTGATGCTTCTGTTATTGGTTCGCCGTAAATCCGGAAGACTCTGAGGCCAATCACAGGGCCTCATTCGGTGAAGCATCTAATCACAAGGTACCCATTTGAGACGCCTCACAAGTTGGCAGCCAATGAAAAAGTGAAGTTTTCCCGAGCTTGCAGAGAATGGTGGAGTCTATCTTCGAGGTCCCTGAACCCGACAAATTTTTCCAGTCGCTACTGATACGGTATAGAACAGCTGATTCTAGCCTGGTGCGAAAAGAATCAGCGAAATAATCGTGACTCTACTTATAGAGGGGCAAACTTCCGTATGAGACCTGAGTCCTTCTACGTTGAATTTCTAGAAATACGAACTAACTAGATAGCTATAATTTTTCATTACTCCACTTTATCTAGAGTACTAGAGTTGTTGTTAGGCTGCTACTATTTTACCTACACAGGTCTCAGTATATTGCTATAAAGCACTGCATTCTGTTATGTTTTTATTATCAGAAAATAATGTAATTTTTCCAGAGATGTTTGAAGCTCTGTGTGGTAGGTATACATGCGTTAAAAAAAAGTTTATAAATAGCTAGTTCCATGGCTGTTTGCAGTTTTGGGTGTACACTTAAAATATGGCTGGCACATAACTGATTTTTTTTTTTTTCGTAAGGGAAAGATTTCTGGGCAAGAATCCGCATATTTCCTGTGCAAATTATTTTCCCACACGGTCATAATATCTTAATAAAATTATTACATTTCTGGGCAGCATATCTTCATGTATTTTCGGTTTTTTCTTTGCAACAAACTGATTTGTAACGTGTTAAGCCAGTTGGACGAACATGACTAAAACAATTGTAGTTCAATCACGTAAGCTGCTTTTGTTTTCACAGTAAAATGAGATGAAATAAGAATCTATAAACCGAAGACAGGCAGTAAACCACTTGTTTCAAATAAACGAAAGAAGAGAAAATTTAACTGACTGATAGAACATAATAAGACCAGAGTAAAAATTCTAACAAAACATAATACATTCAATTTGGAAAATTACGCTAAGGAAATCACGTAAAAAAGTTTTACAGTTACAGAGCAAAAATTGTTATAACAACTATAGCCAATATTATTACGCAAATTCATTGGGTAGCACGGTATACTAGAAAAAAAACATTTGCATCTACTTCACGTTTATGATTGGACTAAAAGTGCCCTTAACAGGCCCTTTACAACCCTGATCCAGTAGAAACAAGGAGTAATCAAGTGTAATCCGACAAATTATGTAACATTCATACCGACTTTATTATATATATGTGCAAGTTTAGAGTCTTGTCTGGAGTGACATTAATCCAATCGGCGAAATAATCGTGGATCTAATTTTTACTAAAAACAAATGATGGTGTCGTCTAAAGAATGTGAAAAAAAAAAACATGTTAAATAGGAACTTAAATAATTCGCCGTTTCAATGATCTCTAGGATAGACTCCACGATCCTCTATGCACTCGGGCAAATTTACACCTGCTCATTGGCTCGTGACACCTCGTGACACCTGTTTACTGGGGTGCTTTCGATTAGATACTTCTTTGTTGAGGTTTTTATTTTCATTGGCTGTGGCCCAAATTATTGAAGCAGCAAAAATGTTAAGTGTATTTGGATTCTAGTCTGTCGCGAAATGAAACCGCGAATATTTCAGGGTCTCTAATGCTAGTGGTTTAAGTATATCTGACACCTGGATTTTTTTTTTCGTTGCGGCAAACTTTTAACAACAAACTTGGAAACATTCGCCTCCCCCCTAAACCCCGGGTAGTAATATTCCGCCTCTGTGCACAGCGCTGCGCGGGTGAAGGGTGGTTGGATTGGCACGATGGTTGTGTACCGGGGGAGGGGGGGGGGAAGGATAGGGGTAGAGGGGTGGGAAATGCGTACACGCATGCGCGCTCCCAGGCCCCGCCCTCCCGCGACCCAGAAAGGTCAACCACGTGCCGCGCAAGGTCGCGGGGACGGGGCAGCGCTGCTGAGGGGTGACGTCATGACGGTTATCGCGCCTCTGCTAGGAGGTGAGCGACATCCAGCTCTCGTTTCCAGCGACGCGGTGTATCGCTCTTCGAAACAATCGACGGTTTATGCCGGCGTCTTTATCGTACTTAAACGTTGTAATCTCATAAATAAGACTCCTAAAATTAAAACATTTTTTTTATATCCCAGCATGTGTCAAATACGGGAAATGGTGCTTGCCGTCATTAATTCGATGCTGAATCTGGTTTCACTTGTTTTCTTCCAATAAATAAAAATTTTCAACATAAAAGTTATTTCTCTATCTCTGAATTATTTTTATACAATATTTTATTTAATGATATTTTCATTTCTTTAGGCTCCTATGGTTGAATTTATAAATATTAGGGATACCCACAAAAATATAACTAAACTATTCGCTGAATATCATTTTGGAATCTGCAATCTTAAGCCTTTGAGACAATCAGTATGAGCAATTACAACTTTTTTGCAATATAATTTTGTAGACTTAGATGGAGTTTCACGGGCGCAGCAAAGTGCGCCACGTCGGTACAGTGTTAGGTTAAGTATATACCCCACCCCTGATAACTACGTGGCTAAAACAGTAGCTTTAAAATTTATACACATTTAATTACAAAATATTTCGAAAAATGTGTTCTCGCGGTTGCGAAATAGAAACGAAGTAACAGAAAAAAAAATTTGCGACTCTTATAAAAAACATAAATTTATGGATGATGCTATAGTAGAAATAATTACGGAACCTAATTTTATGTTAGACTATTACGTTAATGCTAATATAAGGTTACTTGTTCTTGTCTCCTCACTTATTCCAGCAAAAAAAAAAATACAAAATTTAAAACTACAACTAATTACCAAAATAACTTTCGAAAGTGAAACTGCAAACGTATAAAATGTTAAATGAAGGAAATATCCTTTGTGATTAGTACCTGTTTTATGTATTTTCTACATCGTTAACACACGCCAGATATGCAACTGCACCACAGAATGTCAAAGTGCACTTTCGCTGGCTCCCAGCAGCATTTCAACGCAAGCAACTATTTCCGACGTGTGTTTCGAAACTGGGGCACTGCGAATAAAGCCGGCGCGCCGAACTGGCCAAGAGTTGCCCCCACGGGAGAGGGGAAGAGGAGGAGCGATGCTTTCGAGACCGGTAGTACATTCCCGGGAGGTGGGGCAATAAAACACGCTCCCGGCCGTGAGGGGAGCGAGCGAGAGGGACTGCTGGTCGCTTGTGCAAGCGGCGGTGCGAGAGAGAGAGACACACACACACACACGCGCACACACGTGGCGGAGGGAGGGGATGGCCAGCCGCACCGCAACTTCGAGCGCCCGCCATCTTGTTTTCGGAGGGCGTTGACCCGTCGCGCGGGCCGGTGGGCGCCCAGAGACGCGATAGGACGGCCTTCCCCCCCTCCAACCCCTCCACAGATCGACCCAACTCCCCTCCTTCACAAGGTTCTAAACCGCGAACCGCTAGAAAGAGACGGAGAGCGGTTAGAAAGGAGTCGCCGGGAGGGGTTCGTGGCAGCGATATCGATTACGAAGGAAAAGGAGCGATGAGGACAGGTAAAGGGGGAAGAGTGGAGAAAATTACACGCGTTGGTTCACTTTCCCTTTCCGGCCCTCCAGGGGGTTTTCGATCGCGCTTCGCGAATCGGCGAAAAACGGTGTTCAACTATACCTCCCTTTCTCCTCGCGAAACAGGTAGAAGGTTGAGGAGGGGAGTGGGGGGGAAGGAGGGAATAAGGCGCCTGCGGGTGGTTCGCGAATTTACCCCTCCGTTCCCCTCCGTTCCCCTCCCGCGGCGCGGTGCATTCTGGTCTATTAGCGCCTCCTGACACAGATTCGCACGCCGCGTCGGCCGTCGCTGCCCGCCCTGGTGCGTCCCCGCGCGGGCTACGAGCGAGATGCGGGTAGAGGTCGGTGACCCCCTGGAGGACCAGACATCCCCCCTCCAAACCCAACCCCCTCTCAACCCGTCCCACTCTTCATTAAAAAATAATAATTAATCTAACCTCCCCGGCGATCCCTCGCGCGGAACTGGGTCTCAGACGCGCGGCGAGGCCACTTTCACCTCGTCGAAAGAGAAAACAGCGGGGCGTCGGCGCAGAGCGTGTTATCCTCTACCTCGCTCGAGACCTCCCCCTCCAAATGAGCGATTTATAGGAATTTCAGTTATCTCCGGGATAGACTCCACAGTAATGTATGTACTCAGGAAAATGCCACCAGTTGAGTTGTAACTGGACTGTGACTGTGACAGGCACTTTTCGCGAATAAATCTGACCACTCATTAGACTGCAATTAGGTTTGCCCGCGCTAGCGATTATTCACTTGTAATTGGCGGCCGTCCGCAAGAAAAGCCATTTCCTTTCTTTGGCCGTGCCATTCAGGAGACGTTTGCTTACGCACTGAACAGCTGTGATTCGTTTATCGACGATTGAAAGAAACAAAAACCAATCACAAAACACAGACGCTGCTACAGTGTTTTAACACACAGCTGGTCTGGAAATCTTTTCGTGAAAAATACATGGCCCTAGTTATATCGTCTCCACCGCGTGGAGAATAATCCCTGGTCGAGGGTTTCTCATTGGTCGAGAGTGCTCTCCACATCAACGGCGAGCCAACAGAAAATGCAGCACTAAAGCTGAAGTATTTCAATTTTAGCATGTCGCGAAAATAACCCGCGTTTTTGTCCGGTCCCTTGTTATTGCTACTTAACTTCCTTATTTTCGTTTTATTTGCAATTTATACACACGTTTCATTACATAGGACAAGCCAGAATTTGACCAACAAACTTAGGTCGTGGTTTCTTGCTGCCCCTAGATTATTTCAAAGAAATCGTTTTACGACAGTGACATGTTTGGGGGTGGTTGTATTAAAAATATTATTCAATAAAACATCCAGACTACAGGCTAGACTCAACTGTTGTATTCATATTAAAACCACTTCAGTAAGGGCATGTATTTTTCGCGAAATGATTTCGAGACTATCTGAAAGTTAAAACACTATAGCTAAGGACACCTGTATTTCGCGAATACATTTCGTGTCTAGGTACATCGCAAAACACCGTAGTTTTTTCTTGTAGTTATTGGCTGTGGTCGGCGAGAGATGTTTTCCCGCACTTGACGGGGCCAATGGGAATGTGGATACCGTACTGCTGCACGCACACGATTAGCCATTACTCTAAGAAAAAGCTACAGTGTTTTGTGACATACCTTGACATGAAATGTATTCGCGAAATACAGGTGTCCCTAACTATAGCATCGTCTGTGTTGCGTGATTGGTCGAGTTTATTTCAAGTAAATGTTTACTGTTGGTACACGAATCACCGCTATTCAGTGTGGAAGCAAGCGCATCGTGAATGGCATGGTCAAATAAGGCATTTGCTTCTCTTGCAGATGGTCACCAATTTCAAGGAAGAAACCGCTGGTGCGGGTAATTTCTTTTTGCAGTCTAGTGAGCGTTCAGATTTTTCCGCGAAAAATACATGGCCCTAATTAAAGGCAGTTATGACAAGACCCGAAGTAAAAGAAACCATTAAAAACAATGCGAAATTCAAATGATATAAACACTTGCAATCCAGCCGGAATGTAAAATGTGGTAGCAGCGAACTGGAAAACCAACACCAGCTTATTTGTGTACAAGTTTATTCCTGGTGAACGGAAACAACACTAATTTTGCAGGTCTCTACTTAAAACACTGACGCGTGTTGCAGAAACACGTTTATTGCACTAAAATACTCATCAGATAACTGGCCCCGTACCGCGGAAGGCAATATGGAACCACCACAGATTCCCCGTGCCTAATTTTCCCTGGTCACTACGGCCATTCCCCAGGGGCAACGTCTCTTGTACAATCCAGACTCCGGAATCATCACCCCAACCAGTGGCGGATACGTTATTTGTAGGGACCTGAAAAATTCGCTGTTTCGATGACCTCTAGGATAGTCTACACAGTCCTCTGTACACTCGGGCAAATAACGCCAGTTCGTTGGCTGCTGACTTGTGAGTCGTCTCAACTGGTTTGCCCGAGATTCGTTACTTTTTTGGTTGAGGGTTTCTCATTGGCCCAGAGTCGCCCAGACGAACAGTGAGCCAATAGCAAGAGCAGCTTAAAGGTATATGTACATGCATTTTGCGATAGGCTAGACTCCAAACTCGTACACCTTTATGCTGAGTCAGCGATTGGACCACCGTTTATCTGAAGGACTCTCCCAATGGAAAACCTCCAACAAAAGACGTATCAAAACACAATCATCCCAGTTGACGCGTGTCACGAGTCAGTATCCAATGAGCAGGTGCAATTTGTCCCAGTACACCCAGTACATAGAGTATCATGGAGTCTATCCTAGAGGTCATTGAAACGGGGAATTATTCCGGTCTCTACTAGTTATTTGTTTTCGGAAGAGCCGCAGAAGGTTTGAAAAAAATACACATTTATATATAAAAGGTAACATATGAACATGTGTGTTATAAAAACCTAACTCACTGACATATGGCCGGTCACGTGGCTTCTCACAGATTTAAAATTGCAGGATTTGTAAAAGCTCGCCTTGCATCACCCAACATAACATTGCCTACAGTGGTATTTCTTCAAAACTTTTTTCACGCATCCCCCTCCCCCTACATCTTGCGTCCGCCACTGATCCCCATCGTCATTAAATAGTTAAAGTGGGGTTGTGGGCTCCGAAACTTGGATCCGACGACCGTGCAGGAGTGGGCCAATCCTGCTGATCGACGGCCACGTGTGTTCCAGGTGGTTGTCGGGAGAGCATATGGCGGAGGGGGGGTGAGGCGGGGCCGCGACATTCTAGCGCGGCCGTCGGCGTGCATCAACTGCCGGAAACAGCCTTGTCGTCCTGACAGTGGTCGGCTGTGGAACCTGATCTCCCCGCGAGGCGACTTTCGCAACGGCCGCCGAGGACACCTGGACACGCCGTCGTGCGAGCTCCCCCCTTCCTCATCCCCCCTTAAAACACACCGCCCAAGTTCCTCCGGAGGACTTCCTACTCGGGTCTTAAATAACCGCTCGATATCCTAGCAGATGTCCCATTCCTCCGACTTGGTCCCTCAGGCCAAGGGTGCCCCATTACCATGGGAATATCCTCCGCCTTCTCTCGTTTCTCCCTGCTTCTCGCACACCTGGTGCCTGCGAGGCGATAACATAAATTTCGAAATTCACGCGCATAAAATTAGATGAAATGTCACCTCCATTTATTCGTACACCCTTCATAAAAAAAAAAAAACATTAAGCCCAAACACATGTTCGAGCAATCGCAACTAACTGACCACGGGAAAATTACATAAAAATTAAATATCCACAAACTTATTTGACTGCCGCTTACATAAAATAGCTTATTTGCCTATTTGACCTGCAGTAAATATATATTGAAACCTACAATAAAACTAACCAAATGCTAGAATACACAGAGTAGCACAAACTGAAATAGTATAAAAATTATGAAGCAGAATCTTTGTGGCCTTGGGCTCAGCCACAACTGCTTGAGAATAAGCGTTAAGGGCAGGCATTTTTCGCGAATAATTATGAATGCCTGTTAGACTGCAACAAGGTATACCCGCACCAGCGGTTTCTTCCTTGTGATTGGCGGCCGTCGGCGAGGGGACTCATTGCCTCATTTGGTCGAGCCACTCAGGACGCGTTTGCTTCCGCACTGAATAGCTGTAATTGGTGGTTTAACAATCGATATGTACCTGAAAGAAACCCACCCAATCAAGACACACAAACGATAGTACATTGTTTTAAATTTCAGCTAGTCTCAGAATCTTTTCGCGAAATGTGCATGCCCCTTATAATCGTTTATCATTCGTCAGGATCCATAGTCGAAATTTCAGTCCATCCCAAGTGACATCGTGATAAATATAAAAAAAACGCACCAATTATAACATTTTCAGGCCGTGGATGTTATCTCTGTTTGCAAGCCGATGATATAAACTGGGAGTGATTCATTGGTAGGGACAGGTATTTTTTCACGAAAAAAATCTGAACGCATATTTGACTGCAACAGGATATACCCGCACCAGCGGTTTATTCCTTGTGATTGGTGGCCGTCTGCGAGGGAAGTCGTTGCCTTATCTGACCGAGCCACTCAGGACGCGTTTGATTCCGCACTCAATTGCTGTGATTGGTGTTGTCACATTCGACATGTACCTAAAAGAAACTCACCCAATCACGAGATACATGCGATTCTAAAGTGTTTTTATTTTTAACTAGTCTCGAAATCTTTACGCGAAATATGAATGCTCCAATTCAATTGGTAATAATTTACGGAACAACCTTATTGATGTGAACTTTACTTTTACTGCTCAATAGACGGCTATGAGTAGAGTCCCGGATATTTCGCGGATTCCTCTGGCCGCAGGATAGAATCCAAAGTTGTAGGTGTGCTCGTCCCATGTTTACTTTCCCATTGGTTGATTTCTTAGCGAGAACATTTTTATCCTTGTTATTTGGCACTACCTGATTCGCTTACTTCTCTCCTAGCTGGACATCGTTGTCTCACGGTCGTAGAGGGGCGTGTCCAGATAACTGCGGTCCAATCATGAACACAGTGCGACAGTGTGGAGGTTTGCATTCTAGCTTGCGACTAAATGAATGCGCGAAAATTTCGTCTCTCTAGCCATTAGTAGGGACGGGAAAAATTCGCGGATTCAATGACCTCTAGGGTAGCCTCCATTATCCTCTGCACTTTTTAAGTAAACACGCGTGTTCATTGGTTACTAAATTGTGAGTCGTCTCCACTGGGTAGCTTGTGATTCGATGCTTCTTTGGTCGATAGTTTCTCATTAGCCCAGAGAGCTCCAGTTAAACCGCGATCCAATAGCAGAACCAGCAGAATTATACACATGTTTGAATTTCAGCCTGTCGCGAAATGAATCAGGGAATTTTTCCGGTCTCTAGCCATAAGGTATGCCAGCACCCGAGAGGTCTCTTCATCGCAATTTGGCGGTGGAATCAAAGAGAAGCGGTACCTAATTTGGCTGTCCATTTAAGACCCGTTTGCTTCCGCGCAGAATGTTTGTGATTTGTGTGATATCGGTGGTTGCGTACCTAAAAATACGATAAACTCAACGAATAACGAAACACAGACGATGCTACAGTGTTTTAACACACAGCTGGTTTAGAAATTCTTTTAGCGAAAGAAAAAAAAATACACGGACCCCAAATCATTCGTTGCAGCCTCTCACTTGGTAAAAACTCTAATCTGGCAGGCCCCCAACCCGTTAGGTTCTGAATGGGTTTAATGGGTGTATCTTATTTTTAAACTTCGCGAATGTCTTCACGCTGCTGACCGAAGGAATAACTACCGTCCTCTTTTTGAAAGGGGATTGACTTTTCGGGCAAGCAGCGTCTGTGGCACGGTTGCAGACCACAAAAAAAAGTTTCAATGACAGTCAGCAGACATAAAGTTGATTGCCGAGAGTAATTTAACCAACATGCAGTAGACCAACAGTCATTTGAGCTACAGGAAGTAAGAAAAAATTCGTATAACTAGGGGCATGCAGATTTCGCGAAAAGATTTCGAGACTAAATGAGAAAGTTAAAACGCTGTAGCACCGTTTGTGTGTTTCGTGATTGGGTGAGTTTCTCCCAGGTTACATATCGATTGTAACAGCACCGATCACAGTGATTCAGTGCGAAAGTAAACGCGTCCAGAGTGGCTCGATCAAATAAGGCGACGACTTCTCTCGGGTACGGCCACCAATCGCAAGGAAGAAACCACTGGTGCGGGAGGGTATACCTTGTTGCAGTCTAACAAGTGTTCAGATCTTCTCGCGGAAAAATGCGTGCCGCTACGTGTAACCTGAATGTCGTCTCTTGGACTGTTCGGGCCGTGTTTCTGGCCAGACCGGTCGCTCGCGGCGGGGACAGCGCAGGTGGAAGAAGGAGGAGAGGGAGGGAGGAGGAATGTCTCGGGGTAAAGAAGCACACGGCGAGCAGGCGGGCGGCCACCTCGAGGACTGGTTCGCCGAGGCATCGTGCCAAAGTCATGCCGCAGTCGGCCCTCATCCGCCGGCTCGCTCCCCGCCATCCCGTCGCATTAACCCGCATCCAAGGATGTCGAGGTACCGTAACCCGCCCAGCCGGCCACGGTTCTCCCGCCCGAAATGTCCGCGGTACGTTTCCTCGTAGCTCCAATCCCTCGGAGGCATAACACACTATGTACACTTTTTGGGCAAAATGAACTTCAGAACCGTACACCTGACCACCGTCTGACTTATTTTCTACTGGCACACAACACTAACATCTACGATATGTCAAAAATTCGCATATTTTGGGTAGGAAATAATTGATTAAATAAAAGAGGTATCATTCAAAATTCTGAAAAAAAAACTACTACTACTACTACTACTACTACTACTACTACTACTACTACTACTACTACTACTACTACCAAATGTCTAGGGACTGGAAAAATTCGCGGGTTCAATGACCTCCAGGATGACCTCCATAGTTCTACGTACACTCGGACAAATGTCACCCACTCATTGGCTGCTGTCTTGTGAGACGTCAAAACGTAGCAGCCTGTGATTCGATAAAGCTTTGGTTGGGTGTTTCTCATTGGCCCAGAGTCGTCCAGGTGAGTTGTGAGCCAATAGCAGAGGCAGCACTGAGATATAACTATTTGTATTTTAGCCTATCGAGAAATAAATTCGCGAATTTTTCCGGTCTCTACAAATGTCTTATGTCTCTGAGGTACAGATATATATATTTTATTGCGAAATAATTTCTATACTAGCTGTGTGTTTAACCTCGCACTGTTAACATCGTATGTGTTCATGTGATTAGTCGAGTTTCTCTGAGACACGTGTTCCGTACAGGAATCACAGTTATTCAGTGCGGAAAGAACTGCGTTCAGAATGGCCAAGGCCAAATATGGAAGAAGAAGAAAAAAAACTTTTCTTGCAGGCGGCTGTCAATTACGAGGAAGAAAACGTTGCCGTGAACATACCTTGTTGCAATCTGATGATCTTTCAGATATTTTTTTTGTTGGGAAATAATGGCCTCTACTTTTATTTAATATCCAAAACTCTCTTCTTGTGTAATACTTCGGCTGATATTTATTCTTTATATATTTGTATGTCTAGAGACTTGCGAAATTCACGTTATTATTTGAAGAGAGGTTGAAATGCATACCGTAAACACGTGACCCACAGTCTCATCAGAACATAGATAGTTTCAATACATTTTATAAGGAAAATACAGAAATAGCAACATTCTATCGGCATACGAATCACAGCCATTCAGTGCAGAAGCAAACGCGTCCTGAGTGGCCAGCCAAAATAAGGAAATTGTTTCTATTGTAGACGGTCACCAATTGCCAAGTATAAATCCATGGCGCGGACAAACCCTATTGCACTTTAATGAGGTTTCAGATTTTTTCGTAAAAAATACATGAACCTACTTATAATCCATGATACCAAAATATAAATCTTTTAAAAATATTCTAATTTGATGCCAATAATAAAAATTATTTTGCATATCTTGATTTTTGACGATGATGCATCTTAAATGAAGGGCCACGATTAATTCGTAGATCCATTGGAAAGCAAAGAATACTTGAAGACATGTAAATCAGCTTCGCGTGGGATTATTTGACTACAATTCTTACGACACGGCCTTGACAACCATAAGTCAGTTGTAAACAAGAAGAAGATAAGTGGCAACCTAATAACGTATAACCCCCCAAAGGATATGTCCTAGTTATCGACCAATAAACAATCTAAAAATTGGTTGTCTGTAAATTCGGTTTACGGACGATAGTTTAACGTGACGTCATAACAAAACATTGATGAATTGATTGCATACTTTTATGAATAAAATTTAATCATTTTTATTGAATTATCACTCTTTTGTATGGATACACAGAAGGAGTGAAATGAAATCTACAATTTAATTGATAAATTTACTTTTATTTGCAATCATTAATTCAAATATGTTTATTATTTTAACGAACAGATTATTTTAACTGTAACTTGTATACATGTTTGCTATTTTACTTCTTCCAATCTGTGTTATTCTGTTAAGGATAGGACGATGATAGGAAAAGTAGGAAACGAATGGGAGTGTTTCAAGTTTAACGTGCCTCGAAAAAGTCAAATCGATGGTTGTTCCAATCGAGTGGAAGAGAGATAGATGCGGCGCAAGCGTACAATGAGCGTAACGGGACACAGCGTAACGGGACAATGAGTCATCCTTTTTCGTGCGTGCAGCCGGCGTTCGTCGATTTATTAGACGTTGTCACGTCAAAAATAATTAATTAAGCGTATTTCTAGGCAAGCTGAGTTAAGTCTAGAGTGAAATGAAACCAGGGAAAAATTTTCCAAAGGAATATTTTGTAAAAATACTGAAAATATTGTTTTTTTTTTTTTTACAGGATCATGCTTCGAATGTAATTACGGAACGGACTTGCGCGGGGTTTGAGCGGCTCGGAGCGCGCATGTAACGGAGCGCGGACCCGGTCGCTCAGCACGCACCGCGCCCTCTGGCGGGGCTGCAGCGCCGTTAGCGCGACCGGGCGCACGCGGACCGGGCACAGTTGGACGCCGACGACGCCCGCCGCCTTGCCCGCGTCGCGGACGCCACTGTTCGGCTCCAGACACGACGGCCGCCCCGCGTCACGACTTGGCGTTGCGTTCCGGCGCGGGCCCGCGAGGTCTCCCGGTCGACGGCCGGAGCAGGCCTTTACAAGGACAGTTGCCGACGGCATCGCTGGTAAAACTGCAAGGCGGAAGGTTGTACCATCTGCAGGGACCGGGAAAATTCGCGGATTCATTTTGCGATAGGCTGAAATTCAAAAGTTTATACCTTTAAGCTGTTTTCGCTATTGGTTCACTGTTCACCTGGATGATCTGGACCAATGATAAACTGTCAACTAAAGGAGTATTGAATTACCGGCAAACCGGTTGAGACGGCCAAAAAGTCAGCAGCCAATGAACTAGCGGTATTTGGCCGAAAATACATATAACTGTGTAGTCTATCCTGAAGGTAATCGAATTGCGAATTTTTCCTGTCTCTAACCATTTGCAATTTGACGAAACTCCGCCTTGCAGTTTTACAAGTGATAACGTTGAAAACTAGGTTTCCAATTATTCGACTTGTTGAAAGTACAACAATTTTTTTTTTCAGTTAAGCAAAGTGGACTTGAGCCCATGTGCTTCTGCTTCATGTGCCCTTGACACGTCCTTGACGAACCTGAGCCAGTTATGAAAAAAGAGAAGTTTTTACCCTAATCACCTGTAACAGGCGAAAGGATGTGACCTTACTATCGAATAATACGAAGAAAGCACCATAGGGAACATTTTTATCTTTAACCGGAACCCCCTGTTGAAATTGATTTCCGTAAAATCCTTTCTTAGCGGATGTCTAGGTAGAAAAATGAATATACGTGCCAAATTTCAAGTCCGTAGGTCTTATAGTTCTTGATGATTCGCAATAAGTGTGTCATTGAGTGATATTTCGCTTCATATAAACTTTAACACCCCTTTTCACCCCAGGGATGTAATTTTTAAAAAAAATCCATTCTTAGTGCACCCCTAGGGTACTCAAGGAATATTTCCCCAAAATTCCAAGTTTCTAGGTCAATCGGTTTAAACTGTAAGTTATCTGTCATTCAGTGTTACAGTTTTATTAAGTAGATTTAGTTATATCAAGGGCGTTTCCAGGCAAAAAAGGAAGGATGGGGGATTTCTTTTTAAGTCCAGTATCTTTCATGTGTTCTTACAATAATAAACAATAACAAAATTAATGACATTATTTATTTGAAACTAAATTTTTAAATTTGAACTATAGTTCGTGAGGATAGGTTACACATTTTTTTTGTAACTGCAACATCTAGCTCGCTGTTTGCGGAAACCCTTGACGGTATCCACTTCGGAAGGGGGACCAACTGAATCCGTTACCCGTTACTGAATTATATAGGCATATAGACAATCTGAGACTATCCTGGAGGGGAAATGAATATACGAAGTAATTGTAACTCTATAGTTTGTTCATGTTTATGGCCATAAACATTTAGCGAAAAGATTTCCAGACTAGCTGTGTATTACTTAGTAACATTGTCTGTGTTTCGTGGTTGGGTATATAAAGTTATGCGCCAAGTCTCATAATAAATTCTCAATATTACCTAGAAAACGTATTTCAGATATGCAGAAATAACCATAGTCTTTTGCCGACTGCGCTGGCGTAGCCCTTAACGCTTCCTTGCTACTTCGGCACTGCGTGGGAATGAATGATTTCACGAATGGACCTGGCCTCAGTACGACGTACAAACACTTTTACTATGCACGTGTTACTGAGCTGCTTTCGCACTGGACCAGAGGTTACAAGACACGCCTTTCAGGGATCCGAGCCAATGACCGATCTACAACTAATGAGGTGCCAGAATTAGCACTGGCATTCATCCAATGAACGGATTATTTCGGCCAGCCGATGCCGGGACTTTTCTGACGTTTAACCTGCAAGTCACTGAACCCGCGAACATTATTTACGCTCCCATGAAAAAAAAAGAAAAGTAAAACGAAGCATATGCTAATAAAACTCGTTTCAATTTATTCCATGAAATAAAATTAGCTTCAATGGTTGAAACTTCTAGAAATTTACTTTATTTTCTGTTACCATAATGAACACTACATAATTGTAAAAAAAAGCGTGTTGTCCATTGAGTGCTGAACATTTTAACTTCCGGCCTGATTGCATGTGTCTGTCATTTGTAAGGACTGGAAAAATTCTAGGTTCAATGACCTCCAGTATAGACTTCACGATCCTCAGCATCATCGGGCCAAAGTCCCCTGTACACTGGCTGCTGACTCGTGAGGCATCTCAAGTGGGTACCTTATGATTCGATACTTCATTAACTGAGTGTCTCTAACTGGCCCCAGAATCCTCCGGGTTGAAGATGAACCAATAGCAGAAGCAGCACAAAATTATAATTGTTTGAACTTTAGCGTACCACAAAATGATTTCACGAAATTTTCCGGTCTCAAGTAATTTGAATTCTTGGTTTATTGCCCTTCGGGACGTGAAAGAACCACCAGTGGTTCAATGAGAACGCAGTCCAAGTGTATAGCCTATTGCGGTAAGCATTCCAGCTGGTTCAGTGACCTCCTCTAGGATAGACTCCACAGTCCTCAACATACTCGAGCAAACGTCGCCTGTTCATTGGCTGCTGACTTGTGAGCCGTCGAAACTGGGTAATTTGTGGCTCGACACTTCTTTGATTGAGAGATTCTAATTGCCCGAGATTCCTCCAGATGACCAGTGAACCAATAGCTAGAGACCGGAAAAATTCGCGAATTCATTTCGCGATAGGCTAAAATACAAATAGTTATACCTCAGTGCTGCCTCTGTTATTTGCTCACAACTCACCTGGATGACTCTGGGCCAATGAGAAACGCCCCACCAAAGCTTTATCGAATCACAGGCTGCTACGTTGGGACGTCTCACAAGACAGCAGCCAATGAGTGGGTGACATTTGACCGAGTGTACGTAGAACTATGGAGTTCATCCTGCAGGTCATTGAACCCGCGAATTTTTCCGGTCCCTACCAATAGCAGAAGAAGCACAAAGGTATAGTTAGGGGCATGCAGTTTTCGCGAAAATATTTCGAGACCGGATGAAAGTTAAAACACTGTAGCATCGTCTGTGTTTCGTGATTGGATAAGTTTCTCCCAGTTACATATTGATTGTAACAACACTAATCACAGTGATTCAGTGCGGAAGTAAACGCGTCCTGAGTTACTCGGTCAAATAAGGTAACGACTTCTCTCGCAGACGGCCGCCAATCTCAAGGAATAAACAACAGGTTCGGGTATAGCTTGTTGCAGTCTAATAAGTGTTCAGGTATTTTCGCGAAATATGCCTGCCCCTATGCATAGTTATTTGAATTTTGGCATATCATGAAATGAATGAGCAAATTATTCCGGACTCTAATCATACATGACCCCGAATAAAGCGACTTGCGCAAGT
This sequence comes from Bacillus rossius redtenbacheri, assembly GCF_032445375.1. Classification (NCBI taxonomy): domain Eukaryota; kingdom Metazoa; phylum Arthropoda; class Insecta; order Phasmatodea; family Bacillidae; genus Bacillus; species Bacillus rossius. The sequence goes on along the minus strand of NW_026962012.1, from coordinate 1,845,748 downwards.
CTGTGCGCCGAATGCGAGGCTGCGCAGGAGATGCAGGCAGTGCAAGCGGCCGCGGTTACGCCCGACTGGTCGGCGAGCAGTGTTGCCAACAGCCGAGATGCATGCAGATAGGCCCGGGCGGCCGAGCCGTATGTCGACGTCACGGGACTCCCACACGCAGGCCAATCACCACGATCACCGCCATCCATACAGACCGGCAACATTCGCGTTGTCATGTGACAGGAGTAAAGGTTGGATGCAGCACACACTATACGAACGACCTGCGTTCTCATTGGACGCAACACCAAGAAGGAAAACAAACCAATAATGACATTACAAAATTCCAATGACCCAATCACACGCAGTCCGCCCGGAAAGTACAGCGTGATAGCGGACGATGGATAGCAGATGCCGATATTGTGAACAATAAGGAAATAACTGGAAAATTGCAGTTTTCGAGTAAATTATGATAATATTATTAGACATGTAATTGCACTCCGTTTTCTGTTGCCTACAAGATTCTGCAATGAAAGTTCGGATCAAATAAATTAATGCTACTTTTTTTTTTTTTTAGTCGATGCCCGTTTCAGAGCGTGTGCCAGCTACCCTGGAGTTGGCGAACGCATAGAAATCAATAGAAAATCAATAGAAACAATGCTTTGGAAGTTCGAGTTACACCTTGATTTCTATATTTCTATATGCGTATACTGCCAGAGGTGGAAGCAAGAGGGACCTCAAACTTCCACAGTTCACACACCAGCTTACTCTTTGAACCGCGTGACGCGACAATATCTAAAAATGAACAGACTAAAGGTTTATATGCCCCAGAGGTGTCGTTCCCCTTAATTTAAAGATTAAAAGCTGATGTACTTTGCATATGACGCCATTTACGCTGGGCGTTCCAGTAAGAAATACTGGACTTCAATTTTTTTTTTTTAATGGAACTGATATCATCATGTAAAACTGTTTCCAAAAATATTTTTCATCAATGCAAAAATAACCATAGTAAGGTGTTGTAAAAATGTACAGTAGTTTTCTTGTAGTATTTCAGTTTATTTCTTGGCAACTTGTTTCCAAATAAATGTTTTGTAAAAGTACAAACAAAAGGTTTTCTGTGTGAGTGGCCTATAGTTTAGTTCAAATATAAAAATAATTCATCACAAAGATAAAAAAACTTAATAGATTAAACTGGCCTGAAACCTCACGAGGCCATAAATATTAACTCTAACCTCCAAATGAAATTTTGACTATCATTAAGCTTAGCATATTCAATTTTTGATGATATGTCAGAAATTTTAGGGATTTTAACTGGAACTTAGTATTAGAATACGATTACGCACGCTTCAGTGCCAATGTTTGTGGAACGGAGCGAAGTTCGCGAGTCGACGTGCGCACCAGCCCTTCTAGGATAGTAGCGATTAGTGCTGCCAACTCTCAGGTGTCAGCGGTAGCAACTGTTAAGGAAGTAAAATTTTCATTGATACAGAAAGCGCGCGCAAGCTGCGCAGTAAAAAAATAATTCGTGGCTTCAATGCTAATCGGCATATTAACCAATGGAACTGTCCGAAACGTGTGTGTTGGCCTACGTAGTTAGTTACCACGTTGTAGAGGTTATAAAATATGATACAATTTTGTTTGTTTGGTATTTTACTGCAGCGTTTGTTATTGTGTTACTAGTAATTTTTTTTTTAATAATGCTCTACGTCAAATTTCTACTTTACATTTATAAAGTTAAACAAAAATGTGTCTGCTGGAGTGCCGTTTGTAAAAAAAAAAATTAAACGTGGCAAATTTGTGCGCAGGAGACTAAAATAAGTGTAGCCTAAAGCCTTCATTAGCCAATACTGTAGGTTAAGTAAGCAGCTGGTCTAAGGAAATATAAAATATAAAGTATATATTACAACAAAAAACATTAAAAATGGTTATCAACTATTTAACAACTATTAAAATTGTTCTTGCACATTCTCGGTGGGCGAGTGCACTAATGCGGCACGCTCCACGTGGCGAGGCAAGGCTCGATGGTTCAATTTAAAATATATAGCTTGACACATTTTAATTGAGAATCAAATCGGGTATCTGGTTGTTTGGAGTTCGCAATAGTAACCATGTGTTTTCCTTGTTTCTTTTTGTAATTTTATTAGACTTTACCCGCAGCTTTGCACTCGCGGATATAATTGCGTCCCATTTTTTTCTATGTTATTTATTTACATTCAGTTAAGGTGTACGATAGACGTGTTTTGTAATCCAACACGAAATATAAAAAAAATTATCTGAACTACAACGAATCTGCTCACGAATCGTGAACGCTTCAATGCCCAATTAATAATTAATCAAAGAAGGAAACGCAAATAAGAGTCCAAAATGTTTTTTTTTTTCGTTTTATATAGGTAAACCTACTATGAATATTAAGAGTTATTTTATTTTAGAGGATAAGACATAACTTCGTCTATTATCTCCTTCAGCGTAGATAGTAATCAAATCGAAAACTGTATGTTACTAGAGTTTTAAGGCTATCTTTGAAAATATTCCAAGCAATAAGAACATATATCTTTGAAATACTTGTAATAACTCTCTAAGTGTGTCATCTTGCGAACTCTCCTGATCCCAAGCATAACTCGCAAGGCGTTATGTTATCAGCGGCGCAGAAACCACTCGTCTGTGTCGCAAGCTGGCCTTGGGGAGTATTCGCCAGCGAACAACAACCTTGGTTCGAAGCTGGCCAAGGTCTTCCAGCAGTTTGCCAAATACTTCCCGCTTCCCCCCCCCCCCCCCCCCACTTCAAAGTGTCATGGCTCCACGCAGTTCTCTGCCGTGCTGCAGACAGTGACAGGTACTCTGCAAGGTCTAGTCACGGCCAATCGCTATCTGCACAAAAATAAAAAAATAAAATACTGCAATTTACAAAAGATTACTTTGGAAAACAGCTGCCAAGAAATAATTTGAAATACTATAAGAAAGATATCGCAACTTTGTACAATACATACCACGGTTATTTTAGCATATATATATAAAATACGTTTTTTCAAGATAATATTGGGTATTTCTTACGAAAATTGGAGCCTAATTTCATATTTTATTTGATGTTTCATCCAAGCATAAGTAATTTTAAAAAAAGGATAAAAATATTCGAATATTGAAATATTTAACATTATTTTGTTTTATTATATTTATTTATGTGCGTATTTAACAGTGGAAAGTTATTCAAGGAACGTTTTACAAATAACTCTGACTACGTATTGGAGATACTGAGAACACAGAGCATAAATGCCCGGATAAGAATCCGAACCCAGTGTTGCTAGGAAAACTATTTTGTAGTGATAGAGTTATTTTCAAATAAATTAAATATTTATAAATATCTGCCAATTTAAATGAATAATTCTGTTCTATTTACAAAAAAAAAAATGCTCCTGGCGAGACAGCTGATAGCCGCAGCGACCGTTGGTTATCCTCGATACTCATGGAGCCTTGACGTAGCTACGACTTCGATTTAGAATTGTCTTTAGCGTAAATCTGTAATTAAATAAGGAAATCACAGACCGTTAATATATTCATGAACAACAAAGCGCCTTTTATATATATTTTTCTTTTCTGAACAAACCGTGGAATATTTCTATAGAAAACCGCAAATATATAACGTTTTGTTCTATGCTTTCTAAAATCTCCACAGTCAATTCAGGGTTCTTCGGTGTCCGTATAAAACTGTGTAAACAGTAAATAATAGTCTGTAAGCTACGCATTTTTATATCTGAGGCACAATCACAGATGGGATTCAGCCAAACATCCCAAAGAATATTCGACATACCATCCCAGCTATAAACGAAACTGAGCCCAAATGTGAGGGGGTTCGGGTAAGTTCCTGGCTTTCATACCTTCTAATTGATATAGAAAACACAAGTTTGGGCTCAAGTTTGAAATCTTAGTGCAAACAAATTGCTGTAATTTTTCAAAATATTCCTTTGGAAATCAGGGACCACGAAAGAGTGTTTATGATACTACAAGAAAAATACTGTACATTTCTACAACACATCGCTATGAATATTTTTTCAAATATGAAATACGTTTTTGGAAACAATACTGAACATTTCTTGTCACGTTTACAAAAAATGTGGGATAATATCCAAATTTGATATATGTTTTATACAAGCATAACTATTTTAAACCATTAAAATGATAATCAAATATACAACCATTTGATATGATTTTATTTCATTATGCTTAATAATTTCCACATTTAATACTGGAAAGTTATTTAGGGAACGGTTTACAAATACTTAAAATAATGTAAGTACTGGTATAACACAAAGCATACGTATATGCCCGGGCAAGAATGCGAACTCAGTATTACTGCGTACATTTTTTGTAGCAATACAGTTGTTTTCATGTAAGTGAACAAATTTTTAAATATCTTTTATGTTTCAGAAAACTATAGCATTATATAAAAAAATAACCTTTTAAAATCTACCTTTAATATCTTTTATGTTAGGTATGTAAATCATGTTTATATTGTGGGTTAATATTTTGTTGTTATTTTTATATTTGCTAGTATTTTTTTAATTTGCTTTTTTCATTGTATTTGTAATTTTTTTTCGTTTTTCTTGGTTACAGTGTTCATTAAGCTAGTAATAAATATACATACTTAGTAAAGTCGTATGTGGTTAAGTATAAGACAAGGCGGCACGCTTTAACTTCGCCATTTAAAAATAAGACAATAAAATAAATGTCATTGTTACTAACAAGCACTAATATTTTTCCCTTCTGTTTTTAGATGTTTGATTTTTTTTTCTTAAAATATAATTCGATTTGTATTTTACTGTGCGCAGCAACAAACGGATTGCGTAACTAACTGCCGGGTCCCATATCCCCACGTTTGCGACACCAGACGTCCGGCGAATAAATTATGATCGAGCCCTCACTATTCCTCTCACTTATTCATTACTTTGCTCATCAATTTCCACTTCCCACTTTGCATGAGCCTGAATCGACAACTTCGCCTTCGTTTATAGATCAGGACGCTGTGAGGCCGGTGGGCAAGAGTTTGGGCGGCGCGGCACAGCTTCATCAGGTCCAGGCAGGCAGTCGCACGATGAAGCCGGCTGTCCTACCCGAGACAGCGGTGCTGTCATAACTTAGAAACACACGCCTTAGAAACACACACCTTAAAACCACACACCTTAGAAACACACGAGATAGAATTATATGAGTCATGCCTGTTCCTTAGTAACGTGTCTCCAAGTTACGACGCATCTAAGTCATAAGGTTCGACGTAGTGTGTTTCTAAGTTATGACAGTTCTAAATAGTGTGTTTATAAGCAACAGTATTTCTAAGCTGTGTGTGGTTCGGCGTTTTGTGTTTACAGGTTACGTGTTTTTAAATCATGACATTTCTAATATTTGTATTTCGAAGTTATGATAGTTTCAAACAATAATTTTCTAGTTTAGGGGGTTTCTACGTTTTGTGCTTTGGCGTTGTGTTTCTAAGTTACGTGTTTCTAATTAACGACCGTTTTAACTTATAACAGCTCCATTTTATGTAGATTTTTTCGAGAATTCTAAATTTGCATGTTTTAAGTTGTGTGTTTCTAAGTTATATGTGGATTACCAACACTCCTCCCCCCCCCCCCCCCCCCCCGCCCCCCGAGACAACCATGTCGTTCCGAAGAGCCTTAAAGCCCTGCCACACTCTCGAGTTTCGTCTCCAACTATATTTTACAACAAGGTTTTAGGGATAATAGTGAACGAAACATGGCTTTCAACTATCTCCATCAAAGTTTGTCAGATAACCTCACATTAATACTTGTTGTATAGTAATATAATTGATCTGCGATCTTTTCCAGTAAAAGATTTTTTTTTGCTATAAACAGATGAAATACTTTACATACTAAATTCATATTCAATTTTTTAGTTATTTTGCATTTATAGCCCCTATAATGTCCCCATGTGTTATTCGTCATTTTAAAGAATCGTTGGGACGAAAGCGAACGTTAGTTTCATCTTCGCTGGGCACGATTCTGATTAGGTGATCCCGTAAAAAGTCCAACATATTTTATAACCACTCCTATATACAAAACATTTTATGGAAGCTGAATTAATCCAACTTATCAAACAAATATGGTTGCAATAGTGAAGTTTCCTGCGTCATCATAATCCGCCAACATTATTTGACTAACCTTCTTCGGAAGGTGTTTGGGGGCGAAAGATTGGCAGTGTGGCAAGGTCTGGAGCAGTGCGTCGTGTGATACAATGAAAACGGGCCGTTCATCTCAATCAAACAGACGCCTTAAGTCCAAACCCAACCTCCCGAGGACGTTCTTGGGGCAATTTCATTTAGAAAAAATTTAGAAAAATGAGCATGGAAAGGAGTTGAAAAACTGTAGCATCGTCTGTGATTGTTGATTGGTTAAGTTTTATTTTTTTTCAGGTTCATGCGTACTGTTCGGCAAGCGAATCACAGCAATGTTTACTGCGGAAGCATATGCGCGTCCTGAATGACCCGGCCGAAAAAAAAAAAAAAAAAAAAAGGCGCTGGCTTATGTTGCAGACGGCCTACCATCACGAGGAACGAAACCGCTTTCGTGGAAAGACCTTATTGCAGTCCAAAGAGAAAAAAAAATACCTGCCCCTGTGGATATGCTGTTGCCTTCGCGACTCGGAGTTGTTAGAGGAAGAACTACACCGAGAGGCTGAAGCAACCCATCCCAGCATCATTGCCACCCGACCTCCTCAACCCTTTCAGCCCCAGGATATTACAGAGAAAAAAAAAACCCAAATCACTGAATTTTGGATTCCAGTACTCTAAAAGGAGCTAGAGGGACTTTCACGGGAATTTGGTCACGCGGACTGGTGCCGTGATACCTAACACGCGCAGTTGGTGGTGGGGGTGGGGGGGGGGGGGGGGGGAGAGGGCGTTTTTATACATGCAGCGCCAACCCCGCTGGCTTGTTTTGTTAACCAAATCAATCAGTAGGAGGAGGCATTCATCTGCATGGGGCAGGGCACGGGAGGCGGGGAGACTAATGTCTGGGTGGGTGTCGGATCAGCAGGCCGCGGTGCTGAGACGCAACACACTGTCAACATTTTTCACTTTAAATTTACGAAGAACGTTGATTACAAAAAATAATCAAGGAATCTTTGTAAATTCGTCGTTATCTTGGACCGGTATCACAAAAAAAAGAGTTTGGGCGTTTGATACGCTACAACTGTACCCTACCCGTAATTGCAAGTGCACAAAACCGCTCCCAAAACCCTTAGATAGGACACTTGTTTTTAAGGGAACGGATTTTTGTGTCCTACCCGTGACCTATCTGTTGCCCAAACTTCCGCGCACGCGCAGAGCTCACTTTTTCGTGGATTTCGTCCTGATAGCAGACCCGCGGCTGGCTCAATTAACACGTATATAGTCACTTTCGTGAACATCGGGGGACGTACCAAGCGTATTGGTGTGCCAAATGTTACTTTATGGTAGAATAACTATCCTGAAACACATTTTGTAAATTTTAATGGTCATAACAAGAAACAATCACAACTATATAAAAATGTACTTGAGAAAATTAGAAAGGCAATTCAATTTTTTTTTTGCGATGATGCTGCTATCTCTAGGATTTTTGCCGTAATAATTATATCGAGGGATGCGAAACGTCCGATAGAATTAGTTGGAACTAGTTTCTAGCCTCGTGCAGGGCACCGTTTATTAAAACGGCTGCCGACCTGTTACCTTACTGGGTATCGGTTTGGACACGTTCTGGAATACGGCCCGCGAGTTAGGTTACGGTTGTGTCCCAACAAGACAGTGCGTATTCGGTACCTTACCCGAACGTCTTGGAATAGCTCCCTTAGTAAAGTTACGGGTAAAAAGTTCACTTACTTTTAACATGAATCCACAAGAATAATCTTGGAATTCAAGAAAAACATTCAAAAACTGCTAAAGATCACTGCAAAAACCCTATTATTTCCTCCACGTGTGTATTTTCTCTGTTCATACTGAAAAACATAAGTCGAAAGTCTAAAGTTAAATTATGTAGATCATAAGTATCCTACAAGGCATAGACAGAACATAAATTTACCTATAAGGTAGTGGAGGGTAAGTGTGCGCTGGCGGGAAAGTGTGCGCAGTGACGTTTTTCAGTAATTGGTAACACTGGTGCAGCAATTGAAATGCTAGTATTGTAGCGAGTTGGGAAAGAAGCAGGAAGAATGAACAGCGAAGATTCCTAATCGAATTCTGCGATTTGTACAGGTAATATAGGTACCTACTAGTTTTCACTGTTTATAATGTAATATTTTGTTATGTTAATATAAGGGCTTAAGCCTTTGAAAATAATTCAATCGTGTTCTCGCAGTTGTCGCGTAAAAACTGGCAGGCGTAGCTTATGTTTGCAGTAGCTCACTTGTGAAAATGTTCCTTCTTATGCCATCTAGCGGGACTTTTATGAACTAGTGTTGCAGGCGTGCAAGTGTGCGCGCCAATATTGTTAATGCGCACACTTACCCGCCTGCGTACACTTTGCCTCTCGTTCCCGAAAAATGCATTCAATTAGTTTATTATTAGTATTTTGCTATTACATAATTCCTGTATTGGAATCATATCTTCATATTTTTATTTTTTCCAGTTTTCACTCGATATGGGGAAATATAAGAGAAAAACAGACCAAACATGTCTCAATAAACATCAGTTTGAAGAAGCAAAGATTCTAATTGGCCGAGGGTCAAGTCTGCGGGCTGCTGCCAAGAAAGTAGGAGTCAAAGAATCTTCACTTCGAAAAAGAATTAAATTAGTGAGTATTATTATTCCTGCTGTATTTAATGCGTTTAAAAATCGAATAATTTGAATTGTACATTACTCTGAAATAACATAAATACTGTGGGAAATTTAACATTTATTTTCAATTATTAAAATTTATAAATATATTTTGTTTACCTATTATAGTTGACTAGTAAGCAGGGCAGCGCTTTAAGACTCAGTATTCAGTTAGGTTCTCAATAAACTGGCAAATTTACTTTAAATTTAGGTTTAAACATTTCTACACCAAACTTTTACTTTGAAAAGCCAGCTGTACAACATAATTATAGGTACACTGTAGAGTCAGCATGTTAATTCAAATGTCACAGTTTTCATTTGCGTAAAGGATACTAGACTGGCTTCAAAAATAAAATGGTTTCACAGTTAAAGAAACAAAGACGTAAGAAAACACAGACGTGTCACAAATAGAAATCATTCCAATTGCTGGTACTTCGTCAGGACCGACTGTCTCAGTCACAGCGATTTATCCCTTGCCCAAAGCTCAAAAGCAAACCAAAAGGAAAAGAATTGGGCAGAAATCTGAGATTTTAACTGCAACACCTTACAAAAATTTGCTCTTAGAAAAAAAGAAACTTAAAGAAGAGGAAGAAAAGAAAAAAATTGAAAATGCGAAAGCAAGAGCTGAAAGAAAGCTAACCAAGTTAAACATCAGTTGTTGAAAAACAACAAAGAAGATAAATGTGAAATATCGAAGTTACTTACAGCCAAACGCAAACTAACATTCAATATGAGAAGTGCATCCGATCAGCAATCTCCTTCACAAGACTACATCTGCCCTGGATGTGATGAATCATACAGTGATGAGGACTGGGTGCAATGTTGTGAGTGTAGTGAATGATGGCATTAACTTTGCTCATCTTATGAAGGGTGCGGAGTATTTTATTGTGATTAATATTGTTTAAAGAATATGTGATGATTTTGACTGGGTGCGAGTAGCGTGTGTAGGGAATAGTAGCATCAGATTTATTGGTTGTATAAAAAGAAATTATAAATGTTTTAATTATCAAAATAATACGTTACATTTATGTATAAATGTTCGTCCAGTACAATTTTATGCGTAAAAGTGAATACAGTGGGTACATAAATATAAAGCATACAATTTACAACTGATAAGAATTATGCGCACACTTACCCGACATGCTGCGCACACTTACACTCCCACAGAGAATAAGGGTGCGCAAATGCCGACATTTACCATTTTGCTCATTAAAAGAGAATCCCCTGCTGTACAATTACTTGGGCTCTCCAGGACATTCTCGAATAATTATTCTATCATCCTGTATTATTAATTTTCTTCAAATGCGTATTGGTAAATATTTATGCCAAATATTCCACTAAATGCGCACACTTACCCTCCACTACCTTATATCTATTTCATAAAACAATTTCACATAGATTTTTAGAATTTTTGCTTCCAAAAACTGTAGTTAATCTTCCTGAAAATGTATTAAAGAAAATAATATTTTTAAATAAAAAATATGTCAATCTTTGGCCGATAATTTAATTGATTAACATATTTATTTAATACTTAAGTAAGGTTTTAAAAAATGGTGCCTTTTATCTACTTGTACACTTTCATTTAAATATTAATTTTTACTTATTTATATAAATATATTTTATGAAACAATGTTATATTTTATCTTGTATTTAAATTAATTTCAATTTTTTATTTCAACTTTATAAATACTCATGTAATATTTATTAGGTAGTATACTTATTTACTTATTACAATTTTTTATATGTATCCGTTAGTAAAAAACTTCACGTAGATTAAAGCTTGCTTTTTGAGTGCAAACTTTCCTGTTTAATTAAGCGAATTGTAACAAAGTATAAAAAAGAGAATTAAAAATTTATTATTATTTACGGCGTGTTTCTACAAAGTCCCATCTATCTGCAATTACGAAGAACTCTTCGCTTATTGGAGGTGAATTCTTCGTTGAAAAGTAGGTAAACTAGCTGTAATTTCTAACACTGTAGCTTTGCACGTTCGTACATGTTTGACACGCTCATTAGAACTCATTCGGAGAGTTTGACGAATAACGTGACAGGTCGGGACCGAACTCGTAAAACAAATCAGTCCGTTTCAATGAAATTATTGTATTTTAAACTATTTTTCGTATATAAATAGAGACCTTCGCGCACAATTTACCCAAATAAGTCAGTCACTTATAATTAGAGTAGTGTATTTTTCGCGGAAAGACTTCCAGACCAGATGTGTGTTAAAACTTTGTACCATTGTCTTTCAAGTGTTTGGCCGGGTTTCACTTCAGGAACACGTCTGCTGTCAGTCCACCGAACACAACCATCCAGTGCGGAAGCAAACGCGTCCTGAATGGCCCGGCCAAACAGTGCAATGGCCAATCACAAGGGAACAATCGCTAGAGTAGGCATACCTTATTGCAAAATCTATTGAGCTTCTTGTATTTTTCTGGGCATGTCGAAACGACCCGTATGGTCCAAAGAGAACGCAGTCAGAGTATGTGATGGTATGCATTCCAGTCTCTCTCTCTCCAAAAAATAATAACGGGAATTTTGCAAATGTCTAGGTATAAATTTGGTAAACTTTGTGATTTTCTTTTTTTAATATCTGTTTTTAATTGCTGAAACATCAAATTATGTTTATTATCTTATATGTTACAAACGTATATTTCTTACGTGCTAGTAATTTATTGAGTAAGTTAATATCGTACTGTAGTCTTAGAAAGGTGTTTTCATATTCTTAGTATTTTTTTAAGGTTAGCTTATTTATATATAGGCCTAATATGATTTATTATCCTTCGTTATTATCACCACATAAATAAGTTCAATAATTGTTTTTAAAAATTAAAGGTAAATATTCTTCTGACGAGTGCAAAAATTGTTTCGCATACTTTTACAGCAGCCTGTGAATTAACATCAACGTCTCATGAGTATTCCTGACCTGTATTGAAATTTATTGAGAAACTGGAAACTTTTATATGTTTATTTGGCTGTTGGGAAAAAAACACATACCGGTTCAAAGAATACCCTCAGGACTGCAGCTTTTCAATTAGCTGCTTGCTGCTTTCTTTATTTTTTTTTTTTTTTTAGAATCACATATGTTAATTTAACTGGGCTGCATAAGCTCTGAGACCTCGAACACATGTCAATTAAACGTGGAATCATTTATTTATTTTATTTGTCACACGCCCAGCAACAGTTCAAGGATTTTTACGGCGGGAATCATTTAAAAAATATAAGCTACTAGCTGCAGTACCCGGCTTTGCCCGGGCTGAACACCGGGTGATATATTGTCCGCGAGTTACAGCAAAATGGATAGCGATATGTCCAGTGTGTTGGACATTAAGAAATGACACATAATTACTGTTTGTGTATCTGTGACCTATGATTTTCTGTTTACCCATGGTGATCGGTTGAAAGGTTTAGAAGTTGATACGCTACAGCGCCATCTAGCGGCGAGTTACAAAAAAAATGTATAGCATAAAAACCTTCTTCGTGATAAAAACACTTCGATGTGCCAACTTTCATGGCGATCGGTCAAACGGTGTAAGAGTATATCGACGTCATTCATACCAAAATCCAATTATATATATTCTTATATTTCGAAATTTTGGGGCTTTCACTTTTGCGGAAAGTGGATGTTCAGGACCTCGAATGGTTTGGAACACTCCATCTCGAAGAAATGATATTTGAAATTCCTGAAATTTTCGAGATTTTGGGGCTTTGTCCCCAGAGGGTGAGGGGTGATTTTGAGGACCCTGAATGGCAGGGAAACACTAAAAATCGAAAGAGAATGATTTTTTTAATTTTCTAAATTTTGAATTTTGGGGCTTTGACCCCTGAGAAGGAGGGGGGGGGGGTGATGTTGAGGACCCCGAATGGCTCTTAAACACTCCAAACCGAAAGAGAATAGGTTTTCGAAAGTTTGGGAAATTTTTTAATTATTGGGTCTTTGACTCCTTGTGGGGGGAGAGTAGTTTGAGGACCCCGAATGGCTCGGAAACATTCCAAATAGTAAAAAAGTATACTTAAATTTAAGAAATTTTTGAAATTTTTCGTAATTTTGGGGTTTTGCACTTCCCCCCCCCCCCCCACCCCCACCCACAAAATTGGGTGCGAAGTCGACTTTGGGTAAAAGTTCCACCATGCCCCGGACACTTTAGTTCGTAATGACTTAATTTTGATACAATTTCCTCCAATTTTTCGAAATTATGTGGATTTCACTTTTGCGGAAGGGGGAGGGGGGGGGGGGGGGTTGAGGCTCAGGACCTCGAATGTTTCGGAACACTCCATCTCGAAAGAATAGATATTTGAAATTCCTAAAATTATCGAAATTTTGGGCCTTTTTCCCAGAGGGGTGCGGGGGTTCGAGGATCCTGAATGGCTCGAAAACGCTTAAAATAGAAAGAGAAAGATTTTTAAAAAATTTTAAACTTTCGACATTTTGGGGCTTCTTTAACCACCTGGGAGGGGGGGGGGGGGTTATGTTGAGGACCCCGAATGGCCCGGAAACACTCCAAATCGAAAGAGATATAAAGGAAAACTTATTACCTACCTATGAATAATTTTCTAAATAAATATAAAATAACTCTATGTTTAAGAATTTACGTACATACATAATATTAAACTTCAAACTATACACACCAAAAAAAACTAAGGATGTTTGTGAAACTATTTTTTATTTGTCATAATGTTTAAAACATTTGTAGGATTTGTTTATATGTAAAACTGTGGTGGCCATATTCCGCTTATCCAAAGGAGTATAGAAATTAATAGAGATATCACTCCCTGTACACACCACAAATCTTTGAAATAAGTAGAAAAAAAACATAGTCCAAAATGAAACAAAAAGTATAAATAACAACTAATGTGTCAAAAAAATTTATTCAACTGGAATGACAATGTTAACATCCACCTGAAATTTAATAGAAATAGGTAGGTAAGAATATATAAAGAAAATAAATGAAATTAAAACATAAATAAATAAAATTATCTCACACTCAACCAAACATAATGTTTAATATGAAATAAAGGAAGATGGCAATTACACGTAACTATTCCAATTAATAAAAAAAATCAACCTACCTGAAATAGTAAAATTCAAATTTTTCAACAATATATTACATAATTGATAAATATTTCTGGTCTTCGGTCTCAGTAGCCCTAAGACTCTTGACGCTCAGCAGATAAATTATAAACACTAAACCAAAATCCTTGCAGATAAGTTATAAGTAGGTACTGTAAAAAAATAACAATAGTGACAAATAGAAAAAATTAGTAGGCCCTACCAACCTATGAATAAATTTCGAAGAAATTTATAAGTTTAAGAATTTATATACCTACATAATATGAAACTTGAAACTATCCACACAATAAAAACCTAAGAATGTTAGTGTAACTAATTTTTTTTATTTGTCATAATACCTAAAAATACGTATGTTTCTAAAATGAAACAAAGTATAAATAATGACCAATTTGGCAAAAAAATGTACAACTGAAATGACATTGAAAACATACACGTGAAATTTAAAATAATTATGAGTGCCCTAGGTAGGGAGAAAAAATATATATAGAAGAAATTAAATAAAAAAATGGGTGCGTGTACTTAGGAACGCGCATGAGAAGTTATACTTCTTTGGCATCATTAAAGAAATAGTTTTTAATTGCATGCAAAAATATTGCGTGGAGTCCCTCCGCGCAGAAGAAGTGAAACTTCGTAATGTGGAAATGAAAATAGGAAGGGGTAGAAATTGATTTTTAGTGAAATCATATTGTATCAAATAAAACTAAAAAAATAAAGGAAATAAATTTGTAACGATTAATAGATTGATCTTCCAGAGAGAGAGAGAGACACCTATTGAATGTCTATAAAACTAACTTTTTTATGAGAGCAGATTTTCATGAAATAAATCATGAAATCATTCAACGATAAAAGCTGTTTATTTAACTAAGCGGACGGGTTCGCCCCAAGGAGAAAATTGACGAGGCGAGACCTCGTGGACATAGAGAAATGACACACACTCACTATTTATGTGTTTATGAAACATTATTTTTTTCTGCAATTTAAATTGTAATATACAAAAACGGTATTGAAAATTGAAACAAATATGGCGACACTACAAACTGTCAAGATCTTCATTTTTTTCTTACTCTCTACTTAGTTCCTTACAATAGAAAAACGTAACGTAATGGCTTGAAAGCTATTGCTCGGCAGGCATAGAGGAATGACACTAACAGTTTGTATATCTATGATACACATTACATAAAATTAAGATATATTTTTTAACGCGTTTAAATATTTTTTTTTTTAGACAAAAGATAGTCTATGTCTATCCCCAGGATATAATCTATCTCCTTGCCAAATTTCATTACGATCCGTTCAGCCGTTCAGCCGGGAAAATGTAACAAACAAACAAACAGACATACAGACAGACAGACAGAGTTACTTTCACATTTATAATATTAGTAAGTATTGATAAATGTTTTTGAAGCCCATCCTGACATCAGCTGAATTCGGGTTAGATAATCATAGATCCAAAATTCCATTACACTAATAATACAATTTTTAATATTTATCATACTTTGTGAGATGAGTGCATTTTTTTGGACAATTATTTTTATTACTTTGAGTGTATTCATGATAAAATCTGACATAATATAAATTATAATATTTTTTGTGGGAAACTGAGTGAAATTGGAGCTAGGACATCAAAGGTATGGTTATACTAAAAAAAAAGTATATACCCGCTATAAAACACTTTGTCAACATACATTCCACTAAGAGTTTAGTGCCAGAAAAAAGATAAGACGTTTAGTGGTCACAACAAAATTATTTATTTGTCATAAAAAAATATTTAGTAAGGTGAACATTGACATTTATTTTTGCCTTGAACGGGAAACTGTTCACTAGCACTAAATAGCACTAATATTCGTTTAATATTTGTATCTTTGATTTACATTATATAACTACTCTTCAAAACTAATAGTGATTTTTTTCTTATGAAACAACATAAACCCAAAGTATTGTAATGTCAACGGTTGTAAAGTAACAACATTTTCATCCTTAGTAGTCCATGTAAATGATGGTCGTGATGGCTTAATGAGACAAATATCAATGATTCGATTTCACAAGTGATTCGGAATCCACTAAAACCTTGGAATTATCGTTGTATTTAAACTGATTATTCGTAAAAAAATATGTGACGTAAATTCTCATATTTACTTTTACTTTAAGTAATTTTTGTACTTCATTCCTACATTAAATTAGATATTATCACACTATGGAAATAAAATTAAAAGGCATTTGTATGTTATCGAATAAAATGCAAGAACAAAGCACTCTGCCGGCTTCATACTGCACAAGCTACCAACTTATGAAGTCGAGCTGCCGTCTACCTAAATTCTTGAACTTCAAAGCAGGGGCGTAAAAATAAACTCGGTGGCGGCCAAAGATAACAACGTCCATATTAAGAGACCCTAGACTTTACGGTCCTTCGCTGTCCCTTTCCCTATCCCTTGGTTTCTGCTGTGTTTTTTTTTTACAGACAGGTTTGTAGTCACGATCGTACATTCTTCATGAAGCCAACTTACACAATATTTGGACACCTTAAAAATTCGCGCTGTTTTCTGGCAACAGTCTGAACACATACTCGCTCACAAGCATGTCTGTGCCTGTTTTCCATTGGCCACATTGTTCCTCCCGGCCGGAATGCGCATGTCACTGGGCCGTTTGAATTACGGAATGTTGTTACTGGTTTACTGTCCTTCGGGGTGTGACGAAACTTCATATGGTCCAACGTGAACGCTGTTAAGTTGTATGATGATTCGATGAAGATTTTCAGACCAGCTGTGTGTTTCGTGGTTGGCTGGGTTGATTTCGGGAGCATGACTACTGACAGCACACCAATCACAGCCATCCAGTGCGGAAGCAAACGAATCCTAAATGGCCCGGCCAAACAAGGCAATGGCTTCGCTTCGCCGCCAAAAAAATAAGACCGGAAAAATTCGCGGATTCCTTTCGAGACAGGCTGGAATCCAAACTCGTTTAGCTTAATGCTGCGTCAGTGATTGGACCGCAATTTACCTGATGGACTCTGAGCCAATGGCAAACACTCAACAAAAGAAGTATCGAATCATAAGAATCTCAGTAAACAGGTGTCCCGAGTCGGTAGCCAATGACCAGGTGATGGTTGCCAGAGTACATAGAGAATCGTGGAGTCTATCCTAGTGGTCATTGAAAACGCGAATTTTTCCAGTCCGTAGTGATAACCAAACAACAAAACTGGTCCATTAGGTGCAGCGGGAATATGGCGTGGAAAAATTGTGGAAAAGGGGGGAGGGTTTGGTTTATGACCACTCGGTCGCTGAACCCCGCGTTGTTTAAGTCTGTAGGTACGAGATAATTATCAAGAAGAAAAATTGCGGTACCAAACCTTGAAAAGCACAGAAATACGCTTGTATTATAGAAACCCCCCCCCCCTCCCTTCCCATTTCTTTTTCCACACAGACCTGCCAAATTCGTGCAATTATTTGGAAAGAGGCTGGAATGTATATCATCATACACTTGAACTGCGTTATCATTGGACCATCTGTAGCTTTGTTTGACCGTCTGACGAACAAGAAACCGGTAGCCACAATGCAAAAATGTAAATGACTTAAGACAAGCAATCCGGTCGGAAGGCAAAATGAGGGGACCGCAGCCAATGGACAATAGAAACCGACTGCGTGTTTACTAGTATGTGGAGTTCTTTGCGGTACCAGGAAAGAACGAGTATTGTACGCGTCTTTAACTAAAGGTAATATTTTATGCAGGTTCACGGTTTCAACTCCTACATATGGCTACACAGAACAAGACAGAAACACAGCGGGGTTTATGTCAGAAGAACTTTGATATTTGGGTTATTTAATTCGTCTTTTTTTAAGTGAAACTTTTTCATGGCCTGTGCGGTAAGACGAGCGATGACGTCATCACATGGTAAAGAAAAGTGAGTAGGTAACTAAAGTGAGAGATAAAAAACAACAAACGAAAATGGCTCAATGGCATGGACTGGAAAGTTTTGTGGTGATTCTAAGGGTGGAAGGAGGATTAACAAACAAAGAAGAGAGAGTGATCTGTAAGAGTCTATGCAGGTTTTTCGTTGCCATGTTTGTTACAATTAGTAATCTAAATTTTGTACTGTACTACTTAATTTTATACTGTTCTTGGCTGTATGCTATACTGCTTAGTTTTATACTGTACTACTTAGTTTTATTTTTTCAAATGATTTAATGAATAGAAAAATGAAAACTTTACAGTCGGTAGTTAAGGCAAGTCAAGGCGATGAGTCATCAGAGTATAACGAAAGGTGGTAATGAAAATTGTAGTTTATGAAAGTTGTAATGATCAGGAAGAGAGTTGTGTAACTGCACTACTTTTTGGCGCCATGTTTGTTCCACTTGCACTAATATGGCGACGTCACGCAATTGGGTGTGTGGCAATGCCGTGAGGCTGCGGATTCATCAGTTGCACGTTCCCCACATTATTCTGAAGCCTCTTAACGCCAATTAGATATTTAATTTACAGGTTTAAATAAATCTTTAATAACATAACTTACACGTAACCTGTAGGTAACTGTACTGTACTAGCATTTACATGATAAACACTTCGAAACGCAGACTTATGTATCACACTCATAAAGTTACTTGGCGGAAACATAGAAGGCAGGTTTACGAGCTGACGAAGAACTGCACTGAAAATACTTTCGCTCTAACAGCTGTTAATTGCGTCTAAACTATTGTTCGTATACTTTTGCCTGTGAAGTTTCACTTTAAAGCGGGATTATGCGCCGCCATCTTGGACTTTTTGATACAATTCTTGCTTCTAACTATTTATCCCAATTTCTAGCATGTAAAGGCATAAATCATACTTCCCAGATATTACATGCCTTGTTTCAACCACAAATTTACTAACAGGCGACTACAACCACCATGATAATCACATCAGTTCACTAGAGTTAACTTCAACAAGTAGCCAAGGCTAAGTCGTATGCCATGTCAAACAAAATAAATTAAGCACGGAAGTTTTATCACAGGCGGTATCAAAATATTTGAAATTGTAAGATTGGCGTGACGGCCATACACCCAATAAAATTTTCTTTATCATATGGCCTGGAGGAGATACATAAAATAGAACAGACTGTGAAATGAACAAAGGAACGCGTGATCTCGTAAGCTCCATCATGTTCTCAGTTCGCCTCTCATGTCCTACCAGCCAAGGACAGGGGCTAGAAGACGTCGGTGGAGAGGGGAGGACACGCCCCACCCCTTTTTTTCTTTTCCAGCCAGTAGAGGATGGGTGTTCTATGCCAACGACTCGCCTTTCCGAGAAAACCATTACGCGAGCCTTCATTCCATCCGTATCTAACTGACCCAACGTTACATCAATTACCTATCGTCTGAATGATTCCCACTTTTACCCCAACCGGATAGAATAATTTGAAACACAAACACGCTATCTGACTAATCATTATGTAAATACCTTCTATTTATACGTATTCAAAAATTACATTTTTTTTTGTATGTAGACTATAGATTAGATTTTTTTTCTTTCGTAAACTATTCTGCCTACCTGAAGACCTAACCACGCACCCTTAAATATTAAGTATTATTTGGGGCGATTAAGTCATTTTAAAAGGTTCTTTTTTTGGAAGTGAAAACATTATCGTGGCACACGATATGGTATCCGGGTAGGTAAATCCCTTAAAAGTGCTGATTGTGGTACGACAGACAGCAGAAAGTTCACGTAGTTTTCTTTCTATTAAGTTGATCACGGAGTTGATTTAAAATTACGAATAAAGTGTAGCTTTCAACCATGCCAAATCATGAACAAACATTGGCAATAGCAGTCCTGTACATTTGCCTAACTTTCTCTTCTAAAGCTCAAACATTTTCGAATTAGTAGCTCGTATTAAATGTTTCTAATTTTTTTTTTGTTACGGAAGATTAATTCTTACAGACCCGATTTTTGTCAAAACTTACTAATAGTTGTAATTTTTATTATTCATACAAAATGTTGGCATGGCATGGGATAAGTACCATTTTCTCAATATATTACGACATGGTAATGTCAAATGGGATCTAATCTTTTAACCACATTAAGGAAAAAAATATGTTTGTAAACTATGTAAAAGTATTAACAATATTTTATAATTTATATGAATGGCGCAAAAGTTTGGTGGTTGCTACTTTATAATCATATTACTAGAATCTTATAAAATTCGCGTTGTTATTATACTTAGACAAGTGACAGAATCAGTGTGTGTTGGGCTCCACGTAGTGGTAGCCACTTATCTGTGATGTACTCGTTATATAAATATACACAAATACATAGATAGTGTGTGGTATTGTTAAGTAACAACAATATATACTTGTCATTTAAATATGGAAGTTTAAATAATAAATAATTATCTATAGATGGTTATGGCTCTGGAAAATAAATATATTCGTTAATTAATTTTAAAAATTCAAATATGGGCGCCACCCTTATGCACTAAGTAAATTCCTTAATAGTTTTAAAGATCATGTAGTATGATACACAAGGGAAATATTAAATATTATCACACTATAAAAACCTTCACAAGGCATGGGAATAGACAACAAACCAATTAGAATTATGCAGGACACATACACATACACTGTAAAATAACAACATATAAACATACGATTAATATAAATATTCTTTAATTAAATAAAAGTATGTTTTGTTTCTAACCAATCCAGTGGTATGTTGTTTTATATTTGATAAAATTACAGGAGTTAGGTTGCACACATGGTAACATGAAACAAAAGTTCATATGGTTCAAAATAATAATGTTTGTTGAAAATCTCGATTTATAATAAATTATTTGCGTGAGAAAATAATATTTATTTAAAATGTTCATTATTAAAGTTGGTTTTTATTTTCCGCGGCTGAACTCATTGAATATTTGCGGTAGAGCATCTCGAGACATCTGTCTCAGTTCACCTCTGGGTGATTGAACAAAAGTCAAGTATGGAAAACAGGATGCGTGATTGTTTTAATAAAAATATTTATCTCAATATGATTTTATAATAGCTCGACAATGAAACGTAATATTTGAAAGTCCGTCGGCAAAATCACGATGTAGGTAGGTAGAAACCATTTAAATTAGCATAGCGTCATGAGTCGCTGGTTACTCACGGTAAAACACACCTCAGTACACGTCAGTTATGACGTGCCCTAATTAAATAACATATACTTAAGATGTAAACGACGTTTCAAAACATCCTGATCGTAGGATGACCTATCCAGCTATACATCTTCATTGGTTTTTAAGGGAATTTCAACCCGGCCTATGCAGCCATCATCGCCGTTAATTTCAGACTCCTTACTGTTAATTCTGTAGTGACGCTTCTCTTAAGTAACAACGTCGCTGATTGGCTGAATCATTAAAATTGTTGACTTAATTACACGTTCAAAATCACTCACAGACAATTAACAAAACAAATTAATACATCACAATTCCTTAAATTTAAAATGGGATTTTACAACAATGGAAAATCTCTTATGTAATTATTAAATAAAAAGTTCAATTTGCCGTTTTAGGTCCAATGTTCCCTAGAGGGGTCTTGTTAATTGAGCTTCGGCGTCACTTATATTACACCATAGAGAATGGTAGTTGCAGATACGTCCAAAGACGTGAACACAGAACAAAAACATAAAATGTCAATAAATAATAATAATAATTAAAAGTGTTATTTAAATAAAAGAAAACACTTTCTGTGCGTATGACAGTCATGTTTCAGCACATTATCGGTACCAGATGAATCCCAAACAATTGTACACTAATAAGTCATTCTAAATTATCCATTGGCTGCTACCACTTTTTACCTCGCAACCAGATGGAATGTGATTGGATGATTTAAACTTTTATAATGTTATTATTTTTCTTGTCCTTCGGGACATGTATATCTACATATGTTCAAATACGAATACAACTTAAGTGTGTAACCGACCTCTCTTGTTCTAATAAAAATAATAATAATATTTTTAAATCACAAATAATAAAAGTTTTTATATATTTTTTGGTTTGTTGAATTTGTTTCCAAAACACTGGAAATTTTGGCGTTTTTTGAGGAATTTGTGGCCAATTTTAGTCAACTTTGAACCATTTTGGCCAATATTGGCAAATTTGGAAGGTAAAGGTCATCCAAGATGACCGCCGAGGTGCTGATCATAAACCACGAGCTGCGGACACGCCCGAACATGGCCGAAGTCTGACGATTGACAAGCCACCACAAAAGTTCACCACAAAATCGTAGTCCCATAAGAATAACATTGTGCCCAAAGTCTCTATTTCCTACTACCCATCAATGGCGCACATCTGCAGAATTCGCGTGTGGGTGAGTCATCTCTGGACAGGGTGCTTGTACGTTGTATACTACCTGTATTTTGGCTAATATGCAAAAAATAAGCAGAAAAGTTTTAAATATATACAGCAATTTTTCCATTAAAGTTAGATTTGGCGTTAGATTCTATCAACCTCGTTTTCAGTCACGATTTTGCAATCGCAAGCGGGCCAACGTCCCCCACATGGGACCAACGCCCATGCCACCCCTGGCGAGGCGAGCAGGAGAGACAGAAACCAGTCGGCAGGGTCGTAACAGCGATCTGCGCGCCGTCTGAGAGGCAACTCTCGGCAGATGCTCTTTTGTCCGCACGCAGTGGTGTCGACGACCTCACTCCAGCCCGCCTCAGAAGGTAAAAAAAAGAAAGAAAAAAAACCATAGCGAACATTTCAGAATACCTGCTGTGCCTTCGCTTTTTAAAAAGGAGCGGTTGACCTCGGACAAAAAAAAATTCTTTCTTTTGTCTTTTATACAGCCCTTAAACCCACGTGCAGCAGGACCATTATTTAATTCAAATTTATTTCGATTTAAAAAAAAAGTTTTGAAGGAGGGAAGGGGTAGTAATGGTCCCGAGACGTCTGCGCAGGGTTCATTGAACCCCGTGGATGATCACACGCTGCGGCCAGTCAGTCGGTTTTTTTTTTTTTTTTAATTTTTTATTAGTCGGTCCTGCGCTCGCGTCCTTCCGAGAACGCGCCGACCCCGCGGCTTGTAAAATCGGTTCCTTCGGCCCGGCTATAAATTAACGGCGTACCGCATACGGCCTATAGGGGAGGGGAGGGTGGGGGGAGGTGCTGGCACCTTCTACAGCCGTGACCGCGAGACACACATCGCGCCTCTCGACGGGAACAAAGGAACGACGAGCTTGGGGGAGGGGATGGGGAAGGGTGACCCCTTTTCGCCCAAATACGGATGGATGCTCTCTGGAAACACGCAAGCCAATCTTTGCGAAAAAAAAAACGTCTGCACACATAAAAAAAAACATGTTTTTTTTTGTACTTTTACAAAAGATTCCTTTGAAAACCAGTTGCCAAGAAATCGTCTGTGATTCTACAAGCAATATACTGCGACTTTGTATTACACATGGCTAAGGTAAATACCGAACATTTCTTATGAAAATTGACCCAAAGTTAAAATTTTACGTATGTTTTACTCAAAATTATTATTTATTATTTACACCATGGAAAAGTTAATCGAATACTCAACAATTTTACTTTATTTTGTTTTGTCGTGCTTATTCATGTCTACAGTTAATACTTGAAAGCTATTCAGGGAACAATAAGGAAATAACTTAACTATTGGAGGTACTGGGACAAACACAAAGCATAAATGCCCGGGTAAGAATCCAAACAAAATATTACTATGGACACTATTTTGTAGTGAGTGATACAGTTGTTTTTAGATAAATGTACTAATTCACAAATATTTGTAATTTTACCTGAATATTTCTGTCCCATTGACACAAAAAATTACAGTGCAGGTGTTTCCGATTTATGTAAAGCTAGTAAGTAGTTTGGGATAGCAACATTTTGGCACCATTGATGGCACCATTTTGGCACCATTATGTGTAGACTACAAAATGATTTGGTTGACACCACAAAAAAAAATTGGTCCTGTGTATATTGGTGAAAGTAATTTGAGGTGGCAATTTTTTTTATTAATACTTACGTTGTAAAATTACCTATTGCTCGCGTTAAAATAACAACGATGGAAGATTTATAATATCACGATCTCACAGTCAGTAATGTTCGTATTCACTGTTTACAGCGAGTACCAAAACTTTATATATCTAACACGTAATATAATTACAACTTAAGTGCGCGGGGAAATAAAATTGATAACGACTACTTTACACCTTGTAATTATTCCATTTACATTCAATAGAACGAAATTGAATTCATAGGAGTCATCCCTATTACAGCCACCGAGACGAGTTTCCCCATTAAAATTTAAAAAAAAAAAGTAAATCGACAGTAAAAATGAATTAATTTCTCGCCAGAATAAGTAAGTAGCCCACGAAATAAGCCCTCTCACTAGTTATCAACGAAATACAATAAAAAAGTTTATTCATCTTGGGCGAGCTTTTGAGAGACTGGAAAAGTTATGACGTATAATCTCGCGAACGTCCCCCATAAAGCTATGGTCGTTGGCCTGAAAAGATACACCGTCCAAAAAAAATGTAAATTACTATTTCCGCCAGCCACAGAGCTCAATTATAGGCAATACGTTCCAATTATTGTGCTTGCGATGTTTCCAGTTTACGAGAAACATCTTACACTCGTGGAAAAAAGTCTTTTAGCAGTAATATTCACGTACATACGTCTAGAAATAAAAGATATAAAGCTAAGAGCACTTTTGTGCTTGATTATAATTGGAATTAATTTTCCAAGTGTAGTTTTCTGAAAAACACAATAACTTAATTACCTGCAAGGATTCACGGTAATTTTTTTAGTAAAATTTCTTCACCTATAAAAAAGAAAATTACATAGATGGGAAAAAAATATTCATTTTTAGGACAATATTATTTCCTGACGATTAAGAAAACATTACCTACCATGTAAGGAAAAATTGCATGACAAATTTTTTTTTTTTTTGTTGAGTAGGCCTAATGATAAAAGGAAATCCCTTCTTTGTAAGAGAACAAAAATTCTGAACAGAGGTTCAATTTTATCATCCTTATATTAAATTTCTGAGGAATATTTCAGGTGTTCCTTCATACAATCCACTGATAATTTTCACTTTTAAATTTTACACTTACTGAGTGAAAATTTATATCCATCATCATTTCAATTAATATGCTAATGTGCTTGTTACCAATAAACCTCGAAAACAGTTTCAAAGAACGAAGAGAAAATTTAGAACTTACGGTACACAGAAATTTGAAAGAATGTTAATATATTATTTAAAAATCAAAACATTTCATAGAACTTTCACCACATATTATCAGAGGTAAAGAAAGGTTTCTTTTATATAAATACATATTTCTCAATATTATATGGCGTTTATAATTAAAACGCCATAAGGTACTTGTGCTTAATATGATTTCTTTATTTTAAATTTAGTTTGAGTCAGATGACTAACGCATCTATGGATGACTTAATGTGCCCACCTGTCACCAGTCTGTAGCAATATTAGTAAAGCACCTGTACATAATTAAGTTGCTGTCTATAATCCATTAGCTGTTGCTACTATTTACCTTACGGCCGGATTGCATGTGATTGAGTCATTTGAATTTTGCAATGTCATTATTGTTTATTGTGATTTTATTATGTTTGTTTTACAGCCTCTCTCCAAATATTAAAATGATTTGCGAATGTATCTTCATATGAGGCACAGGTGCCTCACAATGTAAAAATGCGTCAACTTCTGCCTCCATGATTTGGGTGAATAAATCTGAAACAAAGAGAGGCCTGCGGTTTTTCCCCAAATGACCAATACATGACATATCCACTTGTCTGAAGAAGATTAACATTTATCATTAAAAAAAAAACGAGAGCGAAACTTTCAGTACTCGCCAGAAATGTGCAACAACTAACCTCTGTAACGAGCGAATTCATGTGTTCTCATGTTGGAAATAAACTGATAATAACCAGACGCACACTGAAATTTTTTTAATGTGTGTAAAGGGAATGAAAAATTTTAATCAAAAATTGCATATGTATATAAATTTGTACATTTACATGAAAAAAACTATATCTTTACAAAAATATTGTTCGCATTAGTACTGGGTTCGGATTCCTATCCGGGCATTTATACTTTGTGTTTTCCCAGTACTAATAGTTAAGTTATTTGTGAACCTTTCCCCGAATATCTTGACCATATTAACTGCGCATATTAATAAGCACAGTAAAACAAAACAGTCAAATATTCTATTATCTTTTCCATGGTTTAAAAAAAGCTTCAATGTAACATCGATTAAAATATAAATTTATGTGCCAATTTTCGTAATAAATACTAAGTACTATCTACTAAAACGTATTTATATATGCAAAAATACCCATAGCCATGTGTTGTACAGAGTCGCAATAAATTTCTTCTAGTATTATAATATTTTTCTTGGCAACTGGTATCCAAAGGAATCTTTTGTAAAAGTACAGAAACTACGAGCTGGAAGAAATTTCGCCCAGACGTGACCCAGGCTTGAAGCCAGGAAGACCTCCAAGCTGAGATCACAATAGCACGACGGCTGTGACGCGAAGATTTATGACCAATCACGTTCGACACATAAATGACGTCAGCGCGACGAAAATGGCGGATGCGACAAAATCCCCGATAACAAAAATTTTTCTATTTCCATCGATTACGTCGCGGGCGCGTCTTTGTTGAAACTCGTGCCAAACTAATGTTTTCGAAAGATGTTTAAACCAGTGCATTGGTAGTTACTTATTTATTATGTATTTTAGGTATACCTATTATCGTTTATTTTAGGTATATACAATCGTTTATTTTTTAGTTGTCGCTTGGGTTAAATAAAAGAAAGTTCACAGTAATGCGCCATAATCGTGAGGACGGAGCCGTCGGTCGGCGGACGAATACGCGCGCGCGATCAAAGCTTGTCGAGGCGAGTGTGCGGGCGTGCGCCGGGCGCGCGCTATTTCGGTGCGCGCCGTGTTGTTGGCTCGGCTCCGCGGATGTGGCAACCCCGGGAGGGGCGCCCGCTGCGCATGCGCAGAGCCCGTCGCAGCACCTGGGCGCTGCCGAGCCGCGGAGCTCACCTGAGCGACCAGCGCCCGCGCCTGTCCAATCCGCGCCGTTTCCTGGCGCCACCCCGACGCTCCGCCTGTCTAAGAGACCCCGGAACTACTTTCGCGAATTAATTTGGTTCCCAGTCAGACTGAAAAATTTTTTCAGGCCCAGCTGTGTGTTAAACCTTTGTATCTTTGCCTGTGTTCCTTGGTTGGCTTGGTTAATTTCAGGTGCACTTCTACTATCAGCACACCAATCACAGCCATCCAGTGCGAAAAGCAAACGCGTCCTGAATGGCCCGGTTGAATAGGGCAATGGCTTATTTTGCAGGCTAAAGAGCAATCAGTTTATTTGTCGCGAAAAATACCCAATGGTTCCACCATTCCTCTCTAAGACCTTTGAATATATATATTCAAAGCTAAGACTGTGGGTTAATCATCTACCAGCTAGTAGCAGACAGTCCGAATTTCATAGAACCACTCAAAAGTAGGGGAGGGTAAATTTATTGGACATCAACCAATAGGAAAGCATATAAGGTAGAGTATCCATAGGACTGTGATTTTTAGCCTGCAACCAAATGAATCCATGAAATTTCTGCTCCTCTATCTATTTAATGTGGGAATTTAGTGCTGCCAAACTGTACCTTTTCACCGCACATGATTCAGTCGTTCCGGAGTTGTCTGTTAAATCGCGAGCCAATGACATGGGACGTTCAAACGAACAAACGTTTGCTTTCGCCGTATGACTAGGCTAAGTCTACAGGTCTCTAATTATAAGATTACAACAATCCTGGAGACCTTGATGTTTCAAGCATCAAACATAAGGTTTAAAAAACAAATTACACAACTTTTTTTACAAATAGCAGATGACATATTTTATTTACATATATAGTTAAAAGTTTTGAAATCCATAAGCAATGAAAAATGCCATGATTATTAAGTGGTCCATCCACAGGATTTTTTCCGAAACAAAAAAATAAAATAATTGTATAAACATCCAAGAAGCCTAAAAGGCGGGTGAAAGAGTCTCGAGTGAAAACCCAGACCAGTTTAGTCTCCAGACAATTCACACACACGTCGCTGGGTTAGCGCCATGTCCACTCCGCTCCGCGCGGCCATTAAACGTGCTAAGTGCGCTAACTTTCACTACAACAAATGACCCCTGCACACGAGGGAGTAATGACTCCTCGCGAAAAGGTTTTCGCGCGTCGATAAAGTTCAACGAACTCCACCTTCGCTGTTTGTATTCATGATTCCATTACCGTCTTGACACTTTACAGCTGTCGTCGACGCGAATTCAGAGCGCTCACTGTCGCAGCCGCAGGTATGTGATCGCCCAGTCAGGGGTGTGTCTGTGTTGGTGAGGCGGGATGATAAGTGCGACGCTCGCTGGTGTTTCCAGCGCGAGATCGCCTCTAAGAGCAAGGCTGTGGACTGGCGCGCAGTCTTCTCTTCGTGCTTAGGGCAACTGTGAGATTTTAGATGTGGTGTAAACATTATATGGCGGAGAAATAACGATATCGGTGTGATGTAATCCACTGATTGCTTGGAAAATTCTGTACCGGAATTTTTCATGCCTATACATTATTCTGAAAACACGCGTCTCAAACATTTTCAGTCTTCTTGAAATGCAGTTTACGGAAAGAAAACTAGTCATAAGTAAAGGACTGGAAAAAATTCAGTCCTCTGTACACTCGGGAAAATAACGCAGTTCATTGACTCCTGACTTGTGAGCCGTCTCGAGTGGGTTTTCTGTGATTCGACAAGTCTTTGGTTGAGGGTTAATAAATTGCCTAGAGCCCTCCAAATAAACAGTGAACCAATAGTGAAAGCAGCTCAAAGGTATGCGTTTTTCAATTTCGGCCTATCGTTGACATGATTAAGAGAATTTTTCCTGTCTTTAGCCAACCTCATTTAACGTATTTTTAAATACTTTTCATAAGCAGGCCCCACTCGAATATCTTAAGAAGTTTTCAAATTTTTTTTCCCCAATAGCTCAGCCGGGCTGGAGTTGGCTTTACAGCAGTGCACGTGCAGACGGTAAAAAAAAAAAAAGGGGATAGAGTGACTTACGTGTTGCACGCTGGATGTTTGAAAACTCCCCATTACTCGGGGCATGCACATTTCGCATATATAGCCTATATATTTTTTTTTTACCGAGACTAGCTGAGAGTTAAAACACAGTAGCATCGCCTGTGTGTCGTGACTGGGTGAGTTTCGTTCAGCCTACACATTGATTACTACAACACCAATCACGGCGAATCTGTGCGGAAGCAAACGCGTACTAAGTGGCTCTTTGAAATACGGCAGCGACTTCTCTCGCAGGCGGCCGCAAATCACAAGGAAGAAATCGCTGGTGCTGGTGTAGGTACCTGGTGGCAGTATAATAGGCGTTCATATTTTTTCCGCGAAGAATGCCTGACCCTAAGATTAATTCATGGACGATCGCGGACATTTCAAAGCTCTCATTTTAATTTATCTTCGTAAAAATATCACTATTACTAGAGACCTGTAAAATTCGCGGATTCATTTCGCGATAGCATAGAGTCCAAATAATTTTGACATTATTTTCCTTCAGTGATTGGGCCACAGTTTATCTGAAGGACTCTGGGCCAATGAAAAATCTTTAACAGAAGAATTAGGGAATCACGATCATTCCAGTCAACAGGTGTTAGGAGTCGGTAACCAATCAGCAGATGTAATTTGCACGAGTGCATAGAGGATCATGGTGTCTATCCTTTAGGGATTTGAAATCGCGAATTTTACAGGTCTCTAACTATTACGCAGTTTCGCCATTTTAGATTACTAAATCAATTTTGTTACCCAGCTATGAATGAATAAGTTAAAGTTATATAAATTTTAGGCCCCTTTACAGCACACGTGCATGGCTAGAGCTACAATCATTTCACAGATTCGTTTCACTCGAGGCTAGACTC
This sequence comes from Bacillus rossius redtenbacheri, assembly GCF_032445375.1. Classification (NCBI taxonomy): domain Eukaryota; kingdom Metazoa; phylum Arthropoda; class Insecta; order Phasmatodea; family Bacillidae; genus Bacillus; species Bacillus rossius. The sequence goes on along the minus strand of NW_026962012.1, from coordinate 1,815,968 downwards.
AACTTGCCTGTATACAATGAAGCATCTTTAGAGTGTTCATTTGCCAATAAAAACGTCACATCCTGACCTGTTGCGCGTGATTGGGGAACGTTTTCTCCTTGTTCAAAACTGGATCAGTGTCGCCAAAATCTTGTCAAGAGCACTGTAATACAATCATCAACTATGTGTGTTTATAGTCCACTTAGCTAGGCAATGAACTCGCAAAATTTTCGTAGCTCTATATAAGTATAAAATTTTTTTTTTTCATTTTGGTTGAACCACAGTTGCTCACTCGATGGTTATGATAGTAATGGATACAAGGCCCACAACATTGGTTTTCCATTGAGCAATAAAAATCATTAAATCAATTACCGAAATATTATCGGCCCAGCACCTGTTCATAATTTTGAGCGAATGTTGTGGAGGGACTGGTGCGAACCAGACGATATGATTCAGCGTTGGTTCCTCGTTGCCTTCCGAAACCTCCAGAAGGAAATTTTATCCACGAGACAAAAATAATCCCCGACCCGACCGAGAATAGAACCCGGGACCCTCGGCTTCACAGAGGAGATGCTGCAACCACTGACATGATGGTCGCACAACGAGACTCCAAGGCAGAAACCTGCGAAATTCGCGTTTATTTTCCGGCACCAAGATGAACTTCACATAGTTGTACACAAACGGGTCGGTATCTACTGTCCATTGGCTGCAGCCACAGTTTACCTTCAGGCAATCGTTTCAATTTTATAATGTTGTTATTGGTTTCTTGTCCTTCGGGGTGTGTCCAATCAAGTGGTGGTCCAATGAGCACTCAGTTCAGGTGTACATACAATGTTATTCGTTCCAGCCTCTCTCCAAATAACCAAGCGAATTTTAAGTAAAGTTTGAAAAAAAAAACACCGAAACCTACAGGTATGTGGGATTCTCAAAAAAAAAAAAATAGAAATATTTTCAAGTATTTAAATTTTGCGTGAAATCTCACGTGAACGCGGAGGAAGACCACGCGCGCCTGCGGCAGGTTTTTTTTTTTTGCTGCCCCAGAGGCCGACATGCATGCAAGCTTCCCTCCTCTCACCCCCTCGCGTATTTCGGTCGTAGTTTAAACAGAGCGGGCGTTTGCCCACGCTATCTTTATCTGGCGCTGTTTACGCTGACTGACGTGTGTTTTTCTTGTTCCACACCCCCCCCCCTCGACATCCCTGACACGCCGGGCGCATGCGCCGGGCTTTCTATTCGAAACCCCCTCCCTCCTTGTCATGGTCCCCCCACCAATGTTCCCCTGCGGCTACCCTCGCAGTCCGTGTCTACAGTGCGCTTGTGGCTAACACACGCCGTCAAAACCTTCTGGCTAACATTCACAGCATGGAATGTAAGGTATTAACCAAACAACATTTCCAATGCATTTGAGTTTTTCGTTTACGAGTGTAGAACAGACACGCTGCGCACATGTTTATAAACGTAACCAAAAAATAATAATTTTGAGTGCAGCATATTAGAATACACCATTTCGAGGTGTGTTTTACCAGCGGTCTAGCCATTACAGTCCTGTACGTACTCGACAACTGGTCATCAAACCATTGGCTTATTTTTTTTATCAGAAGTACTTTGCGGAATCATTCGATGGCATGGTCGACTTATTAGAAACTTGTTTTACTTAGTAACTTAGTTGGCGCGTGGCCAAAATATTTAGTTTTTCAGTGTGGTCGACTTTACTCGCCCTTGAAACCCCTGGGTCGGTGATGGAGAAGGAACGGAAGTATTAACCTAAACACCTACATCCATGACCACTTGGTACCGTCTAACGAGCGCTCTAAAGAGTATTTGGCTTGAGTATGTAAAGGCCAGTTGAGGCTAAGCTGGAGCTCAAATGATTCCGTTAAGTAACTGAGACTCCACGTATCACCGATCAAGTCGATGATGTGGAATTCAGCCGCTCAATAATTTAATGTGTTAAATATTCTGCACAGTCGAACGCAAAGAGAAGCATAACGGTGTGCGTATAGTCCAACTTACTAATAATTTTAACGCAAAATAATGGATTTGCAATCTAATAATGGATTTTGAACAACGCGTTAACATTAAGTTTTGTTTGCGAAACTGAGACCAGAAAAATGGTCCGTGCTTAAAGGAAATCCTTTTAACACCATACCCGACTTTGAGAGGGCCACGACATAGCAGCTGATGACCCTTCCGATAAACCTTCCAGAAATGCTTCCAGTCATGGGATCAACATTGGGAAAGGTGCGCATCGCTAGCCATGAGTGTTTTGTTCGTAACAAAATGATTCAAATTTTTTTATCACACCTCGTAGGCTCGCACACGCATACATAATCCAGAAACAGTCCCGCAAACTACTGAGTTAGTAGATATTATGACGTTCGCCCGTTATTTCTGTTATCACTTATGTTTTGAACTTGATAGTGTGTAACTGCCATGGCACTGTGCCAAAATGCAACTGCTTTAACTAAACACAAACTGTTCCCAGGGCTGATAAATGTTTCAATGGTATTTCGGGTTGAATATTTTACGTGCTCACAGTTTCAAGTTTTAAATACGTACTAATTTTTATTTTAGTTGGCTCTACATCTGGTCAGTTGGGCTATAACTTATAAGTAGGGAATGGCAAAATACGCGGTTGTTCAATGACTTCCAGACTGGAATCCGCGATTTTCTGCAGCCTCGGACAAACATCACCTATTCATTGGCTGTTTTCTTGTGAGACATGTCAACTGGGTTTCTTGTTATTCGATACTTCATTGACTGAGGCTCTCTAATTGGCCCATTGAGTCCCTTGAGTCTACTCACAAGTAGAGACTGTAGAAATTCGCGCTTTCGATGACTTCTAGAATAGACTCCATAATCTCCTACATACTCAGGCAAATGCCACCTGCTCATTGGCTATTGACTCTTAAGACCTGTCAACTGGGATGCTTGCGATTCGATAATCTTTTGGTTGAGGGTTTCTCATTGGCTTAAAGGACTTCAAATGAACTGTGAGACAATCACAGAAGCAGTATAAATGTACATTTTATTTTATTCTAGCATATCGCGAAATGAATCTGCGTTTCTTTTTCGGTCTCTACTCATAAGTAGTGCCAACCCAGCAACATTCGCTTTATTATTTGTCGCCAGTATGGTTTGAAAAAGTTTTCACACTTAAATGACTGTTTTCCTTGGCGAGAGACCTGTAAAATTCGTTTTGCTATTTGGCGACAATATGAATTGTAAAAGTTCGCTTACACACTTAAATTACTCTTGCCGTTGTATCACGACTTATTTGACATGCCCCAACGGACTAAAAGCTACACAACTTAACATTACATACAACTTAAAATCAGCTGACTAAAACTTGTGCGACCCGCAAAAAACGCGAATTTACAAGCCTCTAATAATATCCGAGACAATGCATAGGGAGTGGAAAAATTCGTGATTTCATTTCGCGACAGATTAGAATACAAATATGTTTACCTTTTTGCTGCAGCAGTGATTGGACCACAGCTTATCTGAATGACTCTGAACCAATGAAAAACCCTCAACAATGAGCAGGTGTAATGCGTCCGAGTACATAAAGGACAGTAGAGTCTACCCCAGACATAATTGAAACCGCGAATTTTTCAAGTTCCTATTTATGGGTAACCATGGAAAACAGAAGCCAGGATTGCTAGATAAAGTTAAATTAACAGCGCTTTATGTTTGTTAAAATTAGAAAGCTACGTAAAGTCAGTTCCTACAGCAATAGACAGTCTGAAAGTGTACGTAAAAAAGAACAGATTTCGTGTGACTTTGAAATCAAATTTTTTAATTCCCAATTCCACCCACTTTAAATGCAAGAGAATAAAGTCTGAAAGTCGCGGAGCCGCCATACACAGACAGAAAAGAAAAACAAATTTTAAATAAATTACACGCCCCCCCCCCCCCTCGTCACTTTTCCTCCGCAGATAAAAAGGTATTTATGACTTCTGGCGAACCAACGTACGTATAGTTCAAATCGCCAGCCGTTCTGGGCGAATATGTAAAACTGTCAGTTGAAATTTCATTGCAGCAGTGCCCATTCCCGTTTAACAAACAGGTTCTTGTTAACTTCGTGCTTCAGATCGTTCGAAGTGGTCGTAGGACGTATGATGAAGAGGAAGGGGAGGAGACTGAACAATTTATAAATGCAAGTACAAATGTTCTTGAAATAAATTTGTTCGAGGCCTCCATGCGCCTAAGAAGAGAAACTCGCCACTTCAAAAATTAATTAGAGCGATGAAACAAAATATTCATTAATCAGGACCCTGCATTTTTCTAGCGAAAAGATTTCAACACCAACTGTGTATTAAAACATTGTGTTGCATTGTCGGTCTTTCGTGGTCGACTTGGTTTTATTTCAAGTGCATGCCTGCTGTTAGCACACCAATCACAGCCGTCCAGTGCGGAAGCAAACGCGTCCTGAATGGCCCGGCCAAACAGGGCAATGGCTTCTCTAGCAGGAGGCCGCCAATCACAAGGGAACAATCGCAAGCGCGGGCATACTTTATTGCATAGTATTAGTATTAGCACTTGTATTAGGTTTCCGATTCACTTCGGTAATTGTGGAATTATTTCATTTTCATTTGTATCGTTTAAGATTATTTCGGTTATTTTCACATTAATGTGTTCAATTAGGTAACATTTACATACATTTCAGTTCTTTCCTTGGTTTTATTTCGTTACAATTCAATGAGGGAACAGATTTTTTTCAAGCGAAAAAATATAAGCCCCTTCCAGTTAATAGTAAGTTTAGGCGATTTAAGTTCAGCCTGGAGTGAAATGAATCAGCAAAATAATCGTGACTCTGTTACTGTGAAAAACTAATTTTTGGCCACTGAAATTCGCTAATTTTTTTCCATTATGTTCGTAAGAGAAAGTGTCGCAATAATAGTATTAAAATAACAAATATAACAATATCTCCGGCTTGCATGATGGTAGCATCTATACGAAGTACATGGAATGCTAATTGCACGCTCAATAATCGCCGGACAAGCGAGGACAACAAACAGAAAACTTCCAGAAATTCCTCCGCCAAGTCGAGAACAAATGCCTGTGCAGAGATTCGACCGTTGCGTTTCTTGAGTAGCTTGGCTTCTAGGTTGTAGGCCCGTCCAAGGCGAATATTTTACCGAGGTTAACCTTCAAAGGAATGCTATAATTGGCCCACAGCTGCAGCCAATAGGGAAACACTCCTCTCAGGCGAGAGTTTCAAGGCAGAAGAACTTGTAAAAACCTCAGTAGGTAACTCTATCCTGATTATGGCGACTGCAATGTCGACCGATACGTCGGTGATATATTCACCTTGGACGCGGCTACAACCCAGAAGCCAAGCAACTTCAGACAATGGCCGCGAAAGCCTGCGATCTTTATTTGTTACGTTTATTTTTTCTTTAAAAATCACTCATTATTTAAGACCGTAAAATATCGCGGATTCATTTCGCGTTAGGTTAGAATCCAAATTCGGTCGAATTCATGCTGTCTGAGTGATTTGGCCACAGTAAACACCTGAAGGAAACTGAGACAATGAAAAACCCTAAACAAAAGAAGTACCGAATCGCAGGCATCCCAGTTGACAGATGTCACGAGTCAGTAGCCAATGAGCAGGTATAATTTCCCCCAGTACGTATAGGATAGTGGAGTCTATCCTGGAGGTCACTGAAATAGCGAATTTTTTCAGTCCTTACTCACTATTTGTAATAACATATTGAATTTACAGGATAATTATACTGCTTGTTAAACTTTTATTCAGTGTGTTAACGTATTACACACCAGGTTTGATTATCTAGGGTTGGCACGTAGGCTACTATACCGCACTTTGGGCCAAAAATATTACTGTCAATATTCGCCTAAAGCTAGCTAAGCAATGTTAGATAATACTCTACCAAAAGTAATAACAAACTAATTTCAAAAAATCGATATACATCATTTTCACGAAAAGAAAAGTTTTTCCCTAAAAACCGCGCAACAATTTGAATTAGGATGGGATTCATACAATTATACACTTGAACTGCACTTTTATTGATCCGTAAAAAGTGTTGATATACTCCGAAGACCAAGAAACCAATACAACATTACAAAACTCGAATGATCCAATCACATGTAAACCGACAGAGTTGATCCTGAAACCATAAGTGTCTACTCCTTCATCTTATGTTTATGCTGTAAAGCAGATCTGAACACATATGCTTTAACTTTACTGTGATTGTCACGCAGTTCCTTTTACACGTCTCGAACTATCCTGGGCCAAGAATAAACAGGAAGAAGCAATGTGAGCCAATCATTTGAAAACTTTTGCAAAGCATGGAAGGCCTCTCTCTCACTTAATAATCGGCCAATTAGAACGCTAAAAATGGTTAGGGTGATTATAGTATGGTTTCATCTGGTCCGGTGCGAAAAAAAAAACAGTAAAATAATTGTCAAGCCACAATTATTTCGCGGGTTGTTTTCAAACCAGACAAGACTAAACGATTTGTAGCAAATAAATATAGATCGGAAAAGTTCGCGGATACATTTTATCATTTTCTAAAATTCAAATAATTATAGGCATACCTAACTTTTAGCTGCTTCTGCTATTGGTTCACCGTAAATTCGGAGGACTCTGGGGCCAATTACATAGAGATCCCCAGTCAATGAAGTGTTGAACCATAAGGTACGCAGTTGAGACGCCTCACAAGTCAGCAGCCAATGAACAGGGAGACTTTGATGGCCCGAGTACACACAGGATCGTGGATTCTGTCCTGGAGGTCACTGAACAGGCGAATGCTTCCAGTACCTAACAATAAAGCCACTAATGTGTGTTCCTTGGACGTTACCGAGGTCTGGGGTACATGGTGGAGTCAACCCTTCTTCTCATTGCTCATTACTGGCTCAGGGACACCCAGGGCGTGTCAAGGGCTCTGTGGTCCAATGACCAACGTGAATCAGGTGTATATTAAGGGTGCATTTGTGTGGTCGAGGCGGGGTGATTAGTTGCGGTGATCGATAATGCTTCTAGCGCTGTTAAGTTATCGCTTTTAAGTGCAAGGCTCTGAACTGGCGCGCAGTCTTCTCGTCGTGCACAGGGCAACTGCGGGATTTCAGCGATAACCATTTACATCTTATGGCTTAAGAATCAAGATAAAGGTGTAATAATGCAAGTCTCGTAAGTGGTTTCAAGAATATGTACTGGGTGTTTCATGCCTAAAAACACGCGTTGTAGCCATATTTAGTATTCTAAGAATGTCTGTAGTTTAACAACTAAATACGGAAACAGCTTTCTTTAAACGGACACCACTCGGATAACAAGGGCAGTTTTCAAATCGCGTGTTTTTTTCTGAAGCTCTGCACACCGTTTGTGTGCCCGGGTAGTTAGGGGCCTTAATCTGAAGTAAGTTCGCTAAAAAAAAAAATCCGCCGAAATTTTCGCGCCTCCGGAAATGATTGTGGCACTAACTGTCGTGCATAGGCCGGCGTGGCGTCACGAAGCAACGAGAACACATGCCGGATCCTTTGTTTGTTTGAAAACTCGGTCCAAGGTCCGTCGGCCAGGTGCTGGTGCCAGCGACTATCACGTCTTCAGTTCGTTAGCAGGTGGACGACCCTAACTAAGTCGACACCCACTTACAGAGAACCTTGGCTCCCCTCCCCCTTTTACTTTTTTATATCCTTCCTCGCACCTCCTCCTTCATCCCTCCCTCCCCCGACCATCCCAGGAGGAAAGTCCGCAAACGTTTACTCTCCGTTCGGCGAAAAACTTCTGGCAGCGTGCGCGCAACGGGAGGGTGCCAACAGATTGTCGGATGAAACCGAAAACTGGTCATTAGGAAAAACCTACAACACTGTGTCTGATTCCCCCCGCACACGCCAGGGTGATGCTAAAATTACGTTGGCAAGCCTTTAAGACACGTGATTCACCAGCAGGGAAAAATAATTACGAAACCGTCAAAAAAATATCAAGGACTCGTTGATCACTCGGGACGACGTTCCATCTACGCCATCCGAGCAAAGTTCTACCAATCGTCGTGCGTTGCAATGTGTAAACGATATACGAACCCGTCGCCCTATCGAGTGAAGTGCATTATTTTTTGTGATAACTATCGTTTCCATATTTAAGACGACTGCAGGGTAAAATTTTACAACATAAAATTTTTAACTGTTCTGAGAAATAACGGGACATTTTTCTGAAACATTTTGTGTTGTTAATCACAAATGACCTAAAAAAAATTTTTTTAGCACCTGGATGAACTCAACATTCGTGTGCACGTATTTAAGAGGCCGTGTCAGTAAATGTTTATTTCCAATATTCTGCCCTAGAAGTTCTCTCTTTTAACAGTGAGATTTAGTGGCTTTTTCAACCGAAGGAACTGTAGCCGCAGCGCGTGAAAATGCCACTATACCCTCATCACAGGATTAGTGGGAAGGTTGACAGCTCCAGCTTACTCGACGAAAAATAGCTGGTTCCTCGACAATCTGAGAGGATGGCAATCTGACCGGCGGCTCACTAGGAAATTGCGGATGCAGGGATTCAGAGTCAAGAAACCTCACATTTACAACTGTAGTATCAGTCGTATCTAAAAAGTTAATACTTTAAAAGTATCGGAATACAATTAATCTTCAAACATGTGGTAATTATTCTTTATCTGTATGTAATATTCCGCGAAAAATAATGTTAGTTGACATAAAAAAAGTATACTAAAATCATGTAACGTTATAAAAGGATAATAACAAATTCATATGCTTAGATATTGCATATGCATTACACACAATCTAAATACAATCTCACTTAAGTCAGACTACCTCATTTTTTACAATGCACCATCATTCAGTTTAACAGAGGTAGGAGAACCTCTTATGGATGTTGTTTCAAAGATTTAATATTTACAAATATCACTATTTATCTTATTACGGTATGTATCTTTATGAATACGAATTTACAAAAAAAAAAATATTGAATTGATTACATACACAAGACTAAAACACTCATAAAACTTAATTTTATATATTGCTGTAGCATATTAGAAGACGAAATAACTCACAAGACTAACATTAAAAGGGCTGCATTACAAATTTACTTTACAGAGGAGAAAATATCCTTTAAAGATATTTCATTACCTCATTGATTATGTAATACTGTCGTTAATGTGATCGTAGATATAAATTATTAAAATATATATTCCATTAGGTTTATGTAAATATTTAGAAAACGTCATTGCTTATAGATGCTCATTATTTAAATAATAAAGAATCTTTTACTTTTATGTAGTGAACAAACAAAATACTTATAAGTTAATAAGAATTAGCTTAGTTGAGTAACATCTTAATTTGTATTGAATTCCATGTACATATCGAAAATCATGTACAATGAATGCAACTGATTGAATTCAATAAATATTTGATCTTGTGAAACGGCCATAATGGTGATGTAGATAATTATAGATGATCACCTGCATCGTGAGAGTCCGTATAAAGCCTATTACAATTATATAAGTATAAATTAAAATGCTTTTAAAATAGACATGTGTAATATTATTAAAACGTGTTTAAGTAAGATCACAAAAAAAATGAAAATCCTTCAACAGTAAGTTATGTTTTATAAGATTTCAACAAAACACACATACAATAAGAGAATACTAATCATGCCATATAATTCAACACAAAATACACATTCCAGTAGGTGCTACGTAAAAATAACTTCTATTTTTATGCTGATAACTCTGCATTGTTTTATATATATCATTTCTAACTTTTAATATTCTCTACACATTAACTGAAATTACTTATTTACAGAGTCTTAGCAAATGCTGGTCTGTACCACATACAGTTCGTACGATATCTCTACATGAAACACATACAGTTCATTATTAGTAATTTCAATTATATTTCCATCAACATAATGAAATTAGTATAGGGCTTAGGTTGTTCACTGTTAATTGAGTACTTCTGAAGTATTTTAATTGTAAGTTAACATACATACCAAATGCTATTCTTCCAGTAAAGTTCCAAAGAAGACAAAAAGATAATATAAGTATCTATGTAGTACCATATTTTAAACCCCTATTAAATGAATAATAACAATCTCTTTTCTGGACTATTAAGTAATATTTTTATTACTGTTATTTGTAATTTAAATAAAATGACAACTAACAAATTAGTAAAATATATACTTACGTGCGATATAGTGTGACATTTGTACTTGGACGGCAAACGAATATAATAAAATGTCTATGAAAATGTTAACTTTATTATCTTTGAAAGATTTGTGCAATGGGAGTGCATGACTTGATGTAAGCTTTTGTACATACACCATTGCTAAGCACATGTATGTCTGTAGAAGAAAACTATAAAAAAAACCAATAGACAAAAACACAAATTAAGCAAAAAATTGCTGTTGTCAACAGGATATAAACACCACATAATATTCCATAACAGGAATATGGTCAACAAACAAAGAAAAATGGACTAACAGGATGACAAAACCCCCACAAATTATGACAGCACAAAAATATTGAACTGAAAAAAAATTCAGCACAACAGCTGAAATGAAACAAAAACACGACAAAACGAAAAGATGAAACAAACACAATAGTTTTCCAAAACAGAAGAGAACGACAAAAAAAAACCCACAAATGATGACAGCACAAAAAAATATTGAACCAAAAAAAAAATCAGCACAACAGTTGAAACGAGACAAAAACACGACAAAACGAAAAGACGAAACAAACACGGCAGTTTTCCAAAACAGAAACAAGCGACGTTTCGGGAACTTCTATCTACTCCTGTCCTCAGGCAGAGATGCACATGGTACGAAACTTTTTTTCTTCTTGTTTTACGAAACCTGTGTTCTTGATAAACGACGGTTTTTCCCTGTATAAAAAAACACCATTATTATATATCTTTCCGATGACAAACAAAAAAGTTGTATGGTCGCGAATAATACATTCGTATGGCGTCACAACAGCGGAATATTCCCTTAGCATAAATGTGTGAAGTCTGTGGCACTTGTGAAGTAAACCTTCGCTCGAACATAAAAACAAATGAACGAACAGTTTTTTTTTTTTTTGGGGGGGGGGGGGGGATGTGTAGTCCGAGACCCCTGGGGTGGTTGAAGAGTGACAGGTCGGTCGCCAGACCAGGTAGTAAAAGCTCAGGGGCTGAGGGTAGAAAAGGCCTATCTCCAAATTATTAAGTATAAATGTTGTCATGTAATTGTTAAAGACTTGATTACACCCAGGTTTATAAACCCATAATGATCATTAAGATACTGATCGGAAGATAATGTGCAATACATTTCAATGGCGTTTTCAGTTTTTGCTAAATAATTATAGATGTAAGCAAAATTTCAATGTATCTGGACAAATCAAAATACTGATAATATTATTTTTATCACAGAAATAATATATGATATGATAACTAAATTTGATAAAAGCAGTTATGTTAAATGTATTGTATACTTTCAGTAGGCAAAATTTCCGGCCCCTACCACTTATAGACTTTGAGAAAGACTGCCTTATAAAATAACATTGATATAGATAGGAGCGCAAATTTGTGACACGGCCTCTTAAGTACGTGTTGACTGTCATTTGGTAGGGACCGGAAAAATTCGCGGGTTCAATGACCTGCAGGATGAACTCCATAGTTCTACGTACACTCGGTCAAATGTCACCCACTCATTGGCTGTTGTATTGTGAGACGTCCCAAAGTAGCAGCCTGTGATTCGATAAAGCTTTGGTTGGGCGTTTCTCATTGGCCCAGAGTCATTCAGGTGAGTTGTGAGCCAATAGCAGAGGCAGCACTGAGGTATAACTATTTGTATATTAGCCTATCGCGAAATGAATTCGCGAATTTTTCCGGTCTCTATCAATTGGTTGCTGCCACATTTTACATTCCCGCTGGATTGCACGTGAATGTGTCTGGGCGTGTCTTAACTACCCTTGGTCCAATGAGATCGTCGTTAAAGTGTGTAACGGTATGCAGTCCAGCCTCCTTCCAAATTTTAGCGCGAATTCTGCAGGTTTTTTTTCGAATGACTGTAGCTCAATTTTAACTTGGAGCTCGATTAGTTTTGATCTTCATTGCGTCACACTCCTGCCAGTGAATACGAATCTCTGGTTCGATACTTCCACCCGGCATTACTTAATTTAAGACGTCTTAATACGTAAACAACTTACCGAAACCTTAGGTGAACAGCCTTTTTTTAAAAATTAGTAGAGACCAGACTAATTCAGGGATTATTTACGTGATATGCAAAAAAAAAAATGTTATTATACCATTGTATCTTCTTTTGCTATTGGTTCACTGTTAATCTGGCGGAGTCTCGGCCAATCAGAAACTCTCCGTCAACGATATGTCGAATGACCAGTTACCCAGTTTATACGCATCACAGTCCGCAGCCAATGAACAGGTGACGTTCGCCCGAGTGTGCAGAGGATCTTGGGAGTTCATATTGGAGGTCATTAAACGCGCGAATTTTTCCGGAACTTGATAATTACATTTTTACTTAGCATTTCATTTTAGATCGAAATGTATATCTTAAAGCTTTTGCTTTCCCTCCAACTTTCAAAAGATGTTAAATGACTTTCCGAGGTTTTTCCCACACTCGGATGAAGACACGTGTGTCAACCCCTCCCCCCCCCCCCTCCCCATCGCGTCTCTACTCGGCAATCCTTTATATGATTCCGAAACCCGCAACCACATTCATGCGCGCGCGCCAATGAATAGCTACGTCTAATACTTCCGGTTGCCCGCTCACCTCCCCTTATCATGTTACCTGCATTCACCGGGAGGGGGGGGAGGTGTGGCAGGAGGAAGGGGTCTCGTTTTCAAGGTCAGCTGTGAAGTAACGACTTGCTGTTTGCGCGTCGCGCCCACGCGGCAGTTCCTCGAAGCTGCATTCACTGACGTAACTGGGAAATAACTTCCCTCGCAGAACACGGGCGATCGACGCCGTTATCCCCCCCCCCCCCCCCAAACCAATCGCAACCTCAAATAAACTGCGGCAAAAGAGCTACTGCCATCTAAAGCAAAGACGTAACTATAGGAACATGTTTCCACCCGGGGCAGGAACTCATTTTGACCCCACGCCCTTTTATTTTCAAATCAACCAAACCAAAACCTTTCCCGACAACACCTCATACCGCCACCACATATTAGTTACACTATTCCAAATATTTTTGATTCATCTCAGATGGTAAATAAATAAAATTTATCTTCAATCATTTAATTTTTAACACATCGAAAGTTGGATAGTACGCGGAAAATAGCAGTTTTTAAAGATTTGACGATATACATGTAGGTATCTTTCAATACAAATAATCCAGTTCATCTGCCCTCGAACATTTTTTATTGTGTTATATCACTACGGCAGTCAAGTAAATATATATAGTAAAAACTACTCCGCCAGTTTAGTAACGCCAACCCCCCCCCCCCTCTCCCATTTTTTTACATGTGATGATCGGGGCACAAACCCCAACTGCCCCCCTCTGCTAACGCGCCTGAGTCTGAGCCATTTAACTTTTCTCAAAATTGGTAGTTCTCGAAAGTAGTACCACCCAAGGTCTATGTATCCTTCCACCATTGTTGTTCTGTAAACAACTCCATGTGGTGGTCAGTGTTCGTAAACAAACATCGTGCGATGCTTTTTATGGAACATTTGGGGAATGGGTGCCACTGGTATGTACTACTTTTTGTCGACTGTCTAACTTGAGACAAGTTACATGACGCAGACTATACCAGGCTGTGCACACCAATTGAAAAGTAAACCCTCAGACAAGCGTATAAAGACTCTCGAGCCAACGACAACCAACGGTTTCACCAATAGACGCCATCTTGAATTCAAAAGTTTTGGTAAATGGTTTACAATCGTTTATCAGTTTAAAAAAATTGTATTCGTCAAGGAATAACTAGGGCCATGTATTTTTAACGAAAGATTTCGCGACTAACTGAGGTTTAAAACACTGTAGCATCGTCTGTGTTTCGTGATTGGTCAATTTTATTTCAGGTTCATGCCTACTATCAGCATACCAATAACAATAATTCAGCAGATGAGTCCTGAAGTATCAGAACTTTCACATTAAAGATGTATTTGCAACACGAGAACACATGGATTTGCTCTTTAACGAGGCTAGATGTTACACATCACTGGCTGTGGCGAGTACTAATATACTCGCTCACATTTTCTTTTGCAAATAATTTTTTTTCTCCTAGTTCACATGTAAAACAGAACTTTTTGGGGAAACAGTTTGAATAAAAATCAGAAAAGTTAAATGCTGTTATTAAGTTTGGCAGACACAGCAAGAAAAAATTCGCCGCTCGCCAAACGACCTGAAATGAAATTCTGACTATATATTGGGTGTAGTATATTCCAGGAACAAGTAAATGTTTATGAATTAATTTTTTTTTGACAGGTGAATGTTTTCCATAATTTCTAAGAAACAAATACTAGTTCTTTGGCGAAAAATATGTCTTTGTTTTTAGAGACCTGCAGAATTATCATTATTATTTGGAGAGCGGTTTGAATGTGTACCGTTAGTTAGGTATATGTACATTTGAACTTCATTCTTATCGGACCACGGGTAAGTTTGGCCAGCCTTCAAACCCCCCCCCCCCCACTTCCCATTTTGATGACAAGAAACCGTAAAAACATCAAAAAATTCAAAAGATCCAACGCACGTGCGGTACAGCCGGAAAGTAAAAATGTGGACAATCAACACAGAATTGTTCTTGTAACAAGTGTATAAAATTGATCCTGGTAGCTGAATTTTGCACGTCAAATAAAAAAAAAAAAAAAATGTAACGGAATGATAATAATTTAAAACCCGCGATTTTACGCAAATAAAAATCTTCTAATTTCTGGCGTCATTTTTATGATTTGGCGGCCGTTTGCAAGAGTTGCAAGAGAGGCCACTTCCTCATTTGGCCTAGCTATTTAGGACGCGTTTCGCGGCTGTGACAAGCGGGCTTTCGCCGGAAAGAAAACTCAACCGATCACGAAAATAAAGCGATGGGTACAGCGTTGAGTCGAAATATTTTGCACGGGAAAATCACACGGGGCGTAGTAATCCGCGTCGAGGACGCACCACAACGCCGAAATACCACAACGCCGAACGTACAATAACGCCGAATACCATAACGGCGAATGCCAAATTGACCGCAACGCCGACAGCTAGAAAACTGCTGTGTACCACAATGCCGAAATACATTGTAACGCCGAAAAATGTCATTGCAGGACTGCCACAAAGGTTAGGTTAGGTAAGGTTAGCACACAAATTCATTCATTTGTTTTTCATTTTGCTCCTGTGCCTCCCCCCCCCTTCCCTGCAGCAACATTTTTTTACGGCGTTACTGTATTTCGGCGTTGTGGTACACAGCAGTTTTCTAGCTGTCGGCGTTGCGGTCAATTTGGCATTCGGCGTTATGGTATCCGGCGTTATTGTACGTTCGGCGTTGTGGTATCTCGGCGTTGTGGTAACGACCCATCAGCGTCTCGCTGACGGGGCGGGCAGTAGCTGTGACCAACGGCGGGAGTCGGGCACACGGTCCGTCCCGGTCAACGGTTCCCCTCCACGATCCGTGGCGTGGCGCCAGATCTCGTGGGGGGTTAGAGCAGGAGCGCACGAGAGTAGAGGCGGCTCAAGGTGTTAACAAACACACCGGTGTTCATGGGGTAGCATCCGCAATTGTTAGGCTTATCATATTCCATGTTTTTTTAAACACGATTCAAAATAAATACAACATATTAATAACAAATTAAATTCTATACGCTATAATTTCTTTTGTAAATATAAAAAAAAAATATTTTTTCATGTAAAATTGCAGATTTTTTTGTAAATTTGTTAAATTTAAATGAAAATGACTATATAACTTTAAAATAGTGTTCTTAACCTGGAATTTATGCTTTGTGTTTGTCCCAGTACATCAAACCGTTCCCTGATTAGATTTCCAATATTAACGGCGCACATTAATAAACATACTAAAACAAAATAAAAGGCCAGTTATTGATCAATAGGTTATCTTTTCCATAAAGAAAGTGGAGAGAGAACTGGACCAATTATAGAGATGCTGGTGGCAGATTTTTTTTAAACTTCTTTCTAAAAATTTTAACAAAGGTTAGTTATAAAAATAATTAGGGAAAATTAATGTTTTAGTCTAGGAAAGTGGAGTAAATTTTATTACATATTTGTGTAGTCAACCTGAAAGTGATTTAATTATTTCAAAATATGTGACCAGAAAATGGGATGGTTTATCGTAAAATAACTTCTTAGTAAAATAATGTTTTTTTTACGTTACAAATGTATTTACAGTAAATTAATTAATGACAATAATGGATAGCGTGAGAAGCCTTGTATACTCAGAAAAAAATTCTGAACTTTTAAAAATATTTCTTTGGAAACCAGTTGCCAAGGAATAGTTTGTGATACTACAAGAAATATATTGTAAATTTATACAACAAATGGCTATGGTTATTTTTGAAAACATCAAATGCGTTTTCTCGAGATAATACTGAGCATTTCCTTAAGAAAATAGGGGCGTTATTATTTTAAATTTTAATTAATGGTTTCATTCAAGACAAATTAATTTTTTAAACCGTGGAAACTGTAATCGAGTATAAAATGTTTTTGACGTGATAACGTCTAATAAATCGAGCAACGCCGGCTGCACGCAAGAAAAAGTGTCCCGTAATGCACATTGTCCCGTTACGCTGTGTACCGTAACGCACATTGTCCCGTTACACTGTGTCCCGTTACGCTCATTGTACGCTTGCGCCGCATCTATCTCTCTTCCACTCGATTGGAACAACCATCGATTTGACTTTTTCGAGGCACATTCAACTTGAAACACTCCCATTCGTTTCCTACTTTTCCTATCATCGTCCTATCCTTAACAGAATAGGTAACACAGATTGGAATAAGTTAAATAGCAAACATGTATAAAAGTTATACTTAAAATAATCTCTTCGTTAAAGTAATAAACATATTTGAATTAATGAGTGGAAATAAAAGTAAATTTATCAATTAAATTGTAGATTTCATTTCACTCCTTCTTTGTATCCATAAAAAAATAGTGATAGGTAATTCAACAAAAATGATTCAATTTTATTCATAAAAGTATGCAATCATTTCATCAATGTTTTGTTATGACGTCTCGTGAAACTATCGTCCGTAAACCGATTTTACAGACATCCAATTTTTTAGTTTATTTTGTTGTATCATGCTTATTAATGCGCGCAGTTGTTACGGGAAGGTTTTTTTTGAGGTAGACTGGGACTACACGGAGCATAAAGGCCAGGGGTGAGAATCCGAACCCAGCATTACTGCGAACACTAATCTATAGAGGTTGGTACAGTTTTTTTCCCACGTGTAGAACGTACAAATGTCTGCAAACCTACGTGAACACTCTTGTTCCACTGTACAGCGTGCGTGGTGCGCGCACTGAGAGAAAGGTTTGTTTACCTTAACAAAAATTTGTTGATATATGACGAAATAAATATATTTTGTTAATTTAAACAAATATTTTGTAGTAGGAAAGATTCTGTTGACCCAACAAAATGATTTTGTCAACTCCATTGTATAATTTGGTTAGGTGTAACAAATTATTTTTGTTACTTACCGAGTTTGGTTAAACTTACAAAATATTTTGTTCCACCAAGTAAATATTTGTTTCGCCATATATAAACAAATATTTGTTTGATTCAAACAAACCTTTTTCTCTGTGCGCGCAGGTCCGGAAAGCTGGAGGAGTGTTTCTAGTCGGCGGGGTCGCAATTCACGGCCACGTCTCGCGCGAGGGGGATGTCTGGGGGGGGGGGGGGGCTCTCGCCCGGCTGGGTTCGAGCAGCGGCCCTCCGCCGCCGGCCGAGACGCCGCGCTCCCGCCCAAATGTCAAGCACGCACGGCGCTCGCGGTCCGGCGACGAAAACGGGTTGCTTCAAGGTCCCCCCCCTTCCTCCTCCCCCATACCACCCCACCACCCCTCTGCCCGGCAACGAGGTACGAAGGTCACGCGATTCTCTTTCTCTGCCTCCCGTTCGCGTGACCGTCGCGACGCGCCGCTTCGAGACCCGCCACACGAAACACGAACCAAAATCCCCACACCGCCGAGATCCTTATTTCTAGACACTGAAGATAATTAGGTAGGCCGGGGGGGGGGGGGGGGGGGGGGAAGAAACCCGTGTCACTAAATAACTATAATTTTCGTGTTGTTTGAGTTATCGTCGATCACCAAAGTCACGATTTATACTTGGAAAGCCGTTAGGCGAAGAGACAGAGGAATGAAACAAAAATTTAGAGGACGCGTCCATACTGATTACATAACTTCATGATCGATAAGGCGTCTGATTAATGTGGCGATTCAAGGGACATTTGTCAGATTCTGATTTCTGACATAATTAAAATTAATGAGTAAGTATCAAGTTAGAACCTAAATTGGTTGGAGCTGGTCTAAACTTCTTGTTAAAAACATTAGGCTAAATAAAAAAAACTCCATTTAGCTTTAAAATTCTTAGAAGACAGCTTAAGGCAATTTGGGCAGGAATAACCCCACGAACCGGTGGGTGAATCAATTAGCGTTCTGAAGCTTTTCGAGGTGAAAATGTTAAAGATAGGATTTTTTCCAATAAATATATATTTTTAATTTAATTATTATGACCCTGTGTGTTAAAAATACGAATTTTCGTAGAATGAGTCATAGTGCGGCACCAGAAGATAAAAGGTAGGTGTTAAATGATAAATTACAGAATTATAAATTTGATCAACAAGAAAATTCCAAAACAGTTAAAAGCATGCCTAGATGCAGGTATTTTTCATAGCAAATCTGAACACTCAGACTGGAACTCCCAGCAGTTTCTCCTGTATAGCTGGCGGCCTTCTGCAGGAGAAGCCTTTGCTTTATTTGGCTAGGCCATTTGGTTTTCTGTAATTCGTTTGCGGATATGTACCTTAAATAACCTCAACCAAACACGATGCTGCAGTGTTTCAACACGAAAAATATATGCCTGTAAGCATGACTTTTTATAGTAGCAAGAAGCCTTAGGTCATAATGAATTAGTTTTGCAAACTAACAAGATAATTAAGGAGCTACAGGAAAGATAGTGTTATAACGTAAGATAAAGAAAAAAGGTAGTTGCTGATAGATAAAGTCATAGGAGTTAGGACGATATTTTAAGTAGACAATAAAAAAATTATATCTGTTTGTAGTCATGTATGTATAAGCTAAACAATAATAATTTGCATACCTTGTTATACTGACACGCTTAAGTGCAGATTACGCACAAGGTTTGTTGAAGGCCACACGTCATGGATTTTAAAATATGAATTGCTAATGCGTTGGTTCCAATCTGTCAGCACTGGTCACCGTATCGAAGATCTCCCTTATGCATTAGCATAGTTTCGCTTCCGACAGCGCAATGACTCAAATTATAACAACATTTTTACAAGTTTTTATTGTACGTCTACGTTAAGATACAAAGTTTGCTGACGTAACTTCTGTGCCAAAATTATGTGTGGCTAAATTATAAAGAAACGATATATATATATATATATAGTACTGATTATGCTACAGTTAAGGTACTTATGTCAAGAATTTGATTTCTATATATTTTTTTGCACTCTCTGAGGACAAAAATACAAGTAATCAAATGGAATATTGTGATTTCTGTGTATAATCAATAAATAATATTAGGTTTTATTCTCCTAAAAGCGAAGATACGTAAACGTTTTATCTATATAGCGTATCTATATAATATGTAGAAATTGACAACCCCCTCACTATCGTGATATCAAACGATTTGGTTCCTAGACTCGATGCGTATATGGTTTGAACCACGTCGTTATACATCAAGAAGTCTTTTAACAGTGATTTGCCAATTTATGAAGGCGCATTTTCATGAACTTAATAAGCAAATCAAAAAATTCATATTTTCGGTACTATATAGTAAGCTTCTTGAGCAAAATAATGGCAACACAACGAACTACCAAACAAACATAAGCATGAAAACTTATTGGGGCACAAATTCTACCATATTCCATCTTAAGGGGCTAATTTTTCATCAAATGCAGTTTAATAATTTAAACCATATTCATTCATTATTGTAATCAGCACAGTCATATTCTTTAACCATGGTTATCAGTTAGTAGTTTTGACACAACCCGAGGGACAATACAATTAAAAACATTACAAAATTGGAATGTCCTATTAACAGCCAATCTGGCTGAGAGATAAAATGTATCAGCAACATTTGGGCAATAGGACCAGATTTATGTGTGTAAATGATGGTAGAATTAATTCCAATACCAGGAAATAGCGAGAATTTCGCAGTTCTATTTCTGCCACAATAACATCTTATATTGATTATTTTTATTTATTAGTTATTTATCGTCTTTATTGGTTGCAAATTTAAGGCGATACGCCTTTTCTTAGACTTATATACATTAATGCATTATCTATAATAACAATAATAATTAAAAACAATAAAACCTAACTAAGATATGATAACGTAGGTAAGATTACATGAATGCTAACTAAACATTCAAATATAAAAGATAAACAGGAAACCAGTTCATATGCAACTCGAAATGAAGCTTAGGCATCCACCAGGAATGTAATATTAATGGTTGAAAGTCATACATTTCCAATACAAAATCAATTTGTGAGACATTGTGTCATTTCACTCCCACATTCACATACAGTAGACAGGCCACGCAGTTATTAAGCTGAGTATGTTTTCAGCCTGTTCTTAAGGGTAGCTCAGTTAATAGACTGCTTCGTCGCCTGATCTAGTTCGTTCCAGTGAACTAACTGACGGACCAGAGGACATTGAAACTTCCACGATGAAAGGGATCTCCCGCCTCGAAAAGTCAGTAAGTGGGGTGATCTAACTGTGGACCTCCAACTCAACTGTTATGACAAGTGGATTTGCTTTACCCCCCCCCCCCCCAACTCCTCTTTTTTTACATCTCCCAATTCCTTTCTTTTTTGTTCCCCCTCGAGGAAAAATGTGAGGAGCAGAGGGCGACATGGCTGACGTGACTGTGTGGGAGAAGATCCCTGGGTGAGTGAAGAAGGAAGGTTTTTTTTGAGGGGGGGGGGGAGGTGAAGGAAAGGGGTGCGAACGCCAGAAGCCCGAGGCGGCAATTGCTTGTGTCAACACCTCCAAGTGGCTGTGTTCTGGCGGGTTAGGGTCCACCCCACCAACCAGCTGCGGCAACACAGCGTACACAAGTCCTGTAGACGGCATCCATGCATATCTACGCTGTTAAAAATATTTCATCTTAAGGCTGTCTCCCACTCTAAAATTCAAAACTCCATACCTCCCTTGCATTCGTTGTTCTGCCACAAATATTTTCAACAGATATTAATTTAGTGTAATATCATGGGTAGGGACCGGAAAAATTCGCGGATTCAATGACCTCTAGGATAGCCTCCATTATCCTCTGCACATCTCAAGTAAACACGCGTGTTCATTGGGTACTAAATTGTGAGGCGTCTCCACTGGGTAGCTTGTGATTCGACGCTTCTTTGGTCGAGAGAACTCCAGTTAAACTGCGAACCAATAGCAGAACCAGCAGAATTGTACACATGTTTGAATTTCAGCATATCACTAAATGAATATGCGAATTTTTCCGGTCTCTAATCATGGGTGATAAAAGTTATCGTAATTATTATCACTTGCAAGACTTTTTAAATCCACTTTGTTACATCACGTGAATATCTATTAGAAAAATTAGTGTTTTTGCTAAAAACAAATACTGAGAAAAATCAATTAAAGTACTTTACAAGTGAGCGATAACTAAAATTACTACAGTAACAATGAAAAACAGCTTTTAGCTAGTCTGCTAGAAACACACTACGGGATGTCTTTGTTAGCAAATGTTTCACACTCGCGCACAAGTAGACAGACAGTCTGCTCTCAAAGAAGTTGGAGCAGCAGTCTTTCCATAAATTTCGCCTCGTGTCCGATCGCGACAGTTTCGTGGCGTCGCGTCGTGCCACGTCTGATCCTGTAATGTAAATGCATGGAAGTCAACTACCAAAAAAATGCATAGACACATAAATAAAACTATTTCACAGAACAAAAGCACGCAATATCGTAGGTGGGCACTGCGTACAGAGAAAACCACACCTACGGGAAGGCCCAACGAACAACCAGGCCTGGCACACGGGCAGGGACCACATAACATCAAAATAACGGAGACACAAACATATATGCATGAACAAGGAACAACATAAAAGATAAAACCACAATACAAATCCACTAGGACAAACACAAACAAACGGGAAAACATAGCGACGACGGCGAATATCTGGAATATGGATCTACGAACAAATCTTAGTGTATTTGAGGTGAATTCTTCGTTCTGAAGTTCGTAAATTTCCTTTTATTTCTAACAGTGTAAAATGTGCCACGGTGCATACGCGATGATTTCAAAGCAATTTTTTTTAAACTGTAATATAATATAAATAATATACCTATTTAAATATTCCATGAGTAGAGACCTGCAAAATTCGCAGGTTCAATGACCTCCAGGATAGACTCTACTACACTCTACACACTCGGGCAAATGCCACCTGTTCATTGGCTGCTGACTTGTGA
Organism: Bacillus rossius redtenbacheri; assembly: GCF_032445375.1. NCBI lineage: Eukaryota > Metazoa > Arthropoda > Insecta > Phasmatodea > Bacillidae > Bacillus > Bacillus rossius. The sequence goes on along the minus strand of NW_026962012.1, from coordinate 1,793,413 downwards.
GTCGTCTCGACTGAGTGTCTGTGATTCGACACTTCTTTGATCGAGGATCTCTAATTGGCCCTCATTAATCCAGATTAACAGTGAACCAGTGGTAGAAGCAGCACTAAGGTATAATTATTTGAATTGTAGCATATCACGAAATGAATCCGCGAATTTTGCAGGTCTCTATCCATGAGTTATCCTTCTTAGGGACATGCATTTTCCGCGAAAAGCTTTCGAGACTATCTGTGTGATAAACCAACGTTTCATTGGCTCTATTTTACTCAGCTACATGCATACTGCAATGAATGCAGCCATTTAGGCAGGACGTCTGCCGGGTTCTGCTATTCTGAAATATATCCTATTTATATGATATCTTATAAACTTAAACTTTATCAGCAGCAGTATCTGAGCTAGACCCGACGCAAGTGATAGATAGTGTGATAGATATCTGGATTCTAAATCACGGCCGCCTATCCCCTAAAGGCAAGAGATATAAATTTAGCGGGTTATTCTTTCGCTTTTCTGCCACTCCATGCGAGCTAAGTGGCCTAGTTAAATTAGCAGCAAGAGTGCCGTAAGGTTGGTAACGACTCCCGGTAGCTGAGAGCCGTTCAAATTACCCGAAGCACGATATCCATAAATCTGACACGTATGATCATTGCACAGCCATTAAAACTACGTTACCCCGTGCGGGTTACGGCAATTTAGTCTTCCTTTCCCACCCGAACCCATTAGTTTTATATGCACTGGCGAAAAAGTGGTTCTGAGAGCTCGTGAATTCTTGTTGTTCGCTAATTAATACTATCCGGTGCTACCGTCCTGTCACTGCATGTTCCTTAATACAAAAAAAAAACACGCATAGAAAAGGATCGTGGCGTGTTTTTCTTAACGAATTAACAACAGTACACAGAATCGAATATACGTGTAACACAATTGCTAGTGTTGGCGATTAAAAGTAAACATAGGCTAAACACGCCAATTTTACAGTTCAACACATTCGAGCAATCGGGTACTGGTTACACTTTTTCTCCACTCCTCCGTATCCTAGTAAACTACATACATTCTTTCATGTCCCTAAAACAAAGAGCACACTCTTTATCTGTTATATTCTTTTTCACAATGTATATCATTTGCCAAATAATTATTACACCCTAAATTTTTTTGTATTTATTTTCCTATTCATAACATGGAAGTTATTTATAAATAAAGAAAATATTTGTGTTATTTTTTGGTATGAGGATGAACTCCCCACATTTGTACACAAATAAGTGGGCTTTATCGTCCAATGGCTGCTGTCCACATTGTATCTTACGGCCGGATCGCATGTGATTGAGTAATTTGAATTCTGTAATGCTATTACTGGATTCTTGTTCACCGGGACCTGTCGAAAACACCGCATTGCCCAATGAGAACGCGGTTAAAGTGTAAAATGGCATACATTTCAGCCTCTCTCTCTCTCTTGACATTAAGGCCAATTTGGTTTAAGACCAATTTGATAAGTATCTAGGTATTAACCTATATCATGTAGGAAACATTTTCCATACAATTGTGGTACATTTACAATAATAAAAAAAATTTAACATTTTTCTTGGCAAAATTAAAAGAGATAACATGGACTATTGGCAAATATTTTTACGGTGTGTATTTTTTTATTGCGTTCGTTTATTATTACAGTATATTTAAGAAATATTTCTGGCAGTGCACAAAATTCAACCAAACTAGAAGGAGAGGAATACAGTGAGCTTTCTTGCTCACTCCAAGCGAATGAAGATGCAGCTGCAGATGTAGTAGGTACACCTTCTTCATAAAATATTGATCGTATGCTTTTGCGGCCAAAGTACCAAAAACTCCTAGGCTTTTGAGTTAGACGAAGTCCATGGTTTGATAATGTCCCCGACAGTTGCTAGTCGCCCGTGAAGGTGGCTGCAAAACAAGGCATGCCTAGGGACTGGGAAAATTCACGGGTTAATTGACCTTCAGGATAGATTACACGAAAATCTGCGTGCTAGGGCCAAAAGGCGTCTCAACGGGGTAACTTGTAATCTTCTGGCCGTTTTCATGAGAGTGTTTGTGATGTTATGTTCCCTTATGTATAATTTATTAAACTATTATTTAATAAATAATAAAAAAAATTGCAAATCTAAATAAACATTCAGAATATTTGATTTTCATTATTAATAAAAATTTATCTCTATATTTAATTTAATGAAATAATTAATTTAATACACGTCTTTATATTAATATTAAATACTGAGTATTTATTTAATATATTTTTTAATTTTATTGAATTCATACGTTACCAAACATGTTTATAGGCCTAATATCACTCCAGTCATAATATTATATTATTTCTATGAATTATTTGCATGGAAATGCAAAGTTAGTGTTTTATTATGCCAAGTAAGTATAACTTCTAACGCGTGTACATAAGTATACGCACCCATATTTTGATTTGAATTTGGTTGAATAAACTTTATTTATTTGTCTGACCGTGGGAAAACGTATATGTTGTCAAACTAAATAAATATTTATTTTACTGTATATGCGCAGGCACTAGGTTTTGTTCACGTCTTCTGAGTAGAAGAAAGACTAATAAAACACAAGGTTATCTTTATTCTCTTTTTTCAGCGTAAAGTGAATATCGCAAAGGTATAATGCAGCCTGCAGCAATCTATCAAAGAAAGCCCTCCTCTGAGGCGAGGGAGCAAAGAACTTGTAGAGGGAAGATACTTCCATTCTGCCCACCTGTCATCTCTCGCCGGCTCATCAGCACCTGCCGCTCCATCTCGGTCCTGTTGAGGCGGCACTCCAAGCGAACACATGCACTCACTCCCTCTTTCCATCTCTCTCTCTCTCTCTCTCCCTCTCTCCCTCTTCCTATCTCTTTCTCTGCTCATCTCCGCTTGTCACCAGCTTGACCTCCGTCGCCGGGCGGCCTTCTTTCTCCGCACGCCTGTGCGAAGCTTCGAATAAGAGAATCAATCGAAGTTCTTTTCAACATTCGATTTTACTTCACCGGGAAATTTGCTATTCGTATCGGTTGTGGTGCAAAGCTTCGCGTCTGATGTGAAGCTTCGCGTTTTTCTGCAAAGCCTTAAAACATTGAAAGCCTAAGATACGATCATGAAAATAATTAGAATTTTTTTTTGTTGTATAGGTCTGACTTGAATAAAGTTGACTACTTAAAAAAATCAAAAGAAGGCACTCCGTTTGCTTTTACGAATGCTCAATTATGTTACTAAGCATGGTTATTTGTTAATTTTTATTGAATGGTGTTATATATAGCCCAATTGGTTTTACAGCTTTACGAGTTCAATGATTACAAACGTTAAAATTGTATTTTTTTCCTCAATCCTGTATCTTGTAAAATAAGTGTAACACAGATTCGCCGAGAACAATATTCGCAATTCCATTCGACTTCGCGAATATTTTAAATATTTGATTTGATATTCGCTTCGCATCAAACAACTAGTATTAGCGTTCGGCGTGAGGCGTTCCGGCTATGGCATGGTGAGTAATTATAATTATAGTTTAAGATTACTATTACATAAAATATAAAATATTGTGAGGTTTAAATTAAAAAAATATATATACGTTAGGAAATGTCAAAGTGTGACTGAAACGGGACACTCGGTACTTTCATCACAACGCTAACACATATGCCTACTGTCTGATCGTATGTATAAATGACTCGGCGTAAGAGAAACCGCTCGCGTCTTCCTACTAAGATTCCCAACAAACCCTCCTCCCTCCCTTTAAGCCCTTTTTCAAACCTCTCTGACTCGTCTCTGATGAGGTAGTGACGTCAGCATGATCTAGCCGAACGTCTAATGGCGAAACCTGTTGTCGGAGGGCTCGAGCCGGCGGCGCAGGGGAAGTGGTTAGGAGGAGAGAGAAAAAGAAGGGTGCAGTGTGTGCAAAGGGGGAAAAAAAATAAGCGGAGAAGATTTTCTGGCGAAGGGGCTGCGGGGGGTCAGACCATTCGCAGAAAGTTCTACTCGCATCTGACAGCGAATGATGGCAGCAATAGAAACGGACGGGGAAATTTAATTTACAAGCGTTGTAATAACCTGAACTGGAGTGTTGCGAGTGCGTTGACTACTAATAAAAATATTAAAAAAGTCGGCTTGTTATACCTTTCCTTGCGATCTTTTTTTGTCAATTTTTTATTAGCCGTATCAAGGTTGAGATTCGTTTCGTTTAATTGTTTGAACTTCTCGGTTAAGTATATAATAAATTACAAAACACAAAACAAAAATTCCTTTTAAGGATAAAACTTCTGGTTGAGACAAGTTATCCCCCAACTCTATGTACTTAATTAAAAGCTAAATATAACAAGCTGAATATATTATATAATAAAGTATATATATGTAAATAGCAGCTTATATAAAGAATTTTCAGTGAGCATCATATCTATACAGGGAAGAAGGTATACATACAAATCTGTTTGTGTCTGATGACGGTAACAGGTATCAGTTCCCGTAACGTAGAAACAGTTTTGTCTTAGGAAGCCTTACTGTGTTTGTCTGTGATTTAGCCGCATATTTTTCAGAATACCTCTGTCCGTCACAGTGTTGTCGAGGGTCTTGGTTCATCTGTGTTTACAGTTTTTGTTGTCACTGTTCGTCATTGTCGGCCCAATGTGTTCGTCTGTGCTGTATTATTGTTCTATTCATTCCAAGGAATTCTCTTTGCTGTCTATAAATTTAACATCGACTGATTTTGTATTGTTTTCTGTCTTTTTGTGTGTTCATTTTTTCTTTGTTCGTACTTTGTGTTTTCTCCATGACAAAAAGTGCAAACTATCAATGGCGTATGTTCGAAATAATAATTTAAATAAATCTTCTCCTGTACAAGAATCATTCAAAGAACGCATAGGTCCAACATGACTGGACATATATTTGGCTTATGTTATACGTTTCTTACAAATTTACGTCGTAAATCCGACCAATCAACGCTTTTTTTTTCTCCTGTGGCGATGCAGTCTAGGAGACCGGACCAATGGTCAACACCAAGCAGACAAATATATTACATAAAAAAATATAACAGGAAATGTCATCGTTGATAATCGTCGGCCGGCGGGCGGCCATTGCCTTGAACTTACACGCGATAAGAGAGAGTTTGTTGACACGCGTCGCTTCTACAAACACTCTCCACGTCCAGATGTTAAGGACGTGGAGCGATTGGACGAAAGCTTGATGCTTTATCTAGCTTTCGTAATTAAATACGCAAGGGGGGTGGGGGGAATTTACAACAAACGCGCTTTTCAGTCGTAGTACGAGCTTTTTATGTAATGCAGCACAAATTATGTTTCCTACGGCACAAATTATCTTTAATCGAGCACTAATTTTTGACAAATTTTGAACTTGAAATTCAAATGTGTGGTCGCCAGCTGTCAATTTGCTTCAAACATATCAAGGGCTATAACTTTTTTGTTTACGTTGCGATAATCTCGAAATGTTGGCTTCTGGCAGCACAAATTGAGCACTAATTCATTCCAAAAAATTGATATTATCCTTGGGTGGTCGCCAACTTGACGTCAAGTTGGCGACCAACTTACTATATGCTATAACTTTTTACATAATGCAGCACAAATTCTGTTTTCTACGGCACAAATTAGCACAAATTGAGCACTAATTTTTGACCATTTTTGACCTTGAAATTCCAATGTGTGGTCGCCAACTTGACACACGTGATGCAGAGTGCACTAATATCCTAGGGATAGCGAAGACAACAAAATAAACCATTAATTAATTCAACATCATACGAGTTCTGTCAAAACTACAACCTATTTTATCCTGCACATAAACGTGGAACTGGTAAAAACACTGCGACGGTTTACGGATAGCAGCAAACACTTTAATGAAAGCTAAATACGGTATTCAACCGCAACTGCCAGTCTTAAAATATTTGCGTTTACTTCTAAACCTAATTCGATAGTGGGGCTATACACATTTACTTATTTATCACTGAGCTGAAGAAACTTTTAAAATTTTTAAATACTAGCTGTAGGAAGAAATATATTCATTTTACGCTATTGGCTTCATTGGCTCGACATAAAATATAATTTATTTTTCAAAGTGAGTAAGCTACATCTCAATAAAAATGTCCAAACCATCTGACCAGCGTATGATTTGCGAACTATTAACATCAAGAATACGTGGGAACAGTAAAAAAAAAAATCCAGTCAGTTTATTGATTAAAAATTATTAGGAGTATGTTTTTTTTTTTCGCGAAAGTATCTTGAGATCAGCTGTATTAAAAATAACTGTAGCATCGTCTGTGTTTCGTGATTGGTTGAGTTTCTTCCGATTACACACCCACTGTCAGTACATAAATCACAGTAATTCAGTTCGGAAGCAAACATTGCACCTTTCCCATACGACAGCCAATTACAAAGAAGAAACCGCAGGCTTGGGCATACCCGACTGTAGTCTAATGAGCAGTCGAAATTTTTCGTAAAATACCTGCTCCTGGATACATTTTTTTTTAAATTATAGATAATATTAATGTTCCTGTTTCTAGACCAATTAATTTTATTTAAATTTAAGAGCAAATTTCTAATAATTTTTTTTAGATGTATTCACACATTTGCATACCTGAAGTAAAATATGTACAATTCTATTGCTTACCTCATGTGCGTGTTTAGGTATTCACGCCATATTTGTGTAAACATAAAATGGTTTCACACATGATCCTTTCTCTAAATATTTGTTTTAATTTATTATTTTTTAGTGCCGTCTAAAGCGAATTTTGTTCTAATTTCTACGCCACTTCTTAATAATCCTTTCTTTTGACGCTCCTGTGTTTTTCCTGGAAGAGGGATAAATGGGGCCGGTGGGAGGCCCTATTGATTTGGATTATTTTCGTCTCAGGTTTTCTTTGAGAGGTTCTCATTTAGTGACCAAAATATATGTCAATTAATTCATTTATTGAGACAGGAAAAAATCGTGAATTGATTTTGCTATAGGTTCAAATACATATAGTTTATAGCTATCTGTACCAATGGCTCACTGTTTATATGGAGGGCTCTGGGCCCATGATAAACCCTCAACCAAAGAAGTATCAAATCACAGACAACCAACTTGAAACGGTTCACAAGTCAGGAGCCAATGAACTGACGTTATTTGTCCGAGTGTGCAGAGGACTGTGCAGTCTACCCCGAAGGTCGACTGAACCCGCGAATTTTTCCAGTCCCTATTCATTTAATTATAAATACCATATTCCAAAACTGGAACTTTTGGGCCACCCGTATCATTCAAATGTAAATTCACAAACTTCGTTTTAACAAATATGTTTACTGCATTCATCACCGTTGATCATTCTAAAGTAACATACGATTATGTAGAACAAATACTCCTGGTATTTTGTTTTCATGCAGTAGAGGCACTAAAAATTATCGTTAGTCAATGATTATGTCTTTGGAATTCAATCAAACAGTCGACCTCATCGTTATCGCTGCTGAAATAGTTACTGTGTTGCTCAAATACAGAAACTTTATATCAGTCTTAGTAAACAAATTAAAAACTAGATAAAATTCTTTTTTCGCGTCTCAAGCTAGCATCCTTAAGTTAGTTAACAGAACACTAGTCAAAATAGGCCTACGGTGAGGTACTGGGATCGAGTCCCTGGTAAATTTGAAATAAGAAGCTTTTATAGCTATGAGTATGTTTGCTTAGTTTGTTAGCCGCTCTGCTACATAGTCGGGAAAATGTATATTGCTTATTGACTTCATACTCGAGAGATGTTGAAAGTTTCTCATTGGATAAATAGTCATCCACATAAACTGAGCTAGTCATAGTAACTGGTGAAAGGCAAGGCTTACTGTGGAATGGAAACAATTTTTATTTTCGGTCTTTGTAGGTACATTAAGAGATATCATGAGGATATTTTTTTTCTTCATATAAACGATGCACAAAAACTGAAACTAATACAGATTTAAGAGTAAGCCACCTATTTTGTTGGGCTCCTTCACATTACTTAATGTAAGTTAAGCCTTTTAAACCCCGCCATTAAAAAAAACAGATTTCCATAACTATAACGTGAATTGCATGTTTCGCATAGCTTGTAATGTATCCAATGAATTCCATTAGGAATAAACTTGAAATTTCATCCAACTATCAGGGTAGAAACACGAATTTTAAAAATATATCTCTAAACTCAACTGGGAACCCTGGTGTTCGGTCCACTTGACGGTCTTGCATGCAATTAGGTATGCCAAGGGCATGTTGTTACGAATTTATTTTCTTCCCTTTCTCTGACGACGTGAACAGAAAACTGCCTGCATACTGGTGTGGACGTAAGCCTGTCATTTCGACGTCGACACCGAACATCCGCACCAGCTCAGCCGGCCGATGTGACGAGACAGTTCAGCAGGGGGGGGGGGGGGGGTGAAGCCGTAGAACGAAGAGCAGCTTCGACGCTCGACGTGGACGTGGGCGAGGATCGAAGCTCCTATTGGTCGTCTCTCCCACGTATTCTGTCAAACCACTTCACGAGCTCGTTCCGTCGCAAAACAAACACGGCTTCCCGGTGGCAGTCGGACACATCCACAGATCGCTGCTCGCAAAGCCACGTCGTTTTACATACCTCGTTTGACCTCAAGGGGGCAAGCCTCGTCAGAGGTGTATGTGTGTTGGTGAGACGGGATGATAAGCGCGACGCTCTCTGCTATTTATAGCTAGGTATTGCCTCTAAGCGCATGGTTCTGAACTGGCGTGCAGTCTTCTCGTAGTCACAGGATAACTGTGAAATTTGAGCGGTGACCGTAACATTATATGGCAGAGAAATGAAGATAAAGATGGAATGCAAGTCCCTTAAGTGCTTTCAAGAATCTGTATTGGTTGTTTTACGCTTAAAAATTACTCTGAAAACATGACATTTTAACTCCCCTAAAAATACAGTTTAAAAATTTAATCCGGAACAAAAGTACTTTTCGGCCCTCAGCGAACTCTTAAATGCTTTTCGTAAGTAGACCCCACTCGGATATCTTGAGTAGTTTTGAAATCGCGTTGTTTTTCCTGAAGCTCTGCACAACGGGGCCCTTAAGGGCACAACACATGGTGTGCAGAGCTTCGGTACTAACCACGCATATTGAAAAACTGCTCGAGATATCCAAGTGGTGCCAGTATAAAAATGCATTAAAGAATGTGCTGAGGGTGAAGGAGTACATCGGTTTCTGTTACTGTTTTAGGAAGTTGCCCTATGCACGACGAAAAGACTGCGCGCCAGTTCCACAGCCTAGCGCAGGGGTCGGCAACCTTTTGAGTCGGAAGAGCCAAAAATGACAATTTACAAAATTTCAAAGTATTTAAAGAGCCACAAAAATTTTTCTTGCCAACAATAAACAGTACTTGAATAAATAAAGTTGCGCAGTAATATTGCGTCGATCGCATTTTTACCAAAACACGCAATGACGTAATATTACGTCGGCAGCCTTCAAAGTGTTAATAAAATATAACAACCGTGGAAAAAAAACCAGGCTTACTACTGGTTTGTAATAAAAAAAATATATTTTCTGTATAAATGAGCTGGTGATGCAGTATTTCTGGCACGGAACTAAAGAGCCGCAGCTTAACATCCAAAGAGCCGCATGTGGCTCGCGAGCCGCAGGTTGCCGACCCCTGGCCTAGCGGTTACAGGCGACACTGTGCTAGAATCACCAGCGAGCGTGGCACTTTATCACCCCGCCTCACCAAAACAAATCCACTCCGGACTAGGCGGGACCCTTAACGAATCTCAGACATCTTGCACTAACCGACTTGACGTGCATTCTTATCTCAATGAGAAACAGATGCCAACTCGAATTGTCAGTCATTAAAATCCGAAACATTTGTACGATAGAGCGATTACCAACCAGCGATTGCTTTCTACCTGCAAAATTCGCGTTATTTTCTCTACTCTACGAACTTGTACACAAATAGTCGGTGTGCGCGTCCACCGACTACTGCCACATGCTGCAATTTTATTTCCCTAGAAATCTACGTAGTCAGAAATTAGTACCTGATTTAATTAAGTTTGTAATCACAAATATTAAAAAGTTGAAATTTTAGAACCCCATATGGAATAGGTAGTAGGGTCATGTAATTTTAGCGATAAGATTTCTACACTATAGCTGTGTCTTAAATGTAGCATGCGTGGCATGTGTAGGGGCATGCAGATTTCGCGAAAAGATTTCGAGACTATATGTACGTTAAAACACTATAGCATCGTCAGTGTCTCGTGATTGGGTGAGTTTCTCCCAGATACATATCGATTGTAACACCAATCACGGAAATTCAGTGCGGAAGAAAACGCGTCGTGAATGGCTCCGCCAAATAAGGCAACGACTTCTCTCGCAGACGGCCGCCAATCACAAGGAAGAAACCACGGGTGGGGGTATACCTTGTTGCTGTCTAATAGGCGTTCAGATCTTTTCGCAAAAAATGCCTGCCCCTAGGCATGTGTGTCTGGCTCTCGGACCGGTTAGTTTCGAAAATGATATATCTGGCCCTGGAAGAGTGAAGCCGGCCATCGCTACTGGTCCAGGCTCGACACCGTGATCCGCAGGGGAGGGACATGCGGTTGGAAAGCAGATTAGCGAGGCAGCCGTTATCAGCCGAAGGTCGCGGCGAAGGTCACGCGGTGACGCGCTTAAGCTTGCCCGCCCACTCGAGGCTCTCGAGATGGCGGCGAGGCGACAGGCGGTGTCGTAGACTCCTTGCCATAGAGAGGAGACCATCCGAATTTGGAAGCCGAACATTGAACAACTTATTAGTAGGGGGGCATGCAAATTTCGCGAAAAGATTCCGAGACTAGTCAAAAGTTAAAACACTGTAGAATCGTACGTGTTTCGTGATTGGTTGAGTTTCTTGTAGGTACATGTCGAATGTGACAACACCAATCACAGCAATTCAGTGCGGAAGCAAACGCGTCCTGAGTATGGCTTTGTCAGATAACGCAACGACTTCTCTCGCAGACGGCCGCCAAACACAAGGAAGAAACCGCAGGTGCGGGTATACCCTTATTGCAGTCTAATAGGTGTTCTGATCTTTTCGCGAAAAATGCCTGCCCCTATGTATCTGAGAGAAACTCGAACAATCACGAAACACAGGTACGATGCTACAGTGTTTTAACTTTCATCTAGTCTTTTTGCGAAATCTGCATGGCTCTACTGATGCACTTAATCGGAAACAGGAGGAGGGAGGAACGCTGTGTGAAATGTTTAAACAGTGCAGCTGCACGGATCGCGGCTTCTTTAAGAGACACGCGAAACATTCACGACGGGCAGCAGGCGTGTTCCGAGCGCCACAAGCGAACCTGCAGGTCCACTTCGGTGCAGCCAGGGCGGTGAGTGGAGGGGTGGGGGGAGGGGACACGACCTTGAAGCTAGCGACAACCGCCGTGTTTCAAGTACGCGAGTGCACAGGGAGCGAAGTGAGGAGGATTCCTCGCGGCGTACCGTCGGCACTCTGCAAGCTGGAGCCACGATTGTTTTGAGAATCCATGGGTGGCGAAGTATACTTGAAACACGTAAACATCTGCTTCACGTTGGTGACTGGACTGCAGTTCTCTTGACACGCCCTTGAGGACCCATAGCCAGTTGTAAACAAGGAGAAGCACTGGTTATCCAACTCGTGTAACCCACCAAAAAAATAGACCATTGTAGGGACATGCAGATTTCGCGAAAAGATTTCAAGACTAGATGAAAGTTAAAACACTGTAGCAACGTCTGTGATTCGTGATTGGGTGAGTTTCTCCCAGGTACACATCGATTTTAACAACACCAATCACAGTGATTCAGTGTGGAAGTAAACACGTCCTGAGTGGCTCGGTCAAACAAGGCAACGACTTCTCCCGCAGACGGCCGCCAATCACAAGGAAGAAACCAAAGGTGTGGGCATACCTTGTTGCAGTCTAATGAGTTTTCAGATTTTTTCGCGAAAAATGCCTGCAGTTAACCATTGTGTAGGAACTGGGAAAAATCGTGGGTTCAATGACCTACAGGGTAGACTAAACAGTCCTCTGTACATTCGGGCAAAAAAACGCCAATTCATTGGCTCCAGAATTGTGAGCCGTCTGAAGTTGTTTGTCTGTGAGTCAATACTTTTTTGGTTGAAGGTTTCTCATTGGCCCAGAGCCCGCCAGATAAACAGTGAGCCAATAGTGAAAGCAGCTCAAAGGTATATGTAGTCGAAATTTAGTCCACCGCGAAATGAATCGGCGAATTTTTCCGATTCCTGCCAATGTGGATTCTCAAATGGCTTGATTGTATAGAGATAAGTGGAGTGAATGAACCCGCAACATAATAGTGATACTAACTGTAGCAAATGGATAGAGGCCCGAAAATTTTGCGGATTAATTAGGTCGTCAGGCAAAAAATCCACAGTCCTGTGTGTACTGTAACATCATATGCTTCCATATTGGATGATTTCTTACTGTAGAACCTCCCCTTCTTCTGTGGGGGTCGATGTGATTCGGTTTCTCTTCTTCCCACTGTCGTAGGAGGGAGTGGCGGATTTTTACCGTCCAACTGGCAACCAAAATAATTCGCGAAATTTCCGGATCTTTGCCAATTATGAGCGAGACGGGGTGGAGACGAGAGTGTGTGTGTGTGTGTATGTAAAAAAAAAGGGGGGGGGGGGCAACTAATGCTCGCGTACCTGGTTTCCAAACTGGGGGATTGCCGGCAGGTTCGCTACATTAGTTGGTAAAACTGGACATGTTGTTAGTGCGTACCATATAATTAAAGACCTGCATAATAAGCAGAGACCTGCGAAATTCGCGTTTTAATTTGGGGCAAGGCTGGAACGCATGTCATTATACACTTTAAGTGAGTTCTCTCTCACTGGACCATTGTTAGTTTTAACACGCCCTGAGGTACAAGAAACCCATAAAAAACATAACAAAATTCAAATGTCCCAAACACATGCAATTTGGATGGCAGGTAAGAAGTGTACGGGCATAATTTTTTTGGGAAAATATTTCGAGACTGTCTAAGAGTTAAAAAAAACTGTAAGTTAGCATCGTCTGCGTTTCGTGATTGGTCGAGTTTATTTCAGGTACGTGTTTACTTTCAGCACACTAATAACAGTAATTCAGTGCTGAAATAAACGATTTCTGAATGGCCTGGTCAAATAAGGCAATGGCTTCTCTTACAGACGACCGCCAATCACAAGGAATTCACGGTTGTCGCGGGCACACCAATGAAATGTAAATGTAAAATGAGGTAGTGGCCAAAATATAACGACTTATTTGTGTAAATGTTAGAGACCTGCAAAATTCGCGGATTCATTCAAGGATAGGCTAGAATTCAAACACATATACCTCTTAGATAATTTTGCTATTGGCTTACTGTTCATTTGGACGAATCTCAACCAGATATAAACCCTCAACCAAAGAAGGATCGAATCACAGACAAACCAGCTGAGACGACTTACAAGTCGGCCGTCCTGAAGGCCATTGAAACCGCGAATTTTGCAGGTCTCTAGTAAATGTTTATGGAATTCATACTGGTACCAGAAAAGAACCAAGTATGGCATGTCTCTTATCATAAATAGGAGGGACTCTACCGTTTCGCGGTATGTTTTAGTACCATCAGAGCATCGACTATCTGCATCGCGCCAGAATTTAAGCTAAGGGTAATAATTAATCCATGTTCAAGCGAATTACATGGAGATCAGTGGAAATGACGTGTGACAGCAGGCGACAGCCAATTAACACTTTAGCACCATACCTCGAATATAAGGACAACGCATTCTCGCCTGGTGATGAAGTATACTGAACAAATAAGAAGCGTTTTTTAATAACCTTGAATCAGGATAGACTTTACGTTCCTGTACATTATCCTGTACATAATCCTAACAGTATCATTTGTTGAATGGTTGATGACGCATTTTATCGTCTGTCATGGTTGTATTTAAATGGGTTACTAGGATTTTTTTTTCAATGCTATTGTTGTCTTATCGTCATTCAGGGAGTGTCAAAAACTCATGGTAAATTATAAGAGAGCATTTAAATGTGATACAGTTTAAAGTATAGTCTGTTTTCCAAATTATGAGCGATTTTTACAGTTCCCTGCTGTAGATATACTTGACCACCAGGCCCCAATCCACAGTGCTACATACAATCGAGAATATGCACCCTGCTTATTGGTAAGTCGTTTGTCTGAATGGCTACACTGGCTCGAGGTGAGGTCTAATAAATGCGTAAGATTAAGGATAGTCCAAGCTCAAAATAAGAATAAACTCTGCTAGCAATATTTACTATTTTATTTTTATATTATATTTATTAAGTTTCGCTTTTACGTATGTGTTAGATTACTTGAGTTTTAATGAAATTTCTGTGAAATTTTCACTTTACGAGCATTAAATTTATGGACAAGAAGTTAACTGTTTTTTTTCCTTCCCCACAAATTGGCAGATAATCACATTTTAGAAATATTTATTAAAAATATTTTTAATAAGCAACAAAATAACGAACAACGTGTGTTGCCCAGCCACATCCCTACACCATTTGGCAGATAATGGAATACCTTGCTAGAAATTCATTTTTCAAGTAAATTACAGCACTGACAAACGAAAACACGCTGTGAACGGTAAATCATTATTCGCCAAGCAGATTCTACACACACAGAAGATCTATGTATTAAATATGTATTAAAAAATAAATATAATGATTTTTTTTAATTGTATACGAGTATAATAAAGAACTTTTATAATTCTCATTGGTCAATAACAAGGTCACATCCCTTGGCGGGTAATTATGTAACCAAGTCTTCTTGTTTGTAACTGGCTCAGGGTATTCAAGGCCATGTAAAGAGAACTGGAGTCCAATAATCGAAGTGAGAAGATGTGTGTACGTTTTCCATGTATACATTGCTAACTAACGCATCCAAAAAATAATCGTGGCTTTAGATATTCCCAATCATGTTTGTTACCTCAGATTTGCTAATACTTTATTCCCAGGACGGAAAAAAAAATATATATATATCTGCCTTCCAGAGGTGTTGTGTGCCGGGAGACGTATGATTTTTCATCCAGACGCGCAGGCACATAAACACATCGTTTTCATCAGGCAATTAAAAAAAATAATTAATAATAAAATACAAGCTTGCGCTCTTCCTCGAAGACCAATGAAATAGAAGCAGGATTTCTACTCGGAACATTAAAAACAGAAATTAAAAAAAAAAAAATAGTGGTTTTCAACTTTGCTCGTTTAATAACATTTTAGCCACAAGACATACTTAATGACTAGCTACTGAAGGACCGAACGTTCCTGGTAATTTAATCTGTCCTTAAAGGCAGTTAAAGTCAGTTTATAACCCAAGTGCAATAGATTCCTTGACACAGGTTTTGCATAGGTTGAAACAGGAATACCTTGGCCACTGTATTTGACAAGTTGTAACTGAAAATTTTTATCTCTCTGCTTCGATTAAACAATCATAAAACGCCGTGCTACGAGCTTGTTGTGATTACTCGGACAGGAAAAAATACGCGGATTCATTTCGTTTTATGCTAAAATTCAAATAAGTTGCGTGCACTTTTGTGCTGCATCTCCTATTGGCTTACAGTTTGTGCGGAGTACTCTGGGCCAATGAGAAACTCACAACCGAAGAAGTATCGAATCGCAGGTTACCCAGTTGAGACGTAGCACAGCGCGGCAACCAATGAACAGGTGACATTTTGCCAGAATATGCAAAGAACTGTAGAGATCATCTTAGTGGTCGTTGAAAACGCAAATTTTTCCAGTCCATAGTGATTAATTGTTCTGTCACAAATATTTTCAACAGATATTTACTTAGTGTAATATATGATGAAAATATTTGTGGCAGACAACAAATGTAAGAGAGGTATGGAGTTAAAATGTTAGAAGTAGCCCTAGAAATTGTAATGACGAAAAAACGAAAAAATGAATCAACTTAGCGTGTGAGACGACAGGGCCTTAAGCCTATTTATGCAATTTTTCTTACGCAACCAAAATTAAAAGTGGATATAATGTAGCACGATGACCTGACGAGGATTTGTTTACAATTCACGTATAAATTTCAAATAAAATAAATTAAGCAACATACCTCTTAACTCTAAATATTAATCAGTAACTTATTTACTTACTTCAAACAGCTGTCTTTTGAATTTTTTTATTTCTCAATTTTGTTACAGAAGCGTCGATGGCTCTAAGCCAGTGGAAAACATTTTAGCACACTCAGCTGCTGGATTCAACGCGGACTAATTGAGCAGAGGCGTGGCTTCGAGCAGTAAAGTCAGCCAATGAACACATAGAATTATTTGTTTAGAGGTGTGTGTGGGTCAGTTCAGCTTAATGGCCAGAAAGCAAAGCAAATTTTTAAGGTCTCAGTCGTAGATTCCGGGGTGAGAGGGAGAGATAGCTGCATTTTACGCTAAAATTATGCCCAATTTCGCCTAGTTGACAGATTTCTCACATTATTTAAAAAGGAAAAACGTATATTTTGTGTGTGGAGCATAACAGGGGCCCAGTCTCTCTTGAAACAAGCAGGCCTTCACTGAGGGGGGCCCGCTTGCACTCGCAAAATCGCGACAGTGAAACGGGGTTGGTAAACGTATTCTCGCCCCCACCCCGCTTTTCACTATAGGAATCCAAAAGATTTTCGTCCCTGTCTGTAGTCATACACAGGAACAGTAAATTTACGCCAAAATAAAATAAAAACCAAAACGCCCGTTAGAGATTGCAAATGAGTAGAGACCTGTAAAATTTGCGGATTCATTTCGCGATAGGATAGTCCAAATACTTTTGACATTATTTTGCTTCAGTGATTGGGCCACAGTTTATCTGAAGGACTCTGGGCCAATGAAAAATCTTTAACAGAAGATTAGCGAATCACAATCATTCCAGTCAACAGGTGCTACGAGTCGGTAACCAATCAGCAGATGTAATTTGCACGAGTGCATAGAGGATCATGGAGTCTATCCTTTAGGGATTTGAAATCGCGAATTTTACAGGTCTCTACAAATGAGGTATGTCCACGCCAGGGGTTTTCTTCACTCTCCTATTCGACCGGGCCATTCAGCACACGCACGCATGCTTCTGCACTGAATTACTGTGATTGTTTCATACAATCTCGACCAACCACGAAACACAGATGATGCTACAGTGTTTTATGGTGTCGAGATATGTTCGCGAAAATCACATGCGCCTGCGAGAACCTGATTCCTAGGGCCATGCATATTTCGCGAGAAGATTCCGAGATCAGCTGAAAGTTAAAACACTGTAGCTTCGTCTGTGTTTCGTGATTGGGCGAGTTTCTTTAAGGTACACGACGATTGTTAAAACACCAATCACAGTAATTCGTAGCGGAAGCAAATGCGTCCTGAGTGGCTCAGCCAAACAAGGCAACTACTTCTCTCGCAGACGGCCGCCAATCACAAGGAAGAAACCGCTGGTATGCGCATACCTTGTTGCAGTCTAGTAGGCGTTCAGCTTTATTCCCGAAAAATGCCTGCCCCTACTGATTCCCCTTTTCCTCGTTCAGTTCCCACCCCCCTTCCCACGCACAGGACGGTTACGGACAGCCGGCGCCGCAAGCGAGCTAACGATCTGTATTGAGGAGTGATTGATCGATCGGGAAGCCTCGTCCCAGACAATCGATCTGCCGGTCGCTAACCCCGCGCGGGGCTAACACACCACCAAGGACTGCCACCCCCTCCCCGACGCCGCCACGTCAGTAGTCCGTGGGCCGCCGCCGTCGGACCAGCAAACACTCGTCGACGGCGACACTCACTGCACGCGTCACCACTCTGCCGCTCTCGCCATCCAATAAGGCCGAACGTGTCAGCGAAACTTTCGCAATATTATGGGACCTACCATTTCCTCGCATAGTTAAGGGCGTGTATTTTCCTAGAAAAATAAATCCGTTCGTATATTGGACTGTTTCCTTGTAATTGGCGGCCGTCTGCAAGAGACAGGGAAAAAAAATATCGCGTATATAACGACCTTCAGGATAGACTTCACAGTCCTCTGTATACTCGGGCAAAGGTCACTTGTCCATTGTCAATTGACTGGTAAAACAGCTGAGTTTTGGTAATTCTTTAGTTGAGGGTTTCTGATTGTCCAAGAGTTTCCCAATAAACCATGTGTAGGGACGGGAAAAATTCGCGGATTCAATGACCTCTAGGATAGCCTCCATTATCCTCTGCACTTTTTAAGTAAACACGCGTGTTCATTGGTTACTAAATTGTGAGTCGTCTCCACTGGGTAGCTTGTGATTCGATGCTTCTTTGGTCGATAGTCTCTCATTGGCCCAGAGAGCTCCAGTTAAACCGCGAGCCAATAGCAGAACCAGCAGAATTATACACATGTTTGAATTTCAGCCTATCACGAAATGAATCCGGTTTTTTTCCGGTCTCTACCAATAACAGTGATTCAGTGCGGAAGCAAATGCATCCTGAGTGGCTCGATCAAATAAGGCAACGACTTCTCTCGCAGACGGCTGGAGCGGGTATACCTTGTTGCAGTCTAATACGCGTCCGGATTTTTTTTTGCGAAAAACGCCTGCCCCTAACTATGTTTCAATATCGGAAACATCTTGGTGATATATATGGTTGAATTCTATCCTATCGCGAAATTAATCTGGGTATTTTTTGGGACCCTAGTTATGATTATCTGAATAAGGTACGCAGTTGAGACGCCTCACGAGTCAGCAGCCAATGACAGGTGACGTTTCCTCGAGCATGCAGAGGATCGTGGAGTCTAGCCTGGAGGTCATAGAACTCGCGAATTTATCCAGTTACTACTAATGAATAGGAGCATGCAGATTTCGCGAAAAGATGTCGAGACTAGATGAAAGTTAAAACACTGTAGCACCGTCTGTGTTTCGTTATTGAGTGAGTTTCTCCCAGGTAGGTACATATCAACACCAATCACAGTGATTCAGTGCGGAATTAAACGCGACCTGAGTGGCTCGGTCAAATAAGGCCGCCAATCACAAGGAAGAAACCACATGTGTTGGTGTACCTTGTTGCAGTCTAATAAGTGTACAGATCTTTTCGCAAAATATGCCTGCCCCTACTAATGAATAGAGACCGGAAAAATTCGCGGATTCCTTTCGAGACAGGCTGGAATCCAAACTCGTTTAGCTTAATGCTGCGTCAGTGATTTGAGTGCAATTTACCTGAAGGACTCTGAGTCAATGGCAAACACTCAACAAAAGAAGTATCGAATCATAAGAATCGCAGTAAACAGGTGTCCCGAGTCGGTAGCCAATGACCAGGTGATAGTTGCCCGAGTACATAGAGAATCGTGGAGTCTATCCTAGTGGTCATTGAAACCGCGAATTTTTCCAGTCCCTACTAATGATTCCTCCAAATAATCGTGCCTCTGACAAAGGGTCTATAGAGGGAACACAATTCGCCAATCCTTGCCCACAGACGAACCTCCCTGGAGGAAGACCCTAGTCCTCCCACCGAGAGCGCAGAAAATCAAAATATTTCCCTTCAATGTGCCCTATAAAACTTGCTAAATTTCTTGTTATTACTTATGAATAGACAGGACTTAGAAATATCTTGCATTATAATGCCCTCTGTTATTAAATAGCGGTGTTGTTTGACATGATCAAAAAAACAACTAAATGATAGTGAAAAAATCCTGCAAAAAACACGTGACTATCATGTGTGACCGCAGAAAAAGCGGTGTTATGCTGTCAAAAAACGTAAACCATCAGTAGGGGCAGGCATTTTTCGCGAATAAAGCTGAACGCCTACTAGACTGCAACAAGGTATGCAAGGTTTTCTTCCTTGTGCTTGGCGGCCGTCTGCGAGAGAAGTAGTTGCCTTGTTTGGCTGAGCCACTCAGGACGCATTTGCTTCCGCAACGAATTACTGTGATTGGTGTTTTAATAATCGTCGTGTACCTTAAAGAAACTCGCCCAATAACGAAACACAGACGACGCTCCAGTGTTTTAACTTTCAGCTGATCTCGGAATATTTTTGCGAAATATGCATGGCCCTAACCATCAGGTTCATGCAGAATAATGTATAGTAGCCTACAGCAAGACGGCAGAAATCCACGGAAATATCGCAGAATAGACTTATATCACACTTACGTTGTTTTTGGTTGTGTGTGATTAGACTGTTGACAGGCAATGGAAAAAATTTTGAACTGCCAAATTCTAAGTTTTCGACTTGTTCTGGGACTTAAAAATGTCTTAAAGAAAATCTGACCTTTTCTATACCTAAATACAAGATTGATGAGGCTAACGTACTGATAAATTTAAACTTAAAAATGTATTATTATTCATGCGTTAGCAAAATAAACTTTATAAGAAACTGTGTATAATTAGTAGGAATGCGATCCTACAAACGTCGGCTGCAGGTGATCGTAACATAAAAAATTGAAAACCTCTATTCGACTTATGATTAGAGTCATTGGTTGATTTCTTAACGAGAACATTTTTATCCTTGTTATTTGGCACTACCTGATTCGCTTACTTCTCTCCTAGCTGGACATCGTTGGCTCACGGTCGTAGAGGGGCGTGTCCAGATAACTGCGGTCCAATCATGAATACAGTGCGACAGTGTTGAGATTTGCATTCTAGCTTGCGACTAAATGAATGTGCGAAAATTCCGTGGCTCTACTTATGATCTAAAGTGGTTACCAAGGGTGGTATACGTATTTGTGGTTGGGCCTGAACATCAATAATTTACTGTGAATAATAGAGAAATTATTAAAGATAGAACACGGAGCTTCTGAATTATTTTTAATCCAACGATGTTCTACAACCACCGCGAATTATATTGCTCTATTGTAGGTAACAACACGGCACAATATAATATGTGGAAAATAAATGTGTTACTCCCAATTACTTAAATGGAATAATTTTGCTACAGCGACCGAATTTTTAGCGGCTGTAGAACTACAAGAAAGTCCGTGATGCGCACGAAGAAAAACTGTGTGATATTTAATACATGTCTTACAACTAAAAAATAGGGAGAGGAAATTATATTAGTTAGGCAATTATTTTGGCGCATTTTTCTTTCGTTGGTTAGTCACCGTTCCTGTTGATAATTTGTCCTGTGATGGCGAGCTGGACCGCAGGAAAGGAGTTGCGATCCCGCCTACAAAGGCGCGGAGAAAGAGACGAAAAAGTCCGCACCGCCGATTCCAACAAAAAGAAAGGCTAAATCGGCTAAGTGACCGTCGCGGATCACGAGCAAAGGTTTCCCCGCTCCGCCGAGCAAAGGCCGCGCGGCGCTTGTACTTGGACGAGAAGCTCACAATGCGGCGAGGAAGAACTGCGAGGCGGCGAAGGGAAAGGGGAGGGGAAAACTTCCTTCCGATTGGTCACGCCGGTGGCTGGAATTGGGTGACGTCACAGATCGAAGGCCGCGTCCGAAACGGTCAATCCCGCACGGCAAGTGACCTATTTTCATTTTATTTTAGAACCCTTTATTTGACCGAGGCGTTCTTTCCTCAGCAGGTAGTTTCAAAGATATACACATACTTTATGTCTGGATTTTTATGAGGAAGCTCTTCAACTGTAGTTTAGCAGATATTTCCCGCTTAACTATAAACCTTATACGTATGAGATAAATTTTGTGACTTTAGTTTCAAAGCGTTTTTAATACAACACTTGTTGATGGCATTGTGTTTTATTTCCCCTTCATATTTTCCACCGTTTTTTTTACATAACTGTTGCATTGCAAGGCAAACAACAGCTCTATTTCTAATCATACTAGCTCAATACATTCCCAGGATATAAGCTTGTGTACCTTGCTTCATAAAACATTGCCCTGAAGTTTCAAGCAAGAGCGTAAGTATAATTTAATTTCTTTGGGGGGAGGGGGGTTTGTAGAACCACTGTTTGTTTTAAAATAGTTTAATTTTGATAGTAGGAATATATTATTTAGGGGGAGTGGGAGTAGTACCCTCATCTCCCCTCCCATTTTCCAGCTTAGTTTTCAACCTGTTCCATACGGTTTGCCTGCTGCACGCCTGACGTCATTGAGCTGGACTGAGGTGACATTGAGTTCGAGTCTCGGGTACGGTAGCTGGTCACTTGTAGACACAGTGTAGACACATTCTCGAATTGACTGCAAACGATTGAAGAGACTAATTCTGCACTTGTTAGGGAAACGAATTTATTCTAGTGACTTTCCGTCTAGTCCCTGTTGCCAGAGTCAAGACATATTCCTAGTGAGAATAATTGTCAAGTTTTCCGTCTAGTGCCTGTTCGGTCTAGTGCCTGTTCGGTCTGGTGCATGTTTGGTTTAGTCCCTTTAGGTCTAGTGATTTTCGGTCTAGTTCATGTTCCGTCTAGTTCCTGCTCGGTCTAGTGTCTTTCAGTATAGTGACTTTCGGTCTAGTGCCTGCTCGTTCTAGTGCATTTAAGTCTAGTGATTTTCGATCTAGTGCCTGTTAGGTCTAGGGTTTTTCGGTCTAGTTCATGTTCCGTCTAGTTCCTGATCGGTCTAGTGCCTTTCAGTCTAATGACTTTCGATCTAGTGCCTTTCGGTCCAGTGATTTTCTGCCTAACTGCCGCGTCCCCGTATGTGTGTATCTAAACCCACACAGGTCTGTGTAAATACCCAGTTTTGTCGTTAAATAACACTAACGAAGTAGCTATAAATTTACCTATTACTGACAAGTAATTTAATTTAACCATATAGTATTAAAAATCACATATGCTCCTTATGCATACTTTCACATAGTTTGAATGATTAATTCTACTAATTTCAATGTAAATTTACGCACACATTATTTACGTATTTTTACAGTATATTCATGTGTGAAATTATATTTATTATTGAAAAATAACACATTTGTTGTATGCATAGAGTTACACTGCTGTATTGAGTGTTTTTTTTATCATTCATCAAGTTAAATTCTATATTCTATATAGGGGAAGGGGGGGCAAGATGGGGACGCTAAGAAGAAATTGCCTTAAAAAAATAATGGTTGTTGCTAATATGGCGACAAATATTTCTACAGGTGCACAAAATGTCAGGCTATCTTTGTAAACTAAAATGATAGTTACAGTTACTCACTGAAAACAATGGCAAAACATTTACGATCTCACGATAACACCCCATCTTGCCCCATACATGGGGCAAGATGGGGCATAACTTGGGGCAAGATGGGGTACCATTATTCACACATGTCACATACATAAGCAGTGTCTTCGTCCTCATCGTCTTCTCCAGCACATGCACAGTGAGCCCACCCTTGACATTCTATACACTTAACCCACGCTTCCGTTGATTCAGAAAACAAATGACCACAAAAAATACACTTAGCATCGTCAGTTTCTTTCACTTCAGAACCTTTGTCCTTTTTCTCTTTGGGTGGGCCTACTCTTCTTTGTTGTCATCATTCTGTGCTCTAGGTTCAGCTTGTTTTTGCAAGAAACAGCACGTTTCCCAGTTTGAGCTTTCAGGTCATTTATATATGGCGATTCAGTTAAAATAGCAGTTTTCCCACGGCGCCGATCACTATAATTGTTCCTTTCTTTGCCGAAATGGGGAAACGGCATTGTATCTTTTGGGGATACTCGACTCAATGTACCAGTGTTATTTTGTACAGTGGAGAACGAACAGCTAGGAAATATGCAATTCTTGTTTACTACAGGATTCGAGGACTCTGGTATGCTATCTTTTTCAGTGACATTATCAGGCATCATTCTGTCAGTAGTTTTGGACGAACAACTAGGAACAGAATTATCCTTCCATACTTGAGAACCCGAAGATTCTGGTATGCTGGCTCCTTCAACGACACTAGGCGCTGGTCTGTCAGTTGTTTCGGAAGGCAAGAAATCACTATCCTGAAAGACCTCAGGGTGTATTGGCCATATTCCCGTGGTTTTGAAACCATTGATGGCTGTCGTCATTGTGGCTTCTCGTAGAATAGCACTTCCAAACAAGCTGGCTATCTGATACATTGTGACAACACGCCCTGGGTGGCATCGCAACCAATGGTTACTGCAACTTCATAATATGTGCTGAGTGGCTTCATGAATGTAACGTCCAGTGGCTGGAAACGATGTGTGCAGTGCGGCGGGAAACAGAGGAGGATAACCCCGTTTACTCTTGCTAGATCAATTAGTTCAAGATTTTTTGTTTGTGTAGAATGGCCGTCAAACAGTAATAAAACACGATTATTTTTGGAGGCGTTAGTAAATTGCATAAACCGCTTGAACCACCTTACAAAAATGTCGGACTGCATCCAGCCTGATGGATGACATTCGGCCCAAGTTCCAGGTGCAGACCCATCCAACAGTTCGTCTTTCATTCTCTGTCGAGGAAATATCATCGGTGGCATGTAAACGCCTGGTGCACGGACATAAAGTTCTACAGTTACTGTTTGTCCTCTCTCTGCCGATTTTAGAGCTCCAACTTGTTTTCTTCCTTTCGAAGAGATGGTTTTCGATCTTCACTTTGGCACTGATGACACACTTGTTTCATCGCAGTTGTACACTCTGTCTGGAGTAATTTGGTATTGGTCATACAGCTGTCCTAATAGTTAAAAAAATTGGTTTTTACTAGACTATTACAAACGAGCAGGTATGGTTTTTAAACCTATAATATAACTACAACTTATCAAAAGCATTACTCTTGGCATGACAATATTTAGGAGCTTTTAAGGAGCAAGATGGGAGCAATGTTAAGGGGCAAGATGGGGACGTCCCCATCTTGCCTCAACTGTAGCATAATACTTAAAAGAAGTATAATAACTTTACAGCTTTTTTAGTCAGTTCCGCGGTTACAGTATTAAATACCTCAAACACAATGTTATTCAATACAAGCCAAGAAATATAACATTTTAAATCGTGGCTTACCTGTTGGCCTTGCCAAAACCAATTAAAATAAGATCAAAACAGTGAGATACAATAAAATGGCCACCGAACACAACTAAATACTCCAAGCTTACTAAAATCTTGTACGCCGAGCCAGCGTGACTTGCTCTTCGATATTAAATCCTTTCCCGTAAGATGGCAGCACCATGCAGACAAATAAACACCTGCCCCATCTTGCCTCACGACCCCATCTTGCCCCCCCTTCCCCTATATGTAAATTTTCACTTTGAAATATGTTATAGTAAATCATTACATGTAAAATATCCGTATAGGTGTCAATTTACTCATCACTCACAGGTCGTTTAGCCATAAGGTCACTACCTCGGCCAATTAAACGTGATTGAATGATCACCGCTTCTCTTAGTTTATGACTGGCTCAGGGTGTCAAGGGCGTTTCAAGAGCACTGTAGACCAATCATCAACGTGAAGCCAATGTTTAAGTGCTTCAAGTTTCTTTCCTACCAAATATGTCCGCGAAATAATCGTGACTCTGGAAAAATTCGAGGATAAGTGACCTCTAGGATAAACCCCATCGACTTCTACAAAATTTGCCACTTGTTAAATTGGCTGTTCAATATCGAGAGACTTGTAAACGGGGTTGCCCTTGACTCGATACTTCTCTTTAAGATGGTTTCTCTTTGGCTCAGAGTCCACCAACGTTAACCATCGGCCAATCACAGAAGCAGACTAAAGGTAATGGTTTTTCAATTTTCAGCCATCTGGGATGAAGCCATGGATTTAGTTACCGATCTCTCTTTATCGGTAGTTCATTGACTGAATGGCCCCAGAGTCCTCCGGATTTACGATGAACCAATAGCAGAAGCAGCTAAAAGGAATAATTATTATCATTTAAGCATATCGCGAAATTATCCGCGATTTTTTTCGATCTCTGTACACTGTTTAAAATTACAGAAATTAACTGGTTTTTTTCAAAGACGAATTGAACTCAAATGAACGAAGATTTTTCGTAATTCCAAACAAATGAATTTTCGTAGAAACCACGCCGTATTTCAATTTACGATTTTTTATGTTTAGTTCTATACAACGGCCAACACACACGCTGACAAAATAAGTGTTATTACTGTAGACTTAGCCAGTCTTATAATGTTTTGTTACTATAACAAGAATATTCGTTTGGATTCATGTTAACAGTAAGCAATCACATTGTTAGAGACCGGAAAAATTCACGGTTACATTTCGAGATAGGCTAGAATCAAAACTCGTTTACCTTCATTCTGCTTCAGTGATTGTGCCACAGTTTACCTTAATGACTCTGAGCCGATGGAAAACCCTCATCAAAATAAGTACCGAAACACGAGCATCCCAGTAAACAGGTGTCACGAGTCAGTAGCCAATGAGCAGGTGTAATTTGCTCGAGTACATAGAGGATCGTGCAGTCTATCCTAGAGGTTATTGAAACAGCGAATTTTTCAGGTCTCTGCACATTGTCCGTAATCTAACGAAGAAAGCCGCAAATGTACGAGGATAGATCCCTGGTTATTTTGTAAACCAGCGTTCTTCGTAGATCTGAAGGTGAAGCATTTTTTAATAGCGTACATGTTCCCAAGAACCGGGGATAGTTCACGGAATACTCGCGGGCCCAGCGCTGATCTCCCCGTGGCTGGGTGGTCGGATCACGCGCCTCCCGCTAACACGATGTCCGGATTCGAGTCCCGGACTTCGAGTCATGGTATTCGGTGTTCCTCAAAGTGGTAGTTTATCTCCACTACTCTTTAATATTTAATAAATGTATTCCAACTGTAATGAAGAATTTATTAAAGAAGAGATGCTGATGAAAAAATATATATAATTGGGAAATAAGTTTGTGAAAGTATTCAGCTCGATATTTCAGCTGTCCAGATCTGGTTTTCAAGTAAACAAACGTCTCGGAATTACGAAAGCATTTATTGCGCAGAGAGGCTGTGTGTGTCACGGCCACTCCCGTCTCAGCGCAGCCCCCTGTCCGTTCCGCCGACGCACGCCCTCGTCTCGGCATGCTCCAACGACCGACCGTCGGGTATTGTCGTTCACTCGCTCGCGACTGTGTCTGACTGAGGCGCGGCGGCGCCGACAGGGCGCATGCGCGTCACGTGACTGCCGAGCCCAGCGGCGGTCCGGCGCTGAACGCACTGCGCGCGAGGATGGCCTCCAGTTCACAGGGATGAAAGCTACAGCCACAACCCGAACAGTTACAACATTTACCGAACCAAATATTAGTTTATATTAGATTAGTTCAATGTAATATTTTTCCCCCCAGAAGGATAGGTTAGGTTAGGTTATTGTTATTTGAAATACCCTATGACCGTTAAATACATAAATCGATTCTCTCCCCCCCTCCCCCCCCCACGAGTGATCGACACTCGTGGAGGAGTTCCGGAGAACTTCGGAACTATTCGGATGTGGCTTTCATCCCACGCTTCCCCGCACTTCCAATCTCCTTGGCTGCGCCGGCTGTTGGAGGCGACACGGAGAAAGGAGCTGCGAGACTCAGGGCTCGCATCTGCGGTGTTCCTCTAGCCTCGGCGTAACCCAGAACGTTGATTAGTTGCTCCCAACTGTCATTAGTGGAGACCGGAATAAATTCGCTGATTCATTTCGCGATAGGTTACAATTCAAATACTTGTATATTTTCACTGAGTATGCTATTGGCTCACAGCTTATCTGCCAATGAGAGACCGTCAAAGAATGAAGCACCGAATCAAAGGATACCTAGCTGAAACGTCTCACAAGTCGGTAGCCAAAGATAAGGTGTAATTTTCCCGGGTAAGCATAATATTATGGAAGCTAGCCTAGAGGTAACTGAAAGCGATAATATTTCCAGTCCCTGCTTGTAAGTTTGGATCCAATGAACAGGCGACGTTTGTTAAAAATCAGATGATTATGGATCCATCCTAGTGTTCAGTGAACACGTGATTTTTTCCACTCCATAGTTATAAGGCGAGACTATCGAAATTCGCGTTATTATTTAGAGATAGGGTGAAATTCATACAATTATACTCTTGAACAACATTAAAAAATTCAAAATTACCCAATAATATGCGATGCGTTCGGAAAGGTTAGTGTAACAGCAGCTAAAAGAAGATATAAACCGACCTATCTGTGTGTGAAGTACATCCTGATACCAGAAAATAACCCAGAAATTATCACGTCTCTATGGTCACTGGTTCCGTTCAAGGACAATTCCTACGGACGTTTACCTACATAATTATTGCATATTATAAGAAACAATTTAATTTCGTGCAGATGTTCGTCTGTTGAGATATTCCTCAAAACACTGCATCTCTCTCTTACAATTCTAACGAATCATGGACGTACAATGGTGCGATAACCACATTGGTTTATAGGCAATAGCGGAAGAGCATCTCTCTCCAACCAACACCAATAATACAAATTAGTGACAGACATTAACATAGTGTGTGTGGAAGACCAACAAAAATAAAATTAATAATATGCATATGCATAAGTATTACAATCTGTTGAAAATTCCGAACTTCGGGTATCAGGCGCGTGTTCATGATAAACAATTTTTGATTTCCTCCATAAGTTAACTTTCTTTGTTTCTAGAACTGGGCAATACACAGGTACTACTTCTACTGTCACTTGAAACAAAAATCATTTGTTTATTAAAAGTCTGAAATTAACAACCAAACAACAAAAAAATCTGCTACATGGTTTAAGCCTAGCCTTAATGTCTCTGCCTCAAAACGTTAGGTTGGACTTAAGTTTTTTTTAATTTTAGAATTGTTGTACGCACGCCACACAAGCAACGCAATTAAGAGTGTGAATGAACTCCATCGAGGACGGCATACGTTGCTTCTTGATACAGCTCAATAATTGCCGATCATTGCTAGAAAATCCTCTCGCAGTGTTTGGCAAGCTTGCTACCCCACTGGCCGGATTTGTGTTCGCAAATTGCCGACCCCATAAATCAGTCCACATGTTTACAAACTTGCTCCAAACATCAACGAGGCGCTTGTACGAGCGTGTGGGGATCTGTTCGTGCGCCCCCCCCCCCCCCCTTCCCCCAACTCACCCCTCGGCACGGAAAAGAGAAGTAAAAAAAGAAGGAAATGATGTCGGTCGTAAAAATAAACGCATTCTTTCCTGCCCGTTCCCCGACCCTACGGAACACAGAGTGTGCTCAGTACCGTTGGAAAATTAACATGCCGCGCATAACAGGGAGAAGGATCATGTTTTAAAAGGGAGATTTAAGACACGATTATTTAAAAAAAAAACTACACACATAGCATGGGTGGAAGATTTTTACGATCAGAGCGGCTGAATACTTAAACATTTTTAACGCTTAATTTTATCGTGAGTCCATATTGTTTTTACGTCAACCACGCTGGACCAATTTTAATCACATTAACGCTATGAAATTCGGTAGCCTAAAACATCACGGGTCATTTCAAATGGCACCAATGCCTACACAACTGTTTGTAATAATTATAATTATATTTAAGCTATAAAAAAGTTTAATTGAAAAGAAAACTAAAGACAACGTTCCTGAGAAACAACTAGCCATTTTTTGTGACATCTTCACTCTATTGTGTACGAATAAAATAATTTAAATATTTAACAAACATAATATTGAAGAAAATTCATTATATGAATATGAATTAATAATGAAAATGAATACGTACATCCAAATCCAAATAAACTTATTTTAAAAGATATATCGTATTGTCTTATTAAGTTTTCACTTTCTTCCGGCTGATTACATTACAATATTACGTAAATAAAATACATAATACGTATAGGCTACTTACTTCAAGAGTCATGACAGGCAAAGGCCAGCATTTTAAAACATTTTTTTTTATGCTTTCCTGGACCTCTCATATTTGACAGATTCGTTTCGAAATTAAGATCTTTCAAGCAGCGAAAATGGTATAAAAAAATCCGTTAAACGTTATTTTCAGGCAAAATAAGGACGAGCTGACGCTATATTTACATGTTCGCCGTCGAACACGATGGCTGTCAGACGCAGTTGGGGCTGGTCAAGACTGTGGAAGATAACCAGTAGCCCGGTCTCTCTGCTTCAGGAGGTGAAGGTGGGAGAGCAAGTCCCCCCCCCCCCTTCCACCCCCTTGCCGGCCAGACCCCCCTCCCTTTCCCACTGTCCGCAGAGCTATCCACTGTGAGAGATGTCCACTGCGCTATCAGTAGTGGCATGCAGATTTCGCGAAAAGATTTAGAGACTAGATGAATGTTAAAACACTGTAGAATTGTCTATGTTTAGTGATTGGTCGAATTTCTTCCAGATACATATCGATTGTAACAACACCAATCACAGTGATTCAGTGCGGAAGTAAACGGGTCCTGAGCGGCTCGGTCAAATAAGGCAACGACTTCTTTTGTAGATGGCTGCCAATCACAAGGAAGAAACCACAGGTGCGGGTATACCTTGTTGCAGTCTAATAAGTGTTCAGATCTTTTCGCGAAAAATGCCTGCCCCTAGCTATCAGGGAGGACAAATGGGAATTATTAAGGTGACTATGTCACTTCAACAATGTAATGCCAGATTTCTTATATATTTTAAAACTTGGGGTTTTCTTTTTACCATGACCATTTTAGTTTATCAAATATATTCCAGGGTCGTTTCTCGTTTGGCACTTCAATACATTTTATATGTGCCCAAAGCTTTACGAAAGTGACATTGTACGGGTTTATGTCGAGGTTTTCAAAACAGGACCGCTTCATGATTTTTGTGTGACATATCTTCCATTATTGCACCAATCCAATGGATGGCAGAATATATGTGCAGTAACCATGCATTTAGGAATTGGCAGGACACGGCATGTTGTGACATAGTTGAAGTTACTTATTTTTCCCCCCGCAATCACCATATTGTCACGCCTGATCATGGTTAGTCAATTCAAATTAGAATATATGTCGTTAAACACGGTCATTTCCAAGAAATACAGTCATTTAAAACTATTTCCACAATGCAAACACTACTCCTCAGTCAATTTTTGGAAGTCTAACAAACATGAGCTGATAAAAAAGGCCCCAAGCAGTTACTATGTAATCATGCAGACGTGGGCACCCCCTGGTAATAACAATTTGTTTGTTAAAAAAATTCGATAAAAACCAATGACTAAAAAAATTAATTTCATATATATATATATATACTTTTTTACTTTTTTACAAATTAAATGTAAAAAATAAACCTCTAACGTTTAAATTCCTTAATAAAACCGAAAAAAATGTTCGTCTCCAGCTATAAAATAGTAAAAAAAAATATTCTGGTACCACTTCATGCCACTAGGTTATTTGTCCACGTTTGCCCATGTTGATTCTATAGAGCTGTCCTGTTTTGGTGCCTATGTTTTTGGTCTCAGTACAGTACGTGCTTGATGCATTTATTGCTTCTAGTTATTCATAAATGCACTGCGTCAAAACAAGACTTTACATTTAATAACTATAATGAAAGCTCTCTCTCTCTCTCTCTCTCTCTCTCTCTCTCTCTCGTGTGTGTGTGTTGTAGAACCATTTACAAACAAACGCACATGGCACTGTTTACATCAGCAGATTTCGACAGGTTTTTGTCTGCAAATCGTAAGCCAATGTGGGAACGATGAGCAGAAGACAAATACTTGAGCCTGCATCAATCATTAGAGCAGATCCCGACCGGCAGCTGGACAGAGCATGGGTTCGAGTCCCGCTCTCAGCTAAGACAATATCAACCGTCAAATAGATTTCATAATAATTTCCCGTTTTTGTACCTTACCACAATAAAAACTTAGTTACCAATTGTATCACCAAAGGCAAACGTACACCGTAGCTGTTTTGTTTTTATTACAAATTTTTTTTTTAGAAACTAGTTCCAATTAGTCAATATAGGTACAAGTAGAACTATGTAAGCTTTACAGTACATCTCTACTTGTTATTGCATATAAGTACATCTCTGTAAAGTTGGTAGACCTAGTGAAATTAGATGAATATATGTTTGTTATCTTACTCCAATCATATTATATAGGTATTTACTGGTCAACTTGTTATACTATAAAACGATAATCACAATCATGCGCAAGCTTTTTTCACATTAGTAGTTTATAAGTAAACAGTAATAAGATAAAATTTAAATGCTGACAGCTTCTACACAATCTGGTAAAGTTTGAACTGTACTAAAAGAAAACTTAACCATGTGACAGATGTTATAGGCGTTATACCTACACATAAGAAATATTAAATCATCTTAATACCAACAAAAATCTATTTCTGGTTAGAAACGTTTGTTGAATTGTCCCCCACTGTCAATACATTTCTGGTTTATTGTAAAGAGCAAGTATTGTTCTTAACTAAGTCAACAGCTTCATTTTATCGAAGCACTGATGTAAGTTACTAATCCAGTGTTGAAGCTAATTCGACAATGTAGCGAAACGAAACAAATCAAGGGCCTTCGAGGGACCACAGTACAGTTTATAATTTATAAAGCACAAAAAAAAAACGGTAAGTTAATGGTGACACATGCCAGACACCATATTCTCCACCAATTTCACAAGCGCTACGATGTACGTATCTACTGATGTCAGACGTGCAATGGGTAAACCATATGGGACCAGGAGCTAACACTGATCATGTTAAGAGGGGGATATATCCTCATAAAATCCTCCCAAAATCTAAAAATATCTATCATTTCCACACAAAAAATAAATAATTTAAAACCAAACGGCAGACAAAGTGGTCCCCCCCCCCCCCTTACTCCTCGACAAATGAATCCTGCTTCTCTCCTGTAGCTGGGTAAAAAATTTAGAATCTGGAATGCTTCGCTGATATGATTTAATATAGAGCTGTAGTTTGCCTTGCAGCGTAACTCTTGCGCTGTAAAACAAAAATATTGGTGGAAAATATAAAGAAGAAACCCAAAATACCATCAAAAAGTGTGAAATTAAAAAAAAACTTTTAAACTATTCACGGAATTTAGTTCACACATTTAGGCCTTACAGTTTAGCGGGAATTATTAGTTACTGGTAAAGAGATTGCTCAAAATCATTTTCAAATAGAAAGTATAGGTAAATGTTTAAAAATTCCTGCACAGAAATTCACGCCTCATTAAAAAAAAATATTTCCTTGAAAAAGATTCTTACGTACATATAATACAAGGATACCAGTCCCTGAATTTTATTATTAACTACCTTCCGGATACCTGAAGACGCCGTATTCGTTAAAATAAAAAATTACGGTACTTCGAATGTGTGGGTGTTCCAGAAACGTTTCGATATCCCGATCATGCCGCAGCTTGTTCGAGGCGCGCGAGACGTGCAAGGGAGTTCGAACAGCTGCCGCGCATGCGCGAGTTGTAGGTATTTGGCGTGGCGGAGCGGTGAGGCCTGTTCGCAACACGGCGACAAGACCCGGGCGACGCCCCATCGCGTTCCATCGACTCTCTCAAACCGCCGTCCTTGTTGCTTCAGGTGTTCCGAGTAGTGTTTTGTGAAGGAACAGTAGATTAAGATATAATTTCCAGATGTCCACATTTCTTTGAAACTAATTCGGTCGAGCCTGGAGTGGGTGAGAAAGAGGAGAGGGGGGGGGGATTTTCAGTTTTCTAGAACTTTCTACAACCACCGAATAAGCTCTCTACTTAGGGAAAGTAAAGAGCGGGAAATAGAAGCTAAAAATTTTTATTTACTATTTATTATTACGTTCTTAAAATGTAGTACTGTTTAGGCTATACCATTAATCTACATTAGAACCTTGATTAACTGGGGTAATTTGGGGGGGAGGGTAAAGGTCAGCACGGATAAGCGAAAATCACGGATAATCGAATTAAAATATGTTTAGGTTATACAATACAGCAAAATTTCGTAAGTATTTTATGCAAAACAAATGTAAAAGTATTACTGGCACTAATTATTAATTTTTTAAAATATGTATGACTGAAATTATTTGTAATGAACTAAACGACATAATTTCAATGAAAAAATATGAATTATATTTACTATTTGATATGCATAGGTACATGCAATTTAACCAATTAACTCCCCCCCCCCCCCCCCCAAGAAAAATAAGTATGTTTAATATTTAATTGAGAACCAAGTTTACTGAATGCCCGGTTAATCGGGTTTTGGATGATCGAGGTTCTACTGTATAATGTTTTATGAATACCAGTTAACGATTATAGTAAACACGCAGACATGTTTTGAACTAATTCTTAAGTACTTTAGTAGGTAATAAAACTTAAAATATGGTGTGATAACAAATTATTGCTCGTGAACCACCGGGTAAAACGGAGAATTCGAGCAATTTCTAGATTTTCCAATGGTGTCGGAACACAGGCCAACTTTAAAAGCTCGAGTGGGCGGGAAACGAACAAACAAAAAAAAATAAAAGACCAAGGACAAGCAAAAATGCAATCGACTGGCAGCCGGGCCGAACGCAAGGCCACGCAGAAATAAGCGACAGCCCTGGAAAGAAGGTCGCGGCAGTTTCCCGGAGGGCCGGGTCGCGAAGCGAGCGAGCGAGCGACCGAGCGGCGGGTTCGAGGTGCAAGCAGCGCACCTGCGGAGGTTGTGTTACTCGCGTCTCGCGTGACTGCACGCGGCGGCGCGAAAACTGCAGCCCTCGACGACCGGACTGCAGGCAGTGGCGGAAAAGGGAGTTTTTAGTGGCTGGAAGAGAAAAAAAAATAGGGGAGGGGGGATTTTCAAAACAAAAAAAAATATAATAATCCGTGTTTTCAAAAAAACAAACAAGAGAGCTTGGACTGTAGTGTTACCATTTCTCAACATACGTCACTTCCTGTGTAGTTTGGAGTTCCAGGTTGTGTGTTTCGGTTTCTTTACGTCACAAAGTAGCATATCGCATTCACCGAAATCACGCAAAATAATATATATTTTTTTAAACTTGAAAAGGGATATATTTCCCAAATTCCTACCCCTGCCCCTGCGTTCGCCACTGCAATGTAGATATTGTAAATACATTCACGCAGAATTTTTAGCCTATCCGTTGTGTAATTGCAATTCCAAAACAAAATACCTTTTAATATTTTTTTTGTGCCTCAGGGAATTTAGTATGAATGACAAACATTGGAAAATAACATACAAGTTAAGGATTCAACTTGATGGACTACAGGCGGCCGGAATGTGTCTGTGGGTCACTTGGTTCTGGGGAAAGTCGCAATTCAGTTGGTGATGCAACACGTACTGGTTCAGGGGAACACACGTATAGAAGCTAATTGAAACGTTATCGTGCTGGAACATCGTTAGTGTACACTACAGACACTTATACGAAGACATTTTACAAGATGTACGGGACGGTGGGAGATGTGTGTGTGTGTGTGTGCGTGCCCAGTGGTGGTCCCAGGGCTATTATTTAATTTAATGGAAAATTTGAAAATCAACTCTTTCAAACAATATTTTTAGCCAACTTGGAAATTCAAGTTTTGACGATGATTTTGCTAATTTATTTTAAGAAATTTTTATATTCTTTCCCGATAAATTATCTTAGGGTCAGTTTTATGAATGCTTACGATAAAATTCCTGTGTGAACGCGTGATTTCACGTGGCAATAAAAGATTCTAAAGTTTTTCTAGCACGTAATCGTGAATCTAAGTTGGTATTGGCCAGTAGTTCCGACCAGTGTCACACACACACACACACACACACAACAGAACACTGGCCAAACACCCGGCACGCAACTGTGTCTCACCTTTGTGGCTTGGCGACAGGTCGCACCATGTCTCGCTTGTCGTCCTTGGGCAGCCGCAGGTAGTCTTGGTCGCCCAGAAGGAACAGATCCTTGGATATGATCATCTCCGGAGCCGGCGCTCTCCCCGCGAGGCGATGTGTAGAGCTCCTGCTTCCTGTGCCGGCGTGAGTGACCGCACCGCTGCCGCGCCCCGCGCCGCCGCCACGGGGTCTGCAGGCCCGCGAACTCGAAAATAAAATTTATATATATATATATATATATATTTAAATTAATTATAACGTAGAACTACGGAAACCCGCGGAATATCCGTCCAGCCCGAAGCCACGTCAGTCCGCCATGCCCCACTGTTCCGGCAATGTTTACGTCGCCGAAAAATTCATCAGTCACGAGAGGTGGAAAAAAAATAAAAATTGGCAGCCTGGTTAAAATGTGTACCGATGTTGGGCGGGAATTTGAAGGGAGGGGAGAGGGAATTTAACGGGAAGTGTTACGACACGCGCGACGCCTCGTCTCCCCTCGTCGGCCCGTTCTCTCCAGTAACACGTTAAAGACCGCGTCGGCCGCCGGCGTGCGCCACACTGACTGACTTCGGGGCGTTCGGCGTTCGCCCGCCGTTTTCGCTTCCCCTCCGCTTCTCCTCCCGCAGGGGGCCCTTCCCCTCCCGGGGAAACATGGCCGGTCAGGTTCGCCCTCCCTCCGTCAACCAGCACCGTCGCGCTGGCTCCCCTTGCTGCCCCGCGACGCAACACGCATGCGCATGGGGCGTCCCCATGGTCGCGCAGCTTATTTATGCGTAACGTCTCAGTTCTCGGTGCACGGTGAATGGAAGGGAAGTCGCATGGAACGTAATTGTGTGACCACGGCCGTGCCATCCGTGGCCAAGTTCATAGAGACAAAGAGAAACGTTATAGTATTAACGGTTTACTCAATCTTAACAATATGAGCAGTATTTTGATTAAATTCACTGTCCAAAGCAGGGTTTTAGTATTGTTTCAAGTCTTTTTAGCTTTTATCTGAGCCGTCTCATTATATAGTTTAACCTTTCGCTCTGCAAATCGAATTATTCGTTAGTTCGACCTAGGTGCTCCGGCAGTGAATTATAACGGCGGGTGGGGAACCGACGTGTTATCCGCGTCAAGAGATGTAGTTAACAACACAATATTCGCACGATTATCACGCTCGTCATTGCTTGAAAGAATTCTACCTATAATTTCGTGTCCGATTTTCGTATTATAAATTTATTTGCAACTTTAGAACACATGAATAAGATCTTTACCGAGGTTAGATGTTTACAAATCACTGGCTAGTACTCCAAGACACGCTAATATTTTTTTAAATACTCGTCTTTAACCCCCGTTTTGACATATTTCCTTAAATCCCAGAGTATTAAAAGCAAATATTTCCTCATTTTGGACTTAAGAGGCCACTCCAGTGTTTCAGGGGCACTACGCAACCCGCGTTAACCTCATAAGATTCAATGCTATTTTCATTTTGCTTATAACTAATTTACTAATATAGATTTCGAAATGATGCTTGCTTTATGTGTAAGACAACGATGCTCTTATCAAAGCCCCTTTCTTCAAAAACGTGCATAAATTATGGTTTTATACTAATCTTTACTAATATGCATAAGTGTATTGTCTAGGTTTGAACCATAATTTATGCACGTTTTTGAAGAAAGGGGCTTTGATAAGAGCATCGTTGTCTTACATATAAAGCAAGCATCATTTCGAAATATATATTAGTTAATAAGTTATAAGCAAAATGAAAATAGCATTGAATCTTATGAGGTTAACGCGGGTTGCGTAGTGCCCCTGAAACACTGGAGTGGCCTCTTAACAAGTGCATCTGAAGACATTCATAGAATCTACTTTCTTTGAATTATTCTTGCAATGGGGAATATAGATTTAAAACATTTTTGGCAACCACCATTGCTGGTTTCCACTGTATGTCATAAATAAAACCAGAATAAAGGAAATATAACGATGAATACACATAAAACACAGGAAAAAAGCTAAAATCAGTCATGCCAAATGTTACAGTTCTCGTTGCAACGGTATCGTCGTTATCAGTCCACTGTATTCATCTGTGCTGTGATACTCTTCTGACTCATTCTATACACGTAATTCTCTGTGCTGTCTTTTAATGTAACATTGACCTGTTTTCTGTGTGTTTGTCTTTCTTTGCCTGTTTTTGTTTTGTTTTGTTTTATCCGTGACATACAGCGTGAACCAACACTCACGTATGTCCCAAATAATGTTTTAATTCGCGCTGTACTGCCTGTATAGCGAAAATCTTTTTAAGAAATTGTATTTTTAAAAAAATATTGTACCAATTAAATGACATGTCATCACTGTGTCATTCAATGAAAGAGCAAACAATTGTTAGTTTTGCAATCGTAAATTGAAACTCTGGCGGAGTGATATGTGGGAGGGGCCCGACTTACACACACCTGATCCCTCGGGGTTCCCCGCCCCCCCGTAAAGGGGCGCGCGTCACGTGTGCTTTGTCAGGGGATCCGCTAGTCATGGCTGTCCCTGCCATGCTAGTCCAGCCATACGGGCACAAGTGAAACCCGTATTACAGACGGGGGAACCCCCCCCCCCCCCCCTGTTCACGTGGGATGGAAGAATGGCATACGTTAAGCGAGCATGATGTAAGCAAGGCAAGGGAATGGTCCGGTAGAAGAGTTTAAAAAATAAGAAGATAATTCTACCACGCGACATCAAGGACTTGGGACCTTGATGTATGCGTTACGATTTTATTCACTTATGGAATAACATTCGTTTGTACCAACGCTAATTAATAGTCACGATTGGACGTTTAAATATCGAGAATAATAAATAGCCTGTCTGCAAACATTGTCAACCATACCAGGTAGGCTGCAATAAAAAAATTTTCCAGTTTTGCAACAGACTACTGGAATCGATCTTGAGAAATCCTGAATTCTGATGATCTGACGCAACTATTTTTTGCAGCCTCTCAAAAAGAAGCATAGAAGTAGAATATAATAATTGGATAAATATTTTCTTTGAAAAATTGCTAAATTAATTGTTGTTTTGTAATGAGAAAATCTTCCTTGGAATAGAAATATTAAATCCACCCCTCTTCACCAGAACACAGCATCACTTTCTCCTTTTTTTTTATATAGGGCTTGTTTTACTCTTGGTTGCGGCCCAAAATTCCTGTTCATAAAACATCTCCTCGCGCAATCATATTTTGCGAATCAATTATGAGTTAATGCTCAGAGATGTAAGAATACATTGGTCTAGAATGGTGTTGCAGAATAAATAAAGGAGAAAGAAATCCTATTCATATAAAGACATGCACTGCAGAAGTGAAACATGAGAGCTAATATTTTGAATGCTTCATACGACTTGTCTCTCGTGGCTCGAAAAAGTACACTGTAAATAATGTTTATACTCTTATACGGATAGTCTTTGGAAACTCAGTTGGCAACGATACAACATGTAAAATTGCAATTTTACAAAGCACTGACTTGCAGTTTTACTGGTTATATCGTTGGCAACTGAGTTTCCAAGGATTTAAATTGTACAATTTAGAAACCTTTTTACAGTGTAACCTATTATTCAAATCATAAGCCTATGATTTTGCCAATCGTTAGTAGATGCTAGTAGATAGCCTAGTTGTTTCAGGTATTATATAATTCGATATAGATTTATTACTAAATGCAGTTTGAAAAAGATATACTTATTAAGAATTGTTATTACCCCCAACTCTTAAAATTTTCTAAAATTTTCTTAGTTCTGTCTGCTCGATATTCTTTCACTGAAAAAATTAATGAAACAGCTAGAAAGAAATTAGTGTGAAGATTGTGTCATGTACAGACGCGTCGGATATGTACTTAAGTCAGAAGGCACTATACAATTTGAAAACAGTATCAACGAACGGAAACACGTACATTCATTTTATGAATTCAAGTAAACGAAAAATAATGTATCTTCATTCGTTATATATAGCTTTCTCTGAAACAAATTGCACAAATTGGTTGTTTTGGCTTTGATTCTGTTACTGCACGATGCCAACTTTGAATACTGGAAGTTGAACATCATTATCACTGATACAAATTACAAATATTTTTTCAGTAAAAAGTAATCATAACCTAGTTCAATTTTTTGATAGCTTAGTTA
This sequence comes from Bacillus rossius redtenbacheri, assembly GCF_032445375.1. NCBI lineage: Eukaryota > Metazoa > Arthropoda > Insecta > Phasmatodea > Bacillidae > Bacillus > Bacillus rossius. The sequence goes on along the minus strand of NW_026962012.1, from coordinate 1,753,825 downwards.
AAACGTATTCAGGTTAAAAATACGCGCCTAGAATCACAAAGGTGTATATTTTGTCGTAACTTAGGGTATTGCATTCAGGGGAAATTAAGAGGTTGTATAAATTAAAAATATTTTTTAGCTGTAGGAAACTTAGTAAAACTAAGTTATGAATCTTTGTATGTATTTGAAATTGGAAAGCAATTTCTTTATACCATTTTCTACGTAATACACACACAATACATATAATAAGTTGCGTAAGTAGTAAAAAAAATATTTTCTTGGCAGATAAGTAGTAAAACGTGTTTTTAGTGCTCCGTATAACCATTGAACATATTCAATGGTATAACTCATAACTAGAACCCTGCAAAATTCGCGGTTTCGATGACCTTCAGGATAGACTGCACATACCCCTGTACACTTGGGGAAATAACGCAAGTTCATTGGCTGCCGACTTTTAAGTCGTCTCAGCTGGTTTGTCTGTGATTCGTAGGGACCGGAAAAATTCGCGGATTCAATGACCTCTAGGATAGCCTCCATTATACTCTGCATTTCTCATGTAAACACGCGTGTTCATTGGGTACTAAATTGTGAGGCGTCTTCACTGGGTAGCTTGTGATTCTACGCTTCTTTGATCGATAGTCTCTTATTGGCCCAGAGAGTTCCAGTTAAACTGCGAGCCATTAGCAGAACCAGCAGAATTGTACACATGTTTGAATTTGAGCCTATCGCGAAATGAATCCGTGAATTTTTCCTGTCTCTAGTGATTCGATCCTTCTTTGGTTGAGGGTTTATAACTGGTTGAGATTCGTCCAGATGAACAGTAAGCCAATAGTAAAATTATCTAAGAGGTATATGTGTTTGAATTCTAGCCTATCACCGAATGACTCCGCGAATATTGCAGGTCTCTACTCATAACCTGATATTAAAATATAATAACCTTCTTAATTATCATTGACACCCAAATGTTCTTGGATTGATAACTGGGGATGTTCTCGGACTCTAGGTAAGGGGGAAACGCGCGCGTCCAGCACACGCGGCTGTAAACATTCGCTCGCTCGTGGTCTCCGTCTGCGGAGGACCGACCAACACGGTCGTTGTACCGGGTCGCACGAAGCGGGGAAGAAAACGTCTATCAGACTTTTCTAATGCGCTTTTCACAACTTCCCGGGGTCCCGGGCCGAAGCTCCAAGTTCACGTACCCGGTGCTAGACCAGCCCGGCGAGGGAGGGGGTGGGGGGAGAGAGAGTGAGAGAGAGAGAGGAGAGAGAGGAGAGATACGGAGTCATTGACCTTTCCTTTTTTTTTTTTTTGATAAGTCCCCCAACCGACGGCGGCCGAGATAACGGGAGGAATGAGGAGCCGGCATTTAATAAGTTTTATTGCCCGGCAATTAACAGAAACACTTTTTTTTTTTTGGGGCAGACGATGTTGGTGTCGTGCCCACCACCCAGTTACTTTGCCCATTTCCCCACATCGTGGAGCAGGCCTTCTGGAAATGACGACCAGATAACGGCTTCGTGTCGCGTGGGAGTGCTTTCTGATCCGCACGAAAATTCTCCGCGACGACAAGCGAACACGCCAGCGCTTCTTCTGTTTGTTCTGAATTGGTACCCGCTGAAACCTCCTTTGTTCTAACCATTTTATCTCTGAAAACTCTGCTTATTGCCGCTATTATACAGATGCTTCGAATTATAGCGTACCATTACCATAGATTGCCTGTAATATGATTTCTATACAGTGTTTCTTTTTGTGTTCTAAAGTGATACACTCAGAATTTCAACCTGTGAGATGGTTTGAAGCTGGACATTTAGTAAAAAAAAATTATTTCACAGTTACGAATTCAGTTTCATCCATAATATAGATAAATTAAATGTAATATCTATAAAAGTCAACATATTTTCATAGGTGTATGAAATTGACGAAAGAAAATGAAAAATGCTATGAAATATTTTTTTGTAACTTACCCATGCACTAACGGCCTGAAGTCGAAGCCTTAAGCGACTTCGGCCGCGGAGGTGAACTTCGGTGTTTTATTTCTACCTTGGATAAAAAATATCTCATCGTCAGCGAGTTTATTACAGTCGAATAGGCATACACAAAGCTTCAACTAAGCGAATCCATCGAAACTCTCTTTAAAATTCTACTTGATTTCACCAGGAAATTCACTATTCGTTTTTTTTGAAGCTTAAGTTTTGAGGCCTAGCTTCGTGTCCTATGTGAAGCTTTTCTTTTGTTGCAAAGCTTTAAAATTATGAAACCTATAAGATTCGCTCATGAAAATAGTTTTTTTGTTGTTGTATGTTTTGCTTGAAGGATTTTGGTTACTTCAAAATTCAAATAAGGTAAGTGCACCGAATATGGCCTAGCTAAGGTTTGGATGTGCCTACACACAAAACCAATGACGAAATTGGTGAATAATTTATGTGTGTTGTAGAGAAGTATATTGTGTACTCAAAAATTGTTATAAGATGTGTTTTGCAATGTGTATATTTTTTAACAATTGCATTTTGTGCGAATCTGTATTGTGGACATAATATGGCCTAGTGCTCCTTATATGGCCTATTAGACACACGATCGTGATTTAAGCAGAAAAAAGATTATTAAAGATTTACTTAGCTGTAAAAAATATTATTCACTTAAATAAATATATAATGGATTGAAACATTTTAATTTTATATATTGGAATATTGCTTATAGTGATGTTAAATGTTATTTCTATAATTTTTACTTAAATTTAATAAGAATTTCAACCATAATAACAGATAACATTCATTATTTTTGTAGCCTACACAAATTTTCTTGCTTCAAAATATGTAGAAATATACCTATTTCTTTACTTAAAATTTTAAAAAAATTCTAATTTGCATGATTCAAGAATAATATACAGGAATAGGTAATGACATTAGTGATTGTCACAAATTGTTTAACATGAATTGTCAACAACTGCTATTAAATCAAATTAACTAGCAAACCATTGATTAATTAAAAATATAAGTGTTCATGACATTATTATCGATGTTTAAAAATAAGTCTAATTTTATTTTTCACAATATGGACAAATAAACTCATCAGTGTTATCAGCCATAAGTCCTACACATTCTTCATGGAGATATTTCTCACAAAGCTTACATTTTCGCATGCCAATAACTCTCTCTTCTTTGCACTAAACACAGTACCATGACTCTTGTATTTGGTCGGCGACAGATGTTGAAGCTTTGGGCAATCGGTCTGTGCGTCTTCCAGCATCAAGCTTTCGCCCACCTGGCCTTGAGACATTTGCCTTCGTGAGAGAAGTTTTCCTTTTAGCACCAGGAGCTTCCTTTGAATGCTCTGTACTTGGTCTTGAAAATAGAGATTTTTTCAGGTGAATGGCATTGCAGTTTATAGATGATTTCCTCTTTGCTGCTCTTTAAATTTCTTTTTGAGGTGTTGGCAAGAAAGTTTTGAATGAATCACTTGTGCTGTTAACAGAGCTGCCATCGGTGTTATGTCTCCTCAGTACTTCCTGAACCAATTCCTCTTCTTCATCACATGGTAAAATAGGCACTCCTGAACACTCAGGTCGCTGGTTGGAGTTTTCTCGCTGTAACTCTACATGTTCTGGCCCACTATTAAAAAGGCTAGTTTTTTCGGTGACAGAGCTGGGTGCATATGCTTCATCAGGCAGAATGTCAGGATTAAATGGGTAAATCCCTGTAGCTCTGAAGCCTGACTTAATGTTGGACGGATTCATGCATTTGTCCCACACTCCAGTGAACAAAGATCCAAAGCGATGTTTTGTAATTGTCCTGTCGCCATGATTACTCCAGTATAACAACACAGCTTCATCCCAATAGTGCTCAAAAGCTCTGAACACTGACTTATCTAGAGGCTGGAGTTCATGTGTCGTATTTGCTGGAAGGCAGAAAAGAGTTATTTGGTACTGATCAGCCACATCAACAATTTCATAATCCAGATGGCTTTTAGCACCATCGAATATAATGATGCATGGCCCTGGTGTTTTAAATCTACTGAAATGATGTATCCAGCTTACAAATGCCTTCGTTGTCATACTAACTCGTGGTGTCATCTGGCAGACAGAGCTTGGAGGTAAATTATCTACATATTCTGGCTTCATACGGACACCTTTGAACAGTATCATGGGGGGCACAGCAGAACCCAATGCGTTGCCACAAGTAACAATGGAAACACTTTCTCCATGCTCTTTAGCAACAATGTGTACCCGTTTACTTCCTGTTTTGGCATACACGTAAGGTTGTTTGTGCAGACTTAACCTACGCCCCTTTACGTCGACGTTATATATACTCTCAGGTTTCCCCATTAGATTTTTAGAGATTAATAGTTCTTTCAGTTTCTTGTAATAGACTGACAAAATAAACTTGTTGACCTTTTGTGCTCTTGCTGGGTTGAGGTTTTGAGCCGTACATTTAGCAATATTTTTATTTCTTTCCAGAAACCCCTTGAGCCATTTCCGTCCAGCAAGGCCTTTTTGAATAGAAAACATATTCTTGATATTGTTGGTTGTACAGTATCGGTAAACACAAAGTCTGATAGCTGTTGCTGTTTAAGGATATCCAGTGTTTGCCAATTGTATTATACGTCCACACAAATCCTGCTCTTGTTCATTGTTATGAATGCTTCTTCTACCAAGTTTTGATTTAAATGTTTTACCTTCATCGATATATCGGCGTAAAGTCCGACGTGGAACAGCAAATCTTTCTGATGCGACATACTATGTTGATAGTGTGTTCGACTTGATCGCTTCAACAGCATGTTGCAAGTCTTTCTCTGTCCACTGAGCACGTTTAAGACAAGGACCCATCGCCTAAAACATAGAAAAATTCATACAAATAAATACATAGTAAAAAATCGAAACACAGATTTTATGTTCCTAATATGGCCTACATTACCCTAATATGGCCTACACAAACCATATTAGGACACCTTACATTTAATTAAATAACCACATTGAAGTTATGTTTTTAGTAAAATGAAAGCATATTTCATTATACCATCTTAAAGAGTATACAATTCTTAACATTTTAAAGTAAAGTTAAATATTGTATGACTTACGTGTAAGAAACAATTTATTCTTTCATTACGTTAGTAAATAAGATGGCTTCGTCAACCAACTTCTAAAAACACAATAAGAACGTCCTGTAGCGAGTCATTGTGCCCGTGGCACTTTATCTTGCTGTTAGTTGGAAGCATTCGATACTATCTGCTGTACAGTGGTGCTACCTGCTGGATTTTTCTAACTAAATATTTTTTCTGTAAATAGGCCATATTAGGGAAACAGGCCATATTCTGTGCACTTACCTTAGTTGCTCTCCGTTTGTTTTTATGGATGTTTTTATTGATGTTTTTATTGAATGATGTAAATACATAGCAAACAAAAAGTTAATCACTTAATCAGTTCGATCTTAAAAACATACAATTTTTCTTCTTCTATCCTGTATTATATAAAACAAAGTAAAATAGAGATTCGTCGATAACAGTATTCGCAATTCGATTCGACGTCGCAAATATTTTAAACATTCAATTTGATATTCGCGTCGCACAAAAAATTAGTATTCACAAAGTACTACAGACGAATAAAATTAACACAACACGGAAACTGGGGAAAAGTCGCCCATGGCCTGTGGTGAAGAACCATTTAATTGTTTATCTGGAGTCAATTCATGGACACAATAGGAAACCGATGTACGATTGGCTGGTCCGCGTTTCGAACCCCGTTCCTTTAGGAGGAGAGTGCAGTGCGTTACCACTGCGCCCCACCTTACTCCGTAGCTCGGTCTTGGACAATAAATTTTTTTGAACACTGCGAAACAAATACACGAAGTTGATTCAAACAAATGTTTTGATTTAAGACTTCTTGCGGACATAACGACATGGCTGCTTGCAACGTACGTCGTAATAACCTCAATAACAGACAAAGAAGAAGAATTTTTATAAAACAGACGAATGTGCAAACATATAGAAAGCAAGCCAAATTCAGCCGATGTCGTAAAACTTACCGTTCAATTCCCTCTCCCCTCCCCTCAAATTCACACCCAACATTGGTAGGCCCATTTTAACCAGGCTGCCATTTTTTTTTTTCACCTCTTGTGACAGATGAATTTTTCGGCGACGTAAACATTACCGGAACAGCGGGGCATGGCGAAGTTCATAGAGACAAAGGGAAACGTTAAAGTATTAACTGTTTACCCAATCCTAACAAGATGGGCAGTATTTTGTGAAAATTCCTTGTTGAAAATAAGGTCTTAAGCAGGGGTTTTTTTTTTTTTTACTTTCGGTGGAAGTAAATTCAATGGTATTATCTTTTAGTAAAAACCATATTTACCCCTTTTCATCTCTTTAGGGAGCCGAGAGGACGGAATTTTCAAATTATACCAAAAAAAAATTGTATCTAAATCCGTTCAGTTGTTTTTGAGCGATGTCATAACAAACAGAAAAAAGAAAAGAAAAAAGAAAAAGTTTATTTTTGAGTTATAAATAATGTAAAGAAAATTCTCTAAAATTCTAAATCTTTAACCAATGAATTATCGAATCACGAACCACTTAATAAAGACCTCCCTTGATTGAGTAGACAAGACAATTGTCCTGGGATGTAGAGTCCATAGCAGAGGTAATTGAACACGCAAATTTTTGCAGTCCCTACAGATAGCATTTTAAGCTATGTATAGCATCACGCCTGCACCTAAATAACATTTAAATCAAGCTGGCATAAGCTTGGATTAAGCTGGACACAAACGTCAAGCTTTACATTAAAACTAAAAATCAAATTTCTAAAAGATCAGCTGGAACTGTTTTTATTCTAAACTCCATTATCAGAGGCTCTAAGCAGATTTTAGCACCTGTTTTAACTCAGATTTTCAATAAAAGTCTGTCTACTGGCATTTATCCATTACTATAGAAACAAGCTATGTGAAAAACACTTAGTTACAAATTACACATCAATTTGACTTTAATGTGAGTTTACTGAATTTTTTACATATCATTCATTTATATAAATTCATAATTTCCATTTAATTTTAGACACGAATTTTTCTCATGTAAACCGACGATAGCAAATTTATTTGTATTTGTAATTTACATCTAAGAGATATATTATCATATGGGCAGGTTGATGCAGTTTATTTTGAATAAGCTTTTGACACATTGTCATGATACGTAAACTTCTATTATCGTTGAAATATTTGTGCAATGGGAGTGCATGCATGACTTGATGTAGGCTTTTGGACATACGCCATTGCTATGCTCATGTATGTCTGTAGAAGAAAACTACAAAAAACACAAATGACAAAAACACAAATTAAGCAAAAAATTGCTGTTGTCAGGATATAAACACCACACAATACTCCACAACAGGAATATGGTTAACAAACAAAGAAAAACAAAAAAAATAGACTAACAGAAACGAAAAAAAAAACACAAATGACGACAGCATAAAAATACCGAACCCAAAAAATTCAGCACAACAGTTGAAACTAGACAAAAACACAGCAAAACGAAAAGACGAAACAAACAAAATAGTTTTCCAAAAATAGAAGAGAACGAAAAAAAACCCCCACAAATGATGACAGCACAAAAATGTTGAACCCAAAAAAATTCAGCACAACAGTCAAAACGAGACAAAAACACTACAAAACGAAAAGACGAAACAAACACAACAGTTTTGACCATTTACCATATTCCTGTTGTGGAGTATTGTGTGGTGTTTATATCCTGACAACAGCAATTTTTTGCTTAATTTTTGTTTTTGTCATTTGTGTTTTTTGTAGTTTTCTTCTACAGACATACATGAGCATAGCAATAGCGTGTGTCCAAAAGCCTACATCAAGACGTTAACTTCTAAGCTTGCAGCAAGCTTGTGAATGTAAGTATGTGTCGTGGTTATCAAAGTCAAGCTCAAATCAAGTTTGGCATGGCAAAGTTTGCACAGAAAGTCGAATTCAAGTCACTCTGCAATTCAAGTCGTTCTGCGTATGGACCTGTAAAATTCATGTTATAATCGGGTACCTAGATAATCTCAACCCACGCATACGGCAATAACAAATTCTGGGTGTACTTTGACTGCTGCCACTTCATTAGGGGCAGGCATTTTTCGCGATAAAAATCTGAACGCCCATTAGACTGCGCCCGCGCTAACCGTGTATTCCTTGTAATTGGCCGTCAACTGTAAGAGGAGCCATTGCGTTATTTTTTGACCAGGCCATTCAGAAAGCGTTTATTTCGGCACTGAATTACTATGGTTGGTGTGCTGACGTTAAACATGTTCCTGAAATAAAATCGACCAATCACGTAACACGGATGATGGATAGTATTTCAACTCTTAGACAGTCTCGAAATCTTTTCGCGGATAAAAAAACATGCCTCTACAATTCTTACCTGTCATCCGGATCGCATGGGGTTGTATCACTTGAATTTTGTAATATTGTTGTTAGTTTTTTGGTTTTCGGGGCAGGTCAAACCCACCTACGGTCCAACGAAAACCCAAATGAAATTGACATTGGTAGGCTTACTAATGTCTCTCCAAATAATAATAATAATAATAATAACGCAAAATTTTTGCAAGATCCTATATAATAGTAGGAAACTGGAAAAAATTCGCGGATTCATTTCAAGATGGGCAAAAATTCAAGCTGCTTTTGCCATCGGTTCACCGTTCATCTGGACGAACTCTGGGCCAGTGAGAAAGCCTCAACCCAAAGAAGTATCGAATCACGGGCAACCATTTGAATCCGACTGACTAGTCAGCGGCCTCCCGAGTGCGCGTAGGGGACTTCGCAGACCATCCTGAAAGTCATGGGAGTCGCGAATGTTCCCAGTGCCTATCTGCGAGGGAATGTTCTGCCGACGCGACGGTGCAGGCAAGCGACGGGAGACAGGCGAAATGTTCGGCGAGAAGAGCCGACAGCGGGGTCTGCGGGCCGGGCGATGGTCGATAGGCCGTCAAAGGCGCCGACCGCAGGAGTGGGCTCAGGTCCAGCAGCAGTCCTTGCCAGGATTCGGGTCGGCGGAACCTCCGTTTGGTGGCGAAGGAGAGGGAAGTTCTGGGGAACATAAAATGAACGAGTAACGGTGACAAAAATATTGCAGGCAGCGGAAGCTGGGTGAAGCGTAAAAAAAAATATCATTGGGCAATAGTTTTACGCTCAAGCGTTTAGATAAAAAGAAAAGAAAACAGTACTACGTTTCCAGTGTCTAGTTTCTGCAACTCTGTTACAGTATTGAGTGAAGACCAGCTCGCTTTGCAAATGCTAAACAGCCACCACTACTCACAATAGTTAAATCTTTAAAACAAACCCGAATACCACTTACACGAAGGAAACACACACATATAAATAATGGCTTCTAAAAAAGTCATGTCAATATCTGCCCTTAAAAATATTTTGTGGTGGCCCGCAAAATTGATGTTATTATTTGGAGAAAGCTGAAAAAAAAACAATATTACAAAATTGAACTGCGTTCTCGTTAGACCTTTGGTAGTTTTTCTTTGTCACGCCCCAAAGGACACAAAACTAATAACATCATCACAAAATTCAAATGACCCAGTTACATGAAAATCCGGCCGGATGTGACAGCAGCCAATAGAAAAAAAATGTTTTCAATACAAGTATGTGAAGTTCATCCTGGTACCAGAAAATAAAGCGAATTTTGCACGTCTAATCATATTAGTGACAACATTTTAAAGTCACGAAAAATTATTTTTGTAGCTAACGTTAATCTGAATAAGTATTTATTTATTGACACAATTTCATTTTCTGTGGCTTCAAATATGTTTTTAGTGTAATAATAAATATTTGTCAAAATGCTTTATAATACAGAATTTTATTTCTTAAGAAAATAATATTAGGTTGGAAAATAAGAAGTTTATAGAGATTAATTAATTTAGAAATCACATTTAGCCATAAACTATACACTGTTCTCTACACGCTGAGGATATATAAGTTATTTCGTGTCTCCGGTAACCGTGAGCGCAGACGTAACAGACCCGTGGCTTGCTACCTCTGAGTTGGCTGTCACTAGTTCACCCATTAGTAGAGACCGGAAAAATTCGCGAGTTCAATGACATCCAGGATAAACTCTACAACACTCTAAACACTCGGGCAAATGCCACCTGTTCATTGGCTGCTGACTTGTAAGTCATCTCGACTGAGTGTCTGTGATTCGACACTTCTTTGAGCGAGGGTCTCTAATTGGCCCTCATTAATAACAGTGAACCAGTGGTAGAAGCAGCGCTAAGGTATAATTATTTGAATTGTAGCATATCACGAAATGAATCCGCGAATTTTGCAGGTCTCTACCCATTAGTCAATAGAATGGGTGTACGAGGTGTGATCAACAAATTCCGTGAATGATATGTTTTATCAGAAACTTCTGACGCTAAATATATTTGAAGTAATAAGCCAGTGACCCTGATCCCTTGAGATAATCGGTGTCAAGTAGTGACTTGTGAGTGACGTCGTGTTTACCGTGTCTGTCTTTCTGACCGCAGAAATTTCGCAGATATAGCTATATCTGGTTTCAGGGTAGAATTCAAACTAATAGGTGGAGCTCAACCCATTTTTTTTCTTTCCCATTGGTTGATTTCTCAGCGAGAACAATTTTTATCCTGGGTTAGTTGGCACTACCTGATTCTCTTACTTCTCTCCTAGCTGGGCATCGTTGAGGGGTGTGTCCAAATAACTGCGCTCAAATCATGAACACAGTGCGAGAGTGTGAAGGTTTGCATTATAACTTGCGATTAAATAAATGCGTTAAATTTCTGCATCTCTAACCATGGATCTGGAACAATGCGTTAACATTTAGTTTTTTTTTTTGGTGTGAAATAGAGACAAGAATGAGCTTATAGTTTAAAAAACTTTTAAATCCCGATTTTATTGTTGAATGAAATTAAAAAAAATTAAATTTAAGTATTTTGTCTTACAGCCAAATAATGTCGTACGACTCTATATATCTATCTACAAGCGTGGGGTACTCTCTTTTTTCATTCTAGTTATGACTCGATCCCAAAATTAGTGATAGAAAATTTAAGACAAATGGTATCAAGAACCCCCTGGGCGTTGATCAGGGGGGGGGGGGGGGGGGCAGGAGGGCCCGGGCCTCACACTTGCAAAACCGTGACTTGAAACGTGTTTGATGTCAAAACTATGTCTTATGGAAAACACTCTGTATATTTTAAAGTTTTCTTCTTATTGCATGCATATAGGCCAAAATATGGGCTGTGTGCATACGGGCATCGCATCCAGATATGAAGTATCGGTTAACGTGCAAAATTCTCGGTTTATAAATCATCCCGCCCCCCGTAAATTTCCTGGGCCCCACTGGCGAATCCTACAGATTTGCGCCCCTGAAGCACCTCACTACTAATTTTTAAGTTTATTATTGTTATTAAGTTCATATATTCATTTTCGTAATACTGCATCCTAAAATTTTCGTATTGACTATATCCTAAAATATATAATGAAAAAATCTATTAAAAATCATATTGTTATTACTGATGGAAATTTTAAGACAGAATATATCAAGCTTCTGATCTGGGAATCTTTTCGTGAAAGTTAAGTGGCCTTACTCATGACCCATTAGACGGCGAAGGGCTGCAGAAGTGTCTGGTAGCGGGCCACTAGGCCGCAGTGGATCGGATAACGGTGCGAGAATGGAAAGGCGTTTCTTTATAGCAAGTTCCCTTCCAAGCTATTAAACTAACTTCTAGCATTGTTCTTAGGAGCATGTATTTTTCGCGAAGGTTTTCTAGACCTTCGCGAAGTAGTAGCATCGTCTGTGTTTCGTGATTGGTCGAGTTTATTTCAGGTGCATGTCTACTGTGAGCACACCAATCATAGTCATCCAGTAGGCCTACGGAAGCAAACACGTCCTGAATGGCCCGGTCAATGGGGGAACAATCGCTACCACCGGCATATCATATTGCAGTCCAATGAGCGATAGAATCATTTTGAGAAGGAATAAAAAACCCTAATGTTGAGGAATGCAAACGGTGGGACACTCGATTTTTCCGAGGCGAGAAGAAGCTTAGCATGTTATCGTTATATGGCACACTCGCATATTTTCTCTTTTGCATTCCTTATCACTTGTAAACTTTCGCATTTGCATAGTTCCGTACTTCCGCACTCGCATATTTTGCACAACTGGGTATTTGCAAACTTGCGCACAATTGCACACATTCTTTTCCATTATTATTCCTCTAGCCGTGAAGTTCGACTCCTAACCAGTGTAGCTGCCACACACACAAAATGGTTTTTTTTTTTTTTTTTTGCTGGTTGAAAACGGTAGCTCGTTTTTTTTTTCCTAACCTAAGTTAAAACTAAGTGTGTAAGGAAGGGGTCTAGGTAGGGAAGACTCTAAGTGCGTCTCAGGGCAAGCCCTATACGCTCTAAACATGCGGGTTTTTAACCATGCAGAAAAGGTCACGTGCATCATGTGCTAGGAGGGGATTGGCCAGCCATGGCAGACGTTTTCGCCATGACTAACTCCCCTCACTCTTAATTCTAGACTAAAACTAGATAAGTTGGGCCCAGGTAAAACCTCCATAGACAGAGGGAAAACCCTGGGCACATACATGCGGGATGCAAAGGTCATGCATTATTACAAGCAGGTGGATTACAGGAATAGAAGGATGGTCCTGGAAGAAGAGTGGGGCGTGGTAGAAGTTCTACTATGCAAGGGTGGGGCACTTGGACTTTTAGTCCGCATTGGTTTGGTCAGGTCTGGTCATTTTGGGGGCGGCTTATGCCGTTTCCCGTCGTGCTGCCAGTTAGCACTCATTGTGGCTGTGTAATATGATCGTGTAAGTGGGGCGGTCGCGAACTGTGGCGTCGGACTAGACTCCAGAGTGGTGACATAGCTTCAGGTCGACCTGTCGCCAGTAAAAGGCTGTCGGTCAGTTAGAGAAATTGTCACCATCTGTCATTGAAAAGTCCTAGCTGCAGTACTACGCTGTGTGAGCTGCGGTCGCGAGCAGGGCATCGAGCCAGACTCCAGAATGGTGACATAGCTTCAGGTCGACCTGTTGCCAGCAAAAGGCAGTCGGTCAGTTAGAGAAATTGCCACCTTCTGTCATTGAAAGACTCTAGCCTAGCATCTACGCTATTAATCTTCGAAGGATAATTTACTTATTCCATTAGGGCCCCGCTGGGCCAAAGCACGACTATTTGATTCGCCTGATAGTTTGTGTTGTGCAGTGTGTAGTGGGATGATGTGTGCTTATATATAATTGGGGCCTAATATTAACTTAACTTAATATTAACTTAATGTACGTGAGCTGCCAGCTTGTGTGCGTACGCTCCGCGCGCGTGTTCTCGCGCTCGGAGCAGGGGGAGGGGGCGCGCTGATTGGTCCGCGGGCTGCCGGCCAATCAGAGAGCAGTCCCGCCGCGTCCGCGTCTACGGCGGGCGGTGTGACAGGATAGATTTTGGGCGTTTATATTTCTCATTAATGTCTGGATCATAATTTCCTAATGTAGAAATATGTGGATTTAAACTATTTGCGCATTTATCGTAAAAAGTTTGTGTAGTTCTGATGTAGAAGTCTTGTAAGGTTTCCGACTTCGTTTCACGATGCAAGGCTGCTACAGCACAATACACTGGGGCGTCTGTAACTGCCCGAATACATTTGTTTTGTACTCGTTGTAGCTTTATTAAGTGCGATTTCGCAGCAGTTGCCCATACTGGGGCTGCGTACGTAATTATGGGGCGAATGAGTGCTTTGTAGAGCAGCAGACCATTTTTTACTGTGCCTCCACATCGCCTACTCATGACTGGATATAGTGAGCTCATTCTAGCATGGGCTTGAGCCCGCTTGGCGTCAATATGATGGCGCCAGAGCAGTTTCCTGTCCATGTGTACGCCTAGGTATTTTACTACGTCCTTGTGAGGGATTTGTTCGTTGAACAAATGTATGGGTGGCCTGCGTTCTACAGGCGGAAGGTTTTTGCGGGTAAACACAATAGCCTCTGACTTAGCTGTGTTTACTTTTATTCGCCAGGATGTGCACCATTGCTGGTACACAGCTAATGCATCCTGGAGTCTGGCCGTGGCCAGCTGGAGGCAGTGGCGTAGCGTGCCATCTCGGCGCCTGGGGCGGGAGACCCATTTTGCCGCCCCCATTCTATAGGTGCTTAATTAAAATTAAATTTCACATGCAATGAGGTACCTTTTATTGAAGTTAAAATAGGATGAGCGGTTTTACAAGCGGATTCTACGGGCCTTATGAGCAGCGAAGTCAGAAATAACTTTGTCAAAATCAATATTAGCAGCCAATTCTTGTTCAATCGACAATATAGCCAAGTTTGATAGTCTAGCGGAGCTCATAGTAGATCTGAGGTAATTTTTTATTAGCTTCAACTTCGAAAAACTTCTCTCACAACTTGCAACACTAATCGCCAAAGTCAAATATATACGAATCAAGATGACTATATTTGGAACCGAAATTCCGAGATTCAGTTTTTGAATGAACTGGAGGAGCTCCAGTGGTCCTTTACCACTTATATCTTCCTCTGATTCAGAACAGGCAACAACAACAAACTGCTGAAGACGCTTCCGCTCCATCTGAAACTCGTCCTTGTCGATGTCTTCTAATACATGGGAAAGATCACACTCGAACTTGCTGTCCAAAAGTTTCGCTGGCATCAAAAATCCGAACTTGTCCGATATTTCTTGAATTTGCTGGAATCGAGTCGTCATTTCTTGAATGATCTTGTCGAATGATGCGATAATCTCGCGACGGATTTCCTGTTCGTGAGACAAAGCTGCATCTTCAGAAGATTCATCGCCATGCATGCGTTTTTTCCTGCGAATTCTTCTCGTTTTGAGTTCGATTCCGAGTTTTTCGCAGAGAGTCTTAGCAAAGTCAATTGCTTCTTGCACGAAACGGTCTCTACTTTCCACTAAGAGGGTTTTCAAAGCGCAGAGTTTCTGAGCACACTTATCCACACTTAGTCCTCGTTGCTGCAGGTAAATCTGTGCGTCATCTACTTCAGGTAGCACTGCAGCCCAAAAGCCAAGAAAAGTTAGGAAGTTAAATGACTGCATGGCTGTCAGGAGAAGACTGGCTCCCGATCTTGTTTCGGAAGTTTGAGATGAATCTGTTAATTGTTCCAGTACTTCAAGAACTTGATGTAAGTTTTTGGACATACGCCATTGCTAAGAACTTTTTCTGTTGAAGAAAAACTAATAAATAAAATAAATAAATAAAAATAAAAATACGCAGTCGCACCTGTGTTTCCGTACCATGTGCGTCTCTGCCTGAGGACGGGAGCAGATAGCAGTTCCCGAAACGTCGCTTGTTTCTGTTTAGGTAAAACTATTGTATTTGTTTGTTTTTTCGTTTTGTCATGTTTTTTGTCTCGCTTCAACTGTTGTGCTGAATTATTTTGGGTTTCAATATTTTTGTGTTGTCATCATTTGTAGGGATTTTTTCGTTCTCTTAGTACATTTTTCTTTGTTTTTTCTTTGTTTGCTGACCATATTCCTGTTTAGGAATATTTTGTGGTGTTCATATCCTTGTTGACAACAGCAATTGTTTGCTTAATTTTGTGTGTTTTTTGTATCTTTTTTTGAGTATTTTTATTTTTATTTTTATTTATTTATTTTATTTATTAGTTTTTCTTCAACAGAAAAAGTTCTTAGCAATGGCGTATGTCCAAAAACTTACATCAAGTCATGCACTCCCATTGCACAAATCTTTTAAAGATAACTTCAAGAACTACCTCAAACTTATTTTTAAGCATCTTGACAGCTACATTTCTAGCGCTCCAGCGCGTTTCAGTGACTCGTTTTACTGCTTGACCTGTGACGGCAACCAAAGCGTTCCATCGAACAGTTGATGCGGAAAAGAAGGCAAACAGCTTCTCCAGAGTTCCAAAAAACGTCACGGAATCCACTGATTCAGAAGCAGCGTGTACCCCAGCCAAGTTTAGTGAGTGGTTTGTGCATGCAACGAATATAGCTTTCGGATTCAGTGCTTTAATCCGGGCTTGAACTCCATTGTGGATCCCTGACATTGTGGCAGCATTGTCATAAGCCTGTCCTCTCAGATTCTGTATGTCCAGTCCGTCTGATGTTATCTTCGCGATTATATCGTTGCTGAGATCTTCTGCATTTTTTCCTTTTGGTTCGAAGAAGTCAATGAAAGATTCTACCACTGCGACTTTTTCTCCTTCGATATGTACGTATCGCAGAACTTGGCTCATTTGGTCATTGTGGGAGATGTCTGGTGTACTGTCGAAGATTACGCAATAATATTTAGCTTCTTGAATACGACGGATGATGGTGGATCGAACTTGCTGTCCCAGTAAGTTTATAAATTCATTCTGGGTTTCTGGAGATAGATACGAAACTGAGACTCTTGCTCCCAGCTTTATCTTTGTCAGGTGTTCCATTAGAAGAGGGTCGTATTTAGCTAGGAGGTGCACTAACTCCAGAAAGTTCCCGCGATTGCCACTATCATCTCCCCGAATGTCTTCTCGATGTCCTCTGAAGGCCAGATTCTGTTTGGCTAAGAACTGGATAATATTTAGCAACCTGTACAGTACATCCCTCCACTTCTTCTCCTCACTTTCGAAAACTTCTTGTTGTTTCTGATCGATGGTTGCTTTACAGTTCAGGCGAACATCCAACTCCTTCCATTTCAAGAAGCTCTGTTCATGGCCCAGGCTATTTTCATGGTCTCCTATTCTTGGATTTAGCTTCCACCATTTGTTGAATCCTTCTTCAGATGCGAAGTTAGAGCCTGAATTGCCAAACAGCTTGCAAGAAAAACAATACAAGGATTGCTTCAAAGGCGAGTACACCATCCATGTTCGGAGAACCTTTTCGCCGTTAGATAATGGTTTGTAGAACTACTCTTTGGATAGTTTTCGGGTACCGCCTTTCATTGAAGTCCCTGAGCGAACAACATCGGCAAATTTGGAATCGATGTGCTGTACTGAGTCAGATCCGCGACGTACTAGAAGCGTTCTTACTTCGTCGGTCATAGGAGAAGTCCAGCAACCTACATCGTCGAGATTCACATCTTTGATTTTGGCAGGAGCAGAAGGCACGATTTCAATTATGTCTTCTTTGGCAACATTCACTTTTTCTGCAGGCTTATGACTAGATGCTTGAGGTACTTTTGATGAGTCGACTTCGTCTTGACCCTGCTCTGTGGTGGGACCAGAACTACTTCCAACTGCGACGGCAGGTACGTCTTCTTCTTGTACCTGTAAAATAAGTTATGTATTCCCATGAATATTGGCCGGAGGACACGTTCGAATTTCAAATAAGTATTTTATCTATCACAAAACAAAAGTGGTTTTGGTGACGGCGCGGTTTGCCAGGTTTATAGGAAAATTTACAAACAAAATTGATTTTGTATGGCAGCTACCATTTTTAGAGTTTCCGGGTAAAAACTGACTGAGTAAGCCATGTTATAGATGTTATTAAAAGATAAAATGACGAGAAATTTGAGAAAAATCGTTGGCGCCATTTTTGAGCTAAATGAAAAATTATGTTTTCTTTGTATGACAGGTACCATAAAAATCAAGTTATCCAAAAACAAAAAAAAAAACAAAAATATTCCTAGACTACTACCTGATTTACAAAACATCCCCTATTGAAGTTTTAAATTCAGGTAGCAGGACAAAATTCAGTCGTAAACTTAAAAAGATGTACCTTAACTCAATGTAATTTATGTTAATATACTCCATACTTTTTAAACAATTATCAATGTTCAAACAGCTATTAGAGCAATTTTAAGTGTATTATAAAATAAGATTTAATGAACGAGTGTGACTCCGTACTCGCAGACAAACCTAGGTGAATAGGTTTTGCGAGACTAATGTAAGAAATATTGTAACTTTTGTAAACAATAAATAAATAATAATAATAAATAACTGGAGTAATGCTAGGCCATGCATGATTCTAGATGGAGGAATCATATACCTACTTACACTGGAATCACTTCCGCTGCTGCAGGATGCCACCGAAGACGTTAACGTGGCTTTCGAACCAGAAATGGAACTAAAATATTTCAGTAATGCACCTTGAGACTTCTTCGCATCTGCTTCTTTCTTAGCCTTTTTTTTGCGGAATCACGCACCGCTTTCTTTGACTCTTTTCATTTTCAAAAACTAGTTCAAAGATTGGGTAAAGTTCTAAATGTTTAGTTTTAGAAGATTCAACAGTATTGTTACGATTTCCCTGCGGGTTCGTAAAGGATAGCCCAATTAAAAGATTTTATTTCACACACACAGTTTTACTTATTACCACTACTTGTCACTTACAAATAATCTTCTAAATTAGCAAATAATTAATTAAACTTAAATAAATGTCAATTCCGCAGTCACTCGTTCAACACACCTCGCTGGGTCGCAACTCTGGCGCAACTCTCGCCGCAGCACCCCTCGTGGGTCTCCGCCGCGGGACTCCGTCGCCGCACTCCGCCGCCGCTGTCACACCCTTCGCCGAGATCCCACACGACGACTCGCTCGCAACTTCCACTCGGGACTCCGCCGCGCCCGCAACTCTATCGCCCGGAAACTCCCGACTCCACTGAACTCACTCACTCCCTGCCCTGGAACCTTCGTCCAAGGACTTCGCCACTCTGCCGCACCCGCGGCACTATCGCCCGGAAACTCCGCCGCGGGAGAACTCACTCAGTCACCGACTGACTGACTCGAAGGTCGGCCCAACCTCCTAATATAGCCCTTGGGTTCCCGTCCAGAACAATCGGGCATGTCTCCGAGATATCGCGCGACCTTCGCCGTCGAAATGTCCAGAAACGCGTCGTGAGTCCTGGCGAAGGACGTGGCGGCTGCTCAAAGAATGCCGATAAACGCAACAGCATCGGGTTCCCACAAAATGCGCCGATAAACATGTCTTGAGTCCTTTTATGCCGCAGTGCGGCCTTTTTTAAGTAACTCGATCTGAGGCAGATGCGCGCTGCGACGGTCAGGATGTTGCGAGATAGTATGACACGAGATACCAGGGAGATGATGCGGGTGGAAGGGGGCGCAGACAGGCCTAACGAGCGCGGCGACGCCAAGCACTGCAGCCAAGCGCGATCGTAACAGTATTTAAAAGATCGAAACACAATCAAAATGACTTTCGTTCCGTATCCGAAACTCTCGCGAAACAAACATACGAGTAAAGCGTGATTGCGTAACGGTATTTCACGATGCACTAAAACAAACAAAGATCAGTACTGTAGCATGTGTGCTACAGCTGCTACCTTTGATAATGTTTATGTTGGCAGAAATGGTTAACGTATTTTATTAATCTTTCGGATGCCCTGGTAATACGAGTTATTTTGGATTTAAGTTTGTTATATGTTGTTTTAAAAAAGAAATTTGTAATTCTTGTTTAGTCTTATTATTTTTAAGTTTAAGATTTTAAGTTATTAAATTGGTCTGGAAAGTTCGAGGACACTACCGAATATGTTGGTAATCGCTGCGCTAGACGGCGCGCGAGCAGAACAGCTGATTGTGTGACGTCAGGTGAGACGGGCGAGCGGAGTCGCCTGGTAGGCCCAGGCGGGTGCGCACGTGAAGTAAAACGCGGGTTGGCCATGGTGATGGTTCCACATCAAAGTAACTGTATACGAGTGTTCCTTTTTGAATATGAACGGGGTTCATTTATATAATTTAGAACGCTTTGGTACGATGAACGCGAGTGGTTGGTGAGGCGTGTGTGAATATCGCGAGGATTTTCCAAGGATGAATTATGTGCGCCGAAATAAACTCCAAGACGGTATGGCGAAGGATTCGTCATATCCGTACAATTACCTGCAGCTACGGTAACGTATAATGGCAAGGGTTTGCCATTAAAAACACTCGTGAGCAAACGAGTGTATTTGGTGACCGGACATCACGACGTCAAAAAGCAAGTAAGTGCCAGCCGTGCCACCGCCCCGTTCACCCCTTTGACCCCTGGTGCGAAACTATAATTTGTGGATTTTTGGGATTTAAATTAACGGACTAATAAAACTGAAACAGGGATTTTACGTTCAGCGTGTTTCACCCAATCCCTGCCAGACCTAGAAGAAAAAAGGCGTCGACCGTTAGAAAATGACTTAACTGAGAGGGGCTTGTAAACCCATAATTTGTAATTTGCTAAATTTTTGGTATATTTATTTGCATGTTAAGGTGTGTCCATTTTTTGCTAGATTTCGCCTATGTTAATTGGTATTTACAGCGGTGATACGCCCGGTGCGTATCTATATTTGTATTTGTATTTGTATTAATATGTTCTTATATATTTTAAATGCCTTTTTGGTAATTATATTAAATTTTCGGAGCTCCGAAGTATATGATCAAATTATAATTTTTGGGGGGAATTGTTAAAGTATTTTTTTAGTATTATTATATAGCTATTTTTATAAGTAGTAATAGGGTATGTATTTTATGATGGATGCGCCGATTTGTGATGAAACGATTTTATGATATATATATTTATTAAATGTTGTCATATAAATTTTGCGTCTTTTTAACTTGCTGCCTCCTCTCACTGTTCGCAACCTTATTAGTATTTTTTAAGCCTGCTATTAGTTTGGGTTTTAATATTTTTTTGGGTTTACCTGCGCTCGCGGTACGGGGCTATATATGAGTTTTACTGTGTCCCGGTTTGCGGAAGTTGTTTGGTTTGCCCTGGGTTAAGGTCAAACTTTACAGTACAATGCGTAGTACTAAATTCAATGAGTGCGAAAGAGAGGCATCGACACGGGCCGACGCGTGAAACAAAATATTTTGTATGAGTAATGAACATAATAAGGAGTGCCGCTCAACTCAGCTCGCACGGCGTGATGCGATGTTGCCGTTCGTATGTAAACAAACAAACATTATAAGAGCTCTGTCAGTGATTTCGCAGTTTTTCTTTTAAATAAATATTAAAAAATAGTTGGTGCGCAAAATGTTAGATAAAAATGGAACATTAAAGTGTGTCTGACACATGTAATGAATGAATCATAGATCAGATCTCAACCCGCTTCACCGGCGACCCGCCCCCGCGGGCTGCCGCCCGGGGCGGGCCGCCCCCTCCGCCCCACCCACGCTACGCCACTGGCTGGAGGTTATATGATCTACTGTAAAGTATAGTATCATCTGCATAGCAACCTATCTTTACTAGTCGGTGTTCAGGGCGTGGTAAGTCATATGTATATATGTTGAATAGGACAGGGCCAAGAATACTGCCTTGTGGTACGCCAGCTCTTATTTGTTTAATATCAGACAGAGCTCCTTCAGTTGACACTCTGAAGGTTCTGTCTGCGAGGTAGGACGCGACTAGCTTAATATAGCAGTCGGGGAAATTAGTTTGAAATAATTTGTAGATCAGCCCCGCATGAAATACCCTGTCGAAGGCTTTTTCTACGTCTAAAAACGTCGCAACTACATAGTTTTGAGCGTTAAATGCGCTAGTGATCTCTTCTGTGAGACGAACTAATTGATGTACTGTCGAATGGGTACTTCGGAAACCGAATTGCTCGTCCGGCAGTAAGTTGTGATCGTGTATGTGTTTGTTAAGCCTGGATAGTAGGATTTTTTCCGCGACTTTCGACACAGTGCTTAGTAGGCTTATTGGCCTGTAATTCTGAGGCAGGGTTTTGTCTTTCCCTGGCTAACGGTAGCTCGTTCACCCAAGCGGAAGTAACGAATGGCGGTTGGCGAATACTCGGAAGGGAAGAAATACCCATTATGTGTGGCCCACTCACTATTCGGTTAAGAAGGGGAGGTGAGGTGGAGGGGTAGGGCTAGCTCCTGTAAGAGGAGGGGGGCGGATCACCGTCTGCATTCCTCATCGCCCATTAGTCGGCGGAGGGCGGCAGATGTGTCTGGCAGCGGGCCCCGGGGCGGGCTGGAACAGGACAGGGCTCGGGGAAGGGAGAGCGGGGGTTGGAATTGAAGAGCGGAGCAGGAGGGGGGAGGGGTAGGCTAGAAGCCTTCCCTATTTCTCCCGGGGCCAATCCCTTCCCGGGAATCTGCAGTGTCATTAGGAGCGGCCCCTGGAACTGGTTCCCACGTCTGGAGGCCCACTCCGTCGCTGTCGATCCGTGGCTGGCTTGTTTTGGCAAGGATATTACATGTTACACATAATACACGTACATCAGTCCGACACACTGCCATTTGTAGTTAATTACAAGCCACAAATAGTCGCGGATTCATTTCACTCTAGGCTAGACTCAACTTGCCTGATGTATTATCACTTAACAAGCTTTTTTAGAACGCACATTGGTCGATAACAAGGTTGTAGCCTTACGTGTGATTGGGTAACCTTCTTCTTATCCTCGTTGATAACCGGCTTGTGGTCGCCAGTGACATATACATAATAAAAACACTGTAATACAATTTAATATTGGTACTTATCTTTGGTGTGAGTAAAACGTATCCTTCTGATAAAAAATACAATCGTTTACTCGCTTTGGGAAATATTACTCGAAGGAATTATTAAAAAACCAAATATTACAAACATAACAAACAAAATTTTATAACTTTCACTAATGAACTTTTAAGAAAAGGTTATTTATACAGGCTTACTTATTTACCATACATTGATAATAAGCGCACATATTAAATTTAATTAGTACAGTTCAGTTCTATTTTTACAATTTGTACAAAGGATTTGTAAAAGTACATAAATATATACAGATTGACGCGATAGATTTTATAGTTCAATTTTTATTTGCAAATAAGATTCACTAGCATTCAATTCGGGGCGCGAGTCTTCTCAATCTAGTTTTGTTATGATGGAGTTTCTCACATAGGCGTGCGCACGGTAGGTGCCACAGGTGCCTTGGCACCACCATTAGGGTTAACGTTATTTTATTTTTTACAAGCAGAAATAATACATACTTACAAAAAAACCGTATTATTTCCAAAAAAAAAAATGTTTTTCAATCGTATCGAGTTACAGATATGTGCTCATAACACTATCAGTATATCAATTATCAATAGAACCAACTATACACACGGAAACAAGCCAGGTGCAATAAATTACTTGTGTTGTACACGCGGGCCGCGGCTACGAAACTTCTGAAATGTAAATACTTCTCCTAGTTCTCCTCGAATTACATAGAATGCACGCTCAGTGTCCACTGTTCACTCCACTCGGCAGGCGCACGGAATAATAGCCGCCGTCCGCCAGGTAGCACTACTGTGTAGTGTTTACTCTTACTGTTTACTCATCAGTTTACTGTTCTAATGAGTACACGAGTACAGCCTGTGTTTGTTAAGTGGATCACTCATTAATTAATTATTTTATTTTCACTAGTTGACAGTTGTTATGGTTCGTTAATTGCTGTATATATCTGTCTGTATGATGTATTATATGGGTGATTAAAATTAAAAAGCCGGGTCCCGAAAAGGATTACTCAATGACTTATATGCAGTCGCCGACAAAACATTTTTGTTGTATTCCAAAAGTTAAAACTTTTGCCCACTCTTATTTGTGTATTTTTATTATTTCAATATTTTACATATTTGAGGTATGTTACAAAAACTCCCTTGACTTGTTGATTTTAAAACTTAACATTTGAGAATGTTTTTTCTAGCATTAATTTGGCGTCTTCAGAAAACATGTAGGCTAAGTACGGTTTTTCAAAGCCACCAGCATGAATTCCGTGCAAACAATTTGTGCAATTTACTTTATGGCTCAACAAAGCTTAAAACTGTAAATAGTTTAGTAGTTTTCCTGGCGATTAAAACGTTCAAAGCCATAATTGGTCATAAAAAAAGTTAAAATTTTTACATCTGTACATTTAATGTTTTTGTTCGGAAACACCTTAAATAGCACCATTTTGCGCTTTCAAATCCAAATTTTTCCGGGAGAGAGACCCCGGACCCCCCGCTTTAGGCTCGGGTATGTGAATAATAGGGCTGTTGTGTAATTTGGCACCACCACTACTGAAGTCCTGCACACGCCTATGGTTTCTCACAGTCCTAAACGTGAAGCATATGTATATCTTATGCAAGTCTACTACTCAGTGATTTTGTTAAATAATCGTGGCTCTAGCCATTTTATTTTTTTTGTTACTATTCTCCTATATTGCCTATTTTTTTATCCATAGTGTCAAAATGTACAATTGATAGGTATATTTTTTATGTTTTAATTTAAAAAAAGCTATACCACTCACAAAAATTTGACCTTAATTTTTTTTATTTAATATTATTTTTATTACATTATTCCCTGTTGGAAAATATATAAATAATCCGTAAGTTTATTATACATTACATAATAATCTATACTAATATTATAAATCTGAAGAGTTTGTTTGTTTGTTTGTTTGAATGCGCTAATCTCAGGAACCACTGGTCCGATTTGAAAAATTCTTTCAGTGTTGGATAGTACATTTATCGGGGAAGGCTATAGGATATATTATATTATCAATAACATTAGGGATCCTTACTTAAAGTCCAATTTAGAATCAAATGCGTTAGAGGGGGTTAGATATAACATGCAGTACACGTACGAAGTGTGTGTTGACAATGCCGCAGGCGCTAGAAGTTTATTTCCTATTGCCTATTAACATTGTTGCCACGCACTAGATGCCTTATCATTCGTAATTTTCCCATACAAGTAAAAAACACCCGTGTGATATTAACAACGAAGCAATCAGTACCCTCATAAGAGTTCAATTAGTATTTAAATACTTTTTATCACTTTAAATCGCAAACCTAAACTATTGTTTTTTTTCCTCTCTCTGTGTTTAATTTGTTTTTTTATTGCCCTTTTTTTCAAGTATATATATTTTACAGACTTGTAACTTCACAGTAATGTTCCTTATGTTAGGCAGGATGACATTTTCCGAAAATTAGATCCCATGGGTGGTTAAAACCAGGCTACAGTGGGTACTTTGTCTGCATGAGAACAGGATTTGGCATTTTTCATGCCTTCTGCGTCTCCATGGCAACGGGCATCACGCGGCAGTGGCGTACCCACAAGGAGGGGCATGTTTAATGAACGGCGCAAGAGTGATCTGCCTGTAGACTGCCGTAGCGAAATGCGGGTACATCAGTTGTACGTTGCGTGCACTAGTCGGGAAACCATCGGTGCTATTCATTTTCTCTCCGGTACATTATACAGCATTGTAATAAATTTTCACTGATTTTTTTTTATTTACCATTACTGTAAATGGGAGATGTGGCTTAATTTTTTTCCATTAGTATAGCCGTGCGAAGCCGGGTCGGGCAGCTAGTTAATACATATGAACTTCTTTTTCAGAATCATATCCTTCATTATTAAATGATTCATGTGTGTCCTTAGACTTCTCATGGTAATAAGTTCCCATAATTCATGTATTAGTGTTCCAATTTAGCAAATGCTTCTTAGTAGTAAATAATAACCGGTACTGCGTCTGGCTTCTGGCTGAGGTGAGTAAGGTGTCGACCGCCATCTTGGATTGTGACGTCATGGTGTCAATCTTGGATAACCTTGACCTTGTACTTTGACCTTGACCCTGACATTTTACCTCAGTCTCCATCTTGGATTCCGCCATCTTGTATTCCCCCATTTTTATACGCCATATTGGGTTCTGGAAAATTCCGCAATTTAATTTTCCACCATTCCGAATTTTTTTCATTTTCCGCCCTCTAACACCTCACTTTCTAGCATTGCAATTTTCGTTACGACTGCCACATTGAAAATTCGTAATTTTCATGTTAGAAAAATAGGTTATATTTAAAAAATATAAAAAAACTATTAATACAAATTGTCGCCCGCTGGCACTCACCAAGGGATCACTCACCTTCTTCACTTCACTCATCATTCTCGCACTCGGTCGCCGGTGTCGCCACCAGCCTCTGTCACACTCACTGCCGGAGGACGCCGTCGTTAAAAACCTGTGAACTTCCGCCCTGGAAAGGTCTCGTAGCCCTCCGAAGTGTCTCGTCATCAGAACTACCGACTTAACACTCGAAGCTACCAGAGCATTGGAGTCCTATTTACGCCTCTTCACTCAGACGGGACTATGGGTTAGTGCCAACCCTCGAGAGGGATTGACGGACGCAGCTCTAATCAGATTACCATGTAGCAGAGTGACGGGTGTTACCTGTGGCCGGGAGGTGGGGCCTACCCTGGAACCCCGCTGGCCTACGCGGCAAACTGACTGGCCTTTCTTGTTGCCTCGCCTATAGTATCCTCGTAACAATATTTTAAAGGATAATGTATAAACTAAGTTATTCTTCTTTAACAAAGTATTGCTTTTGCTTATGATTTTTAATGTATTAATAATATATAACAAGGATTAATTTGTAGGGGCATGTATTTTTCGCGAAACGATTTCGAGACTACCTGAGAGTTAAAACACTGAAAAAAACGTCTGGTATCGTGAGTGGTTTGTTTAAGGTAAATGTCTTCTATCAGCATATAATCATTATAAATAAGTGCGGAAACAGACGCGTCCTAAATGGCCCGTTCAAATAACGCAATGGTTTCGCTTACAGACGACCGCCAATCACAAGGAATAAAAGTTGGCGCGGGAATTCCGTATTGCAGTGATGGGAGTTCAGATTTTTTTTGCCAAAAATGCCTGTTCCTAGTAATTAGCTATAGGTCTAAATGAACTTATGTTTCATTTCCGTAAGTGATTTTTAAATGGTTTTGGGTTGTTTAAAGGCCGAGTTATAATTAAATCCTAGCATGAACATGAGCATGTAATCGTATGATACATGTACAGGTTTTAATTAATGGTTTGTAAGTTGTAAAAAAATCTTTATTATTAGGACTTTTTTTCTCTCCAAAAATTCTAGAAATCTGATATTTTCACAGTATTTGATGCTGTATCGAAAATGTTTGACGTCAGACACTGTAAACACTCAAATCGGTCATTGCACCCAGGTGTTTCTCCACCGGGGTTTTATTGCCTTGTTTTCACGCGTCCTGAGGAACAAAGCCGCGAATCCGCGAGCTCGCGTCAGAGGGAATCCGCACTTCAAACACCGCCAGCCATTGTGTTGGAGGCGGAGCTCGTTGATCCCCCGTGCTGTTTGCGAGGCGGGCGCGAGTGACGAAGTGCACATCTGGATCACGAGTCTCGAAACGCCTTTTTCGCGGGCAGGGTCACGGACTCCCGCCGATGTCAACGCACTTTCGACCGCCTCGCCACCTCGCCGAGATCTCCGAGTGCCCCTCTCGTCTGGGGAGAGGTCGACGGCACGCGGATACCGCGAAGTCATTCGGGAGAGAAGTAGAGACGACTCTGCGGTCGTCAGGGAACACGAGTGGAAATGAGCAGGTTCCCCGGAAATTCTGCGAATTATTCTGGTCAACAGATAGATTGCAAACATCTATACCTTTAGCATTGCCTTGATTATATGTAGAGACCCGGAAAATTCACGGGTTCATTTCGTGTTATGCTAAAATTCAAATAATTATACCTTAGTGCTGCTTCTGTCATTGGTTCACTGTTAATCTGGAGGACTGAGGGACAATTAGAGACCCTCACTCATAGAAGTGTCGAATCACAGGTTATCCAGTCGAGACGACTCACAAGTCAGCAGCCAATGAACAGTTGGCATTTGCCCGAGTGTGTAGAGGATATTGGAGTCTATCCTGGAGGTCATTGAACCCGCGAATTTTCCGAGTCTCTAATTATATGTTAGGGGCATGCAGATTTCGCGAAAAGATTTCGAGACTAGCTGAAAGTTAAAGCACTGTAGCATCGTCTGTGTTTCGTGATTGGGTGAGTTTCTCCCAGGTACATATCGATTGTAACAACACCAATCACAGTGATTCAGTGCGGAAGTAAACGTGTCCTGAGTTGCTCGGTCAAACAAGGTAACGACCTCTCTCGCAGACGGCCGCCAATCACAAGGAAGAAACCACAGGTTCGGGTATACCTTGTTGCAGTCTAATAAGAGTTCAGATCTTTTCGCGAAAAATGGCTGCCCATTATTTATAGTTTTACCACTGGGGTAACAGATTCGAAAAGGATAACCAAATTAATTAAATTTAGTTTAATTTACTAACCACTATTTTACACCATTGATTAAATTGGTCCACATATTATTCACTCTTTAATTTAGTCCACAGTCAACTCTCCCGAGCTCGACTCGAACGTTGTTCAACATACTGATCGTCTCTAAACTCGCATCTCTGTCCCAGCACAGTGCCCCGCGTTACTCACTCGTCCGTCGCACGCAGCACAGTCCCGATGCTCCAGTCTCCGCGCACGAGGCCCGTTCGCTCGCCAAGGGGTCACTCGTCCTCTTCACTTCACTGCCTTAGAGACACTTCAGTCCCCCTTCGGGAATGGTTTCGAGTCACTTTCAAGTAGGGCGTCATCAGGGTGGACTAGACACCCGAAGCCCCGGAACAATGGAGTCCTAGTTACGCCACTCCACGGGCCTCGGGAGCCTGTAGAATCCTCCATAATGACATAGATTTCGATGAAAAAGCGCCGAGGAAGAGTAATCGAGAAGAGGGGTGTAGCGAGGACTTTCGCTAAAATCCGAAAATGAGTGTGTCCTTGTGAACCAGCCCCTAGTATGCACATAACAATAGGTCCAAAATTGTACTTCCACTCCCCTCTACGACCGTGGAACAGTCAACTACCAGCTAGTAGTATATTAACAGAATCATTTCTACTCATTCAAAAGAATGGGAGGTTCTACAGCAATGAATCGCTCAGTGGGAAAGCATGTGATGGTACAGTATGCACAAGACTATGAATTCTATCATGACACAAAAATGAATCGGCGAAATTCCTGGATCTCTGGTGGTGAGTAAGGGCGTTTTTTTTGCCGCGAAAAGTTTTTAAGACTAGCTATGTGTTAAAACACTGAAACATCGTCTGAGCTTCGTGACTGGTGAATTCCTACAGGCAAGCGTCCACTTTCGGGCACGATTATCAGCCATTAATAGCGGAAGCAAGAGCATCCTGAAGGCCCCGGATAAATAAGATAAATTCTACTCTTGCAGACGGTCGCCAATAACTAGAGACCGGAAAAATTCGCGGATTCCTTTTGAGACAGGCTGGAATCCAAACTCGTTTAGCTTAATGCTGCCTCAGAGATTGGACCGCAATTTACCTGAAGGACTCTGAGCCAATGGCAAACACTCAACAAAAGAAGTATCGAATCATAAGAATCGCAGTAAACAGGTGTCCCGAGTCGGTAGCCAATAACCAGGTGATAGTTGCCCGAGTACATAGAGAATCGTGGAGTCTATCCTAGTGGTCATTGAAACCGCGAATTTTTCCAGTCCCTACCAATAACTAGGAAACAACTTCTGAAGCGGCTATACATTGTTGCAGTCTAATGAATATTCAGAATTTTTTTATGGTAAAATGTCTTCCTGTTGTGATGATTCTAGAGGCATGCAAAATGCGCGTAACTATTTGCAGAAAGACTGGATATTTTACAATTATACATTTCGACAGCGTTATCATTGGACTGCAGGTAGTTTTCACGCGCCCCTGGTACCAGGATAAAATATGCTCACTTGTTCATAAATAAGTCGGTTGTATACCGTTCATTGACTGCTGCCACATTTCACCTTACAGCCGGGTTGCATGTGATTGGGTCATTTGAATTTTGTTGTGTTTTTATTTGTTTCTTGTCCTTAGGTGCTAGCCTGCGGGGAGTCCAGGGGCCCCACGTCTCGAACACAGATTAGTGCTCGTCAAAAGTATAATGAAATGCATTCCAGGCTCTGTCCAAATTTTGCATGTCTCGATTTATAGTTAAAGATGGTGATTTATTGTATACATGTTTTTTTAAAAGATAGTCCGCAAATCACTAGAAAGTCCTTCAGAAAAAAGCACCGTTTGGTTTACGGATGTTTTTCAAGCAAAGCGGAGAACTACTTGACAAACCCTCAGCAATTTACTCTCTGTAGAAATGATTAAGGCCATTGACGCGCCAGATGTTTGTTACACGACGCATAAAGATGAAATGTTGCTCTTCAGTTTACTTATTTTTAGAAGAATCTTGTATCTTTCAGAGACACCAGTGTGTCGCTGAGGGAAGATATGATAATGATCTATGTATATCACCTGTAAAATTAATGAGATTTAATTAAATCATCACATGTTTGGATTTGTTTATTTGAGTCTTCGGGGGGTTGCACTTAATTAAATTTTATGGATTGAAATGCTTAGTCTAATATGCTTGTTCACCCTCGCTTATAACAATTATTCCATTACGGAACAAGTGTAAGACAAACCGTAATTTAGTTTAATTATGTGCAGTTTTTGAAAAGATAATTGATCAGGAGTCGATTTCAAAATGTTCTGCATTTAATGAAAGGACAAAGCTTGGGTTCATTATTGTTAGCAGTAGTATATAATAGTTCCTCCGGGCACAGGCTTCAGGCTGAGGAGCCAGAGGAGCTAACCGCCATATTGGATTGTGACGTCACGGCGGCCATCTTGGATGGTTGTGACCTTGACCTTGACCCCGACGGCCATTTTGGATCCGCCATATTGGATGACGTCATTGTGTGTTCTCTAACTTTCCGGCGTTTTGTTTTCCGCCATATTGGATGATGATGTCACCGTTGCAAATTTTGTTATGGTCGCTGTCTTTAAATTTTACTATCCGATTTTAATGAAAATTTTTTTAAAAATTATAAAAAAAAATAATTAATAAAATTTTAATGAAAAATAGTTAAAAAACAAACATTTACGACACGGGGCTCGAAGTCCTCGGTTCGATACACGATCGATGCAATAATGTACTTAATTTTATGTAAAAAATAATAATTTCAATAAACCATGTTCAACATTCGTAAAGAGACTCTAAATCCTCTACGACCATCATCCTATCAGACATCAAGACCACCATATAGGAAATGCGTAATTTTAATGCTAGAGATGTGGGAAAAATTTCAAAACTCATTAAATAAATTGTCAATAAATATACTGATTGATTCGATCGATTCCTGTCCTTGGTTCGATCCCAGGATGATACAAAACAACTTTAATTTTAAAAAATACTAAAAAAGTGTTAGGTTTGAGAAAATAAAAACACCACAAGTTCTATTAAAAAAAACCTTTATTACATAAATTCTACACTACTACAAGTACAAAAAAAAACAAATTACTAAAGTTTTGTGGATTCCTTGATTCAAACATCTTCTTGTTGTATGGACCAAGTCTTTTACATGTTCGTAAATGTCTATTCAGTCTATCAGGTCGACATATTGGTACACCACAATTTTCACACAAAGACGAATTATCGACTTCATTAAAAGGACAGTGATATATTTCGTGTCGTTAGGCACTTTGAATATTTGCCAATGTTTTGTTACAAAATATACAGCTTGATTCCGATGAATGTACAGCCAGTCTATCACAATTCCTGAGGTGCCGTTTTAATCTTCCATATTGTACAAACTTGCTTAAACACCAGTTGCACTGATATTTAATGCGTTCAGAGTTATTACTACAATTGTGTATTACATGATCCCGTAATTCCAAGATTTTGATCTTCTCACAGTACGTGCAGTCGGGTGATGGAACATCGCTGGATGCTCCTTCCTTCATCAATGGCACTGGAACTGTTGACAACCATTGTAACACTGCTGACATGTTAACTTCTGAAGCCGTTGAGGTCTGCTCTGCAGAAGATGTTGCACACGTCGAAATCTCCTGCTGTGCTGAGAAGGCAGGTGTAGCTGTAGACGACGTTGTCATCGGGCTCTGCACTGATGATGGTAGACCTTCGATCCAGGTTGGTGTTGATACTGGTAATGATGCCATCGAGTTCTCAAGAATAGCTAGATACTGGTCTATTATGTTATACAAGTCTAACTATCCGAGCCGTTCATCACCGCAGCCAGAGACAGACTGAAGTTCATATCACCAGGGTCTCACTTATATATTCTCATTAGCTTGTTCAACACATGAGTCAAAACAATAACCATGTTCATTATACTCGCAATTAGCTTTCTCGGAGCAATTTTTATAATGACGATGTAAGCTGTCGAGACGTGAAATTAGTTTATCGCACTTATTGCACTGAAATTGTATTCTTTTCAGTAAAATATTCGGACAACTGCTTCTTTCATGTCTGCGCGCATTCGTAGGTTTTGTAAAAGATGCGTCACAATATTCGCATTGATGCGCTGTACGCTCTTCATTAATTGAAGTCTGGAATGCAGATGGTGAAACTTCAGCTGATGATGGAACAGCACGTATCGTTGTCTCCTCTGCAGCAGGTATCGGGATCTCCACCGCTGTCGTGGTCTCCTCTGCAGTCGGTATCAGGATCTCCGACTCCATCAACGTTGCTGCCATCGAGGTCCCCGCCGCTGACGGTAGACAGTTTATTCCGGCCGACATAACTAGATCTCACGAAACTACCTGAAGAGAGTTAGTCCGTACTGCACCACGGTCAGAGGTGAACTGTGAGTCCAGTCGTCTGAACCTCGCTTATATACCCGTGGTCTACTGGTATACTACATTAGTCAAAATATTGTCTGTATTTAAAATTATTTTTTTATTAGGTATCTAAAAATTGTAGAAATAAAAAACACACGAGTTCAAGTTTTACACATTTATTTACAAAAAGTACACAAATACATATTAGGTTAAGGAATCAAGCATTTTCACAAGCAAAGTCTTTAATGCTGCACGAAATGACTCGTCGACTCCGGTTCCAACTGGTTCGTTGACTCCGGTTCCAACTGGTTCGCCGGTCACGCGATCAGGAACACAGGTTTCCAGCTGGTCATCTTCTGCGACGTCGAAAACTCCGACAAGACATGGTCGGTGACGTCTGTGACCACGTCTACGTCTGGGCTTAGGCTCAGTGCTAGTTGGGACAGATTCACTGCCTGAACTGCGACGACGAGACGCACACCGTTTGGACGTCTGCGTAGAAGCATCACAGGTCGCAACATGTTGCAACACGTCCATGTTTGGTGTTGCACGTGCAGACGAGGCGACTACCTCAGCGATGCTAGCAGGAAGGATTGTGTGTGGTCTCATGTGATAGAGGGCACAGTTTCCAGGTTCGCAACAATCTACCAGCTGCTGAGTCGGTTCGTAGGACACAGGAAAGTGCGCAAACCGCCAATGCTGAGCGCCTCCATCACAGATTTCTGTATATGTACGTAGATACCCGGAATCCCAGTAGCTGTACTCGACACTGCTGAAGCTAGGTCTTGCGCTCACGTACACGTTAGCAGGATGAAACGTAAACATCTTCTTGCGGGTAGAACGACAACTGAAGGCTCGTATGTATGTACGCCATTTATATATGCAGGCTCCTACTAACATCGTGTGTGCCATTTCTGCATTAACTGCGAGTTTGTACAGGCACAGACACGTTCAAACTTGTCACGTGGCTGCACGTCGTATGCACTAAGCTTGCGCAGGGAAGGACATAGGCCAGTAAAATTAGACTAAAAAAAGA
This sequence comes from Bacillus rossius redtenbacheri, assembly GCF_032445375.1. Classification (NCBI taxonomy): domain Eukaryota; kingdom Metazoa; phylum Arthropoda; class Insecta; order Phasmatodea; family Bacillidae; genus Bacillus; species Bacillus rossius. Next base: position 1,720,500 of record NW_026962012.1, on the reverse strand, counting down.
CAGTGCTGACGAATAATTAGAGGAAAGCTGGAAACTGTTTTAATGTATTCAGCATACCCCTAGTATGATCACATTAGGTTTGCCCCAATTTCCGAGTGAAGCTTCATCCGCCATTTTGAAAAAACTGAATATTTTTGTTTGTTTCGGAGGTTTTTCTCAAATTTCTCCAAAACGAAGCGATCAATCAATTAGTATGTAAAGATGTTAAATTTAGATAGTTGAATTTCGCTTCAAATGAATACCATATATACGAAAAGGGGTATTGCGATTTCTTTAGAAGACAATTTGAAAATTACTCATTTATTTAGATTTGTGGGAAATTACAAATCTATCGGTTTTGCACGTTCAACATCTCTGAAGTGGCTCATAATTAAAAAAAAAATGGGGTACATCATTTATAGGAAATTTATTTCAATATTTAGCTAAACCTAATTATTTTAATAAATTTTTACATTAACAGGTAAATGCGATTTTACATTTTGAGGTGTGAATGACTTGGTTTTTTCCCACTTATAGATTATTCAGTAGAATGCTTGCATTTATTTATCGTAAATATGTAGGTTAAAATCAAGTATATGAAACATTTGATTTTATTAGATATTTATTAAGTTATGAATATGGAAACAATTTACATGTACAAGTAAGAGGTATTAATTACAGACAGTACTCTGGAAAAGTGGATCTCTTCAATGCCTGCTGCTATTGAGATTTTAGACCAAATTGAAACATTCTGTGGAGTGTCATTTGCGACAACTGAGCAGCATGTTGATGCCAGGGCATCACGTTTATTAAGAGACGACATTGATGTACATAAATTGCTGGACTGGTTTACCTCTCATAATCCATTCCCAGTTAAGGAAGAAGTAATGTCCATAAGTACTGGACTGACAGGAGAAGAGAAGATTAACTGCCACCTAGCTTATGAAAACGGAAATTCCAGCATTTCGAGGATGAGTGGCAGTAATTTTGGTATTGTCAAGTTTCAGCGAAAACAAAGAGTGATGCCCCTACGATGTGTTAATTCTGCTGTAAAAATTCACAAGGAAGAAGTTACAGTCAACCCTGATACGATTTTCCGCAGAATTTCATTTCATAAAAAAATCAAATGAACAGCTGAAACAATACTTTCAATTTGTGCTGGATCCGTATCCGTTGTCCTTATTTGACGAAGTTGGTATGCGTAAAACACGCAAATCAGCATTCTACGACCTGTTTACTCCTGAAAATTATTCAATTTATATGAGTAACTCTGCTTACGTCATAGATGGAGACTACCTCTTACACCGTGTGTTGTGGCAGGCTCGAGAACCCTTTTCGTCAATATTAAATAAATATGTCGAGTATGTTAAATATTACTTTGGACAAGGTACAACCATTGTTTTCGATGGATATCCAGATGAAACAAGTGCGAAGGGTATAAAATCTGCGGAAGAACTTCGAAGAGGCAATAAGCTGACAGAAGCAAATGTTATGTTTGATGAGGCAATGTCGGTGACAATGCCACAAGAATTATTTCTATCAAATTAACATAACAAGAACCGTCTTATCTCCATGTTGACTGAGAAATTGAAATCTGAGCAGTTTGTTGTAAAGCAGGCGAAGGAGGATGCTGACACTCTAATTGTGACCAGTGCAATGGTCATCGCCCAGCATGCTGATTGTGTGGTTATTGTGGGGGAAGCCACTGACCTGTTGGTGATTTTGACTGCATTAGCTCCAGACTCCCCCAACATATATTTATTGAAGCCAGGAAAGGGTCAACATAGCAATGCACTTTACAGTCCACGCAATTTCAATTCATCCGAACCTGCTAAGGATAATATCCTATTCCTTCATGCATTCAGTGGTTGCGACACTACATCAGCTATTTTCAGAAAAGGAAAACTGAAATTTCTTAAGTTGCTGGAGAAAGAGAGTCAGTTTGCAAGAAGCTGTAAGGGTGTTTAACAAAGCCGAAACTACTGCAGATGAGGTTGATGTGGCAGGACTGAAATTCATTGCGGCAATATACTCTGGACGTAGTGATATACCACTAGGTGAAATACGCTACGAGATGTTTCAGAAATCGTTACAAAGAAATGAATTTAACCTCGCTTCTTTGCCTCTAACTCCAGCAGCTGCTCGCCAGCATTCCTTGAGAACATATTTGCAAGTGCAAATGTGGAGCAACAACCACACCGATCCACTGCTATGGGGCTGTAAGACATCCAAACATGGTCTAGTCTCTGTTACAACAAGGAGAGATGCAGCACCCGAAGAGCTCCTCAAAACTGTGTCTTGCAGGTGTGCCATAGGCTGTAATGGAGTCTGCTCTTGCCGAAAAAAATTTGAAATGTACAACGATCTGCAAGAATTGCAAAGGCCTATCGTGCGCCAATTCCCCAGTAGACGACATTGCTCAACCAAACTTCGTCTGCAACGAAGAGCATTTAGACCTCCAAGAAGACAAGTGTTTATCAGACTATGAGAATGAGATCTTAGAGCAGCCACCTGAATTACCTTGTTCTAAAAGAAAGAAAACATAAGTGTGTGTATTATGTACTGTTTTGTTTGTAAAATTTTTTTTTGTTATAACTGTACAATATGAATGATAATGAAATGTCTCTTGATTATCATAGATGCACTGCTGAATGATTTGATTTAAGATGAGAAGGGAGATTGGTAAATCTTCAGAGTTAGAGGCACCATGTACGAATACCTGTCTGATGTGATATTATTTTGAAAATATGTAAACATATCATTTGTGTTTTGTTTAAATCACATGTGTGGTTATGTAAGTAATAATATGTCATATATTATCAGTGTCGAGATAACTGGCCTGTCTTTAAATCATTATCATATGTGTTTATTTTATTCTCTGTGTTATAAATATTTTATTTTGAATCGTTATTATTTAAAGAGAAACTATTTAATTCTCCACGAATGCACAGTGCTAATTGATATTAACAAGTTTCTGATAATGTTGTCATGAGACTGATAAAGCCATAGTACATTATATTGAATATATTTTATAGAACCAGTTTCTAGCTTTTTGTTTTATTATAATGTTATATTTGATAATCACTATGTTGTATTTATTTATAAAGTTACTGGTAAAACATTTTAATGCTGTTATTAACCCCTGTGTTTCTATATTTTCGGTAGTATGTATGTTACGAGTATCCAATAAATCCATCACATATGATAATTTTTAAGTGCTAAAACTTTCAATGGATTATATGTATCGTCTGTAAACGAATGAGTATGTAAATTATTCCTTCAATTTTAGTAACGATAAAACTTTTTCGATTGTCAAAATTATTTCGGATTAGGAAACATTTATTTTATTTTTTACCTTTGTCGGCACCCAGCCTTCCGTTGATTTTGATTACCTTATTTTCAGTGATTAATGTATATTTATTAAGTCACAAAACCATTTCTTATTCTCAATGCAACAGATGAAGTAAAAGAAAGGTTTATATCACTTAAGTGGTTTAGCATGTGTGATCATTTTTAAAGTGTTTTTAATCCTATGTTGTATAAAGTTTGCGTTTCCTACCAAATCAAATTAGATGATAAATGTTATGTTTGACCAAATAAATATCTGCTTATCAAAAATAATCTACTCGAAAAGAAAGATTTCTCACAACATAACATTTTTGCAATGGTGGCTCAAATTATTAATTTATATATACAAATGTATGTTTACTAAATAAAACTCAGTGTTCGTAAAAAGCATAATAAAATGTTCTTCAACTTTTATTTCATTACTTTTTTCGGTTAGGATATATTTCGGATATATTACTAGTAATAAAACTAAAAAATTAAATATTTATAAAATACATTTTAAAAGGTGGTTTTCAAAAAGTGTTAATTAAGTTAAAAAATAACCCATTTCAATGTATTTTGTACTCTTTCGAATCGTAATTTAATAAGCTACATTTATCTTCGGAACAATTTTTTTGATTGGAAAATTCGTTTTCGGATAATTTGAGAAAAATCAGGAAAAAATGACCTAATCTACAGTTTATTCAAAATGGCGGCCAACGCTCCACTCGTAAATCGGGGCAAACTTAGGATACTCTTACTACGAATGAACTTCGTCGATTAAAACAGATTCCAGCTTTCCTCTAATTATTCGTCACCAAAACCTTTATTTTACTGGCCTAACAGCCGTAGTCGGTCTGTAGGTCTACAATTTCAACCGCTCCGTCGTCACACAGTTCTCGTAGCCATTTCTTCTGTTCAGGTCCGGCAACTTAGATTATTTCGTTTTGAACTAGTAAATCTTCAATAGTGTTTTTCACTTGGTGGTACGGAATTTTTCCTTCGTCCCACTCTAGTCCATCATAATATTTACATAGCCATTCATTCGACCGTTTACTTTTTTCGTCTAGTAGTTTCCACGGATACGGAGGTCGGAAGCTGCGAGTTCGAGTCTTGTCTCCGGAGGTGACGCTAATTTCCTTGAGCACGAATCCATTTTGACTCTGGAAACCTTGCAGGTTGCAGTACATCTTGTCGCTAGCAATGCTCGATCGTAACTAAATTATTATCGAATACGAAACAGTATTTATGTCAGAATTTTCACAAGTTTGTCTCGACAATTGTACGATGCAAGCCGATCGTGAAGTATCAGACAAATAGCATAGGTGTTTGGCGGAATATTTCCGCTAGTCGTTATCTCGATCCTACAGTCGATGATGTTTGAATTTATTCGATCATCCTGTTTGGAAACATCAAACACCATTAACGGAGCCTTGTTCTTGAAAGTGTCGGGACTCAGTATCGGTGACTGCCTCCGCCCATAGTAAGCTTGCTGAAACTTGGCATACATTTGATATGCGAGAAGAAATCTTCCACTTTCAAAGTCCATGTTCATGTCTACGTACGGATAACTTTCGCTGTTTAAAAATATTTTTACATTACGTATTTGACAGTTATCGAATACGGAGCGACTCACTCCTGCATTGAACTGTCTTCCGGTCTGAAGCCCGACGATGATGTATCTTGGTTTTTCCGTAGCGAAGCTAAGCTTTACTATCCAATTAATATGCTGACTATGAAGCAAGCCAGGATAAGTTTCCAGGCTCCAGGATCGGAATGGCACATCGAAGTTCTTGCCATTTTCTATGTTCTTCAACATCTTGACTCGTTCAACGGTGCTCACTTGGATGTGGGGCAGCATCCACTCGATAGACTGTAGTGTTAGCGAGACATCTTGAGGGTTTTCTGCAGCGACGACAATTGCATTAATGTGCGTGTTGGCTAGAAGCAGTACGAGCTCTTGTTTCGAATTAATGATTATATGCTTGTAGTCCTCAGTGAATCCAAGAAGCATGGACAGAGGAACACAAACTTCGAACTTCCCTTCGGCATAAACCGGAAGCTTATATTCATCCTCGAGAGCCCAACCGACCATCTTTGCAGCAGACAGTTCATTCGGCGTGAGCGAAAGGTAATATTTCATGGCAGATGTTATGCCTACATCTCTCGTCTGGTCTACCTCGACGCCATTGAGTACATAAGTAATGCGCTCGATTAGGTGAAGAATACCATTGCAGGATATTGATGTCGTTGTCGGGTGCGTACCATCCGCTTTTGTCAGCGTGCCTCTTATACGTAGAAATGACTGCGAAGGTAAAGTACAAATATCTTGGTGCTGTACAGCAATGCGTACTTCCGATGGTAGAGCGTACGGTCCGAGCAGGAAAGGCTGGTACTCGTGCAATTCCATTTTTGTAATGCTGTCATCAAAAATGACCGGATCTTCCACGTTGAGGATTTCGTCTTCCATATTTACTCGGCACTTGTCCAATACTGTGAAGATACTTTATGCTGTCAGGTGTTAATGCACCGATGTCTGGTAGAGAACTGTTCTTATTCACTGCAATACGATTTCTTTTATAACTGTTCGGTGTTACGAACTGTATGCCCATCGCTTCAAGTGCAGACGTAATGTAATTTCTTCGTCTTGAAAATTCACCAATCGTCCTCGCTGGTCAACGATTCTGACGACGACTTCGTGTGCGCACTTCACGACGACTGGAACGTAAATGATACTTTGCGGTACTTCGACCAGTTTATATCCTGGCGGGACCATCGGCGAAAACTCGTGCAGCATGTTGCTTAGTCTTCTGTTGAGATACGTTCCACTTGCCAAATTACAGTTTATTCTTATGACATTCACAGGCAAAATGTTTACTGCGCGCGTAGATTCGTATGTATTCCTGTACCATACACCTTTGATTCGAATCTGAGCATCGTACCTATAGTGCCAGGTTTCATAAAGTCGACATTTTCACTGCATGTTAGAATGCTTTTTTGAGTGTTTGGATTTCCACGCAGTTGAAAGTCTACATCCTGTGGTAACATATCCCTGATGTAATTTGCAATGTGAGCAATTTCGTAAGAGCCAACAGGTAACTGTATTTCATGAGCGGTCCCATCGCTTTTCAGGAAGCAGATCTTGCAGTTTTCTTCGTCGATATTAGGTATGGCATTATACGTTTGAAAATCTACGAGTCCGATACACCATTCTCCGTCTAAATCCAGAGGCGGGAAATGAACCGCCCGCAGCTCAGATGCGTGACCTGTCAAGGTAAGTGTTATCGACATGACTAATAAATTATCATCACTGCACAACCTTTAAGTAGCAATTTTTATTTGTCAGCTAATTTTTGTTTGTTAAAAAGCGAAGACACAAGTATCCGCAGTTTGTTTGATTAGGCCTCGGTTCCGTTTCGTAATTGTAAAACAACGTAGTGGACCGGCCCAGGTACTGTCGCAGTTCTGGCGGAGGCCGTAAATTTCCAAAACTATCGTAGTACTCGGCCATTTTTCCAGACTTTACATAGGCCACCCAGTGCGTGCCGCGACCCGCCGACGTGTCTAAATTAATTATGGCGCGCTCACGTGTCTTTGGCTTGCTGGGCAAAGTGTCTCGCATAAACACGCCGCGGAAATTTGGTATTTTCAGTTTGCGTGCGTACTTTATTAAATCTACGTTGGTGAGCGGACGTTTCGGCAAATAACTTAGGATTTTTTCATTCGTTTCTTCCTCATGCCTTGACCTGATTTGTGAGGTTGCAAGTAGAGTCCTGCGCCGTTTTTTTACCCATGGCAATGGCTTCCATGCTTGCATTATGTCACTGTGCTTCTTTTAACTGCTTGCGCTCATTCTTCGAAGTGTTGACTGCCCACACTATACCGCTCGTTGCACCGATGAGGCCGCCGAGAGCACCCAATGCAGGCAAAAGCAAAGGGAGAAATCCTCCTATAATCATCTTGTCGAGAGTCTGTAATTTTTGCTTGGCTTTTTGCACGCCTGCACCAGTCTTGCGTTTGGTCTTGCGTGAGTTAGTTTTTGACTTGATGGAGCTGGCTCGACGAGCACCCAGTCCTAATTTCGTCTTTGCCTTCATGATTTTAGATACGCCCCACGCTGCGATTTTTTCTCCTAGCCCTGCTTCTGGAGATTTGCATATTTCTTCGGCTTCCTGTGCCAATATCTCGTCGGCCCGGTGTCTGGATTCCAGATCCTTGCTTAATGAATATGCGATATCGTGCTGCTTGCACTTTTCGTCGAGAGAATTAATGCCCACATCACCGCGAGCTAACCTTTTCGCTAGTTTAGTGCCGGGGCCGCAGAATCTGTAGCCGGGAATGTGTAACTCGAATGGCAGACTGTTTATCAGCGAGTTCACGAGTCCTGCACCGATGTGTTTTTTGTTCTTACCTCTTCGAGTCATTACGCACAACTGACCAGAAAGTATAAATGTGTTTGATTTTATACAATTTCGTCAGTACAATGCAAGTCGTCAAGCAAGAAGTGTGTTTACCCGTGCACATTACGCAAGACGATGAATTTAGTGCGCGTGAATCACGACATGGCTTACTGTTGCCTTCTGCCGTACGATGCATTATGGCGGGTCCGTCCAACTGCGGTAAAACGTGCGTTCTACTGAGTTTATTAGAGGAACCAAACGGTCTTCGGTTCGAGAACGTTTACCTATATTCCAAGTCGTTGCAACAGCCAAAGTACCAGCGACTAGCTACTGTTCTACGCTCAGTGGATGGTCTGGAGTATTTTCCATTTAATGATAATGCGGATGTGGTACCTCCAAGCGAAACAAAAGCCAATTCCGTGTTTGTTTTCGACGATGTAATGTGCGAGAAACAAGGCATAATACAAGAGTACTTTTAGATGGGCAGACACTCCAAGGTAGACTGCGTTTACCTATGTCAGACGTACAGTCGTATTCCAAAACATCTCCTACGAGACAACGCAAATGTCATAGTTTTGTTTCGCATGGACGAACTTAATTTACGCCACGTTTACGACGATCACGTAAACACCGACATGTCGTTTCAGGAATTCAAAGACATGTGTTCCTTGTGTTGGAAAGACGAACACGGATTTCTAGTCATCGTAAAGGACTGGCCTCTATATAAGGGCAGGTACAGACGAGGTTTCGATCAGTTTATCGTCAAACATGAGTCATAGCATTTCCAAATTTGGACGCAGCAGTCGAGACTTACGTACTGCTCTCAAGTCTCATGACGACGTTATCCGCAAATACATTATACTACTGGCTCAAAAAGTAGAAAGTGTGAAAAAGGAATTACTAGAGTATCTCGTTGCCATCGACCAGTGTGTGAAGCCTCGGATTCTCGCATTCGCGACATTATCGAAGTATCGAATGCATAAAGACGTGACGATCTGAGGACTTTTCAAAGTAGTCTTAAAGCATCACTATCTCACTTGTCAACAAATTCAGATTTAACCAAACACAAGAAAGAAGTTTCTGCGATCGAATAAAAAAGTATAAAAGGAGGTCTTGCTATAAGTTTTCAGCCAGTACAATGTCGGACCTGGCCAGTGACCTTCATCGAGCTATACAGTCTGTTCGTGAAAAATATTTACTTGCTAGACGAACCAGACTTGCACGTGAGATGGCAAATGAGGAGATATTTAAACCAATCACTAGTCGCCTCGACGAACTTAAAAACAAGGAAGAACCAGCCATCATTGTGAAGACAGAAGTTGAAGATGAAATGCCGACTGTAAAGAAGAGAAAGTATGAACCAGATCGAGAAGAAGAGGACTTAACAGGTACAGAGTCCATGCACAATAAGAAAATACCGAAAAAGGGACATCAAGTTAATGCAATGGTCCGACCATACCTGATATCGTTTACGAGCCGGAATAATGACACGACCTACGGAGTGTACAGAAAACATAATAAGTGGTTCCTCGGTGCTAAAGAAATAGACTTTCTACCAGGAAATATCGTGCGCGTAGCAGAGTTCAAAACGCGCGGGACTCCGGGTCTGTACGAATTGCTGTTTCGCAGGGAGCCTAAAGGATATTCTCACAAAGACTTACAAGAGTACAAAAAACTGCTAGAGCTAACCAATGCACATTTTCGCGATAACGATCCAGATAGTGGTGTATATAAAGACGAAGATCATGAATAAATCGACATTCTCGCTAATCTCTTCAGTGAACTAACAATACATGGCGAAGGTTTAAAAAAGCTAGAAAGTGGTCAGATATTTGACTATGTATATTGGGACGACCCCAATGAATTAGTTGATCGTCTTAGAATTCTACATGCTTCGCTTAGTGTAGGAAACTATTCGCACATCAACGAAATAGTCTCCATACTTGAAGAACTGAGGGAAGCCGGCTACATACAATGAGTCGAACCGGAATCGCTCGCGAACTTCATGCTCCTGCTAGATGGAAATACCTTCGTCGCAAAGTCGTAGTTCGTGGAATTGATGATTTATTCCAGGCGGACCTTGTTGAGATGATACCGTATTCCCGATTAAATAAAGGTTTCAAGTACATGTTGACAGTCATCGATGTATATAGCAAGTTCGCTTGGGCTAGACCTGTCAAATCAAAGACTGCAACTGAAGTAGCCAAGGCCATGAACAATATTTTGCGTGATGGACGTGTACCGTCGCACCTGCAAACGGACCTCGGGAAAGAATTCTACAATGCAGCCTTCAAGGCTTTGATGAAGAAGTATGGCATCAAACACTACTCTACATTTAGTAACGTCAAAGCCTCCGTTGTCGAAAGGTTTAACAGAACTTTGCGTTCCAAGATGTGGCGGCAGTTCACGGCTAACGGAAATTACAAGTGGCTTGACATCTTGCCGAAACTAATAAGCGAGTATAATTCCACGGTGCATTCTACCACGAAAATGAAGCCAAAGGACGTAACAGACAATCGCCTGCTTCAAACAGTGTTTTCCAACACGAAGAAACAAGAACTACGAAAGCGTAAAGCTAACGTCGGTGACATTGTGCGAATCTCCAAGCAGAAAGGTATCTTCGAGAAAGGTTTCACTGCGAACTGGAGTCCCGAACTTTTCCGTGTGACACATGTTCGTGAATCAGAGCCTAGGACCTACTACCTCGAAGATTTGGACCACAAACCTATCCATGGCGGCTTCTATGCTGAAGAGATTCAGCCTACGTTGTATCCCGATACGTACTTGGTGGAGAAGATTATAAAACGAAGAAATGGACTGTCCTACGTGAAATGGTGGGGCTTTCCACCTCGCTTTAATTCGTGGGTGGCAGATGCAGACATCGAGAAATCCACAAAACTTTAGTAATTTGTATTTTTTGTACTTGTAGTAGTGTAGAATTTATGTAATAAAAGTTTTTTTTAATAGAACTTGTGGTGTTTTTATTTTCTCAAACCTAACACTTTTTTAGTATTTTTTTAAAATTAAAGTTGTTTTGTATCATCCTGGGATCGAACCAAGGACAGGAATCGATCGAATCAATCAGTATATTTATTGACAATTTATTTAATGAGTTTTGAAATTTTTCCCGCATCTCTAGCATTAAAATTACGCATTTCCAATATGGTGGTCTTGATGTCTGATAGGATGATGGTCGTAGAGGATTTAGAGTCTCTTTACGAATGTTGAACATGGTTTATTGAAATTATTATTTTTTACATAAAATTAAGTACATTATTGCATCGATCGTGTATCGAACCGAGGACTCCGAGCCCCGTGTCGTAAATGTTTGTTTTTTAATATTTTTCATTAAAATTTTATTAATTATTTTTTTATTATAATTTTTAAAAAAATTTTCATTAAAATCGGATAGTAAAATTTAAAGACAGCGACCATAACAAAATTTGCAACGGTGACATCATCATCCAATATGGCGGAAAACAAAACGCCGGAAAGTTAGAGAACACACAATGACGTCATCCAATATGGCGGATCCAAAATGGCCGTCGGGGTCAAGGTCAAGGTCAAAGGTCAAGGTCACAACCATCCAAGATGGCCGCCGTGACGTCACAATCCAATATGGTGGTTAGCTCCTCTGGCTCCTCAGCCTGAAGCCTGTGCCCGGAGGAACTATTATATACTACTGTTAGCCTTGACAGTCCCACGCAATCATATATAAAATAATTTGGTATTTATTTTGATGACGGGTACTTATTTGTCTATTCATACAACTATCATTTTATTTCTTGTGTCCCATTGAAATAGTGTGTTTAAAATTATAAGGTAGTCAATGCCAATCTTTTCTGTGCCTTGTAGTCAATAGATTTTTAACTTTGAAACTAGTAACTAGCGATAATAGAAATATATTCATCCCTTTTAGTCTTCTTTTAAACGAAGCCATCAATTTGCATAAGTGCCAACGTTAGTTATTGCGGTACAGGGCTTGGAAAAGTTTTGTATATATTTCTAAAATTTCTTGGTTTTACCTAGTAATTATCATTTTGGTTCAAATGGGGAGGGGGAAGAAACACACCAACAATAAAAAGGGCTTTGATAAACCCTGCAAACACAGAGATATAAATTTCTCGTAGCATTTATAACAATCTGCTTGAATTTTTAAACCTATATAATAGTATGAGAAATTTCCTGTGGAATTTGCGTTTTACTAAGAAAATTTAGGATGGATGCATATGGGTAAAGTAAACTTCCCATACAATCGTATCTGTTTGTTACTTAAATGGTGTGTTTATTGCCGTTACCACAGAAGATCAAGGGTGTACACGAAATCAAACAATTACTATAGTCCTTCCAAGAGTTAAAATAATGAATCCATAAATGTCGATGAAGCTGTTACATCAGCGCAGTTTAGGTCGACTGGTGAACTAATGAAGAGGAAAGGCAGGTGGGGAAGGCACAGGCAGGTGCATGCTTACATTTGCCCATTCCTTCTTCAACGGACCGATGCCAGCCACTTAACGAATTCTCTCCGCAGGACAGAAGGAAGGGAAAATACAAAATGAAAATAAAAACCGGCGAAGCTAATGGAGAGTCGCGCGGGAAGGATTGGCTCGTTTGCTGGAAGGGTTGAGAAGCTCTGAGAGGAGCCTGGAAGAGGAAAAAAGGGGGGGTGGGGGAAGGTTTGGGCGCTCGTCTTGATGATTCATTTAAAGTGATGACCATATTTCCGGTTCAACGCTCTCCCCCGCCCGGAGGCGAAGATGACGCAAGTGTCCGGTAAACACTCTCCGGCGCGCCGCGCCTCGCCAGCGGCAAGGCGAGGAACTAGACAGTCGCGAGGCCTTATTTTAAACTCGGCTTCACCCTCTACGGTGCGGCTCAGAGATTCTTTTGTTCATTTCCCATCGTTATACATTAATATTCTTCTATCAACATAATCATCATTTGTCACGTTATTTACTGAAATGCACCGTTTTTTTACAGGAAATATGATGGGGAAAAATAACATTCACATTGTATGGACTACTTTCTAAAAAAATTTAGAAATTTAAAAAAAATCAAAATACACTACTTTGCTATTTATGTATGATATTATTCTACAATTTCTTATCTTCCACTTGATTTTATTCAGATATATATTTTTTTTAAATTTAAAACTTAACCTACCTAATTTTCAATCCATTTAGCGGTGAAATTTTTGCTTAGTTAATTATATTTTATGAAATAATTTTGTAACTAATAAACTAAACCTACCTCATATTCGCCTCAGTCGGCGAATTATAAAAAATTAAAAATCTAAAAAATACATTACTTTTTGAGTATGTCTTGTTTCTTCAGTCTCATATTCGTTATTTTTTATCTTTTAGTTACCTACCATTTGATTTACCTCGGGAATGTGATTTTTTTATATAATAAAATAAAACTTACGCCCATTTTCACCACCATAGCGTTCGAAAATAGAAAAATTTGAAAACAAAAAAGTTCTACGTAACAACGTTTGATTGTTATTCATGCTTAGTTCATTACTTTCAGATTAAAATACGTGAATTTTCCTTAATTAAACTATACTTATTCATTTTTACACCCATGAGGGGTATAATTTAAGAAAAAAAGATTAAAGCTATTCATAGTTTTAGTTTGATAACTATTCATACCACATTTATAAACTTCTGCTTGCAAACTAATAAATCGACACTTGCAAACTTCGCGTTATTTTTAGTCACAAGGATGCACTTAAACTTAACGCAATCGAGCACAAATGACTCGGTGTATTTTGTCGAAATTGCATGTGCTTGGGCCATTTTAATTTTGTAATTGTTTCCTATTTTCCGGGGCGTGTCAAAACTACCTATGGTCTAATGAGATAGCAGTTTAAATGTGTAATGGTTTGCTTTCTAGCCTCACTTCAAATAATAGCGCTAATTTTGCTAATTCTGAAATTATTATTTTTTTAATCATAAAACTATGTTAACACCTTTTCCGGCACTTAAAGTTGGTATTTTGTCTCGTGTCATTTAACCTAGTGTTTGAGTTAGCCAAAAACCTGACAAACTAAAAACGTTTTATAAAAAAAAGTTTGGTATAGTTTTGGTGCGATATCAGAACATACAAAACAAACAAACAGAGAAACTGGCAAAAATAAAATTAAATAAACTATTGTTTGAGCTCTGAATAATGCAGAAAGTTGTTTCCAATTTGTTTGTTTAAATATATGTAATTTACTCTGAGCGGCTATATTAGCACAGATAAAAAACTATTAACTACAATGTTCAAGAAGCAATTTTGAAGTAGTTTTAACACGGAAGAATTGAATAAAACGAATAAAAATAATTTAAAAAAAATATTTTTAAATAACACGTCTTCCAAAATAATTTAAGAACTTGAATAACGTTTGAAATTTTCTTTGAATCCAATCGTTGACGTGCTTTCACATTAGCTTTTTGTATTCAATAAACAAAACTCCATAAACATTTGTTCGAATGAAAAAGCCCTAAGTCATAAATAATTTCATATTATCTTCACAGCATCATCAATATGCAGGAAAACGCGTGCCAGGGTTGCCTACTTTAGTCACGTGGTTTTTTTCGCTCAGGTCCACTGCTCGCCAGAAATAGCTCGTATGAGATTTCAGAGTGTTTGAGAATTATAGAAGGAGGCACTCGTGCGAAGTGGCAACTGAAACGTGTTTTTACCGGTTCCGAAGGATCTCCACCGCCCCCTTCCCCCCCACACACATTTCACGACGTCATGTCAGCTCGAACCTCACAAACCGTCTTTTATCTGTAGCGCCGAACGCGGTAATGGAATTTTTACAGCGATGTCCAGTTTGTTACCACTTAGTTTCTGCGCCGCCAGCTCTATCGCAAAAGTTTTAGAAGCTTAAGCATGTATACTTACGGCACACGCTGGTCTCAGTTACGGTTAAGAGCTGTGTGGCCTAAAACCAGTTACTTTCTATTACATCCCTGAAAACTTTTGTGCAGGTATGGTAAGCGATGTAAACGCGTTTTAAAGAGTTAACACTAACATACATCAAGGACCTAAATGCTGAATTTAAAAAAAATCAACTAGCTTCATGTGAATTGTGTACTAAACAGGCTTCCCTGTAGGCACGGATAAATTACACTTTTTTTTCAACAACTTGTGATTAGGGACACCTGTATTTCGCGAATACATTTCTTGTCAAGGTATTTCACAAAATACTGTAGCTTTTCTCCTGTGGTTATTGGCTGAGGTCGGGGAGAGGTGTCGTCCCGCTCTTGACGGGGCCAATGAGAATGTGGTAACCGTACTGCTGCACCCTCACAATTTGACATGACTCTTAGAAAAAGCTACAGTGTTTTGTGAAATACCTTGACATGAAAAGAAATCGTGAAATACAGGTGTCCCTACTTGTGATACATAACTTGTGATCGTTTTTTGAATGATTCTTGCATTGGGAAATAATGATTTAAAACAATTTCATGGACATACACTATTGCTGATTTACACTTGATGTTGTAAAAAAACCTCAGAAATTGACAACACAACAGAGATGTATACGAAATACACAGAGACCAAGCCAAACAGACAGTACAGAGAATTTCGTGAAAGAAATAAAGTCAGATAACATAAATCCATAAACTATAGCACAGACGAGCACAGCGGGGTTAATAACGACGAGACTTAAATTTATCTTCTAATGCCTTAATTAGTCTCATGTTTGTACTTTATGGGGTGCTTCAACAAGCGATTAAATTCATAGTTACGGATTAAGGTTCACGTGCATAAATCTGAAAACTATTGAATCAATTAACCCTACCTTGGTTGCAAATTTACAAATATGTTTAAAAACTTTCTACGCGTAGGACGGTAAAACATTATATAGTTTTCACAATATATAGTGTATAACGTACACAAGAGTCACCAAAACTTTATTGCAGACAATATTCTGTATTTGCTACACAAAACTACTCTCCCCTTTCTACGTGACTGAGTCTTGATTTGAGACCGCAAGAGAGCACCTGCGTCAAAAAAAGATTGCATTAAAAATAATGAATTCAGAGCATTTGTCACTTTTATTTTTATATTTATGTTTATATATATATTTATATGTATGTGTGTGTGTTTTTAAACGAAACAGAAATTCATGTGCACTAGCATTCTTGTACACTTGAGTACTTAACTTACATGGGGTCGTTAATACAACGCCAAACGTACAATAACGCCGAATAACATAACGCCGAATGCCAAATTGACCGCAACGCCGACAGCTAGAAAACTGCTGTGTACCACAACGCCAAATACAGTAACGCCGAAAAACGTACCACAACCTTAACAAACTTAGGCTAGCCTAACCTAGCCTAACCTAACAGTAGTATACGAATGTATGTCCGGCGCCAGGATGCAGGATGTGGTTGTGGTGTCGGTGTCCGCCATCTTGGATTCTGACGTCACGGCGGCCATCTTGGATGCAGCGTAACGGGACACAACGTAACGGGACACAGTGTAACGGGATATAACGTAACGGGACAAGTAGATCACGGCGGCCATCTTGGATCCGCCATCTTGGATCCGCCATCTTGGATGACGTCATTTTGTTTTCTCGAACATTCCGACATTTTGTTTTCCGCCATATTGGATGATGACGTCACCATTGCAATTTCCGTTACGGCCGCCATCTTTAACTTTTTTATTTATTATCCGATTTTAATGAATTTTTTTTTAAAAATTATAAAAAAATTTAAATAATATAAATTTAATAAAATATTTATAAAAAACAAAAATTAACGACCTGGAGCTCGGAGTCCTCGGTTCGAACCCGACGGGTGCAAAAAAATTAAAAATGGCGACCGATCCTTCCCCCCATGGTGGGTGTTGGCATACTGACCCCCACCACTTATGTCAAAGTATACATATCTTCACCTAGTATGACGTCATGTCTGTATTCCGCACTTCTCACACAGAAATTTTACACGGTCAAGATTTCTTCTGCAGCCATGCTTTTCATGGATGCGTGTACTTCGTAGTCGTTCAAATCGTTTACCACAGTAGCAGCACTGATACAGATATTCATCGCAATTACCATCGCTTCCCCGCTGTACAACCTGCAAATGAACTTTGCTTTTACAATGCCTAATCAAATTACTTTTGTTTGTGAAATGTACACCACACGGGTCACACGGAAATGTCACACGATCAGCGTTTCTTCTACAGACATGATTTTCATGTCTTCTTGCATGTTGACGATATTTAAAACTTTTGTCACAGTACGTACACACATGTCTTGTCGTTAGACCTTGAGTCACCGACGGCTCGGAAAGTATCTTACTTTCAATGCACACTGCTGTTGTAGACGACGAAGGCCCGTATGTTGCATGAGCTGGAGATTTCCCAGTCGACATTGACAGATCATCTGTACTGGATGCCAAAGAATCTGATGTATACACGACTGATGCAGAAGCTGGGAATTGCTCACAAAATGTTGTATTTACCAAATGCGATAGTTGAAGGTATCGGAGTCTCCTCTGCGTTCGATAATGCACACATTGAAGTCTTTTGGAGTGAAGAGACAGTAGATACAGCCATCATCGGGATCTCTGGAGATGGTAGCCTCGTTACCATCGGAATCTCTGGAGCTGTCCTCATCGTTGTCATCGAGATCTGCTTCGTCATCATCGCTTCCGTCGTCAGGGACCCCGGTGAAGACGCGAGACCCTCCGTCAAGATCTCTGCAGTCGTTGACCCCGCCACCATTGGGATTTGTACCGATGTCGTCGTTGCTTCCATTGAGTTCGGATACACAACAATATTCATATACAAGACTTATATGCAGACGAGCCAATCCATCAGATATGCACTGCACCACTACAAGAGGTGGACTGAGGGACCTGCTGTCTAAGACTCGCTTAAATAACCATGTTCGCTTGTATAATACGCAAGTCAATACATCATCCATTGTTATTACTTAAAAAAATTAGGAATTTCAAGGAATAAGAATTTAAATTATATATTCAATCAACTAATCACTCATCATACATACAAGGTTCATTTAGACCTACAAGAGGAGCAAGAGTCTGTAATCAATGGAACTTTCAGAATCCAAACAAAATTTAAAGTAGGTACCCAAATTTAAATATTATTATGTAGAGCTACACATAACATCCAACTGACTCCAAATGACTACAACACATAACTAAAATAATTTATACGATACCAGGCTAGGTCCAAAGTTTTTTTTTGTACCTCTCATCTACAGTTCAGAGGACCTTTAGTGTTGATATAGCTACAGCCAAGACATGTCCAGTACCATACATCTTCAAAGCCTTCAAAGTAGATCCTTGTTAAGCCTTACGACAAAAGTCTCCGAAACAAGAGACCTACTCTACAAGTTTACTAGACATTTTAAGCTTGTCATAGCACACATCGATAAAAATCTTCGTAAATAACCCAAAATATTATCAGACCACTAGCATTCGATTTATGCACATACTGTAGGTCACCAACATATTCATCAACACAATTCCATTCTACATTAAGCTGCTCACTTACTTATATCAGCCTACTAGACTACACTCAGCACACATAAACTAAAAGAAGTCAAATAACATCCTATTATTTATTTACATTCGAATATTTAACAGCATGCCGACTGCTAATTAAATAAGCCTGACAGTGAACATGTTAGCAAAGTTTACTTTTATATAGGACCAGGAATCCATTGAACCTTCAGAACCTAGCTACACATACACAGTGCTGGATGCAAGGAATTCTACACTTATTTATCATCACTGACACTCATATTACATCATAGACACTTGAGTCAACACTCATTTTCCAACATTAACATGCACACAAATGCAAATTATCCATCATCGACACTCAATTCAACACTCACATTCCATAATCTAATCTCAATTCGACACTCATTTTCCATCATCGACACTCAATTCAACACTCACTTTCCATCATCGACACTCAATTCAACACTCACTTTCCATCATCAGCACTCATTTTCCAACATCGACACGCAATTCATCACTCACTTTCCATCATCGACACTCAATTCAACACTCACTTTCCATCATCGGCACTCAGTTTCCATATTCGACACTCAATTCAACACTCATTTTCCATCGTCGACACTCAGTTTACATCATCACTCATTTTCCATAATCGACACTCAATTCGACACTCATTTTCCTTAATCGACACTCAATTCAACACTCAATTTCCATCATCGACACCCAATTCAACACTCAATTTCCATCATCAACACTCAATTCACATCATCAACACTCAATTCGACACTCATTTTCCATCATCGACTCTCAATTCGACACTCGATTTCCATCATCGACACCCAATTCGACACTCAATTTCCATCATCGACACTCAATTCGACACTCATTTTCCATCGATGACACTCAATTCAACACTCATTTTCCGTCATCGATACTTAATTATACATACTCTTTCCTTCTTCGACACTCATTTTCCATCATCTTCATACAGTAAAATGGAAACTTTCCATCATCCACACACACACACACACACACACACACAGATACATATATAAATATATTCATACTCAACTCAATTCTTTAAAGTAGCAAACACATGAACTTTATTAGGGCATGAATAACGACACATTTTAATAACAATTTTTAAAATTATATTTATATCAAAAATACAAAAGTATAAAATTTCATCAGTCAATACACATTACTAACTTATTATATATACCCGAAAATTCTAAGTTCATCAAGAATAGTCCTCGTTTCTTTGATAACTGATACAATTTCGTCATCTTGCGAAACAAGTAAAAGTCGCAACCTCTTCGTTAACACGTTCGGGTATTTCCACGATATATAATCAATTTCACTTGATGCCACCATCTTCTTCGAATGTTTGCTGAACATATTCTGAAAATCATTGTAATAATGATTATGATAATTTGTATCATCATCATCGGTGCTGTCCACATCTTTATCAAACACACTGACATCTTCATCTTGCATATCCCAGTATTTCGAATTTTTTGACATTGGAGTACCATCATTGGCAACAAGCTTACTTGCAAATTTTCCAAAAAAATATTCCAAAGTCCGTAGAAGTCTACTATAAGACGACTTGTCACTTTTTCTGGAGATGTTATTTTCATTATCTTCTACCTTACTTATATCTTCAACACCAGTTAAGCTATTTCCTTCCTCAAGACCTGGAGATATTTTAACACAATCGCTTTTAAGGCTAGGTAGATCAATTTCATTGTAAGACATACTGTCCCCGAGCATAACGCCTCCATCTACGTACTTTATCTCCTGCGCGAGCTTGGCTTTACAAGTTTTATCGTGTCTTTTTAAATTATCTCTTCGTGTCATCCGTCTACCACACTTAACACAAATTAGTATTTGGCGGAATGAGCTTTTAACACAATCGGTCTTTTCATGTCTACGAGCATTATAGCTGTTATCAAAGTATTTGCTACAGTATGTAGGGGAGGACGGGGCAAGTTGACGAGCGGGGCAAGACGACGAATGACTTAGTTCCACGTCATGTTACTAGATAGCACCACCTAACAGACACTACTAGCGATGCTCACTGGTGGGCACTAAAGAATCGCACAGCGAAGCCGCTACCACCATTTAGTTGTTTGTTAGATGATGTTCGTACATTTGGTCTGACGTATTGTAATTTTCAAGAACTTGGAAGTAATATCTCATGGACAAACAGGTAAGATATTTGGTTATTCAATGCCACACATTATTACCTTAGACAATATACTTTTCTTAACCACTATATATTGTTAACCTTTTATATTTTTTCCTAGCGAAAAAATCCAATACTAATAACATTGCTGATCGGGGCAAGTTGACTGGGGCAAGATGACTACTCTCATTAAGATAGGGCCTATAAGAAATGCTACTCCTGTTAAGCCAAAACTGTGCCGAAGTGTTTTCGATTTCAAACCATTGCCTAAAGAAAGATCATATGTGAGAAAAAAGATGTCATAAGCAATGTGCAAGTGTCATCACAAGCTCACCCATGAAAGCGATGCTGGTTCAGAGAAAAGCTCAGAGGATAGAACAAGAACGTTTGAAGCAATAAAGACATGAGTCTCGAGATGCCAAAAAAGGAACTGTTACTAAGAAACTGAAGTTCGATTCTCGAGAAAAATCCAAGAAGCTCCAACTTTCGCCAGGCATGACTTCAGCTCAAATATCCGAAGTGCAGTGTCTTGTGTGTGATGAGATTTATGTTGACCCTCCATCAGAAGATTGGATCGAGTGTTGCAAATGCCACATATGTTGGCATGAGGACTGCTCGAACTTTGAAGGAGGAAAATTTGTTTGCGATTATTGTTTATAAAAACACCAACTCTGAATTAGTTATGTAAGTTAACTATTAATTGTAATTTTCAACAAACCAAGCCTTTAATAATATGCCATATATGTAAAAAAAAAGCATGTAACAATGTTAAATTAGTTAATTTACATTAGTTTGCATTCTAAAAATAAATATGTTTAAACTTTTACAGAAATGTCATCTTACCCCGTAGTCAAAGTCATCTTGCCCCGGTAACGGGGCAAGATGGCACATTTGCATTATATTTTTAAAAGGGCAGAATTTTGGAGATAATGTAGAAATATAAATTTTTCCATGTAGTTACACCACGACAAAGGACTATTCTAATCGTGTGTGGAAAGAAGGAAATCGTATTTCCAAAATTAAAATTATAAAAAATGGCGAACTCTTAACATCGCCAACTTGCCCCGTCCTCCCCTACAATGTCCTTCAGATCGAGATCGATATTTGTGTATCGTACCTTCACTAGACTGTACGTACTCCATAATGGTTGAATAGCAACTAAAAGTATTTTTTAGGTACTTCGTTATTTATATGCATGAACATTCATCAATTATTTACGAAAAAAGATTTTTTTCTCATTTTGAAAAAAAAAAAAATCATGTTCCACGTAGTTTTACTACCCACCTTCATATTTCCTCATATGTTATGTTGTAAAAGCAACCAAAGTTGGTTGTAGGTTATGGAATGCCCACTCACGATCTCTTGAAAAAGGTGTGCCTCCCTAGATCTCAAGAGGAAGAACATTGACCTTATTTTAAAATTAGTGAATAATACCATGGCATAGCAAGAATCACAAGATAATCTATTCTCATATTAGCAACCATCATGTATCAGTTGTCTGTATAAGCAGTCAATGATTTGTGTGGGATGCAGGATGCTCCCTATCGATCGCAACAGAAGGAGGGCTTCGCTAGAACTCAAGGGGAAGGGAAATCTTCGTGTATGATAGCGTTTCTCAGTTGCTTCATGACGTAGTAATCGTCTGATTAATGAACTTTTGTTTTTACCTGATTTCCACCTGTTAAAATTCTTTTTTTCTTAGTGTTGATTTGATAATATGACTTCGGAAATTTATACGAAACTCTGAATAAAATTACCTGTCTTAGACACCAAGGACAATGCAGTTTGTCCTTCATGTTAATGCTTCTCAGATGTCTCATGGCGTAATATTAATTTGACTGAGTAATGATATTTTTTAATTCCACCTGATACAAATATTGCAAGTTTTGATTTAGTAGCAGAAATTATCGAATTAAATGTAACTCTGAATAGAAATGACATGTCTCATTAAGTAAAAAATTCTTCATGCAGGGAATAGATTTCTCACAAATAATCAGGAGCACTCGGAGAAAACCATTAGATTTCTCACAAATAATCAGGAGCACTCGGAGAAAACCATTAGATTTCTCACAAATAATCAGGAGCACACGGAGAAAACCATCAGATGTCACGTCAAGAATAATCGGAAGCTCAAGGAGAAAACCACGATAATATTGTCAAGAATAATCGGAAGCACACGGAGAAATCCATCAGGGAGGATGTCGTTTATAAACATCATAAATTACCAATTTTTTTTTTTTTAAAACAATAAAACATTTTGTGAGCAATTCCCAGCTTCTGCATCAGTCGTGTATACATCAGATTCTTTGGCATCCAGTACAGATGATCTGTCAATGTCGACTGGGAAATCTCCAGCTCATGCAACATACGGGCCTTCGTCGTCTACAACAGCAGTGTGCATTGAAAGTAAGATACTTTCCGAGCCGTCGGTGACTCAAGGTCTAACGACAAGACATGTGTGTACGTACTGTGACAAAAGTTTTAAATATCGTCAACATGCAAGAAGACATGAAAATCATGTCTGTAGAAGAAACGCTGATCGTGTGACATTTCCGTGTGACCCGTGTGGTGTACATTTCACAAACAAAAGTAATTTGATTAGGCATTGTAAAAGCAAAGTTCATTTGCAGGTTGTACAGCGGGGAAGCGATGGTAATTGCGATGAATATCTGTATCAGTGCTGCTACTGTGGTAAACGATTTGAACGACAACGAAGTACACGCATCCATGAAAAGCATGGCTGCAGAAGAAATCTTGACCGTGTAAAATTTCTGTGTGAGAAGTGCGGAATACAGGTTACACGAAAATTTTACTTGAAAAAACATTATAAATTTTGTAAAGACGGGTTTCTAGCATAATTTCTGGTCCTCTAATGTGTTACACTCCTGAACTGATGTATCGAGATCTGTATGAATTATTTTTATTTTGTCACTCTAAAAACGAACTATAATAATTTATTTTAATAAAAATGAATGTCGCATGAACTGAGAAATGTATACGATATATATACCATGTCAGATTTTATTGTGTATAAATGTTCAATTTTAAATAAATTATAGAATTAAAGAATTTTTTATATATTTTTCCCTAACCTACATCGTTTATCTTAATTTAATAAACTAAATTTGACACGAAATTTAGGTCGAATTTGTAATGCGCGTTTTGTCTTGTTTGTGTGTATTATTTTTTTATCAATAATGCTGAAGACTGTTTTTTTTTTGTTAAAATTATTTTTGTCTGAGTATGCCATCTGCATTCTTAAGATTTTTTATGGGAGATGTTTTGGTAATGTGCAGGTACAGGTAATACCGTAAGATTAGAGAAAATCTGATAGGAACTTGATTTATTTTTTCTGAGAAATAATTTATTACTCCCCGAAATAAAACTAACAGACTTGTGGGAAATTTATGGTCTTAAATCGTAACCTGTCATATATTGGTGTACACTACGGACGTGATATTAAAAAATTTAATAATGTTAATCAATTGCGCACACTTCGGAGTAAGCTGGTGCACTGGATGGGTTGTATCAGTAAGATTCCGGATACTTGGTAAACGATTCTTCGTCCAAGTTACTCACTCCTTCGTTGCTGATTACTAACATGAATTTTTAAAACATGAAAAAAATAATATATACTGGCCGGGGTCTTGATTTAAAATATTTTGCCGCTTATAATTATCGGAGTATCGACTTTCACAGTATGTTATGTAGGGTTCGACTCCTCTCGTATATGTGCTACAATTTTTTTTTTGTTGGTAGCGAGTTATACATGTGTAAGCTAATTTTCTGCTCTGGTTCAGTGATGTATACTTTGAAGTGGTTCCAGCAAGTACTTTACGTATGCTGGATTACGATTTCACTGGAGTTTTACGTGAAATGGGTTGGAAGGCTAGCGACGTGATGTATGCATGTCTCGAGCAAACATATGACTGTCGCAGCATTCTGCTAGCTTGCAACTCCCGCGCGAGGGGTCAATGTTCATTTGCGGGTGACGGTAGGCGTGTCTCGATCGTGTAGTCTCTGTCTCTATCCTTGAGAATTTTTATTTTGCGGTTGACGTGCTTGAATTTAAATTCTTTGCCTGGCCGTACATGAATAAGTTTAAATTCGTATGCATTGTAAGATATTTTTCTACATGAGGTAAGAAAAATACATAGATGCTACATTGACTGAGATAGGTATCGAACACATGGTTCTTACCCTATGAGTGACTAGCACTTGTTTAACCTATCTCCACTAACCCTCGTTTACTTTGTGATATAGATGGGACATGGTTGTTTTCAGACAGATGATGGTTAAAATGTCTTGGACAAAGTGTCCTTTGTAGAAATTACTATGTGTGGTAATTATTTTAGACGAAGAGATAATTTAGTAAAACACGAAAAAATAGCGTGAAGGTTTTTTTATGTGTAAACAAATTATTGATAGGATGGATTTGTATGTAGAACTGTTAGTATACCACATCTCTTGAAGAACACTGCATGGTATATATAATGAAAGACTCTTGGGCTCAAGAAACTACACTATAGTTGGAAAGGATGATGCGGTTCCTATGATTAAATGAAAGGAACTTTGATGATTTTTTTCTTCTATATACTAAGATGATTTAATTGAGTTTGTGATGATGGGTTGACAGATTAAATAATAAAACTGGACACTTAGGCTTTTAAAGAAAATGAGAATGGAGCTCACAAGATCATAGATTGTGGTTAATCACTGACAACTGAAATGTGGAAACGATATCATAAAATGAGTGATATTGATGCAGCTCATGATAATATTGATGACAGCTATGATGATGATTTACATCTGTGATAGTGACACGGACGCGGAGATTTTAAGACAAATAATATTATTAATAAAGAAAAGATGGAAGCCGTAGCACGTCGGTCGTGACGAGAAACAAATATTGAATGATGTTGATGGTATCGGGAAGACTGAAACTAATGAAGGTATCAACACCGTGAAAAGTGAGAATACATTCAAGCCTATATTTAGCAGATCCTCCATACTTTGTATAAATGGTGGACTCCTGAAAAGGAAGCATACAGGCGATGAAGACCCTTCGACATCAACGATATCGAGTTCTTGCAGTAATCTGGGTGAAGACTTTGTCTTCTACGGTGATTGCTACAGTGACTCTGAGGCTGTTTACAAAGACATAGACTGTGATGCAGAACCTAAAGCTGACAAGATCGAAGAATGTGTTGGTGTCCTGAGACCGAAGCGATGGAAACGTCGTATTATAATAAATCTGATCAAGCTTGTGATGATTGCTGGCTAGATGATGAAAGTAACCCTGAGGTTGGTGTTAAAACGGAAGACACCAGAGATCATAATATTTATAATAAACAAGCAATGAAGATGGTGGCAGAAGAGATTGATTCCACATCATGGAAAGATCCAAACATATTGGTTGACTGGCTAAGGCTGATGGTGGCATCTGTTCGTAGAGGGAACTACTCGCATATCGTGGAAGTATCGACCATACTTAAAGAACTTCGGAACGCTGGCTACATACAATAATCATTTGATTAACTGACATGTGTGTACTAATAAAAATTAAAATGAATTATTTATATTTTAAAAAAGTATGATTTATTTCTTGTATCCTGATTTCCAAATAAGCCTGTGTTTCCGCTACTGTATGTGTGATCATTCCGTTTCCTGTGTGTACTGTGTGTACTTTCTGATTTCCTGTGTGTACATTCCGTTTTCCTGTGTGTACATTTCGTTTTCCTATGTGTACATTTCGTTTTCCTGTTTGTACATATTGTTTTCCTGATTGTACATTTCGTTTTCCTGTGTGTACATTTCGTTTTCCTGTGTGTACATTTCGTTTTCCTGTTTGTACATTTCGTTTTCCTGTTTGTACATTTCGTTTTCCTGTTTGTACATTTCGTTTTCCTGTGTGTACATTTCGTTTTCCTGTGTGTACGTCCCGTTTCCTGTGTGTACGTTCCGTTTTCCTGTGTGTACTGTGTGTACGTTCCGTTTTCCTGTGTGTACGTCACGTTTCCTGTGTGTACTGTGTGTACATTCCGTTTTCTTGTGTGTACGTCACGTTTCCTGTGTGTACTGTGTGTACGTTCCGTTTCCTGTGTGTACGTTTTGTTTCCTGTGTGTACTGTATGTACGTTCCGTTTCCTGTGTGTACGTTTTGTTTCCTGTGTGTACTGTTTGTACATTGCGTGTTGGATCCGAGTAGCTTCATTGACATATAGTTTCGTAGCCATGCGGTCTTTTAGTCATGCAGTCTCGCAGCCATGTATAACTCGGAACCAGCTAGATCCTTTTAGACTCGTAGCCTTGTAGCGTCGTAGTCTCTTAGACTCGTAGCATTGTAGCCCAATATCATTGGAGCTGTTAAAAGAACAGGCAGTTGGAGCATTTGGAGCTGTTCGAGCTGTTGGAGCATTTGGAGCTGTTGGAGCATTTGGAGCTGTTGGAACATTTGGAGCTGTTGGAGCTAGGAAGTAGTCGTTGCACGTCTATGCAGGGCTAAATGTTTATACGATTGCTGGCTTTCGCAAGTAATCCTGTAGTAGGATAGAAATTGTGTAATAAATATTGTGTTTGTAAAAGACTTTGTGGTGTTTTATTTCTCGAACCTTACACTTTTCTGGTACTTTTTTAAAATTAAAGTTGATTTTAGCTTCTTCCAGGATCGTGCCAAGGACCTTAGTCGATCTAATCAATCAGTATATAGATTACAAATTTATTTAATGAATTTTGAACTTTTTCCCGAATCTCTAGCATTACAATTACGAATTTTCAATATGGTGGTCTTGATGTCTGATAGGATGATGGTAGTAGAGGATTTAAAGTCTCTTTAAGAATGTTGAACATGGTTTATTGAAATTATTATTTTTTTCATAAAATTAAACATTATTGCATCATTCAGGGATCGAACCAAGGACTGGAGCGGATCGAATCTATATGTAAGTTAATGAGTGATTTAATTAATGAATTTTGGATTTTTTTCCCGCTTTTCTAGCTACATTATTACACGATTTCAAGATGGCGGTCGAATTTCAAGATGGCGGGGGCACCTCGGTAATAAATGATTACTGCACTCTAGCGGGTTAGAATAAAATTATCCAGATGGAAATGTACTCTATAATACAAGTACACGCACAATATGGTGTACTCCAGCAGGTGGTCGCTCCTGGTAGCATGTACTGAACATAAAATGTCGGATCCATGATGGTCGACAAGGACAAAGTCAAATTTCAAGGTCAAAGTCAAATTTCAAGATCAAAGTCAATTTTCAAGGTCAAGGTCAAATTTCAAGGTCAAGGTCAAATTTCAGGGTCAAGGTCAAATTTCAGGGTCAAGGTCAAATTTCAAGGTCATGGTCAAATTTCAGGGTCAAGGTCAAAGTTCAAGGTCAAGGTCAAAGGCCAAGGTCAATGATAAATGTCAACAGTTGAGGACAAAAGTATGGTGACCAGATAATTATACTACATGATATCGGCACACTCTAGCAGACGAAAACAAGATGGTGGTCTCCAGGGGATGAAGACAAGATGGCGAACATGATGTCATACCAGTTGATGATATATACCTTGGTACTGGTGGTGGTAGATCAGTCTAGGTAGCTTTCATGGAGGAAGGATCGACCGTTTACTCTCGTCGGGAATCGAACCAAGGATGTACATCGATATAATCAAACAGAATCCAAATACATTAATTTTTTGATGAATTTTGGAATTTTTTTATTAAAATCGGATAATAAATAAAGATTTTCAAGATGGCGTCCAAATTTCAAGATGGCGGATATAACGTCATACTAGGTGAAGATATGTATACTTTGACATAAGTGGTGGGGGTCAGTATGCCAGCACCCACCATGGGGGGAAGGATCGGTCACCATTTTTAATTTTTTTGCACCCGTCGGGTTCGAACCGAGGACTCCGAGCTCCGTGTCGTTAATGTTTGTTTTTTATAAATATTTTATTAAATTTATATTATTTAAATTTTTTTATAATTTTTAAAAAAAATTTCATTAAAATCGGATAATAAATAAAAAAGTTAAAGATGGCGGCCGTAACGGAAATTTCAACGGTGACGTCATCATCCAATATGGCGGAAAACAAAATGTCGGAATGTTCGAGAAAACAAAATGATGTCATACAAGATGGCGGATCCAAGATGGCCGCCGTGATCTACTTTTCCCGTTACGTTGAGTCCCGTTACGCTGTGTCCCGTTACGTTGTGTCCCGTTACGCTGCATCCAATATGGCCGCCGTGACGTCAGAATCCAAGATGGCGGACACCGACCCCACAACCACATCCTGCATCCTGGCGCCGGACATACATTCGTATACTACTCCTAACCTTACCTAACCTTACCTTACCTAACCTAACCTTTGTGGCAGTCCTGCAGTGACATTTTTCGGCGGTAATGTATTTCGGTGTTGTGGTAATTCGGCGTTGTGGTACACAGCAGTTTTCTAGATGTCGGCGTTGTAGTCAATTTGGCATTCGGGCGTTATGGTTTTCGGCGTTATTGTACTATCAGCGTTGTGGTATTTCGGCGTTGTGGTATTTCGGCGTTGTGGTATTTCGGCGTTGTGGTGCGTCCCCCTTACATGCATACCTCCTTCCGCTCTTTGATACTTGCAGACATTCTGAAAAACTCGCCTGTACACTTGTATGCTTGCTAACTTGCACGCGTGTTTCGAATGTTCGTGTTTTCTGAACATTTGCTAGCTCGCTACCAGTGAAGGTTCACTTGTACAGAGATGTACCCCTGTGGTGTGCCACGAGGACAGCCAGCGGACAGCTGGAGCACGGGGCGACACAGATCATCTGACCCCTCGCCCGACTCTTGGGGGGTCTGCGGCACGAGGCAAGTGCCTGCACGTGTCGGGCAGACGTCCGCGCTGTCCAGGCACGTGACGTGCAGGGAGTAGGGAGTCGCGTGCGAGGCAGCCGCTCCGCACCTGCTGCTCTCTGGCGGAGGCGAAGGGCAGTGCTCTACGCCGTATTCTTAGAGACCTGCAAAATTCGCGGATTCATTCGGTGATAGGCTAGAATTCAAACACATATACCTCTTAGATCATTTTGCTATTGGCTTACTGTTCATCTGGACGAATCTCAACCAGTTATAAACCCTCAACCAAAAAAGGATCGAATCACAGACAAACGAGCTGAGACGACTTACAAGTCGGCAGCCAATGAACTTGCGTTATTTGCCCGAGTGTACAGGGGTATGTGCAGTCTATCCTGAAGACCACCGAAACCGCGAATTTTGCAGGTCTCTACGTATTCTGAGTTACGAATTCCGTGTCCCGTTGTAAACACGTGTACGGACGAACCTGTGAGTTCCTGCTTAAAGCAAGTGAACTCAGTAGGCTACTCATCAAGTGATGATACTTTGCGTGAATAAAGTGAAGGAATTTTTTTTATGTGTAACATCTTAGCTCTTGGTATACGGAATTTGGTGAGTAATTTACTGAATGGAACGAAAGTCGCATAGAACGGAAATGTGTACCCACTTTGCTGCCATCTGTGGCGAATGGCGCGAACCAACGTTCACAAAGACAAGGGGAAACTTAATGGTACCAAATGCTTAATGAATTTGAACAAAATGGGCGGTATTTTAATAAAAATTATTTGTCGAAAATCAAGTACAAAGCCGGGATTTATTTTTTTCAAGTCTTTTACGTTTCCATTGGAGACGTTTCATTATATAGTTGTAACGTAGTTTTGTCAATCATATTTTTCAGTAGTAGACGTAGTTGCTACGGCAGCGAATTCTAGCGGTGGGTGCGGAAACGCAATGCGTTATTCGCGTCCAAAAATTTAGTTGAAAGACAATTTGCTTGTACTTATCACGCTCGGCATTATTTTTAAATACTTAAGTGTTGATTCTCGTGTCCGAGTTGTGTGTTTGCAGCACGGGAACATACGAGAACTTGGTCGCAAAACGAGGTTGGATGTTACACATATCTGGCGAGTACTAAAAAGACTCATTAAATTTTTTTCGACGTGACAACGTCTAATAAATCGATGAACGCCGGCTGCACGCACAAAAAAGTGTCCCGTAACGCACATTGTCCCGTTACGCTCATTGTACGCTTGCGCCGCATCTATCTCTCTTCCACTCGATTGGAACAACCATTGATTTGACTTTTTCGAGACACATTAATCTTGAAACACTCCCATTCGTTTCCTACTTTCCTATCATCGTCCTATCCTTAACAGAATAACACAGATTGGAAGAAGTTAAATAGCAAACATGTATAAAAGTTATAGTTAAAAAAACCAATTCGTTAAAGTAATAAACATATTTTGAATTAATGAGTGCAAATAAAAGTAAATTTATCAATTAAATTGTAGATTTCATTTCACTCCTTCTTTGTATCCATACAAAAGAGTGATAATTCAATAAAAATGATTAAATTTTATTCATAAAAGTATGCAATCATTTCATCAATGTTTTGTTATGACGTTTTCACGTTAAACTATCGTCTGTAAACCGACTTTACAGACAACCAATTTTTTTGCCCAGTGTGAATGATCTCTCGGGCGGGCGAGGAAGCAAGCCGTCAGCCGGCATGGGTCGCCTGGCCGCACTTTGCACCTCCGGCGGCGCGGCTAATTGCTGTCCAGGACCGGCGCGCCTGCGCACTCACAGATCCTCCTCCTCCTCCCCCCCCCCCCTCTCACGTGTAGGTGACAGGACGGTGCCAGCGCGACAGTTCCCACTGCGCCTGCCTCGTCACATCCTGCGGCGCGCCTTCCCCCTTCGCGAGACACGTCCGTCTCCTGCCGTGTTGCCGACGCGTTTTATTCCCCCCTCCCCCTTTTACCATGACAGTTTGCTTGCGAGTGGAGGGAGTAACCTTTTTTGCTACACACTGGAAAAAAAAACTTTCTGAACTTTCACAAAAGATTCCTTTGGAAACCAATTGCTAAGAAATAGCTCGTAATGCTACAAGAAAGATACTGTAACTTTGTATAACACATGGCTATGGTTATTTCAGCACATATGAAATAATACGTTTTTAGAGATAATACTGAGTACGAAATTCAGCACATAACTTTATATTTTAATTGAAGTTTAATTGACTCTTTATTTATTTTCAAAACCATGGGTAATATAATCGAATTTTCAACAATATTGTTGTATCATGTTTATTAATGTGCGCAGTTAATACAGGACAGCTATTAAGGAAATGATTAACAAATATATATCTTTTTAGTGATACAGCTGTTTTCACGTAAACGTACAAATGTAGAAATATCTGTAGTTTCACATGATTATTTCTGTTCCATTTAGAAAAAAAAATGTAATATAAGATCTTTACTTTTAAACTATGTTGTCATTGTTTGAAATATATTAGTTTGTGTACGTGCAAATGAATAACAGTTCTTGGTTTGTGCAACGGGAGAAAGTATATAGAATGTCCCAGGACTCAACGTAAAGCCAAAAATTGTTGATTAACCAATTAATCACAGTTCTGAATATTAAAAAAAGGTGTCTTAGTTTTCGAGTTAAAGATTTTGAAAGATTTAAAAGACCAAACCATCAATAAATTGTTTGGTTTTGTGTCTACAAATTTCCATATTACTTATTATAATTTCTTATAGCAGCCCTGAATAACTATTAGTCAAAGTTACTTTATAAAATATTTTTCTAGCATAAGTCATGCAAAGTTTATTTACCATCCCCCAAACAAAGTATATGCTGTTTCATTTTAGGTAGATTTCGAAGAAAGTTTACAGTTGTAGACAATGCCATGGTGCAAATACCGGAAATATTTTACATAGGTTTTTGTTTCAGGTTCAGTTGCTCCAAAACTATTGTCAAATCAAAAGTTTATACACGGTCTGAATTAGACCGTAAAATTGGATGCAGATTCGCCATGAAGAAATAATTTTAAAACATATAAACGACATGCAGTCTAAAATGCTTCCCAAGACTGTTTGTTATAACTAGAGACCCGGAAAATTCGTGGGTTCAACGACCTCCAGGATAGACTCCAATATCCTCTACACACTCAGGCAAATGCCAACTGTTCATTGGCTGCTGACTTGTGAGTCGTCTCGACTGGGTGGCCTGTGATTCTACACTTCTATGAGTGATAGTCTCTAATTGGCCCTCAGTCGTCCAGATTAACAGTGAACCAATGATAGAAGCAGCACTAAGGTATAATTATTTGAATTTTAGCATAAAACGAAATGAACCCGTGAATTTTTCGGTTCTCTAGTTAAAAGTAGGGGAATGCAGATTTCGCGAAAAGATTTGGAGACTAGATGATAGTTAAAACACTGTACCATCGTCTGTGTATCGTGATTGGGTGAGTTTATACCAGGTACATATCGATTGTAATAACACCAATCACAATGATTCAGTGCGGAAGCAAACGCGTCCTGAGTGGCTCGGTCAAACAAGGCAACGACTTTTCTCGCAGACGGCCGCCAATCACAAGGCAGAAACAGCTGGTGCGTGTATAACTTGTTGCAGTCTAATAGGCATTCAGATTTTTTCGCGAAAAATGCCTGCCCCTAGTTATAAGCCTTTGAACTTACAGCTGAGACCGTAGTTTTCGAAAATATTTAAATTAACTGCTCTTGATGAAACCCCAAGCATCTACGTTATGTCTAAGTGAACACAGTTCTACAAACAATGTAAATCATGTCGTGAAGTGAAATTATTAAATGGAAATAATTTAGGGTAACACTCTTAATTCCCATAAATTGAGGTGACGCAAATGAATAATGTGTTTTTTAAAAGCTGATTATTAATCTGTATATCAAAATTAACTAAAAATGTCGCTTTGTTGTGTACTAACCTATACCCCACTGTTTTCGCGCAAAACTAAAATAAAATTAAGAACAAAATACTTTGAAGCCTGGCAGGTGTATAACACTCAAACCACTCAGTTTGAAACAGCTGTCTAAAATTAGGGGCACTAATTGTTAATTGATTTATACGCAAATGAAGTTATTTAAAAAAATTGAACTAATAATTAAACTATATAACTGCAGACGTTACTTAAACCATACAAAAAAATTGCTGAACAAAATATTTAGCATCTTTATTATGATAAATGAATTCCAATTCTGGAAGTCACCACGCCTCAGTAGAAAGATGCAGAAAACAGGATGTCTCATTTACCGCTGGAATGAATACATGTATCATACCATTGCCGGGCACTATGTAGTTGTGTTTATGTTCATGTAATTGCGGACAATTGTTAAAGACTTCCATACTTGAAATGGTTTCACATTCGAAAAGAGGACTCCAT
Source organism: Bacillus rossius redtenbacheri (assembly GCF_032445375.1). Classification (NCBI taxonomy): domain Eukaryota; kingdom Metazoa; phylum Arthropoda; class Insecta; order Phasmatodea; family Bacillidae; genus Bacillus; species Bacillus rossius. The sequence goes on along the minus strand of NW_026962012.1, from coordinate 1,686,845 downwards.
GACGAAGGTGCGTTTTAAAATAATATTTCATTAAAATTTTATTAGTTAAAATTTTAATTTGTAATTTTTTTCCAAATTTCTCTGATAGTAATACGGATTTTCACTATGACGGCCGTGGCGCCATAATCCAAGATGGCGGAATATTTTATTTAAACATTTAGGTATTAATTATTTTTTACAAATTTTAAAATTTCCAGATTTTCTAGCATACAAAATTTGGATGGTGGTCGTAACGATAATTGCAAGATGGCGACCATAGTATCATAATTGTCAAGGTCATGACATCGGCGGCTTAGAGCAGTTTTTTCGTCGGGGAATTAAAGCCGTTTTAATGAATTTTCAAGCCATCGGCATTTTTGAGGACTAAAACGAGAAATTTTCCCTCAAAACAAGAATTTTTTCCTCGAAATATAGAAATGTTTTATCTGACAAACTTTTTGAGATTTTTCGGCGGAATGTTTTTTTTTCAAAAACCTTGAAATTTTTACGGATTTTGGTGAATATTGGACAAATTTTGGCACATTTCAAGGAATTTTTGACAAAATTTGAAGTTCATGTTCAAGGTCAAGGTAATCCAATATGGCCGAGTGACTTTACATTCCAAGATGGCGGCCGACAAACATATCCACAGCCTGAAGCCTGGCGCAGGAGGAACCAATATATACTACTATAGTGAAATCTATCTACGCATGTAGGCTGTGCCGAAAGGTATTTTTTTGATTTAAATTTATTTTGTGTTGTTGGATATTCAGGATTGCGTAGCAAAAATTAGAATAAAATTAGGTATACATTTGATCTAATTACGTTTTTAATGATGGGGATTAAAGAAATGTGTATAGGTAAATCGACAAGTATATACCTTGAAAGATTCTCGTATCGTGAAAATTAATTTAAAACAATTTCATCAAAATGTGCCGTCACTGGGGGCATGCATATTTCGCAAATAGATTTCAAGACTAGCTGAATGTTAAAACACTGTAGTATCGTCTGTGTTTCGTAATTGGATGAGATTCTCTCGCGTGTACGTCTCCAGTTACAACACCAATAACAGTGATTGAATGGCTCGGTCAAATAAAGCAACGACTTCTCTCGCAGACGGCTGCCAATCACAAGGAGGAAACCGCTGGTGCGGATATACCTTGTTGCAGTATAATAGGCGTTCATATATTTTTGCGAAAAATGCCTGCCCCTAGCTACCGCTTATTTACACAGAATAATACATTAAAATATGGTCGGGAATAAATTAAATTATTAGTTGTATTCATCTGGCCCTGGCATTAGTTTCAAAAATGATATCTGGCACTAGATGAACATCCAATGAACAGATCAGGAACACTCTGGTGACCAAAGTACGATCAAGTCTAGCGTACTGGAAATTCAAATGGTGCTATGACTGTTTAAGCTGGGGTCTGATACGCCATGTTGATATTTTAATTTTCTCGTCATTTATGTTAGGATATTTTTCTTTTTTGTTGAAAATTTAACATTATACCTCTCTTGTAATATAATGGGTAGGGGCATGTATATTGCGCGAAAAAAAATCTGAACGCCGATTAGACTGCGACAAGGTATACCCACACCTTCCTTGTGATTGGCGGCCGTCTGCAAGAGAAGCCATTATTCGACCGAGCCATTCAGGATGCACTGAACTTCTGTGATTGGTGTTCTGACAGTAAACACGTACCTGAAAGAAACTCAACCAATCACGAGACACAGACCATGCTACAGCGTTTTACTCCCAGCTAGTTTCGGAACCTGTATTTCCCTAATAATGAGTGTAAATATTCGCGAAAGTGTTTGTAGACAATTATTACTTTATTGTCACCTTGAAAGAAAGAAAAAAAGTTTCCACCTGTTTAACTTTTGCACAGTGAAAGAAAGTAACCCTTTCAAACAACGTTATTGACAATTTTATACGTTTTCATGATAAACATCTACCAACAAAAGAAACATGGGGATGAAATTCGTTTTCTACTATTTTACAATTTCAAGATGTATGGTACGTGACGTCCTGTGACTTCTGTGCTTAATAAAAACAGTGATTTTCTTTTGTTTATTGTGTGTTGAGTTACTGCGTCGTTGCTTTTGCGTCCCTTTTGTAGTTTATAACCCCGGCCTTACTCGTAATGCTCCGACTACGTGACTAGGCAGATGAGCAAAAAGTTCAGGAAACAAGGTAATAAATAACGTGTAAATACGTCCAGTAAATTTGTTTATATTATTGAAAGGATACATTAGCTTTATACCGGTAAACAAACTTTATCTGACGCAATAATTTAATAAATTTAAATATATGCATTACTTTTATTCTGTTGATGAAACCGGTAACGGTTACGCGGTAGTTAAAGACGGCAATAGGTACTGATTTTAATATACAACACGTATATGTTTTTTTGCTACCGACGTAATTGCGTGAGAATACGGAATGTTTAATTGGCATTGTTTCATCATAGAGCATGATAAATTACTCTGTAATGATGGCAGTCATAAGCGAAATAACTGTAGGAAATTTTAACCTCTGCAAAGGATAGTACGATAGTATAAAATATAACTTAATAAAGTTTTATAGTAAAAAAATATAATATTCGAGTTCCTAATATCAACTTAGTTGGAGGGTGAAAAATGAGACACATAGAAACTTGACGACAAATCCCTGCCCCCTTTTATCCGCTCCAGAGTAAAAGGAGACAACTACCACGCCCGGTCCGGATTTGCGTCTATTTTGCACAACATTGCTGATAGCAAAATTTATTTAAATCGTCCAAAAATTTTGACTTAAAATCCATCATATCAAGGTGTAGGCAGAATTCATAATAAACATATCTTACCATTTAAAATTACTTTTCAAAAAGCCATGTTAGTTGTTTTTTGAAGCAGCAGTCTTCAAAAGATTAAACACATTATTGCACTTTAATTTTAGACTAAAATTATATTACAATTAAATATTTTTTTTAAAAATAAGCATATGAAAAAAATAATATTAAAATATCTGAAAATTCTGGGAGTTCCCTACTTTCCTACTGCAATACGTCTTGCTACTTACGTAATTTATAATACTTAAGAAACATAACAAACATTTATTTCTCTTAAAAAACCTGATAACAGTTCTGTGCTGGGAAAAGTCTAAGTTCTTTAAGCGCACTGCCAACCAGTTAAAAAGGGCCGTGACCTCGCTAACTCAGAAACTTTATCACCGCGTTACCAATGCAAGCAGTACACTCGTGCTAAGTCTTCCAATCTTTGCATTATGTCTACGGGCTTCAACTGCGAGTTTTTTTTGACAGAATCCACAACACACACTAGCGCACCGTTACATGTTCAATCTGTTTATTTTATCACCACGCTACCGACCCCGGGATCCAAAACACCATTCAAAAAAACATGTAAGTCCGTGGCCACTTACTTGTCCTCGGTTCTGCCTCTTACCTGAGCACCTCGCCCACATAGTTGCATCTCACGTGTTCGGTCGTAAGGCTGTTTCCAGACGCGAAGCATTTGCGCGCAGAAATCCGCGCAATAGTTTAACTTGCACGGCGTAGAACTCTTCTCTCACTTGGTCGTTCACGGAGTTATTTTTCAAGCAGCACACCGCGTGCAGACGTAAGGTCACGTAAAGTATTCAATTTACGCACCACTATTATAAACCCGGTGCCCGAAACGCAGGCGCAACAGCGCGCCGCGTCCAGCCATCACTGTCTACTGCCGCGGTCAACCACCACTGACGTCACGCCAGCCAACGGCCATCGGCGAACTCAAAGTTCTGAGTCCTGTTAATTTCTCGTAAACGTCCAAACATTTTAAGCCGTATTATATACGTAACACAACATTACAAATAAAAAAAATACTAAAAAACTTAATTAAAATTTTTGTCGACGTTTTAAATATTATAAGCTTACACTTGACTCAAATTTCTAGAGGCAGCTAAAACTTTCTGGAAGCAGTGGCCTTTGGCCAGAGTCTATCGGCCAACCAGCAATAAAAATTGTCATTAACAACTTAATTTAAAATAATTAAAATATATACAAAGTCACCTTAAGTTATTCTGTAACCAAAAAATCAATACAAAAAATTAAGATCGTCTTAAAAACATAATTACAAATAATAATGTGGTGGAAACGCCACATTCCTTGGAAGAAAATGAGATGTTCTAAAAAAATGATATTAATAATTTTAAATTATGCTAACACATAAGAACATTAGTCCGATTACATACATGGAAAGACACGTCATTGCAATCCAGTGACCTGGAAGATACACTAAGCAATGAAGGACTTGCATTTGAAAGGATTTGGCATCTAACACCTCTCCAGCTATCCAGATTATGTTCTTACGGTTTCCTGAAAATATCCCTATCAAACACGATGACGGTTCCTTACAAAATGTCTTATGTCTTCCCTATTTTCGCCGCTTTGTTGTTACGTACATGTGTCCACGAAAATACGTAGCAATTAAGATTTTTTTTTTCTCTCAGTGTCTGAAGGGGGACGTGTTATTAGCGTCAACAAAGGATATAGGCAAACATCTCGACAGACGCATTGCTGACATGAAAATCCGGGGAAACGTACTGCGACTATAATAACGACTTTAATGGTAGGAACTACGGCAAATGATCACGAGGGAGGTCACAGAAACATTGTGCGCGTGGGGGACAAAGCACTGCCTGAGAAACTGTGACAAAACGTAAATGACCATTAAACGTCAGAAGCCCTACCCTGGTACACAGAACAAAAAAGTCTGTGTCTTTTGTCCATTGGCCGCTGCAAAATTTTTACCTTCTGGACGGGCTGCATGTGATTAGGTCATTTCGATTTGGTAGTGTTGTTATTGGTTTCTTTTGACGTGATAACGTCTTATAAATCGATGAACGCCGGCTGCACGCACGAAAAATCATGACTAATTGTCACGTTACGCCTGAGCCGAGCGTGCAAGAAACCGGCCAACCACCGTGCGAGAAAATCTTCTATTATATCAAACAGGTTAAGGCGGGCTTTTTAAAAGCAGAAATTTAAAATTTTTTATTAATCGGTCAAATTTCTTCATTTCTAAATGAACAATTTATTGACATTGATTTGATTTCAGTTTATTTCTATAACTAATTAATCGTGATTATATTTTAAAAAATAATTTAAATTAAATTTGCAAAAACTGTAAATAATTATTGAAAATTAAAAAGTATGCAATTTTTAATCAATGTTTTCTTATGACGTTATCACGTAAAATTATCGTCCGTAAACCGACTTTACAGACAACCCTCTTTTTTCCTTCGGAGTAGTATATGAATGTAATCCCGGGGACAGGATGCAGGTAGTAAGTAGTACCTGGTGCCAAGCCACATCTCTGATTCTGACGTCACGGCGGCCATCTTGGATGAGCGTAACGGGACACAGCGTAACGGGACACAACGTAACGGGACAATTAGATCACGGCGGCCATTTTGGATCCGCCATCTTGTATCCGCCATTTTGGATGACGTCATTGTGTTTTCTCGAACTTTCCGCCATTTTGAATTATGACGTCACCGTTGCAATTTCCGTTACGGCCGCCAACTTTAACTTTTTTATTTATTATCCGATTTTAATTTAAAAAAATAAAATTTATAAAAAAATTAAATAATAAAATATTAATAAAAATATTAAAAAAAAAACATTTATGACACGGAGCTCCGAGTCCTCGGTTCCAACCCGGCGAAGGAAATAAATTAAAAATGGCGACCGATCCTTCCCTCGTGGTGGGTGCTGGCAGACTGACCCCCACCACTTTTTGCCATTCATATATATCATCAGGAAGTATTATGTCATGTTCGCCATCTTGAAATTTGGACGCCATTTGAAAATCTTTATTTTTTATCCGATTTTAATGAAAAAAATTCCAAAATTCATCAAAAAATTAACTTATTTGAATTCTGTTTGATCAGATCGATTTACGTCCTTGGTTCGATTCCCGGTGAAAGTAAACGGCCGATCCTTCCTCCATGAAAGCTACCTAGACTGATCTACCACCAACAATACCAAGGTACATATATCATCAGCTGGTAACACGACATGTCCACCATCTTGTCTTCATCCGCTGGAGACCACCATCTTGTTTTCGCCTGCTAGAGTGTACCGATACCATGTTAGTATAATTATCTGGTCACCATACCTTTGTCCGCAACTGTTGACATTCAACTGTACCTTAACCTTGACCTTGACCTTTGACATTGACCTTGAAATTGACCTTGAACTTTGACCTTGAAATTTGACCTTGACCTTGAAATTTTACCTTGACCTTGAATTTTGACCTTGATCTACGACTTTGACCTTGTCGACCATCATGGATCCAACATTTTAAGTTCGGTACATGCTACCAGGAGCTACCACCTGCTGGAGTACACCATCTTGTATGTGTTCTCGTCTTATAGAGTAAATTTCCATCTGATTAATTTAATTCCAACCCGCTACAGTGCAGTAAACATTTATAACCGAGGTGCCCCCGCCATCTTGAAATTTGGACGTCATCTTGAAATCGTGTAATTATTTAGCTAGAAATTCGGGAAACAAAATCCAAAATTCATCAAAAAATCACTCATTAATTTACATATTGAATCGCTGGATTCCTGCCCTCGATGCGATACTTGAACAGTGACAAGTGTAACTAAATATTAAATAAATTTAATATTCTGTTTTTCCATTATCTTTCGCGGAGTTTTTTAAATCATTCTCGCTTCAAAAATAAAACACAAGTCGACAAATGTACGACAATGTTCGACGAATTAAATACGTTGCTGATAAGCCTAACATGAAAGTCTAGTTTTTCAATAATCTGAATAACCTCTAAACCGTTCATGTACAAAGTCATACATACATATAGACCAAGCGTCTTCGGACCGAGATAGGGTCATAATCAATGTCAGACGTATAAACCAGTTATTTACGAACCTCACGACCTTCCTCATCGTCAGCTAATTATATTCAATTGAACCAACGGACCATGTTTTTTACGCTTACAAGAGGACCAAGAATACAATCAAAAAGGCAGCACCATCAACAAAAGGCAGCACATTTGGAAGCACCATAATCAAAAAGGAAGCACATTTTGGAAGCACCATCAACAAAAAGGCAGCACATTTGGAAGCACCATCAGAAACGGAAGCACAATTGGAAGCACCATAATCAAAAAGGCAGCACATTTGGAAGCACCATCAAAAAAGGAAGCACAATTGGAAGCACCATCAACAAAAAGGCAGCACATTTGGAAGCACCATAATCAAAAAGGAAGCACATTTTGGAAGCACCATCAACAAAAAGGCAAAAAGGAAGCACAAGTTACGAGAACTAAGTCTTAGTTAGAAATCAGAATACAAGAAATAAAAACATTAAATTTTTAAAATATATTTTAATTATTTTATTTCTTTACATTATACAAATGCAAGTAAAACAAGCCATTATTGTATGTGGCCATCTTCACTCAGTTCTTTGAGTATGAAGGATATTTCTTTGATGCACGAATAGTTTCCTGCACAAAGCGAACCATGTAGAAGTCTTAGCCGGTCAACCAATATGTTTGGATCTTTCCATGATGTGTAATCATTCTCTTCTACCACCATCTTCCTTGCACGTTTATAATAAATATTATGATCTCTGGTGTCTTCCGTTTTACCACCAACCTCAGGGTAACTTTCATTTTTGAGACTGTGATCATCACAAGCTTGATCAGATTTATTTAATATATCACGTCGTTTCCATCGTTTCGGTCTCAGGACACCGCTACATTCTTCGATCATGTCAGCGTTAGGAGCTTCATCACAGTCTATGTCTTTGTCAACAGCCTCAGAGTCACTGTAACAAACACCGTAGAAGGCATCGTCTTCACCCAGATTACCGTAAGAATTCGATGTTGATGATGTCGAAGTGTCTTCATCGTCTTCATGCTTCCGTTTTAGGAGTCCATCATTTTTACAAAGTAGGAAAGATCTACTTGAATTCGGCTGGAATATATTCTCACTTTTCACGTTAAGTATTCTTCCATTGTCTTCATTCTTCCGTAAATCATCAACCTCCTTCAATTTAAGTTCTTTGTCAAGATCGGAAGAGCCAGGAAAATTATTGTCGTAATGCAGATCACTCTTCCTTAGTCTAGTAGATTCATCGTTGTCCTCTAGCTTGTACGCAGGATTGGCGTTACAAGTTCTGCCATGTCTTTTTAGGCTCTCTCTCCGCGTAAACGACTTGCTACATCGAACACAACTTATCATATTACGTAGTGGATTTTTAACATAGTCATTCTTCTCGTGTTGTCTTTTATTCTTTCTCAAGATAAACTCTTTGCTGCAAAACTTACACCTATGTTCTTTCGATACAGCGTCAGATACAAATCGGAATTTATATTATTTACTGAGACTAATTACATATACCAATTGAGTGTTTTATATTAGATACATTACTTAAATAGAATTTTTTTTTCATATTTCATCAGCGAGAATTAATCTATCTCATGCAAAGGTACTTGATGCATGTAGTTCTGCTTTTCAACAACAGATGTCGCCACATGTTGCTTGCAGGTAAATAATATTTAGTTCTTTTATGCGGGATGCATAAGAAGGATGGCTTCGCTAGACTCCAAGGAGAAGGAAGTCCGTCCTTCCTGTTAGCGCTTCTTAGATTTCTCAGATATTATTATTATTTGACTAAGAAATGATATTATTTTTTAATTTCCACCTGATAAAAATATTACAAATGTTGATTAAGTAGCAGAAATTCACTAATTAAATGTAACCTTAAATAAATTAACATGACTCATTAAGTAAAATAATCCTTCATGCAGAGATCAATTGCTCATCTGTAACCAGAAGCACTTGCAGAAAACCATCAAAATATTGTCAAGTATAATCAGGAGCACACGGAGAAAACCTTCAAAATATTGACAAGAATATTCAGGAGCACACAGAGAAAACCACCATAATATTGTCAAGAATAATCGAGAGCACACGGAGAAAACCACCATAATATTTGACAAGAATAATCAGAAGCACACGGAGAAAACCCCCATAATATTGACAAGAATAATCGGAAGCACACGGAGAAAACCGCCACAAGTTTTCTTTGTTATCATAAAATTACAGAAAAAAAAATTAATAAAAAATTAATAAAAAAATCACAAAAAAATTCAAAAACTGATTCTGGCTTGGACTAGAACTCTATCTTTGCTCAACAATGAGAAGTTCACAGGCTAGAAGAATCAGTTTTTGAATTTACGGAAGAATTAAGACAATGGAAGAATCCTTAACGTGAAAAGTGAGAATATATTCCAGCCGAATTCAAGTAGATCTTTCCTACTTTGTAAAAATGATGGACTCCTAAAACGGAAGCATGAAGACGATGAAGACACTTCGACATCATCAACATCGAATTCTTACGGTAATCTGGGTGAAGACGATGCCTTCTACGGTGTTTGTTACAGTGACTCTGAGGCTGTTGACAAAGACATAGACTGTGATGAAGCTCCTAACGCTGACATGATCGAAGAATGTAGCGGTGTCCTGAGACCGAAACGATGGAAACGACGTGATATATTAAATAAATCTCATCAAGCTTGTGATGATCACAGTCTCAAAAATGAAAGTTACCCTGAGGTTGGTGGTAAAACGGAAGACACCAGAGATCATAATATTTATTATAAACGTGCAAGGAAGATGGTGGTAGAAGAGAATGATTACACATCATGGAAAGATCCAAACATTTTGGTTGACCGGCTAAGACTTCTACATGGTTCGCTTTGTGCAGGAAACTATTCGTGCATCAAAGAAATATCCTTCATACTCAAAGAACTGAGGGAAGCTGGCCACATACAATAATGGCTTGTTTTACTTGCATTTGTATAATGTAAAGAAATAAAATAAATAAAATATATTTTAAAAATTTAATGTTTTTATTTCTTGTATTCTGATTTCTAACTAAGACTTAGTTCTCGTAACTTGTGCTTCCTTTTTGCCTTTTTGTTGATGGTGCTTCCAAAATGTGCTTCCTTTTTGATTATGGTGCTTCCAAATGTGCTGCCTTTTTGTTGATGGTGCTTCCAATTGTGCTTCCTTTTTTGATGGAGCTTCCAAATGTGCTGCCTTCTTGATTATGGTGCTTCCAATTGTGCTTCCTTTTTTGATGGTGCTTTCAAATGTGCTGCATTTTTGTTAATGTTGCTTCCAAAATGTGCTTCCTTTTTGATTATGGTGCTTCCAATTGTGCTGCCTTTTTGTTGATGGTGCTGCCTTTTTGATTGTATTCTTGGTCCTCTTGTAATCATAAAAAACATGGTCCGTTGGTTCAATTGAATATAATTAGCTGACGTGAGGAAGGTCGTGTGGTTCGGAAATAACTGGTCTATACGTCTGACATTGATTATGACCCTATCTCGGTCCGATGACGCTTGGTCTATATGTATGTATGACTTTGTACATGAACGGTTTAGAGGTTATTCAGATTATCGAAAAACTAGACTTTCATGTTAGGCTTATCAGCAACGTATTTAATTCGTCGAACATTGTCGTACATTTGTCGACTTGTGTTTAATTTTGAAGCGAGAATGATTTATAAACTCCGCGAAAGATAATGGAAAAACAGAATATTAAATTTATTTAATATTTAGTTACACTTGTCACTGTTCAAGTATCGCATCGAGGGCAGGAATCCAGCGATTCAATATGTAAATTAATGAGTGATTTTTTGATGAATTTTGGATTTTGTTTCCCGAATTTCTAGCTAAATAATTACACGATTTCAAGATGACGTCCAAATTTCAAGATGGCGGGGGCACCTCGGTTATAAATGTTTACTGCACTGTAGCGGGTTGGAATTAAATTAATCAGATGGAAATTTACTCTATAAGACGAGAACACATACAAGATGGTGTACTCCAGCAGGTGGTAGCTCCTGGTAGCATGTACCGAACTTAAAATGTTGGATCCATGATGGTCGACAAGGTCAAAGTCGTACATCAAGGTCAAGGTCGAAATTCAAGGTCAAGGTGAAATTTCAAGGTCAAGATCAATTTTCAAGGTCAAGGTCAACTTTCAAGGTCAAAGTTCAAGGTCAAATTTCAAGGTCAATGTCAAAGTTCAAGGTCAATGTCAGTGTTCAAGGTCAATGTCAAAGTTCAAGGTCAATGTCAAAGTCCAAGGTCAAGGTCAAAGTTCAAGGTCAAGGTAAAGTTCAATGTCAACAGTTGAGGACAAAGGTATGGTGACCTGATAATTATACTAACATGGTATTGGTACATTCTAGCAGGCGAAAACAAGATGGTGGTCTTCAGCGGATGAAGACAAGATGGTGGACATGTCGTGGTACCAGCTGATGATATATGTACCTTGGTATTGTTGGTGGTAGATCAGTCTAGGTAGCTTTCATGGAGGAAGGATCGGCCGTTTACTCTCACCGGGAATCGAACCAAGGACGTAAATCGATCTGATCAAACAGAATTCAAATAAGTTAATTTTTTGATGAATTTTGGATTTTTTTCATTAAAATCGGATAAAAAATAAAGATTTTCAAGATGGCGTCCAAATTTCAAGATGGCGAACATGACATAATACTTCCTGATGATATATATGAATGGCAAAAAGTGGTGGGGGTCAGTCTGCCAGCACCCACCACGAGGGAAGGATCGGTCTCCATTTTTAATTTTTTTTTCTTCGCCGGGTTGGAACCGAGGACTCGGAGCTCCGTGTCATAAATGTTTGTTTTTTTAAATATTTTTATTAATATTTTATTATTTAATTTTTTTTTTAAATTTTAATTTTTTTAAATTAAAATCGGATAATAATTAAAAAGTTAAAGTTGGTGGCCGTAACGGAAATTGCAACGGTGACGTCATAATTCAAAATGGCGGAAAGTTCGAGAAAACACAATGACGTCATTCAAAATAGCGGATACAAGATGGTGGATCCAAAATGGCCGCCGTGATCTAATTGTCCCGTTACGTTGTGTCCCGTTACGCTCATCCAAGATGGCCGCCGCGACGTCAGAATCAGAGATGTGGCTCGGCACCAGGCACCACTACCTGCATCCTGTCCCCGGAAATACATTCATATACTACTCTTCGGTGTTCGGCAAACTATTTATTGTCCTATGAGAACGCCGTTCAAGTGCATAGTGTTACGCAGTCCAGCCTCTCCTACGTGCGTCGAAAGTTACAGCTTGGCAAGCTTGTGACTGACGGACTGATGGACTTTTTCGGGCCATCTGATTGGTTGTGGTTTAGGTGATTGACGGGCGGACGGGAGACGGATCATTACTAGAGCATTCATTTAGTCGCGAACCTCCACACTGTCGCATTGTGTTCATGATTGGACCACATTTATCTGGACACGCCCCTCTACGACCGTGAGCCAACGATGTCCAGCTAGGAGAGAAGTAAGCGAATCAGGCAGTGCCAATTAACAAGAATAAAAATGTTCTCGCTAAGAAATCAACCAATGAGAAAGTAAACATGGGTCGGTCGAGCACACCTATATAACTTTGAATTCTATCCTGAGGCCAGAGGATTCCACGAAATTTCCGGGACTCTAATCATCAAGTCGTTCCCGATCACCGTAAAAAAACCCTTTGTACTTTTTACAACTTGGAAACGACATCAATCGTAAAACTGCAAGGCAATTGTAAAATATTTGTAAAATTACAAATGGAACGAAAGTAGTATACGAATGTATGTCCGACGGCAGGATTCAGGTTGTGGTGTGTGTGTCCTATCCGCCATCTTGGATAGTGACGTCACGGCGGCCATCTTGGACGAGCGTAACGTGACACTTTTTCGTGCGTGCAGCCATCGTAACGGGACACAGCGTAACGGGACACAGCGTAACGGGACACAGCGTAACGGGACACAGCGTAACGGGACAAGTAGATCACGGCGGCCATCTTGGATCCTCCATTTTGGATGACGTCATTTTGTTTTCTAGAAAATTCCGACATTGTGTTGTCCGCCATTTTGAATTATGACGTCATCGTTGCAATTTTCGTTATGGTCGCCATCTTGAAATTTAGACGCCATCTTGAAAATCTGCAATTTTTATGTTAGAAAATCGTGAAAAATTTTAAAAATCATTAAAAAATTTAAATAATCGAATTAAATAAAAATCTTAAAAACCACTGTTGCAGTTATCGTTATGGTCGCCATCTTGGTTTATATAAATGTTGCATATTTCGTTACACCCGCCATCTTGGTTGAGTACTATACCATTCTTACACTTTACGTTACGACCACCATATTGGATCCTATTAATGTTGCAATTATCGTTATGGTCGCCATCTTGAAATTTAGTCACCATCTTGAAATTTAGACGCCATCTTGGAAATCCGTAATTTTTATGTTAGAAAATCGGGAAAAATTCCAAAATTCATCAAGAAATTAACTTAATAGAATTCCGATTGATTATATCGATTACCGTCCTCGGTTCGAACCCGGTGAGGGCAAAAAATAAAAAATCAGATCCTTCCACCACAGAAGCCACCTACAGATTGACCTACCTCCACCAATAACAAGGTATTTACCATCAGCTGGTATGACATCATGTCCGCCATCTTGTCTTCGTCCGCTGGAGTCCACCATCTTGTTTTCGTCTGCTAGAGTGTGCTGACATCATGTTAATATATTGTTCTGTTCTCCATACCTTTAACCTTGTATATTAACATTAAACTTTGACCTTGACCTTGAACTTTGACCTTGACCTTGAACTTTGACCTTGACCTTGAACTTTGACCTTGACCTTGACCTTGACCTTTGGCCTTGACCTTGAAATTTGACCTTGACCTTGAAATTTGACCTTGACCTTGAAATTTGACCTTGACCTTGAAATTTGACTTTGTCCCTGAAATTTGACTTTGTCCTTGTCGGCCATCATGGATCCGACATTTTATGTTCATTACATGATACCAGGAGCCACCACCTGCCGGAGTACGCCATCTTGTGTGTGTACTTGTATTATAGAGGACATTCCCATCTGGATAGTTTTATTCTAACCCGCTACAGTGCAGTAATCATTTATATGGAGGTGCTCCCCGCCATATTGAAATTCGACCACCATCTTGAAATTATGTAATAATGTAGCTAGAAAAGCGGGAAAAAATCCAAAATTAATGAAATAAATTTGTAATCCATATAATGATTGATTGGATCGACTAAGGTCCTTGGTTCGATCCCTGACCGATACAAAACATCTTTAATTTAAAAAAAAATACTAAAAAAGTGTTGGTTTAAGAAAATAAAAACACCACAAGTTCTTTTTAAAAAAATGTTATTACATAAATTCAATAGGAAACGAAACGTATACACACATTACACACAGGAAACGGAACGTACACACAGTACACACAGGAAACGAAACGTACACACAGTACACACAGGAAACGAAACGTATACACACATTACACACAGGAAACGGAACGTACACACAGTACACACAGGAAACGGAACGTACACACAGTACACACAGGAAACGAAACGTATACACACATTACACACAGGAAACGGAACGTACACACAGTACACACAGGAAACGGAACGTACACACAGTACACACAGGAAACGGAACGTACACACAGTACACACAGGAAACGGAATGTACACACAGGAAACGAAACGTATACACACAGTACACACAGGAAACGGAACGTACACACAGTACACACAGGAAACGGAACGTACACACAGTACACACAGGAAACTAAACGTACACACAGTACACACAGGAAACGAAATGTGTACACACATTACACACAGGAAACGGAACGTACACACAGTACACACAGGAAACGAAACGTATACACACATTACACACAGGAAACGGAACGTACACACAGTACACACAGGAAACGAAACGTATACACGCAGTACACACAGGAAACGGAATGATCACACATACAGTAGCGGAAACACACACGCTTAGTTGGAAATCAGAATACAAGAAATAAAACATACTTTAAAATATATAATAATTTATTTATTTTTCAATAGTACACACATGAAAGTTAAACAATTTATTAGTCCATCATTTTTACAAAGTATTGTGGATCTACTGAATATCGGCTTGGTTGTATTCTCACTTTTCACGGTGTTGTTACTTCCATTAGTTTCAGTCTTCACGAAGCCATCAGCATCCTTCAATTTATGTTCTTCAACATGATCGATCGATCTAATACCATCTCGCTCAGGTCAAGGAAAAATTATTGTTGTATTCTTTAGTCTAGTGGATCCATCGATGTGATCTATGACGTAAGTAGGCTTGGCTTTACATGTTCTACCATGTATTTTTAATCCCTCAATTCGTGTTAACAACCTGATACACCGATTACAGCTTAACATTTTACGTAGTGGGTTTTTAACACAATCATTCTTCTCATACCGTTCAGCATACTTTATCAAGGTAAACACCTTGCTACAGTATCTGCAGTGATGTTGTTTTGATACAGCTACATACATCGAAGGCTCCAAAAGGCTCCAATTGCTCCAACAGCTTTTTGTTTCATCAGCGCCAATGATATTTGGCTAGAATGCTACGAGTCTAAGAGACTATGAGGTCTCAAGGCTACGAGTCTAAAATGATCTAGCTGGTTATGACTTATACATGGCTGCGGCGAGTCTGCATGGCTAAAATACCGCGTGGCTACGTAAAAACATGACTATGAAGCTACAAGGATACAAGTCTACTCGGCTCCAAATAAATGCAAGACGACATGGCTACAAGAAAACTTGGATACAAAGCTTCAATTCTACGAGTCTACAAGACTCCACCAACTACCTTCGAGTGTTTAAAGCTCCAACTGCTCCATCAGCATTATGTTATAAGATTACAAGGCTACTTGCTTACGTAGCTACAATTCTATGAGGTCCCAAGACATCATGACTACACGACTACGAGCCATGAGGTTACGAGACTACACGCCTACGAATCTTAAAGTTTACGAGACTGCAAGGCTACAGAGCTACGAAGCTTCTAGAACACAAGTTTATGTGACTGCGAGGATACAGGACTTCAAGTCTGCATGAGTTCTTGACTACGAAGCTACTCGTCTACAAGGCTCCAATTACCGTATCTTTCTTCGACGGAATTTTCTCTTTTGCTCCAACTGCACCATCAGCTTTATGTTATAAGATTACAAGGCTACTTGCTTACGTAGCTTCAAGTCTACGAGGCTCCAATGCATCTTGACTGCGAGACTACGAGACTATACGATTGCAAATCCTCAAGGTTACGTGATCTCGAGGCTATAGGTCTATGAAGCTTACAGAACGCATGGTTACGAGACTGCCTGACTAATTGGTCATGGCTACGAAACTTAATGTCTCTAACTGACTAAAATAGCACCATTCAGTGGTGAGAGTTAATTTATCTCATGCAAAGGTACTTGTTGCAAGTAGTTCCGCTTTTCAACAACAGATATCGCCACATATTGCTTACAGATAAATAAAATTTATTTCTTTTATGTAGGATGCAGGATGCTCACTAACGCCCGCAAAAGAAGCACGGCTTCGGAAGTCACCAAGGAGAAGGAAATTCGTCTTGTACGTTAGTGCTTCACAGATGTCTCATGGTATATTACTAGACTGAGTAATAATTTTTTTTTTATTTCCACCTCATTAAAAAATATTGCAAGTGACAATTTAGTAGCCGAAAATCACTAATTAAATGTAACTTTGAATAAAATGACATGTCTCATTAAGAGTAAAACTCCTTCATGGAGAGATCGGTTTCTCAGAAATAACCAGAAGCACTTGGAGAAACCACAGGAATGATCGCAAGCACACGGAAAAAACCTTCATAATATTGACAAGAATAATCAGGAGCACACGGAAAAAACCTTCATAATATTGACAAGAATAATCAGGAGCACACGGAGAAAAACCATCATAATATTGACAAGAATTATCGGTAGCACACGGAGAAAAACAATCATAATATTGACAAGAATTATCGGGAGCACACGGAGAAAAACCATCATTATTTTGATAAGAATAATCAGGAGCACACGGAGAAAAACCATCATAATATTGACAAGTATAATTAGGAGCACACGGAGAAAACCGACATAATATTGACAAGAATTATCGGGCGCACACGGAGAAAACCACCACACATTTTCTTTGATATCATAAAATTAAAAAAAAATTAAAAATAAAAATAAATTAATAAAAAATTTAAAACAAAAAAAAATCTACAAAAAATACATAAATAGATTCTGCTAGCTTGTAAACTTATCATTGTTGAGCAAAGATAGAGTTTTAGTACAAGCCAGAATTTTATGTATTTTTTTGTAGATTTTTTTTGTTTTAAATTTTTTATTAATTTATTTTTATTTTTAATTTTTTTTTAATTTTATGATATCAAAGAAAATGTGTGGTGGTTTTCTCCGTGTGCGCCCGATAATTCTTGTCAATATTATGTCGGTTTTCTCCGTGTGCTCCTAATTATACTTGTCAATATTATGATGGTTTTTCTCCGTGTGCTCCTGATTATTCTTATCAAAATAATGATGGTTTTTCTCCGTGTGCTCCTGATTATTCTTATCAAAATAATGATGGTTTTTCTCCGTGTGCTCCCGATAATTCTTGTCAATATTATGATTGTTTTTCTCCGTGTGCTACCGATAATTCTTGTCAATATTATGATGTTTTTTCTCCGTGTGCTCCTGATTATTCTTGTCAATATTATGAAGGTTTTTTCCGTGTGCTCCTGATTATTCTTGTCAATATTATGAAGGTTTTTTCCGTGTGCTTGCGATCATTCCTGTGGTTTCTCCAAGTGCTTCTGGTTATTTCTGAGAAACCGATCTCTCCATGAAGGAGTTTTACTCTTAATGAGACATGTCATTTTATTCAAAGTTACATTTAATTAGTGATTTTCGGCTACTAAATCGTCACTTGCAATATTTTTTAATGAGGTGGAAATAAAAAAAAAATTATTACTCAGTCTAGTAATATACCATGAGACATCTGTGAAGCACTAACGTACAAGACGAATTTCCTTCTCCTTGGTGACTTCCGAAGCCGTGCTTCTTTTGCGGGCGTTAGTGAGCATCCTGCATCCTACATAAAAGAAATAAATTTTATTTATCTGTAAGCAACATGTGGCGATATCTGTTGTTGAAAAGCGGAACTACTTGCAACAAGTACCTTTGCATGAGATAAATTAACTCTCACCACTGAATGGTGCTATTTTAGTCAGTTAGAGACATTAAGTTTCGTAGCCATGACCAATTAGTCAGGCAGTCTCGTAACCATGCGTTCTGTAAGCTTCATAGACCTATAGCCTCGAGATCACGTAACCTTGAGGATTTGCAATCGTATAGTCTCGTAGTCTCGCAGTCAAGATGCATTGGAGCCTCGTAGACTTGAAGCTACGTAAGCAAGTAGCCTTGTAATCTTATAACATAAAGCTGATGGTGCAGTTGGAGCAAAAGAGAAAATTCCGTCGAAGAAAGATACGGTAATTGGAGCCTTGTAGACGAGTAGCTTCGTAGTCAAGAACTCATGCAGACTTGAAGTCCTGTATCCTCGCAGTCACATAAACTTGTGTTCTAGAAGCTTCGTAGCTCTGTAGCCTTGCAGTCTCGTAAACTTTAAGATTCGTAGGCGTGTAGTCTCGTAACCTCATGGCTCGTAGTCGTGTAGTCATGATGTCTTGGGACCTCATAGAATTGTAGCTACGTAAGCAAGTAGCCTTGTAATCTTATAACATAATGCTGATGGAGCAGTTGGAGCTTTAAACACTCGAAGGTAGTTGGTGGAGTCTTGTAGACTCGTAGAATTGAAGCTTTGTATCCAAGTTTTCTTGTAGCCATGTCGTCTTGCATTTATTTGGAGCCGAGTAGACTTGTATCCTTGTAGCTTCATAGTCATGTTTTTACGTAGCCACGCGGTATTTTAGCCATGCAGACTCGCCGCAGCCATGTATAAGTCATAACCAGCTAGATCATTTTAGACTCGTAGCCTTGAGACCTCATAGTCTCTTAGACTCGTAGCATTCTAGCCAAATATCATTGGCGCTGATGAAACAAAAAGCTGTTGGAGCAATTGGAGCCTTTTGGAGCCTTCGATGTATGTAGCTGTATCAAAACAACATCACTGCAGATACTGTAGCAAGGTGTTTACCTTGATAAAGTATGCTGAACGGTATGAGAAGAATGATTGTGTTAAAAACCCACTACGTAAAATGTTAAGCTGTAATCGGTGTATCAGGTTGTTAACACGAATTGAGGGATTAAAAATACATGGTAGAACATGTAAAGCCAAGCCTACTTACGTCATAGATCACATCGATGGATCCACTAGACTAAAGAATACAACAATAATTTTTCCTTGACCTGAGCGAGATGGTATTAGATCGATCGATCATGTTGAAGAACATAAATTGAAGGATGCTGATGGCTTCGTGAAGACTGAAACTAATGGAAGTAACAACACCGTGAAAAGTGAGAATACAACCAAGCCGATATTCAGTAGATCCACAATACTTTGTAAAAATGATGGACTAATAAATTGTTTAACTTTCATGTGTGTACTATTGAAAAATAAATAAATTATTATATATTTTAAAGTATGTTTTATTTCTTGTATTCTGATTTCCAACTAAGCGTGTGTGTTTCCGCTACTGTATGTGTGATCATTCCGTTTCCTGTGTGTACTGCGTGTATACGTTTCGTTTCCTGTGTGTACTGTGTGTACGTTCCGTTTCCTGTGTGTAATGTGTGTATACGTTTCGTTTCCTGTGTGTACTGTGTGTACGTTCCGTTTCCTGTGTGTAATGTGTGTACACATTTCGTTTCCTGTGTGTACTGTGTGTACGTTTAGTTTCCTGTGTGTACTGTGTGTACATTCCGTTTCCTGTGTGTACTGTGTGTATACGTTTCGTTTCCTGTGTGTACGTTCCGTTTCCTGTGTGTACTGTGTGTACGTTCCGTTTCCTGTGTGTACTGTGTGTACGTTCCGTTTCCTGTGTGTAATGTGTGTATACGTTTCGTTTCCTGTATGTACTGTGTGTACGTTCCGTTTCCTGTGTGTACTGTGTGTACGTTCCGTTTCCTGTGTGTAATGTGTGTATACGTTTCGTTTCCTGTGTGTACTGTGTGTACGTTTCGTTTCCTGTGTGTACTGTGTGTACGTTCCGTTTCCTGTGTGTAATGTGTGTATACGTTTCGTTTCCTATTGAATTTATGTAATAACATTTTTTTAAAAAGAACTTGTGGTGTTTTTATTTTCTTAAACCAACACTTTTTTAGTATTTTTTTTAAATTAAAGATGTTTTGTATCGGTCAGGGATCGAACCAAGGACCTTAGTCGATCCAATCAATCATTATATGGATTACAAATTTATTTAATTAATTTTGGATTTTTTCCCGCTTTTCTAGCTACATTATTACATAATTTCAAGATGGTGGTCGAATTTCAATATGGCGGGGAGCACCTCCATAATAAATGATTACTGCACTGTAGCGGGTTAGAATAAAACTATCCAGATGGGAATGTCCTCTATAATACAAGTACACACACAAGATGGCGTACTCCGGCAGGTGGTGGCTCCTGGTATCATGTAATGAACATAAAATGTCGGATCCATGATGGCCGACAAGGACAAAGTCAAATTTCAGGGACAAAGTCAAATTTCAAGGTCAAGGTCAAATTTCAAGGTCAAGGTCAAATTTCAAGGTCAAGGTCAAAGGTCAAGGTCAAATGTCAAGGTCAAAGTTCAAGGTCAAGGTCAAAGTTCAAGGTCAAGGTCAAAGTTCAAGTTCAAGGTCAAAGTTTAATGTTAATATACAAGGTTAAAGGTATGGAGAACAGAACAATATATTAACATGATGTCAGCACACTCTAGCAGACGAAAACAAGATGGTGGACTCCAGCGGACGAAGACAAGATGGCGGACATGATGTCATACCAGCTGATGGTAAATACCTTGTTATTGGTGGAGGTAGGTCAATCTGTAGGTGGCTTCTGTGGTGGAAGGATCTGATTTTTTTATTTTTTGCCCTCACCGGGTTCGAACCGAGGACGGTAATCGATATAATCAATCGGAATTCTATTAAGTTAATTTCTTGATGAATTTTGGAATTTTTCCCGATTTTCTAACATAAAAATTACGGATTTCCAAGATGGCGTCTAAATTTCAAGATGGTGACTAAATTTCAAGATGGCGACCATAACGATAATTGCAACATTAATAGGATCCAATATGGTGGTCGTAACGTAAAGTGTAAGAATGGTATAGTACTCAACCAAGATGGCGGGTGTAACGAAATATGCAACATTTATATAAACCAAGATGGCGACCATAACGATAACTGCAACAGTGGTTTTTAAGATTTTTATTTAATTCGATTATTTAAATTTTTTAATGATTTTTAAAATTTTTCACGATTTTCTAACATAAAAATTGCAGATTTTCAAGATGGCGTCTAAATTTCAAGATGGCGACCATAACGAAAATTGCAACGATGACGTCATAATTCAAAATGGCGGACAACACAATGTCGGAATTTTCTAGAAAACAAAATGACGTCATCCAAAATGGAGGATCCAAGATGGCCGCCGCGATCTACTTGTCCCGTTACGCTGTGTCCCGTTACGCTGTGTCCCGTTACGATGGCTGCACGCACGAAAAAGTGTCACGTTACGCTCGTCCAAGATGGCCGCCGTGACGTCACAATCCAAGATGGCGGATAGGACACACACACCACAACCTGAATCCTGCCGTCGGACATACATTCGTATACTACTAACGAAACTCCTCATTTGATTTTTCAAGGATTTTCCTACTAAAAGTACAATCATATTTTTACAGTGGATGTTGAAAATTTTGAAAAATTCCATACACGATATTGAAATACTTAGTGCGCACGGAAATAAAATTATTGTGACGTTGTATTATACAGGTTATGATTTAAATGAGATCATTTGGAAGAATCTGCATATAATTGTGCAGATACGTTTGAATGTACAATTACAACCCTTTATAAAATATTTGGTCCATCATTGGTTTAATGATCAGGACTCCTGGCATGCGGTTCAAAGATCTCGGGTCGGAATCCTGGCCTGGTTGGCGATTTTCTAATTGTGAGAAATTTCCTTTTAGAGTTTAGGACTTAGTGCTGTGTATAGTCTCTTTAACTTTCACACTGCGGAAATCCCCAAACCAAACACCACAGAATAACCAGGGTCGGCGCGTCCATATAGGCGAATTAGGCAACCGCCTAGGGCGCCAGGTGGCTGGGGGCGGCGCAGCACGACACATAACAGCTGATTATTCCTGTGAGGTGAAAACCGCTTTTTCCCCCCTAAGATTTTTTTGAAATGTAATTTCAGTATTTATCCTATATGGCGATAGTTGGTTTACGTCTTTATTAGCTGTTCTTGTCTCATCGGAATTAGAATTAGTGGAGCCACGGAGGTTGAGTAGTAAAGATATCCTGCGTAAAACATAAAACGACATGGGAGTAGATCCAGATGTTTAACGATTATTGAAACTAGATGAAAATTTATTTTTGTAACAGTTTGGAATGTTTATATTGATATAAGTAATTATTTAAAGTCCACGGTGACCTGTTTATGATTTGTAATAAGTAAAAAATTAAAAAAAAAAAGCCTGCTTACATCTGATTGTTGACAAAATCTTAGGGTTACGTGATGTATTTTGAGGCAAGGAAATTTTTTTTGGGTGACCGGTGTGGGGTTGGATGGTAAGGGGGGGGGGGAGGTTTTTCGCCTAGGGCGCCAATTTACCTTGCACCGGCCCTGAGAATAACCTTGCCACGAAAACATTTAGGCATAGTTTGTAAACTATGGAAGCACGCAAAATCGCAAGACGCAAAATGTTCAGCAACCACTTTTCAGAGTACCAGTTTAATAAGGCAAGGCATGGTAACGCAACGCAAGCATTGTTCAACCTCCTACTTTCTTGCGTTTTCTCTTGCGTTGCCATGTTGGAAGAAAAGTGTTCCGAAAAAGCAGACTATTTGTTCATAAAACCATACGATGTTCTCTTTAATATGTACATAACTTTTTCACTTGTTAAACTTACACAGAGTGAAAGAAAATAACCCTTTTAAATATTATTTACAATGTAATTCGTTTTCATGATTAATATGAATTATCAAATGAAACCCAGGATATTTTTACACTATTTTAAATTTTAAGTGAGGGGTTGGTAACGTCTTGCAGCTTGCGTGCTTTATAAACGACTGTGATGGTCACGTTGCGTTGTTGCGACATTTTCGATCGTTGCGTAGCTCATAAATAAGACCTTAGTATCACTGCAGATCCTACACCTTGATCAGAATCGACCAGTAATGAATCATCATAATCATTCAAGTTGCCGCATTGTCGAGGAATCATTACTATTATGCAATGCGTCAAATTATAAAATACGATTTTATTGATTCCTACTTAAAGTACAAAAAGAGAGCGTGAGTTTGTTTATTTGTTTGAGGTTTCCTTCATATAGTTACACTGCGTACTGAAGCAACAGCAATATCTGAAGTCTAGCTCAGTTTTATAAAGTATATAAGTAGGTATATAAGTACATAATAAGTACCTAAGACATGTTGGTTTTAGTCCAAATGTATATATCTTGTAAATGTTAAACATTATAAAATTTATAACAGATGTGAATAAAAGTTTCTGGAAGTTGTTATCTTTCAAAGCTGTATACCCACGCTTAATTATCTAGTAAGTGTATATTTCAGTGTATCAATATATAACTTTAGATTGCAGCATGTTTTGGATATGTGAACTGTAAATATGGTATCAACCAAAATCAAGGCTCAACGGAATGCATAATTAAATAAGCTACTGGACCGATTTCAAAAATTCTTTCACTGTTATAAAGTTACATGATCTATCCCAGGTGGACATATTTATTTTTTAAACATAAAATATATGTTTTGTGAAATATAGTAATATTTTATACTGAAACCAGTGAAAAACTACCATATTGACTGCTTGCATGGCTTGAACACTGATTAAAATAAACTATTCCAGACATAGGCGTGTGCAGGACTTCAGTAGTGGTGGTGCCAAATTACACAACAGCCCTATTATTCACATACCCGAGCCTAAAGCGGGGGGTCCGGGGTCTCTCTCCCGGAAAAATTTGGATTTGAAAGCGCAAAATGGTGCTATTTAAGGTGTTTCCGAACAAAAACATTAAATATACAGATGTAAAAATTTTAACTTTTTTTATGACCAATAATGGCTTTGAACGTTTTAATCGCAAGGAAAACTACTAAACTATTTACAGTTTTAAGCTTTGTTGAGCCATAAAGTAAATTGCACAAATTGTTTGCACGGAATTCATGCTGGTGGCTTTGAAAAATCGTACTTAGCCTACATGTTTTCTGAAGACGCCAAATTAATGCTAGAAAAAACATTCTCAAATGTTAAGTTTTAAAATCAACAAGTCAAGGGAGTTTTTGTAACATACCTCAAATATGTAAAATATTGAAATAATAAAAATACACAAATAAGAGTGGGCAAAAGTTTTAACTTTTGGAATACAACAAAAATGTTTTGTCGGCGACTGCATTGAGTAATCCTTTTCGGGACCCGGCTTTTTAATTTTAATCACCCATATAATACATCATACAGACAGATATATACAGCAATTAACGAACCATAACAACTGTCAACTAGTGAAAATAAAATAATTAATTAATGAGTGATCCACTTAACAAACACAGGCTGTACTCGTGTACTCATTAGAACAGTAAACTGATGAGTAAACAGTAAGAGTAAACACTACACAGTAGTGCTACCTGGCGGACGGCGGCTATTATTCCGTGCGCCTGCCGAGTGGAGTGAACAGTGGACACCGAGCGTGCATTCTATGTAATTCGAGGAGAACTAGGAGAAGTATTTACATTTCAGAAGTTTCGTAGCCGCGGCCCGCGTGTACAACACAAGTAATTTATTGCACCTGGCTTGTTTCCGTGTGTATAGTTGGTTATATTGATAATTGATATACTGATAGTGTTATGAGCACATATCTGTAACTGGATACGATTGAAAAACATTTTTTTTTTGGAAATAATACGGTTTTTTGTAAGTATGTATTATTTCTGCTTGTAAAAAACAAAATAACGTTAACCCTAATGGTGGTGCCAAGGCACCTGTGGCACCTACCGTGCGCACGCCTATGGTTCCAGATATAAAAAGAGAAAACCATGTTGCGCCGGCACTGCGCGTACGAAGTAATATGTTATCCTAAATACCATAAATATATTATATATTTCGTAAACGAAAAAAAGGATCAAATCTTAATCCAATATTTACGCAAGAACCTTTGCCGTCATAATATAAACATAGGCAAGATACGAAGCAATTATTTGAAAATTAATAAATCCTTATATATCATTTCTTAAAATAGAAAGTCCTTTGTTAAAAACTCTTTATATTTGTGTTTGATACTACCAGTTTTAACAACAAATCGCAAGTCATTTATGGAAACATGCATAAAATACAAAAAAATAGTCTACATAATTTATAGTATACATTATTTATCTCGTGAAGTGGTGAAGTAAATAAGTTGAAGAGCGTTCCAGCTAATCTGAACAATTTTAAATCGGTGCCTGACAGTCATTTCCGTAAAAAAGCTACAAAAAACCTGTAAATAAAAGCAGATTACGTTACAGTTACAGCTAAGAACATATTATACATGCAAATAAAACAGTTGACAAGAATGTTGTCGGTGTAATCAAATGGCACGGTTTGTACGAATGGGTACGATGGAACGATTTCCGATTTGTGCTGCTATCTATCGCTTCTCAGAAGAACTAAATGAACTTCCAGCGCTAGCAGCGCCAACAGCTTGGCGGGTTTACAAAACACTGCAATATGCACTCTAACGTCATCTGTAAAGAAAGTTACGTACTTTCTCAAAGTCACCGGCCATTTCATAAGTGCTAAAGGGGGTAGTTTGTTTGTATGTGTTAAAATTTTTTGTGAAAATACGCGAATATGCGCTTCGTGTTCGGTTAAGCTTTTATTTTTAAATGTACAAAGCGGTTACGGTTGTGTGCGAATGTTCAAGATTCAAAAAAGAACTTCACACGCTGATTGATTCGCCCTGGATTTCTATACCAGGTCAGCTTGCTGTGTTTACATACTTTTTTTTATTTCCTTTCACCATTAAGCAAGCTTGATGGTGTGATTTGGATATAAAAATGACTACTACTAAATAGATACTTAGCTCTCAGTAGCTAAATCATAATTATATTTCAGGATTGTAGTTAAAAACGTCGTCGGAATCAAAAAACCGCAATATTGTCAAATTACGCAGCGGTAACTTGGTCCACTGCATAAAAAATGGGGTAAAGAAACGACTAATTCATTAACATTTTAGTTATATTGAGGGATAAAAAAATAAACATTTAATTGCAATCCAATCGCTCATACATCGTGCTTCAAAATAGAAGAAATAATTTAAGTACCGTATATAGCAGAATATAGTAACGAAAGTTTTAAAATATTATACGTAGGTATTTGTTACTAGCGTTAGTAGGTAACCGTCGTTGACACGCTGTTTGTGGTTTGTAGCATCCTCACGCACTTAGCCACGTTTTCTTTCTGTATCTAAATCTCAATGAAAATAACATACCCGCAGTATCATCGTTATTTATGTAATATATATATATTATTACTTAAATAACTATATACATATTTATAAAACTGGGTATGGCTAGCCTTATTTGGTATCGATTATTCATACTACACGTAGAAGTTTTTTTGAAATGTTAAAAACAATTGCAGAAATCATTCTTGTAACGTCTTTGTTAGTCTTTACTTAGTTTTTATTACATTCATACAGTAAAATTACAATGTTTAGATCCGAGCAGCGTGCTTAAACATTTGAAATTTTTTTTTATTGGAGGGATTTTGGCTTCACAAATGAGATATAAATGCCACGTGAAGTGCCTATAGGCAAAAAAAAAAATTAAATAAAAATAATTATAATGTAAATATTCAGTTAGGACTTCCTTTTGTATGATCATTTTTATATCAAAAGCCAAACGTAATATTTTAAATCGTCCGTCATTATTAGCATTGTTAAAAATTTAATTTTAAGTTTTAAAAATATTGATTAACTCGATACGTTTTTTCTGCTGTTTATATAATTTTAGAGTAGACTAAATTGTGAATTTTGTTTTTGGTTGTTGGCCTAGGGCGTGTGTATTTGACTTATCAGCGATACACGTGGCTCAGTTTTGAATCATAGTTTCGCGTTTTCCCTTATTTTATTGTTATTCTGAAAAAAAATTTTTAAATTACATCCCTCCTTTTTCTATGGGTGGTTTAAGTTAACCCGTAACGTATTAGCCTATCAGAATTTATTAGTTTTAAGATAGGAATTTCGCACTAGTAATCCGAAACGAAGGTAGGGTACAGTATGGTAGATAATCATAGCATTAAACTTTACTGAGCAGTTATGGGAGTTAGCATGTACTTGTAACTCTGTAAATAATGATCCCAAATCTGGAACATATTTAGGACCTCAATTTTATCATATGGTCGATAAAGAGCTCGACTTGAAGAATAACTGAAAAAAGTAGGCTTGGTTTAAATATTTCACCACAAAATTTTGTTATAAAATCTAAAATACCACAACTAATGATTTATTGTGGTTATGTGAAATTATAAAAATATTGACCAGGTAGATACATTTGTGCTGCACGCAATATGTAGACTTAACTGAATATGAAGTGCGGCATTAAATTTTGGTTTTTGAGCTTTTAAGTTTTGGTTAGTTAGGTCACGTCTATTCGAATGTACAGATCTTTCAATTTCGCGTTATTTTCTTGTTCCAGGATGATCACAGCATACTTGTACACAAACAATTCGGTGTCTATTGTCTGTTGGCTGCTGATACATTTTATAGTCCGGCCGGACTACATGTTTTTTAAGTCACTTGAATTTAAATGTTTTATTATTGGTTTCTTGTCCTACGGGGCGTGTCAGAACTAGCTACGGTTCAACGAGAAAGCAGTTCACGCGTATAATGATATGCGTTCTAGCCAATTTCCAGATAGTACCGCGAACTTAGCAGGTCTCTACCAAGACCGTATCATCATGCAAATTCGAATTACTGTCACAGAACATTGTATCTATCAATGATATGCTGATTTCCTTCCGATGCTGCCTGTGGGAAAATCCAGGCGATATTATTCCACGCTTCTGCAACCCTTCCCTTCATTTTCCCATGTTCCCAGTGGCTTATTTAGAATGGTGGGGGGGGAGTTGATCATGGGGGTACGTGCCCCCCCCCCCCCCAAGAAGGATAAATTATGCACTGGATGATATGACTTCTGAACTAATAAGCAGTTATTATTCTAGGTCCAAACTACCGGTGACTCACCCAGAAGTCAATCCTGGATCTACCCCTGCATGTTCCTATAACTTACGGACACTAGCAATTCAAGCAATAAGCAACACAAGTTGGCCGGTGCACTGTTTGAAGTTAAAGTTAATTATTCAGACGTTTCACCAAAGACTTTACCTCAAATCAACGTAGTCCAGATGTCTGTAAGTTTATATATAATTGGTGTTTTTCATATATATATTCGATACTTATTCGTATATAAACTATTTATATACCTAGTTTAAATAACACGTAATTTTTGTAGCATTGTTAATTGGTACCTCTTTAAAATACAATTACATATTTTTTGCGAAGTCTAATGTTTATTGTCATTTAAGTTATGCGAAATGTGTTTATTATATGACATAACAAGAAAGCATATTCATGGGTTGACCTCAAAAGATAATGCTGTTGATAAGTGCTTTCTAGAAAAGTATTATCTCTTTCCACATTTAGTTTCACTCTTTGCTTGAATACTATTCGTTTGTAGCTGTGTCGTCACTCAAAGTGCAAAATGCTGTATGTCCAATAACTGCATAAGACTATTTGCATTTACAACAATCAGTTACAAAAAAAATTGTTTGTCTGTAAAGTCGGTTAACGGACGATAGTTTGTGACATCGTCATAACAAAACATTGATGAAATGATTGCATACTTTTATGAATAAAATTGAATCATTTTTATTGAATTTTCACTATTTTGTATGGATACAAAGAAGGAGTGAAATGAAATATACAATTTAATTGATAAATTTACTTTTATTTGCACTCATTAATTCAAATATGTTTATTACTTTAACGAATTGGTTTTTTTAACTATAACTTTTATACATGTTTGCTATTTAACTTCTTCCAATCTGTGTTATTCTGTTAAGGATAGGACGATGATAGGAAAAGTAGGAAACGAATGGGAGTGTTTCAAGTTGAATGTGCCTCGAAAAAGTCAAATCGATGGTTGTTCCAATCCAGTGGAAGAGAGATAGATGCGGCGCAAGCGTACAATGAGCGTAACGGGATACAGCATAACGGGACAATGTGCGTAACGGGACACTTTTTCGTGCGTGCAGCCGGCGTTAATCGATTTATTAGACGTTGTCACGTCAAAAACTTTGAACGTTTATACATTTGGCTGTGCCTTTGATTGTCTCCGCTGATTGCACAAGAGATTGCGCCACAACCTGGAGGTCACAAAATGTCTCATACAGTACACAGCTTACAACATTACCTCGTTTAGGGTAACATTTCAATCTGGATTGAACCTGGAGTGGAGTGAGGAATCTAGATTGAAATTTTACTTAAAACACTTTGTTGTGGACTGAAGTTGGAGTGAAGTGAGATAATCCACTCCACTTGTTGAGGTGGACTGGACTGAAGAATCCGGATTGAGATTTTACTTTAAACACGGACTGGAGTGCAAAAAAAACACGCACGAGCAAGCCGCCGCCATATTGCATTTTTTGTTATTGGACTCGTTGCATTTCAGGCATAATTTGAGAAAATGGCAAAAAAAAAAAAAAGAGCAGAGGAATGTGTGGGCAGAGATGGAAGTAGAGTTATTGTTGGACGTAATGATTGAAAAACATATTTTAAGATTGCTGGACGGAAAAAAGTATAGGAAAGGTGAAATATTTGAGTTGGTGAAGGCAGAAAGGGACAGTGCGGGGTTCAAAAGAACAACAGAACAGATAATAATTAAATGGAAAGGATTGAAGGCAAGTTTTTTTCAGTCCATGTTGACTCCAACTTCGATCTTTTTTACATTTCAATCTGGATTGTGATATTTACCATAAACGCATTTCGTCAGTCTATGTTAGTTACACATTCACTCCGAGTTCACTCCACTCCAGGTTCAATCCGAATTGAAATTTTACCCTAAACGAGGTACATGACTCTCGCAAAAGTATCTAATGACTTGAACCACAGTACAAACATTATCCATTCATAGGCCGATGTAAAATTTTATGTTAAAAATTTTGCGCACGGATGTTAATTACGTCTGTTGTTGAGTATTAACGTAGTTTAATATCGTTAGCACAGTGCTATTATCACCACTTAAATCACCATGGTTGCCTACAATTTTACTCTTGGTTAGAAACGGGGTACCGTCTTTGTTAAACGTTTATTGCACGGGCAACTATTTATAGCTTTAATGTCATGTCCAACCACTGAAAATTTAAGTTCATGTGGTGATACATGCCTTCTGGCACTGTCAGTCTTTGTTCGGAGCTCTCCAAGGCGGCGCGAGCAGAGACTTCCCCCACCCGACAGCTCGTGTTGCCCCGTTGCTAGGCAACGCTTTCCTTTCCGTCTCCTCCCCTCCAGGACTCCGGCGTGCCCCTTCGTGGGACCTTACCCTCCGAAGTGAAAAACGAAAGGATTGTAAACCTTGTTAGTTCGCGGGGAGAAACGCGGGGGGAGCACGTATAAGCAGTTGGAACTCAAATTTGGAACTCGTTGATTTGATTTGATTTGGTGGAACAGTGTATAGTTATTAATTGTAAACTTGGCAGAGAGGGGGTTATCAGCCTGCCCCTCCTCCTTCCCTTGGTCTTCTGCCTCCTTTGAAGCCTGTAGCGGCCATGTCGCGCGCCTGGCGGTGCGGTAGTTAGTCGAACCTGCCCGTTTCCGAGGGAAGCCACGCAGGTGGTGTGTGTGTGCAGGAGGGGGGAGGGGGTAGAATCTAATTGTCATTCGAG
The DNA here is from genome assembly GCF_032445375.1 of Bacillus rossius redtenbacheri. Lineage (NCBI taxonomy): Eukaryota > Metazoa > Arthropoda > Insecta > Phasmatodea > Bacillidae > Bacillus > Bacillus rossius. Next base: position 1,655,777 of record NW_026962012.1, on the reverse strand, counting down.
TCAGCAAGATGGCGCCTAGGGGTCCCGAGCGCCACTCAGACCGCAGCCGGGCGGGCTGGCGGGTAACGCGTAACTTACGTCGGCAAACTTGCTCGCTAGCTACTGTCGGGGTTCGGAAGCGACGTCGCTCGTGCCTTCAGCTCCCCCTCCTTGTCACGATGTCGGGAAATAACAGTCAAAACACGGACTTTCAAACGGAGAATTTACCTGAAATAAACGTGATTTCAGCTAGATATATTCGCAATATCTGCTCCGAATTCCGAGTTATGTGCTCCGCTGTAAACAAGGTAAATACGAGAGTGCAATGAAGACGGGTATTCTTGGTATTTTTTTTTTGTTGGAAGGTTCATGTGTAGGAGTTCTAACATATAAAAAAAAAAACACAGACATAAAACACTCAGAAACATCAAAACATACAATGCAGAGTGCGGTTTTCGCTCGAGAGCGATTGGCTAATGTGAAAATTACTTAGTATTTAACATGTAGAACCATATTACGGAATGCGCAGCTGCATCTTCATGGAGGATAGATAACATGAGATACTTTACTCAGGACAGTTTACTGATCGGCATTGACGAGAACATACGTTGTCATACCAATATTACGGCCGATATAAAGGGTACATGCCACCCCCGTTCCATCCCAAGTGACAAAAACCGAAGTCAATATTTATGTAGTACTGCTGTGAATGGAATTTGCGTATAAATAAACATCAGCATTTAAATAAAGTGTAATTTATATTTTACGTGTGAAATTTCTTTATGTGACTTTTAATCGCATGAATACGCAACACAATGATGTGCTGAAATTGTGATAAATAACACAACATTCAAATTATAGCGAAAAAAATTTGACAAATCGAAGATGACGGGGTGCGCAAATTCCGTGCGAGCGCTCTTAAGAGTGAGCGACAGGCCGGAGACGAAAGGAGGAAATGACAAAATCGAGGAGGAGCCACCGAGGTCACGAAAAAGCCTCCCAAAAAGTTCCAGAATATCCTTACAGAGAGCGTTGTCGTAGCTGGGTATCTGCTGTCAATCAAGCAGGATTAGCTGCCGCCACTGTGTCTGGCTGGAGCGGTTGGGGTTGGGTTGGGCCGTTATGAAGAGCAAACCAGAAGGGGGGGGGGGGGAGGGGGGAGCGATCTCGTCCTGTGGCGTACCTGGGATGTGTAAGGCGCAAGGAGCGTATGCGCGTCCGCTATTTTTGATCGTCAGTTGCTAGCGCGTGCAGTACATGCTCACGCGCATAAAAAAATCTGTCAAATCGCCATAAATCAAAAACCATTTAGTCAAACGACGTCCAAATTTGTCAGTATAATTGTGACCTGCTTTGCCAACAATAATATCCGTTAATCTACTTAATGTAAATAATTTCATTTAAATATATATCATAAACCTAGGAGGCCTTAAAAAACCTAACCGTGACCTGATGTATCTGATTTTTCATTGCGAAGTATTTTAAATAAAGAAAAGAGAATTTTTTTCTGCATGCATAATATTGAAAAATTTATAGAAATTAAAATTGTATAAGTTTCAACATCTGTTCCAAAATGCTGTAATTTAAAACAAAAATATTGTTGATTACTTTTTTATAGTTAGGTCTTTTGTTGCAACCGATTTGGATAGAATTTCTAAGAAAATATACATGTTATATGGCACGTCATCTGCAAAACGAAGATGCAAATTTTGTAATTTGGTTTCAATTTGTATAATATTAACATATGTCTTCCAGGTAATGTAAAACACCTAACAACATTTCAATCGTTAAGTGCATAATGTTAGTAAGCCACTTTATGCATTAACTTTTTCAAAATGAATTTACTAATATTCCAATTCAATTTGTTTTTATTGTGTTTATCATTATGCATTAGGAAATATCTATTTAAAAAAAAAGTCAAAAGATATATTTCGAAGATAATATATTAAAAGTTTGTATTGATATTACCTTTTGAAACATATTAATTTGGATTTGATAACTTATTGACACTGGATGATTCAGTTATGTAACTATCTCGTGTGCGTCTGTAAATAGATATAAAAAAATCCATTTCAGCAAAGCCTACAGGCGTACGTAGATTTCAAAGTGGAAGTGATTTGAAGATTTTTACAAACTCCTGGAACATTTAAAAAACTTAATGTACATAACATCCTTTTATAGACATGTTACCCAATATTAAAAAAATGTCCGACTAAACATTTTCTTGCATTCCAGACAGCGAAACTATTTTTAATGTTTTTTTCTCAACTCAATGCAGTCAGCATTTAATGTCTAAACGAATTTAATATTGTACCTACTAAGTAGTTATGTAATTGTTTTCAACCTTCAAACACTATCTTTCATCCTTGCCACTAATACGTGGTCGTACAAAAATATCCTTTGGACAAAGGTTTAAGTTAATATTAAAAAAAGGTAATAAAAATAAAATTTGATTAAATTGATACTTTTTATGGTTATTGTTATTTATAATCCCAACTTCGGTTTTTATTGTTCTTTTTATCAACAATTATTTCAGCTTAACGTTTCAGGAAAAGTTTATAAAGTTTTATAAAAATATTTGTTAAAAAAGTAATAAGATTTTTAGATTTCTATCGTTTATATTACCACCCCACGCAATAATGGTTTGTAACATAAAATTTACTTAAGAAAATATTTGCAACACTAAAAATGTAAACAAAAACAAAAATTAATTCCATAGAGTACATGATAATGAGCTTTTAATTATTATCATATTCCATACCAAAGTTTTCAAAATACCTTGCAGCAATGGTTTGTATTATCAAGAATGTTCTCAGAAAAAATGTTTTGGATGAATATTGTAAGATTTAAACACAGTTTGAACGGATTTTATGGTATACCTAAGAAGTGAACTGTGTGTGTTATTATGTCACTCTTTTTTCAGTCCCTTGCAACAATTTCTTGTGTAATCAAAAAATTTTCTACACATTAGTTTAAGATTAGAATTATTAAATTAATATAAAAATCATACGGATCCGAAGTTGTGCCCTTGCTGTGATTTTTCTTTCGTTCTCCAACTTTTGTTTTTTTAACCCCTTGCAATATTGGCTCGTCTCGTAAAAAGTAATTTTAGACAAAAGTTTTAGATAAAAATTATAATTTTTACAAAAAATTTGAACTAATTTGATAGTGTTTCTTCTAAGGGAGTAATGGTTTTTTTATAACCAACCCCTATTTATATAACCCCTTAGAAACTGTTTGTCTAGTCAAAAAAATGTTTTAGACTAAATTTTACGATAAAAATTATAAGATTAACAAAAAAAAATTGAACGAATTTGGTAGTGTTTCTACTAACGGCGTTATGAATTATTTTTAATAATTCGCTCCTATTTTTTGACCCCCTTCAGAAAACGTTTGTCTAATCCAAAAATGTTTTAGACAAAAGTTTTATATAAAAATCATAACAATACTACAAAAATTGCATAGATCCGAAGTTGTGCCTACATTGGGAGCTATGATTTTTTTATTGTCCTCAAACCCTTGTTTTATCAACCCCCTACAGTTATGGTTGGTCGTATAAAAATAGTTAAGATCAAATTTCATTACATTACTTGTACAAATTTTAATAAGTTCAAACGAATATGATATTTCTAATACTATGGGAGTTATAGCGATTTTTCAGGTTTTCGAAAAACCTTCCCCAATTCTACCACTTTGGTCAGATATTGCCTATTAACGAAATTGATCGAGATTTTCCACTTTCAGAATTTATTTATCAGTTTAGAAGTGATTGGTAAAAAATTTCTGTAGTTATCGTGTCCACAAATTGTAGTTGCGACGTCTCGGGAACTGACATCTGTTCCCGCCATTGAAAAACTTCTGTGTTCGTTAGTGCTGTCGTCATTGTGTTGTTCATAGAATTATTTATTTTCATCGTTGTGTTTATGTGTTTGATGCGTTGTCCAGTTTTTCTGTCTGCTTGCATCCAATCTGTCTCACTGTATTTCCACTGTGTTCGTCTGTGTTTAATACATTATTTTTTCTTGACTAAGTTCCTTTCACGGAATTCTTGTTCTGTCTAGTTTTTTTAGGTTAAATATTTGGTCTGTGATGTTTCCGTTGTATTGTCCATATTTATTTTTATTTCCCTTGCTGGTCAGACTATGTTCGAATACATCTGACTTGGTCTTGTTTGTCTTTGGAAATTATTTTTTCTGTTTCTAATATTTTATTTATTTATTTATTTGGTTTTTGGAGGTTCTTAAATGACTAACAGTTCAAACCAGAAATGGCGTATATCCAAAATAATTCACTAAATCATGGTTGTTATAGTAGTATTAGAACCGGGCACTATAAGACACATCCGCGCTTATTGTATATTCTATTTTTTATGCTATGTTTAAAAAAGCTTTTTTTATTTTGTACATTTTATGCTAATTCTGTTAAATATTTTCGTTTTGGTGCTTATTGTTCATTTGTTCTGGGGTATGTTTAGTTAGCAGTGTTTAGATTAATATAGAGAATGTGTTTTGTGGTTCGAATCTTCATAGAGACGCGGTTTCTTTAAAGTTAACTAGGGTCTATTTTGTTTAAAATTCCATTAACGTATTTTTAGTAAATAACCAGATATATAAAAAAGTTGTAATTGTAATTTTTTGTAATTTAAATTGTTGTTGTGTTATTTGAAAGCAGTGTACTTCGCCAGTGTTCAGGCCATATGCACTTATTTCAGATGAAAACCAAGATAAATTTTTTTCCAAATAAATTACAAACTGTCGTTGAAATTAATAGTGTAGTTAGGATGATTATATAAAACAATAGAGACTTCAGTAACACGTGCATTACAACTATGCCATAATAACAACTTCCGTGACATCACGTGTGTGGTACTAATTTTACGAAAATACAGCAGTACGCATTCAGAAATGTTAATAAATTTAACTAAAATACACGTTGTATACTAAAATAGTTGCAGCAAAGTCGTAGCATCGCTAACGAAGTGCCTACTTAGTTACGAGCAGTTTTCTGAGCACAGGAGTTGTACATTTAATTTTAAGTACTTATTTATGAAACGGCTATGCAAGTAATGATTAGGCCCGTTTGACCGTGACACACAAACGTATACGTATTACGAAAAGGGAAATGTACGACACTCTAAGTTCGTTCTACATTCACACGTAAGTGTACACATATTCGCATCCGCAAGCGTAAGAAAGATGGAGAAATGGGCAATGCCGAACTCTTGTGCATGCGTTCTTCCATGCAGCTAATAGCAATACACTATTTTATCACTACGTATACCATGAACATGTCCATTTTATTCTTGTTTTTGAATAGTCATGTTAGGGTCCGCGGCGGTCGAGGGGTCAGACCCCTCGCCTCCCACCAAAGCGATCTGGATTCGATCTCAGTGGGGCAGAAGCCCGGAATTTCGCATGTAGGAATCATTCCGATTTCGTGGCTGGCGGGGTTTCTCGGGGATCTCCCGTTTCCACCGCCCCGCTCATTCAAGCGCTTCGCCATTGCAGGGCTTCATTGCTTATCATTCCTTAGGGCACGCAGATGCCTACAGGCGCCCAATAACAAGTCTGCACTCGGGGTACGATACCCTACCCTCAGGTACCTTCCCCATACGATATTTATGTATTTGCTAGTTGTTTCGGCATTATTATTTAAGACGTCGTTTCTTCTGTCTGGAATATCAAAAAAGTCTAGTTTGGTGTACACCTCTCTTTCGGGAATACCAATTTTGAACGGCCAAAAAAAGCCGAGTAACGACGATGGCTCAAGTAAAAAAAAAAACCATATCAATAAACAAACAGAAGTATATTTGCGGCACACTTTTAACGAATGGAAATATTTACTTTTAGAGCTAGATTAAGCGTGAAATTCCAACAAGTAATGCCTTCGGCATGTCGGTTAATCTACATACATCGAGACTCTAAAACCGGTGGATATAGCAATGATTTTATGAAATATAGGTTGTTTACCTTGTTTTTTATGTGCTAATTCACAAAATTTTGTTTTGATACAGTGTAATATATAAAACTTATTTCTTTAAAACCAAAACTGATATTTCAGTACATTGATAAATTTACCGTGGAATACCGACAAGCTAATTGTTTAAGTTTTATCAAAACGAAGCCGAATGTGTTTTGTATAAATGCATTCCGAGATGTACAAATTACAGTAAGTGATTATTCATACATTAACGTATGTGCGGTACGATATTTGACGTATATTTTTTCAAGTGCCCAGACGCGCGAGAGTAACAAGCACCCAATCAGTTACGTGAATACGAGATGCAGTGATATGCAATACAACCAGTCACGAAATCTATACGCGAAATTCAGGCGTCTCTAATTATAAGCCGTTAGACTAGTTAAATGCATCAAACAGAAGTCATAATGCACAATTCAACGTAAACTAAACATAAAAACCGATGCATGTTTAAAATTTCATGTTTGAGCTTGTTTACAATGATGTTGCGTGACGTCAGTATTTTATACGCTTATTGGCGCAAGTTTTGTTATGTTTCCGTGAAATCCGTACACTGTAGAACGAGCTGACGGAGTACCCTAAATGGTCGTCTTGCGTTTACGAGATGCGTTACCGTTTGATTATGTTTCCGTGTCATTACATAACGGGCCTAATTATAACCAGGTGTACTGTCACTGGCCATGAAGGCGTACTGAGAGTAGGGAGGCAGATGTGTCAGATAAACCAAATTGTAAGTGAACAGGGAAAAATGTGGTAACGTTAATAAAAATTAATGTTAAAGAATTCAATATGATTACTAATTAGCTCTTTGAACACAAGGAACTTGAACGATAGCACTGATATACTCTGCACTTCCATGGTTCAGTGGTCAGAAAGAGGCAGGTAACAATACACTGCCCCCTTTCCTGATCTTGAAGAGAGATAAGCGGCTTACCGCGGTCTCGCCCCACCACGAGCAGGTAGTACCTGGTTCAGGGAAGTTCCCGCTGCTCAATCCTTAGCAGCACTGTTCTCAGCGCTCTTCAGCGCGTATTATTTTTAAACGGCTGCGTGTAAAATTCCAAAAACAACGCGAAATTGGACTTTCAACTAACCTTCGTTTAGAGTTACCAGGCAGTGCACAGACATATGTTAGGTATCAAACGATGCAGTATTCTTTCTACTGTATAATAGTTTAACTTCCATTTTGATTCGTCGAATACGAACTTAGGTGGAAATAGTTTCACAGACGTCTTCACTCGCTACGTGTGAAAAATTGGTAATATTAGCTGATCTTCGTTTGGCTTTCCCAGACATAGCTCTGACATATTTTAGCCTTAACAAATATTCATGGTGCTTTGTCTCTATAAGGGCTTCATCCCATCTCTCTACAATATATTAGTAACGTGTAAGAGGCGATTTCATAAAAGACTAAAGACTGCACTTCTGCATTATGCAGAGATTTATAATTTAATTAATTTATCATATAATTATTGCACCTATTAAAACGAAATTTTATTTTAGTAAACAAGAAGGTTACATGCATATATAGTTAACGCGTCAGACACGAGACTTTTTAAAGTTCTGTATAAAACTGCTTTAAATTATTAAAACTTAAGGTTTAATATCTCAATTAAAATGTTATGAAAATTTTTGAAACTACGTACAGACAACAACAGTAGCTAAATAAAACTTTTGACAAAATTTCATTCCAATCTGCAGAAAAAATTTTTACTATCGCTCACTCTTAAGCGCTACATTGGCTCGTGGATCACACGCCCCTTCGCCCTTACGAACACGGCTCCCGATCTTATGCGCAGTCTTCGCGTCGGTAACGGGCTTCTATGAGACGCTACAATTTTATGGTGGAAAAGTAACGTGCCTATCCTTTCCTATATGAGTGCCAAATCTGTTATGTCTGCAAAACGCCCGTAAAAAGCTCAATTTTTATACATTTTCATTGACAAAAAAAATCACTTTAAAACCGAAAACACGAAACTCAACTGTCATAGGAAAGTTATTCGGCTTTCAAACGCTATTTCTAGTCAAAAAACTTGAATAAATCTTAAATTTTTGTACGCTATTGGCAGGTCCAACTGGTCATCTTAGAAAAAATGTCACCGAGTCTTTCAGCACTAGCCAGTGATGTGTAAACATCTAACCTCGGTACGAGCAAATTCATGTGTTCTCATGTTGCAAATAAACTTATTACACGAAAATCGAACAAGAATTTTAACGAATCATTCTTTAAAATAATGCCAAGCGTGATAAATATACGAAAATGATTAATTCCAGGAAAAAAAAGGGCAAAAAATTTTCCTCTTATTAAAACTCAACAATAATTCTGTTTAACAGGATTGTACTATTGATTTCTCAGGGCTATCCTGAACAACGCGTCGACATATTAATGCCTGAACGCTGAACCTGTGACATTTATCCATTGACCGGAACTATTATCGATTGCATTTTGAGGTTATACTTCCTTAGGCTCGTTGAGAGTGAAATTTTAGTATGCAGCAAGAATGCAATGGAATAAGAGCGCATTACACGATAGAAATTTAACAAGTTGAAATTCCGATGCTTATGCACGCAGAAACTGCTACAGCCACGAGCCGAAGTCGTCAAGATGGCGGACCCACGTGCGGCAACATGCACCCGTATATATTACGTTTCGCGAACGTCAGGGGATGTAGTAAGCGTATTGGTATGTTGAAGTAATCTTTATGGTAGTGAATATCAGGGAATACATTTTGTAAACTTGAATATTATAACAAGATTGTAGCCAATTTCTGCAAGCCCCGGCGGCCCGCCAATACTTTCCCCGCCCTCCCCTTCTTAAACTTGTCCGCCCCACCTCTAGTCCAGCCATGCCGCCCCTCCTTCCCCTCTTTTCTCCTCCTTTCCCCTGTGTACTGCGATTTTAGCGCCTCTATCGGCTTAGTTTTTGCTGATATATAAGCCCCTGGCCTGAGGCTATTCCTCGCAGTCCTCGCTCCCTCTGAGCAAGGCTGTCCACCGACAAGTGCACTACGAGCTCGTTCTGACACCGTTACTATGCCCGTCGGCTCCTTGATCGCCCTTATGGCAGTGGTTGTAGGCCGTTACTATGTTTGAACATAGAGCCGCGTCTTTATTAGCTGCGCCTTATTAGCTGCGCCTTTTTCCTTTTGTATACACAGCAAGTGGTCTGTGTTCGGGATTTGCGGATTTCTTCGGGTGCGTTTTCATTAGGTGTTATTTAGTGTGAGGTTGTACTTGGACTTTCCGTTTTTCGGTGTCTGTCTTTGACGGTCCTTGTGCTACACATGTCCGGTGTATTTATTGTAATTTCGGGTATAGTACCTCCTTACGTTCTTAAATTTGCTAGGGGCTGTTAGGCTCATCTAACTTTAGTAGGAGATGCATTCTGTTTTATTCGTGTTGTGTATTAAGAGTTCTTAATTACAGATATTTATACGGGTATATTTATATTTGTTCATGATAATTTACTTAGCTACCAAACACTTGAATGGCGTACATAAGTATGCATTTAAGGCATGTACTGTTTGTACAAGTGCGTTGATTTGTATATGCGCTCTAACTTATCGTATTACTAACGTTATTAAGGCTACGGTCTAGAGGAAGTAAGTCAGATTTTGCAGCCATATATGTGTGTTGCATTTGTAATTCGTATGTGACTGTGCGCCCGTAATTGTAGCGCAATTCATATAGACATGGGCGTTAACATAAATTTGTTTTATATGAATGTATCTATTTCCACTATATAAATATCTTATACATTTGTTATTTGTGATGATATTGTTCTGAATTGTTATAAAATAAAATATATATTTTGGTACCTCTTGTATTAAGTCTGTTCGTTAGGGTCAGCCCCATTACGTCTTTAACTCACACTTACAGTGCTTGCCGAACTAGTGTTTCACTTGTGAAGTGTATAAGGGTGATATGTACGCTTAGTGGTTGTAGCCGACCTGGTGTGTCCGGATCGGTTACAAGATATAATCGCAACTTTAAAAATACCAATAATTTATTAGCCAGTAAAGTGTGTTGGAACAAACATGATGTCAAAGATATTCAACATTTTGTTGGTTCTCTATAACATTACGAACGCGACGCTATCTTTAACTATTTTTCAACTAAACTTTGCAGTCCAAAATATACTATAAAACAAAATTAACCTGAAAGATTAAAAAATACATCTTTTAAAAATAAGTAATTGTATGTATATATTAGTTGCATAAACGACAAAAAATCAGTCTGTAAATAATACGTACAACAAAACTTAACCTTGTTGAGCTGATTCAACATTAAGGATTTAACAGGAAGTATTTCATGACGATATTCTTTTATTCAACATGGCATCGAATATATGTGGGCTAACAATTTGTTGTATCTGCATAGTATGATGAACACTGCGCTATCTCTATATTTCAGTGGTGACTAAAGGTTGTCGGAATCGTAATGCCAGCATCTTAACGTATTTTTCAAAGGTGAAATTATCTATTTTCATGACCATATATTATATTATTAAGTGTTAAGGGATAGTTTAACTACTATAAAGTTCACTTTGGGACATCAATACGCTTAGTTCATCCCCCGATCTTCGCGAAAGTTAATATAGGCCTATGCGTATGAATCACGTTTGTACGCCATCTTTTCAAGATTCCTGATGACTTCCACAGATGGCAGCATCGTGTTTACACATTCCCGTTCCATTCATTAAATTACCCCTACCAAATGCCGTATACTGAGAAATAAGATGTTTACACATCATAATTCCAGTGCGAACATCTTAACTTACCCGCCATTTTCACATCTACTTAGTACTAGAGAACAAAAAAAAATATATTTAAAGTATTTGCTCGACGTGACGCATCGTATACAGGCCCGTGTGAGCCGGGACTCTGCCGCTGCACGACTTGCGGGAGCGCGGGCCCTGCTCGTGTGTGTCGGGATTTGCTACTCCTGCACGCTGCAGCTAATACCCGCCGGATATTAATTATTGATTCGCGGTTTTTATCACCCCCCCCCCCCTCATTCCTTCAAACCGGCGGAGCATTTTGTTCGACGTGGGTTAGAGGGTTAGTGTGGATAGTGTTTTGCGGATGGTAGTATGTGAAGGGGGGGGGGGGGGTGGAGAGAAAACCGTCGAGTGGAGGGGGGGAGGGGCCTTTACGAGGCGGCTTGCATTGTGCGTGTTCTTTGTTGCAAGGCTTTGTGGGTGGCCTAACCACCCGGGCTATTGGCGCTCGCTCGCAGGTACACAGTTCGCTGGCTTAATTCCTCTGCATCCCCGCTGAAATACACATCCGCCCTCTCTCTCTCTCTCTCTCTCTCTCTCTGCGCTACGGTCTTTTTTGTTCGCCCTCTTCCCCTCTGGACCCCGCCTCCCGCGGAATTAGCAGCGTCGGTAAATATTTGCCGCGGGGTTTGTGCGCCCGAAGGTAGGGAGGGAGAAAAAAAATAGTTGGAAACGGGCTGTCGCACGTAAAGCCCTCGACCGCTCTGCCCTGCGCGTTTTCCTCCCCTCCTCGGGGGCTCATCCTTCGCCAGAGAGGAGCGGGTCTCACCGGCACAAAGGGGCGACGACGACTTCAAAGTTGTGAGGAGGGTCAGCGCCGTGACTCGAAAGTAATTCATTGCGCGCACCAAAGTAAATGTCCGAGCCCTCCTCCCCGGATGGACATGTAACTCGTGCTTGTTACCGCCACGGGGAAAATGTTTTTCTTTTGTTTCCTCCGTCGGTTTAGGCGCTGCCTTTACGACAGATAATCTTCCTTTCCGTTGTCGAGCACCTACACTGGTTCGCAAAGGAATAAAGTGAACACAGCTCGTTACAACTACGTAACAACCACCGTAAAAAATAAATAACATGAGAGTAAATTAACGCTTCTCTTAATCATTTTATTTATTTTTCTCCCGAAAGCAATCCCGGCACCCATTTTTTAATACATGTGTGAGTTGCCTATTCACCTAACTAATTAAAAAGTGACCACACATCATTATTTACATCGTTGGTATCGTTCCCCTACATTGAAAAAACGACTTTAGTTAATTTTCTGAATGCGCGCTGTTTTAAATCGTAACCGTACTAACAAAGATTAAGAAATATAATAATTTCCCTCACGATTTATGATTTCTTATAGCAGCGTATACACCGTCTTACTACTTTCAATGGTTTTCTGTTTACGCACAAACACAAACATGTATATGTGTATATGTATTTATATGTATATGTATATGTATACATATATGACACCCATATGAGAGATGCTGAGAAGACATCTAAGAAACCACCCATTGGTACAGGTTTAAGTTCGTTAAACAACACGTCATAAAAACATTCCTGTGATGACTAAATGTAAAAAAAAAATATTCTTTTATGTAAAGATGAAGCCTTTAATATACCTATAAATATATTTTATATTTGTTTCATATTGTTTATATATTATTTATCATATAAAGATGCATAGTAATTATGATTTATAATATAAACATAATACATGCATATACTATGTAAACATATATAAAGCATGTTTCAAAATTTGTGGTTCGTACTTAAGGCAAGGGGTTGATAGAACACAACTACCTATACAAGCATTAAGATGTCAGGATTTCGATGGCATTGTCTGGAGTCGCTTGACGCATGGGTTAGTAGGTACCTGCTGCATTGATGATAGTGACTGCAAGGTTGATCGAAAAGTCGATTAAATATTCGCCTTCGACGCGGCTACAACCTAGAAGCCAAGTAACGAGATACTATACAATACGTAGCCTATATGCTCGGAACTCAAATTGGCGAAGCGTAGACAACCCAGACAGAAAGAGACCGGGTGACAGGATGACAGGACACTCTCCTCGAACGCCGGCCATTCCGCCTGCAGTTAGCATATAAATCCCCTCCCGCAGAGACGTCGGCGTGATCACTGAAAGATTCTCGCATCTGGCTCGCGTGTCGATGGTAAATTCCTCTGTGGAGTGTCCGTGCTTCCCTCGCATTGCGTCCGCAAGCCCGCCCGTCGGCCTTCTCTTGATTCCCGTGTACGCGCCCATCTCGGAGATCCACGGCACTGATGACGGCTGCTGTGAACTGCGCGTTTATTTATTTATTCTGGAAAACGACTCTTAAAGCACTTCAGAGATTGAGTTCCAGACTTAAATTGGTGGTCACTTGTGCTTGTCTACTTTTGATCTATAACACTCTTCCACTTAAGGCATGCGTCACATATTTTTAACACATGCTGTATGCGAAAAAAATAATAATTTATCAAGTATAAATGCAGTAATGGTGGTGGTGGTTTAGAACTCATTGTAAATGTATAAGCCGTAAAGTGGAGAGGGTTTGAGCAGTGACGTGGAACCATTTTATTTGGAAATTGGAGTGCCCCGAGAAAACCCACCTAACAGCTAACAGGCAACGTCCACCAGGCTAATACCACTTGAGGGGGGGAGGGGGTGAGACTCATTGTGTAGTTCGAACCCGGATCACCTGGGTGGGAGGCAAGTGAAGAATGCGCAGCACTCGGCGGAAGAAGGGCTGCTGAGATTCGGGGTTGGACGTGACACTAAATGTTACATCCAGGGTCGGAGACCGCTAAACCCACCAGGTGTCGACAGCACAACTCCCCCCTTCCCCTCACCACAAAACTTCCTGGAATAAAATCTGGAACGGTCATGAAACCTGCAATTAACCGCAAAACGCAATTCTTATGATCATCGCGCCAACCGTCCCAAATGCTCATCTGATTACTTCACGAAGCGCTGTGGTTTCGCATACGTATTTATTATGAACAGACCATGTAGAGAAAGTTAATTAATAATATTGGATGCATTTAAGGGTACAGCACACAAAGGTGGCACAAAAGATAGCATTTCGTGCGCTGTGAAACCCCTGATGGACAGGCCATTTGTCTGCCAGTATAGCTTGATTGGCAGTATAAAGTCAGGCAGGCTATTAACATTGAGTTTTATAATAACCATTCGAGAATAAGTGGCCAAAGAAGTATTTCATTCAAATGAGTGAATAGTTGTATTTTTTTTTACATAATCTAGTAGACTATGCTAAAATGAAAAATTAATATTTTGTATATGACATTTAAGGTTGCAGAAACATTCTAGGCTTGTTTGTTATATTTTAATCTATATAACACTTACACTTTTAAGGCTTGACTTTAATAAATACAATTTTAGTTCTGGTCATTTAATCCCAGTTTGATAGTCAAGGATATGTGGATATATGGGAAGATTTATGATTTAAATTGTTTCTTGCCAAAGAATAGTGAAGTCAAAAGGAATCCAAAATCTTCACGAGGAACTTAACATATGTTAAACATATAGTAAACTGTATCTGATGTGAAGTTTTTATTGCATGTAAGAGTTTCCACAATGGAAAACACATTTAAATTGGGTTTCAGTTAACTTTCGGACTTAATTTAACTCCATTTAACCTAAACATAAATTTTCAATGTCCTGTACTTTTTTTTGGATTTCAAATATTCGTGATTTATGTCATTTGTACTAACTCAATTAATTCTGTAATTTTATCTTGGACTTTGTGTAGTTTAAATGTCTACTTTCCTGAAATATGAGACTGCATCTTTGATCATATTTCTACGTCACTGTCAAATTAACTTCACCCGGTTTAGGTTGCAATCCAGTCGTATTTCAGTTCACACTGAAAATGCTCAGTATATTTTTATTTTGAATTTACGTCGCGTCAACGTCATGAAATACGAATGTTCACAAACGACACAATCTAGGCCATCTCAGCGGAATTTCGGGAATACCAAAGAAAACCGAAATCGTGATGGCTGGACCAAGATTTTAACCCGTATTATCCAGATTGTGAATCCAGTGCCTTACCACTTCACTCTGAAACATAAAACTGTTGAAACTACTGCACATCATTAAATCATCAGCTGAAACCGCTTCGTTGATGTCCATCGATGAAGTGTTTTTAAAAAAATCGGGTGGGATAATATCACTGAATTTATTGCACTAATTTAGTACCTGCTGGAATATTGGTCGGTATTTTTACCCTTCCTTTTATCTGTCCCTGATTGTTAGCTCTTTTTTTCCACTTTTTTAGCCCTTTTGTGCCACAGGTTTGATGATAATTCCGTCGAACTTTAATTCCTTAAGTTTTTCATGAGCAGCAAAACCTTCGAGCTAAAAATCTTGTAATGCTTCCCTCATAAATTCAGCTTCGTGTGACCTACTCGACAAGAGTTCTGTTTCTCTCTTGCATTGTGTCACCATTTGGGGAAAGATAAAACAAAGTTATTGTATGCTTAGTATGAAAATGAATTTTTAAATTTAAATGCATTAAAGGCTTGCTTTAAGATGGATATTAGTTCACCAGACGCGGCAAAGATGGCAGCACTAGTTCCATCTTCTACAGCTTTCACTAATATCCCACGTTATTGTTCTCTTTGACGCCATGTTCTGAACAATATTTACGTGTTTGCTACAAAAGATTGAGCATCTAAAGTGATGGTGAGTTAATTCCTATATCTAGATATGTTTAAAAGAAGTAAAATTTATTATTATATTTTGTAATTATATATTTATTAAACTCACATTTTCAAATTTTCGTAACAGAAAATCAATGTACTTTACAGGATTATTCAAAATAAATGGAACATATTAACTTTAATTTAAAACTTATATAAAATCCTTAACTTTTGAAATGATTACTCTTACAATATTTGTTCAAGAAATATTTGCTTTTATTATTATTACTGACTTGTATCAGTATTGTTGTATTTGTGATAAACTTTTGAAGCATTTTTTATTTGCTTTGTTATGCTTGCAATATTTGCCTTGAAAACTCACAGTTAACCTAGATTGTTTCTTTTTAAATGGAACATATTCCGAGAATATCACATAATTTTAAATCATTACCGTGAATTCAACTTAATTACAGGCTGCTACCATTAAAAGACTGGGAAATTGCTCAGATTTTGGCTGAAGAGTCTGAAGATTATCTTGTTGATCATGATTCAGACCAAGATACCTTCTATGTGCCTCAAAAATTGTTCAACACTATGTCTTCGTGATCGGCAGACGATAGTGATGTGGAAGAAATAGAGGATGAAATAATTCATACAAAAAGTTGTGTTACAAGTCAAGAAAGAATGGTTATGTGGTTCAGTGAACGTGATAATGGTAAGGCTAACTGTGCACAGTATTTACTGGTAACCACAATGTACTAGTTCATGGCAACATTCCACTCGATTTTTTTATCACTTGTTTCCTCTTGAACTACTTTCATAAATTGCATATCATACAAATTTGTATGCTTGTCAACTGCGAAAGGACAACCTTTCTCTTTCCATTTCAGAACTAAATGCATTTTTTGACATTGTTCTTTGTTATGATCTACATAAAGTATCCACGAATAAGACAGTATTGGTGTGAACAAAGTGGACTACGAAAGGACCTGATTGATAATACAATGTCACTAAATCGTTTTGAGGAAATGCATAGGTATTTGCATTTTACAGATACAAGTTCCATTCCGCTAGATAATAAGGATAAAGCTGTCAGAATTCGTCCCGTTTCGAACAAGCTACATGATGCATTTCATAATGCTGTTGATCCAGAAGAATGGATTTTGTGTAAATGGGACCAAAACGAAATCATAGAACTTCCTGAATTCAAAAATCAGATTGTTATTGGACTCATTTATCACGGAATTGCAGAAATTCTAAGAAAAAAATAAGCGGTGGCGTCCATCTGATGAAAGTCAAGAACCTAAGAAAAAAGAGCTAGTCATTTTGTACCAAAATAACTGCGACATGATGGCGCACAGTACTACCCAGTAAAATCAACTCAGACACACGCAACTTGATGTCATGACAGCCAGTGCAAGAGTAAGACTAGATTATTGTGTGGTCTTTGCAAAGTCCAGTTTGTCCTCAAAGTATTCAAAGATTTCATATCAAATAAACCAAAAACATTAGATATAATATTACAAATTTACTTAGGGTTTCATAGTTCCAAAGTTTATATACTTTGTAGTGATATAAATTGTATTTCTGAGTTTTAGTGACATTCCGGATACCTACTCCGATAATAATAACGTAGAATTTTATTGGGATCAACGATACTGATGTATTTTATAGAACTAGTTATTTTTACACACTGTCTTCATGAGAGACTTAATATTTGTTTTCTTTTTGTGTCAGTAAAGAACAATGTCCTCAGATGCGGACATTAAATATTTGTTGTTTGTGGTACTAAATTATAATGTCCTCATATGTGGACAGCATAAAATACGAGCGAAAACACTGTACATTTACTGCTGTACCATTTTTTTTGCAATAAAAACATTTAAAACTGAAATTTGAGTAGTTTGATTATTTAAAACTGGTTGTATGATTGTATGCCATGAGAGGGTTTAACTCTCAGTCACTGGGCTGTTCCAAAAAGTAGATACCTCGTCCTGTGATCGATAAATTTTGTTAATTGTAACCTTGGCCTGTACTGGATCAAATGCTCGATATGAACTTATATGTACTTCGCCCGTTTCTAAAAACTGTTCCAATACCGCTTCAATCTCATGAAGGAAAAAATAAGTTTTGTTCCCCTTTCCAACATTATCATCTGTTATCCAATTTTGAAGGGTTCGCAACATTATTCAGTCCTTCCAGTCTTGATTACTAAAAACGTTACAGCTTTCAATCGGGAGAAGAAAGTTCAGGGTCGTAAACGGGTAATTCTGGCACCTATCGTCACCGTAGTTGGCGCAGTTTCAGACGTTGATGTTGGCAATCGATCCCTGGGTTTCTCGCGAGCCATGATGAATGGGGGAATAGGGTTTGGTCGGTGGACAAGCAGGGAGGGGGGTGGACACTCCCACTGCCGCGCCAAGTTTCGGCGGTTGACCGCTGTTGCGGAAAGTCCCGGCGTGATAAACCATAACCCGGTCCCTGAGCCCCCGAACACCGCATTGCCCCCCGAAACCGGGCAGAAACTCGAAACTTACCCATTCCATGCCCCCTCGAAACACCTTCACGCCATACTACCCCCTCCTCCTTCTCTCCCTAACCCTGCCTATACGTTTCGGGACTTCTGTGGCGTTCCCCCTCTGGTCCGGAAACCAACGCCGTAACTTAAGCGCGAGATAGCTATCTAATTAGGCGAGTCGATTTTCTGAATCCAGTTGCAAACGTCGTTTCTCCGAACTGGCGTCGTGTCTGCGGTAGAACTGGTTCGAATTGGGTGACTTAGTGAAAATTTACTCCTAAGATGTTACTATCATACATATTTGGAGTTCAGTTCTAAATGGAAAATGCAAGCACACCCAGCTGGAAAGTGGCAATTTGACAGTGATTAATCCTAAAACGCACGTTTTTTAATGCCTAGTTAATTATGTATTTTGTGCAAACACTATCGTTTGTGCTTATGAAAAATGCGGTAATGAATGTGTATGAACATGAGTTGGTAACATATTTACTTTCCAGATTCTTTTTGAAGATTACCAGTAATTTGTTGAGTTCTGAAATCAAATTCATGATGAATTAAAGCCACATCTCTTCTTCTCAGTATGAAAATAGAAAATAAGAGCTCGTGTAATTCAGTACACGTGAAACTGCTTTGGCAATTCAGACCAAACTCGTAAGTATATCGTAAGGGGTAAAACGGCAAAGAGAGAGAGAGAGAGAGAGAGAGAGAGAGAGATGAAAAGAGAAAGAAGACAATTTTCTAAATAAACATGAATTAACAATATTATTACTCACTTCAAAATAACTGCTCAGCATTACAATAATTGCTAATTATTAATTAAAAATTAATAATGATTAACAATAAATATTACTCATTGTTGAAATACATCACTCAATTTCCCCCCCCCCCCCAGAAGGGGAAAAAATGAGGAAGGATTGATTAAAGCGAACGCTAAATAGTATGTTGTTAGAAACACACAAAATGTTTATTGAAATTTTAACAAATTCAATTAAACGACCACTCATGTATTCTTGAATATAAGTACAGCTACAGCGATTACTGGAAGTATTCCACAAACCCAATATGTAAACAAAGAAATGTCACAGTTAAAAGAGTATCTAACTTTATCATGAATACAAACAAATTATCGGACCAATACTAAAATCAAAACTTCTATTGGCTCCTCATCGTAAAAGAGAGACCATTGCTATTAAAACAGTGAAGTGAAAAAGTTAAATTAATTCAACAGTAAAAATAATTAAAAGTAACCTCCAAAAAGTCCCAATGTAGCGTTGAAGAAACTTGGTGAATACAACAAGTATTTCGTCTACAATATTATTTGTAAGACAGATATAGTGTTCTTTAAAATCAACTACATACATTTCTAATGCTAGCCTATACTCAACTACAGTCTGTTTTGTTAACCAATTGCTAAGTAGGGTGACTTAAACTTTAGAACAGACCCCTTTCTCCATATGCTTATATCTAGAGAACGGAAAGCTGATTCATTTAGATAAAATCCAAACAGGTTTCTCCTTTTTGCTGCTTCTGTGATTGGGACACAGTTAATCTGAAGGACCAGAGCCATTGAATAAGAAGTATCGAATCACAAGCGTCCCAATTAACAGGATCTTATAAGACAGTAGACAATGAACAGGTGTCATTTTCCCGAGTATTTAGAGCATTGCGGAGTTTATCCTAAAGGTAAATAAATCTACCAGTTTTTTCAGTCTCTACTATTACCTTCAAGATCAAGGAGATAAACAAAATGTCCGCACGGGTAAACATATAATTAATATTTATGGGTTTGGTATTTGTCATCTCGTAAACGTGTCTGCGGCATGCACAGAATGCTGGGGGTGTTATGAGATCGGAGTAAAATCTAACATAACTTAAACTCATGTCTCTGTGGTTTCCACCTCAAAAATTTTTTTTCAGTTGGGAAATAGATGAGTTAGTAATTGCATTTTTGACGTGACAACGTCTAATAAATAGATGAACGCCTGCTGCACGCACGAAAAAGTGTCCCGTAACGCACATTGTCCCGTTACACGGTTTCCCGTTACGCTGTGTCCCGTTACGATGTGTCCCGTTACGCTCATTGTACGCTTGCGCCGCATCTATCTCTCTTCCACTTGATTGGAACAACCATCGATATGACTTTTTCGAGGCACATTAAACTTGAAACACTCCCATTCGTTTCCTACTTTTCCTATCATCGTCCTATCCTTAACAGAATAACACAGATTGGAAGAAGTTAAATAGCAAACACGTATAAAAGTTATAGTTAAAATAATCTATTTGTTAAAGTAATAAACATATTTGAATTAATGAGTGCAAATAAAAGTAAATTTATCGATTATATTGTAGATTTAATTTCACTCCTTCTTTCTATCTATACAAAATAGTGATAATTCAATAAAAAGAATTCAATTTTATTCATAAAAGTATGCAATCATTTCATAACTGTTTTGTTATGACGTTGTCACGTTAAACTATCGTCCGTAAACTGACTTTATAGCCAACCAATTTTTTTTGGAACTGTTTGTACTACATTGTAATAAAATAAAATTTGCGTGTATACACACGCAAACCATTATCTTACCTTAAAAATTTTAAAACAATAATTCTGTAAAATATTATTTAGATTTGAAAGTAGTTTTCTCATTGCAAACTTGAGTCATTGGCAAGCGAATATGGCGAACCGCAAACTTTGGACGTCATTTGTTCAGCTTGGCTTGTGAAATACAGAAACAATTTTTTAATTTAATCTGTGGCTTGCGCTGAAGTATAGTAATATAGTAGCTATATCTCTGGTATTATTAATTTTTATTTTAATATAACGTTACCCGATTAAATGTTATTAATCTTTTTTTTTTTTTTTGTTGTAGCCCACTATAACTTACATTCTTTCTTCTCTTCCACCAACCTCTCAGCTACTAACTCCCTATTCGTGAATGCCCACAAAGTAAAGGTAACAACAGAGCAAGGACTGGTGTATCATGAACAGCCTCTTAGATTGATTGTGGCTAAGTGGGTGACCGTTCATGAATGTGACAGATCAAAGATGTTGACCTACTGCATGCTTGACCATATTACTTTTTTGTCATTTGGAGGGAAAAAGGAGAGGTGATGGCTGATGTTTGGAGTGCGAGCTCAAAATAAAAATTCCACATTGTATAACACGTGATGGATTTTCTCAGGGTACTCCTGTTTCAACAACTACAAATTCCGTTACAGCTTCACTTTAAGGGCCTCTGTAGCCTACTTGTCTCTTTCAGGAATGTATGTTGCCCGTAGTTCCCATCTAAAAAGTAGTGTCTCTTCGGTAACGTTTCATTTCGTAATAATTATGCATGCGCTTCCCAAACGACATCCCCAAACTCAGCCAGGAGTAAATAGGGCTTCTCGCAGCGACAACGTCCTGTCATGCGTATTTGTGTTGCGCTTCGTGAAAAAAAAAAAACCGTAGTGCCATCGCTGTAATCCTATACGGAGCATTAACGCTCCGCGGAAAATCTATTACAAGTATGCTACTTGTAATCCCGGTGTTAAAGCCCGGTCGCCGGTAGCGTACAGCACTCTACCGCGAACAAGAGCGTGTTTTCGTGAGCCGCACATTATGACGCCGAGGCTATTGGCGAATACCGCTGATTAATAACACCTCCTCCCCCCTCCCCCCAAACCCCTTGATTGTCGTCTCGCCGACAACGCGCCCTGTTCATTGTACGCGGCGCGGGCGTTAATTTGGCAAGGTTCCCCGCGAGCTAGGGCCGGGCGACATGTGATTGGCCGGGGAGCGGCGTCCGTTCGGGTTGGTTGAGCGAAGTCGCCCTAATTGATGTCCTCGTCGCCAGCGGCGCCGTCAACCGCCCCCCTTCCCCCTTTCCCCACCAACCGCCCACGACGCGGCTCGCAATCGACGCCGAGCGGCAATGCGCTGATTCGTGTCCGTTGCGAAACGTGTTCTTGCTGTGTTGCAGTGTTGAAAACATGCGCAAATTAACGCGAATTTATACAGAAACGTGGACCTTGACACACGCTTACGTTAATTTTAGATTTTTTTTTTGGACGTACGCCATGGCTGGTTACATCGTATGTCATTATAAACCTCAATGCCGGACTAAAAATATGAAAATATAAACACACAGAAAATAAGCCATGATCAGCGAATGTCAAAAACTAAAATTAAAAATTCCGTGGAAGGAATTATAGTAGTCCAAAGTCGTTTTTGTTTTGTTTTTAATAACTGTTCTTGTTGCTTCAGCCTCGCCGTTGTTAGCCCGCTGGGTCTGTATGTGCTGCAATAATGTTTTACTAATTCCTTCCACGGAATTTTATGTGCTGTGTTTTTATTTATTTTTTGACATCGACTGATTTTGGCTTATTTTCTGTGTTTTTATCCAATTATTGTTCGTCGTTATTGAGGTTTCTTATCAAATACAGTATAACCAGCAATGGCGTTTGTAAAAAAAAAACTTAAATTAATGTTCTCCATTGCAAGAACAATTAAAAGATCTATAAATGATGAAGTTTTCTTTAGTAATGAAATCACTGTTCAAGATTGTTTACCAACGCACGATCACATCAGTACATACTCGTGACACGTGTCCTGCAGAATGGACGTAGGACTGTTCCGATCTGTGTTGGTCCTATGGGAGAGGCGATATGGGGCGGTCGCCACCCCATAACCCCCTAGAACTATCAAAATAAGTAACCACGCCACGCTACTCTTAATCCGTGTAGTGGGAAAAAAAATATTATTTAATTTTTTAGTGCTACTGTGAAATGTTTAATTTTTAATAATTACTTTTCAACACATCAGAAATTATTTACAATATATTTTTAATGGGATATTTATTTCCAAAAATTTTAACTCCCCTCAAATTAGCTTAGATGTTTTCCATACCCCTCACAAAACTTTCACCACGCCCTGCCTCTGTGCTTAGTAGATATATATGTAACGCTTATCAGTTTTTGGGCACGACTTTATGAGTAAAAATCATTGTACTTTACGACTATTATATTAAAACCAAAAATGGAATCAAAACCGTTTTTATTATCATATAATTCTGGCTAAGGGGAACTGAACCTCGTATTAAGTTATTTAGCAGGGAAATAGAATAATTAGTTCCATTTTCAAAGTTATATAACTATAATTTGAATTTAATTTAAGCTTGAAATAAGCCCTCTACTGACGTACAGGTAAAAAAATTAAAACAATCCAACTAAGTACGTATAATTGAGAGAAATTGTGGTTCACCGAATCTGTACAATGAAATAAACGTTTTACCTTATTCACACAATACTTACTTTGTTAGAGTACAAATCCTGTTAGTTGTTTACAATTGTTTATTTTGTAGATCAAACAAAGTCTGATATTCTGAGAGAAAAAAAAAATCCTTTCCATCTATAAATATATATAAAACAGGTTGGTGCCCATACGAGGTAAAATAAATAAACCTCTGCAATAGAAATGGAGAAGGCTCTCCCCTTGATGCTCGTGTCAATATGACCCACGACCCTTCCGCAAATTCCCCTTTTCCCCCAATCAATCCGCGTATAACCCATACGTTTGAAATTGGAACGGGAACGAGGATTAACACGACGGGAAATAACGAAAACCCGAACTGGTGCCGGCGAACTGACCCTCCGCACGGCCACGTTGATTCACAGCGACCGTTTCCAATATCGGCTACAGCGCGCTCCCTCGCATTCTTCAGTCCTCTTCTCCGTCTTCGTCCTGTTCGGAGCACGAAGCGTGCGGGAGAAAGAGAGAGAGACACGGTAACACACCCCTGTTGATGAAGAGGCGTGCATCGGACAACTTGCGAGACAGAAATTTTTACCGTTCCGCTGTCTCTGATACGAAATGAACTATTTTGTCACGTAAGGTTTCAAAGCGGAAAACTAACTACTCTTCTGATGATGAGAATATTGAGCCCAATACATAAAAAAATATGCTTCATCATGATTAGACTCCGATTACATTAAAGAAACAAACGCACATACGTGAACATTTTAGGGAAATCTGACGACATATTTATAACTGCAAGTTTGAAAATGGATGTTAATCGAACAGCCAGAAAAAAAAACTATTGCATACTGGCATAAAAATATACACTGCTAAGAAACGATGATTTTTACAGTCCATTTTACACCGACCGAAATAGAAAAACCGAAATATATATTACCACTATACGCAACAAACTTCTTCGTTTTGATTTCTTGCAGGAAAAAAGCATAAAACGATATTATTTACACATAGTTAAAAGTTAACAACGAAAAGTTGAAGAGACGTAGTTATTCGCTGACTTAATAATAATCACCTCGCCAAAATAAACCTGTCTTCAAAATGGCAGGGTGGAAAAATGCCGTCCAGCATAGGTAAATAAATATGTATGTATCATGGTACACTGAATGTGTTGTCATTCTCCCGACACAATAAAAATTATATTATCTGGCTTTGTTGGACCTTTTACTCCTCCCTGTACAGCACCCGGCCGTTGGAGAATATCGCAGGGGTAAAAATTCAATTTCTTTTTACAAATAATTGTAAAACTTGGTGGAATATGCCGCGAACATGTGGGTTTTTTGTCGTTTGCTTTACCAGTGCGTTCCTTCATTGTTCTATCTCGTCGTTCAATACCTCTTCGTCTCCAATGACCCTCAGTGCCGTTTTCGTATTTTTCAGTGCCCACAATAAAAAAACCGTAAACCCGAAAACTTGAAATGAAACTTATGTAGACAAGTAAAAACCCGCTCTTAAATGCCATTCCTGATCAAACACTTTCAAGAAATGTTAAGTGGTTTGTGAATGGTGTGCTGACACCCGGAGCCCTGCACGAGGCGGCAACTCCTTGTGTTTGCGGCTTGTCGTGATGCAGGTCATTACGGCGCGGCTAGGCACAGGGGACCTGGGCTGATGTCGGGGCGCCACGTGATAGGGATCTGCTTGGTAGGGGGGGGGGGGGGTTGTCGTGATTGTTACCGTGAAGAGCGGCTGGCCCAATTTGCGGTCTCCCACACCCTTCCCAACAAACCACCCTTTGTCCAGTCCTCAATCAGACAAAGGAACCCGACGAAAAAACACGAGCAATTCAAAAACTTATACCCATCTACTACTGCAGTCGGTGTTCGATACCTTCTGGATCCAAGTCCACGCTTGCGGTAAGGGGAAACGTGGCGGGCGTTATCCCCTTTTTTCCCCTCTCCAACTTAGCCATAGTTGCTCCATACTAGTGATCAGATCACAGTTTCCCCTCAAATACGCGTTTCGGATTTTATTTCCCTGGTAAAAATTAGAATTTATTTTTTTACAAAGATTCTAAAACTTGGTGGACTTTCCTGCGAACATGTGGGTTCTTGTCATGGTGCTCCCGTTTGCTTTACCTGTGCGTTCCTTCATTGCTCTATCTTGTCGTTCAATATATCTTCGTCTCCAATGACCCTCAATGTCAACAGTCCACGATCATTCGATCAGTCTTCATTTATCATCAGTTCTTTCAATCATTCGTTCGTTTACATTAACGTTTCTCACCTCAGCTGTTACGTTCGGCAGAGAAGGTAATCGCTATCTACATGATATAAAATATATAAATTTTTATTCGAGAATAAGGTATGAAGCGTTACAGGGTAAAGTGATCTGAATGGCAAAAAAAAAAAAAAATAATTAAATTTTTTTTTAATGCAAAGCGATCTCGAAACAACCTTTAATGCAGTTAACTCTGATCCAAGCCCGTCCGATGTTTTCTTATAGTTCAAAAGCGACTCAGTGTATATCTTGCTGGCGCTACTGACAATTTTTTTTTAAATTTCCCCACTATCTATTTTGCCACTTGGATCATCTTGCTCCGCAGTTATTGTTTTCTTGAGACACTCTTGAGCGTAAATCATATGCATAGACAAGAACATATCAATGTATGATGTTATAGTATATGTATAAATATTACTAGAAAATGATGCAAGAGATTATTATAATTTTCCTTAATATTTTTAAGTACATAATTTCTGTACTTTTGCAATATTGTTTTTTCGGAAACAAGTTATCAAAATACTTTAGTACCACTACAAGCATTTTAGATCCACCATACCGATTATAGTATTTTTGGCGTGATTAATTTTTCTTGCAATGCATTATTTTTTTTAATCTTTATCGGATTTGGTTTGTTCTCTCCGAAATTTACTCTCAGAAAAATATAGTTTATGGCCTAAAACGTAAACGATCAGTGATCTTTGATATTGTTGCTAAAATTGACTAAGGAATTCGAGCAAGCCATTCATTTGTGATACAGTATAAGAGTTAGACTCACGAGGTTTCAGTTCTACCTTAAAAAATGTTTAGTTTATTTTTAAGCGAGATGTACTGATGTGAGGAGAATGCCATATTGTTGGTTCGCACCGTAAGTCCACAGCATGAAGTCAGTCACCGTGTGGTTCACGGATAATTATAATCTTTAATGGCTTACCGCTTTAGAAGATTCTATATTGAGAACATTGTGGGGTGAACATTATGTTTTAAATCACTGAAAAAAAAAGCTACAAGCTGATCGGGGTTTCAAAGAGAAAGAAGCTATACTTTCACCATGGCTACAGATTACAATAAGGGACTCCTTGCAAATTGTCTGAAGTTGCTTGGCTTCTGCGTTGTAGCCGCGTCCAAGGCGAATATATCACACACACGCACGACTACAACCCAGAATCCAAGCTACTTCCATGCAAAATACTTCTCGTCAGTTGTAAACGTTAGCTGATACACTTCAGACGCGACGTTGCGATCGTTGGGGGGTCCTTCACTCCCCGCTCCACTATCCAATTTGCGAGCGAGGTAAAAAAAAAAAAAGTCTTATTCCGAGTTTAACTTCCAACCCCTACGCTTAAACCTCCTTGCTGCTTCGCGCGCCCGCCTTTGAAGAGAACCTGCCACAACTTTTATCACTTCTCACCGCCCGGCAATTCCCTTGAAAGTGTCCGTGAGACGGTCTCTCCGCGGCTCGCAAGACCCGGGGTCTAATGCTTTTAGGACGCTGCCGCCGCCGTCGTGTGGGGGAGAGAGAGAGACGAGAGAGAGAAGATAAGATGGGGGTAACTTTCCTTCGAACACAGAACAGTGAAGGTGCGCTCCCACTGGCGCGAAGCGAAGCGAGGAGAGGAAAAGCGAAGAGGCGCGAGGCGGCCAGCAATATAGCAGGGATCTCCTTTCGCGCTAATGCTTAGGGGAAACGTTAGGGTAGAGGGCACCCCTTAAAATAACATCCTACGAATTTGTTAAATAACGACATAGGTATTGAGTTGTAATTGCAGTTGTGCACACTCCAATTCATGAACATTACTTACATATAAAATTTGTACGAATTTTACCGTTCGTGGGTGAACAAAAGCTAGATTTACCACAATGCATAATTTTTTTCCCCAGCAACTTCGTGTAAAATATGAAGAATTTATTTGGGAAACATGGCAATCAAAAACAACCTCGGGAACTTATCCTCGCGGAAAATTCATGCCTCTTCTCCTCGCTTCGCGCCAGTGGGTGTCAAACTGTTCGCGTGGCGCGCGTCTCTTCTCTCCACGTTTCGCTTCACCTCACGTGCAGTGGGCGTACGCATTTGACAACATGGAACTAATCCTCACGGAATAATTCGTGCCAGTTGGCGCGCACCTTGATGGTGGCAGAATAGGATCGCTTCACGTTTGCCCCTCTATCCCTTCACCGGCAATTTTTCACACGGCAACGAAAAAACTCGGCACCTTGCTACGTATGAAACGTTATGTATCGTCGTTAAAGTTCAGTTGGGCTGAACTCTTAAGTTCAGTTGGTCGCAACACGCTATGTATGTATGTATATATTTTATATATATATATATATATATATATATATATATATATATATATATATATATATATAGTGTTTCCTTTTCTTTGTTTGTTTCTCATAAAAATATTGTTTTACAACGATCTAGAACGAGAAAGGTCATTTGTCAATGTAAGATTCCAGAAAACCACCCTTTAAAAAATAATTTTAATACCTCTTGATGAAATTTCGCTATAGCATTGTTGATGTTTTCTTCGTCTTCTGGCAACAGCTATTGCAATGTTGATGCCTCCTTTATCTCATGACAATGGTTAATGCATTGTGGATGCTTTCTTCGTCTCCTAGCAATGGCTATGGCAATGTTGATGCTATATTTATCTCCTGGCAACGACTATAGCATTGTTAATGCTTTCTTAGTCTCCTGGCAAACGGTGATTGCATTGCATGTTTTTTTTATACGAAGCGCAACAATGGTGGACCCATAAGACGGGTCATGTATTATGAGCTGTGCGAGAGTGTTTTGTCCGTAGACTGCAGTAACAAAGCACGAATCATGGGGAGGAAACTGGAATAGGAAATCGTTGCACAGGCTTTTTTTTTTATGATGGACCCTTTTTTTTGTTAGTTCGTCATTCGCCATGATACAGGTGACCGCGCTAAATGTAATATCACACAATCACACTAAAGACTTCAACAAGTATAGCATAGCTACTTGTACTTGTAACGAAGTTTCTACATCAATTTTTAAAATTATTCAGTATTATAATAACAATAATTTGCTTTGAAAATACTCCGCTAAAATAAGTAGGATATTTATTTGACTCGCAAGGGTTGACTTGCTGGCGCCATGTTGTGTTTATGTTTAGTGTTGAACATCAACCTGCAGCTGGTAAATTAGAAATCATTTTAAAATATTTGGTTAGCAAGAAAACGTGAAAAGATAAAAATGTCTGGACGATATGCCTATGAGCGAAAATGTGCAGTAAGATGCTGTCGTTCAAAACCAGAAGAGCAAAGATTTTTTTCTAATGAGTTTAGTGAATATTTTTATAAAATAGTGCATAACCAACTCCGTGTTCATCAGATTATTAATAATAATGTGTACAATACAGCCTCCATTTCTGGCACAACCTATACATCGTCTTCTATTTTCATATTTCCTGTAACTAAAATTGAGTTATTGTCAGTAGTTCATAAATCAAAAGGTAAACGTTCATCAGGTTTAGATGCTGTACCTGATTTTATTATTAAAGACTGGTATTGATTATATAGTTGACCCATTGTTATATCCTTATAATGAATCTTTTATGCAAGGTTATTTTCCTACCTTATGGAAGTGTTCAAAAGTTATTCCCTTGCATAAAAAAGGTCCTCGTGACGCCTGTCAGAATTACAGTCCAATATCTCTTCTGTCCTCATTCTCAAAAATATTAGAATTATTAATGTTTAATAGATTAATGTCATTTTTTGAGAAAAATAAAATTTTAGTGGGCAGTCAACATGGATTCAGGCGTTGTAAATCGACAATAACTGCACTTTATGAATTTATCAGCATTATAACTATGGACCTACACAGAAGGAATCATCCTGTTGGGCTATTTTGTGACCTAAGTAAGGCTTGTGATAGTGTTAACCATAAAATATTAATTAAAATGTTAAGCACATATGGTGTAAGAGATACAGTGCTTAATTGGTTAACATCTCACTTGTCTCAGCATTTACAAGTAGTCGTAGTACAACATATAGATCCCTTAACCAACATAAAATATAATGTTCATTCAGATAGGCAAAACATATCTGTTGGTGTTCCTCAGGGTTCTGTACTAGGACCTTTGCTTTTTCTTATATACGTTAACGATTTGCCTAAAAATGTTGTATTATATGCTGACGACACTAATATATCTATACATGGAGATAACCCTTTAAGTTTAATTGCAAATATTAAAATTTTAACTAGGGACATCATAATTTGGTTTAAGGCTAATGAATTAATTCTTAATAACACAAAAACAACGTGGCTGCATTTTAAACTTAATAACTTATACAATTTGCAAGACCCAACTGTATCGATTAATGGTTTTAATATATCTCAATCAAATTCAACCAAAATACTAGGTAAATATATTGAGAAGAACCCTAATTGGAAATCTCATATTGCTCATTTAACTAAAAAAATGAGCTCAATATTATTTGCTATGAGAACATTTTCAAAATGGACTAATCTAAATGCTTTAAACATTATTTACTTTGGTTATGTTGAACCTCACGATATGGAATAATATTTTTGGGTAATTCCACGGACTCTTCTAAAATTGTTCAAATACAGAAAATATTTGTACGTATAATAATGCATGTAAATAATCGTACCTCATGCAGACAACTTTTCAAAAGCTTAGGTGTCTTAACATTACCATCGTTATACATTTATGAATTACATATATTTGCTCATTCACAATTGAATGAACTGCAGAATTTCAATTTACATAATTATTCGACTAGATCAAAAAATAATTTTCATATCTTACAACATCGTACAAAATGTTTTGCAAATAGTCCGAGATACTCTGCTATATGTTTTTATAATAAACTTCCACCACATTTTTATTCAGAAAACCAACTTTTTGTATTTAAAAAAAAAATACTGAAAGATTCGCTGTTGGAATTCAGATTTTATTCTATTAATTATATTATGGAAGCAAAACTATGCTAAAAATGTATTATTATTATTATATAATGTACATTATTTGTTTTTTACTATTTAATTATTTACGTTTATGTGTATATGATTGTACTTAAATGTGTATTCATAATGTTTAATATTCTTGACGAGTCCTATACTACATGTTCAATATAATTGTATATTTTTGTAGTCGACTTGGACATTTTAAAAAATAAATAAATAAAATAATAACTTTTCTTCTTCTCGCCGCTGAAGAGTGTAAACATTTCTTCATATATTGGTTGATTTTTTGCTCATCATGATATTTAATGTATAAAATTCACTTGTCCAATATATTTGTAGAAAATTGTACTCTGAAATGATCTGGCGGATGTAATAAACTAATTAGTAGAGTAAATTATGTTATTTGACTCAGGTAAACTAGTAATACATATAAATAGCCTATTTAGGTTACCTTTGCATGAAATATATTCTGCATTTCAAAATAATCTGGCCCAAGTAGGTCATACCCTGACTTTGGAGCTTTCAGTATACCCTGTGACAGTTATGGCACTACAGCACCACAAAAGTGAGTGGGTGAAACCCTAACAACTGGAAAAATTACCTTGGTACATATTTACACTATTAAACAGCATTAATTTGTTGTAACAGTGTTCTTTTTGATTGTTGAAATATAATTTTAACATTAATTTTGTAAATATAGGAAAACAAGACAACTATATTTACAAATTTTATTGGCACCAGTAAACATGGGTTTAGGTTTTGTGTCTTGTGAACAGTGAACCTTTTAATTTGTTATCTTGAATGAAATTTAAATATATTGGTATAACATGTCTGAAGGTACATTTTTTTATTTACAGCAAATTCAATTTCCTCTTTCCTTTTTTCAGAAAGTATGGCACATAAATAAGACATTCATTAATTCATTCATTGAAATAGGTTTCATATCAAACATCAGAGTGATCATGGTTAACTGTTTTTGCCAACTTTTGGACAGTTGTTTTGACAGCTTGATCTACTAGGGCTCCCAGAAGCCAGATTTTTGCAAAAAAGA
The DNA here is from genome assembly GCF_032445375.1 of Bacillus rossius redtenbacheri. NCBI lineage: Eukaryota > Metazoa > Arthropoda > Insecta > Phasmatodea > Bacillidae > Bacillus > Bacillus rossius. The sequence goes on along the minus strand of NW_026962012.1, from coordinate 1,624,346 downwards.
GTACACAGCATTATTGATCCGTCTGGATAAATGTATGCTCATGACTTAGGCAAAAACTGCTATATTTAATTATTCTACTTTAGTTTTATATATTCTGATTAAAAACCTGAATAGGACAACAAATATTAACAGTGTTGATTATGGGTCAATGTTAGCCTACATTATATCCCAACCTTCAAGATGCTTCTTTTTCTGCAAAAAAATATTCTGAGAAGTGGCGACTGGCAATGCAGTGCAACAGCGCAATTTCACTGAGTAGTTAGTAAAGTATAAACATGTTCTCGCTTCTCAATATGTTAATGTATAGTCTGTATGGCTATACTGCTGCTCCGCCTGAAAGATAGTTTACCTACCTAGCTACTGCTGCCTTGTGAGGACCTGCCAAGCAGGGGTTTGGTCGGGCTTGCAGTGTGCAGAAAGATGTCATGGTCTGTAGGAATGCTACATAGTTTGTGGTGAAACTCTCCCTCCCACCTCCTTGCGAAGCCAGCTGTATGCGCTGGCCAACATTTAAGGCCCATTCTAAAAGTGAGAATCTATTACAAAATGCAATTTTGGCCTATTTGTGTACCATGTAATTCAGCATTTTGAGGTAATATGTTATTAATGTTTAACTGTGTATAAAAGCACTGAAGGGGGGGGGGGGGGGGGGTTGAAACTGTAAAACCAGTTGTGGTAAAATTGGTTTTAATGGTAACAAAGTAGGATTTAGTCAGGCCTACAGGAGAAAAAAACTTTAGTAACGAACATGATAACTAGATTCATTTCATAACAGAACATTCCTGACCTATGTGTTAAAAGTGTAATTAAATGTATTCACACCTGGGTTAGAGGCCTGTATGTTTTTAAAATATAGGTACGTTTTATACATGCGCATGGTAACTTAAACCAAACAAAATGCTCACGAAAGTGATTCCATTCTGGCAATATATTTATTATGGTTAACATGACAGATGTCGGGGTTTCATATGGTACAAACCAGATAATATAAGGCACCTTAACAAGAATATTAGCCTTTCTTTGCAATTTAAAGCTTAAAGAAGGTTAAGTATTTAACGAGTGTAACTTTTATAAATAAACATGCAGAGATGCAGTAGGTCCGAGTTACGCCTGTTTCGATTTAGTACATAATGATTTGCCGAGAAAATTCATTACAAGTGTTTTATAAGGCAATATCAAAGTAATTGACCAATTTAGTTTAGAAAATAATATAAAGTAACATCCTTTGTGAAGAATGTATTGCTTCTCTGCATCTTTGTTTACAAACAAATCCTTAATTTTCTGTATGGCGGGAAAAACAAGCACGTGGCAGCTAAAAAAAGGGCTCCTAATGAGCATGCGCCGCACGCTCGTTAGTTCAGCTTTTGCCACGACACACATGGTATCGCTGCGGTCGCTCCATAGCAGTCTGCTTATTGCGACACGCATTTAACATGGAAGTTACCACTCTTTCCGTAGGAGTAATGCTCGTTGGCACGAATACTTCAGATTGTATATACACGTATACACATACATGTATATATGTTTGGAAATACCAGAAGCAACTAGCAGATCTTGACCCTGAACATTTATTTTTTAACCTTATACTCCCGTAAACACTCAGGAAATATAATAATATATGTATTTATGTACACACGTTATAAGTTATACACTTGGTGTGATAAAAAACTATCTTTAATTTTGCATGCAGATAATTAATAGAAATATAATAATACAATTATATATTCAGTTGATAAAGTATAAATTCAATCAAATTAAAAACAAATAAATACTTAGTATTATAATAAACACTTGTATAAAATTAATTATTTAACTAAGTAAAATAATTTTGTTTAATATTAATTATCTACTAATAAAAATCAATACATTTGCTGAATGTTTATTCTGATTTATTAATTTTAATTATTTATTAAATAATAATACAATAATTTATAATTCAAATAATTTATACATGCGGGAACATAAACTCACATATATAAATACACTTAAAAATTCATAAACACAATTTTTATCACTAATATTCTCAATAATTTAATGATTTTACTTATAGGGATCGTTATTTAAAATTGATCACTAAAGTATATGATTAAATAACACATGTATAATTTTTATTTTTTATGTACCTTTTTTCATCCTGTTACTTTTTGTTGCATGTTGCACGCGCGTCTTTAAAATAAATTCTCATCCTTGCTTAAAGAAGTACCTACTTAAAGAAATGCAACGTAAGCTCGCTTGAAAATACAATTGAAAAATTTTATGAACCTAAATTCTCTCACAAATATTTACAATAAATAAATGTTTTTAATGAAATTGAATATTATTGTCAATTACAAAAGTTTATGGTGTAAAATCATATATTTTACGTAGCCTTTGTTTGTACCTATGTAGCCTATTTCATCTTGTGAAAATTTCGATGCATGGTGCGTGCGCATCGCAAAGTTTCAGTCCAATTATTTTTTCATAACGCGCCTCAATTGGTATAAATTCAATTTAATAATCTTAAATATAGAAAACTTAATTTTGTTCAAATATTTAAAAACAATTAATAAAAATCAAAATCTCTCGAAATTTGGGTTTGGTATCTACAATGCTGGAATCACAATAGCGCGACGATGCCACACGGTGTACGCGATGCGGCAATAAAATATCGAGTTATTGTGAACATGAGGTTCTTACCCTCTTGTTATTACATACACATAAACATAGGGAAAGTCCTCTAGAACAGGACGGCCTCTAGCATCGGACACATAAGAGTTCACGAAAATCCCGCTAGGTATCAGCATAATGCAGGGTGCGTCTTAAAGGTTCCTTCCAGTACACAAATGTTCCGGCAGAGTGTGTTAGTTCCTCGAGCTGTGACCACACTGTGAGCGTTTTTGTGAATATCATTGTTTATGTTTCTACCCAAGTTAAGATTTGAAGGTGAACTACCCGGAATTAGTTGAATGGATTGTGTTTAAACTGTGTTCAGGTAATTATTATAGTCTGAATAACATATTCATTGATTTTTAGTGGAAATCTAACGGTGTTTATCTAATGGCGAGAATTAATTTGGTCGCATGCAGATCCGGTAGCACCGGACACTTTATGTCGTCTAGTATCGGACACACAATTAGCCAACAAGCCCTTTGTCCTGTAGTACCGGACACATACATAGGTACTCTATTTTCTGTATTAAGACACACAAATATAAGTGTTTTGTTTTCAGACACATATGTAACTGGTTTAAGGCTCGTTTATAAATTCCTGATTATTTTTTCAATAATGAGATTTGTGTTTAGTATGCATTAGCAACAATTTGCATGATTTACAAATGTTGGTTACGAGAGTGTCTCTAATTGTTTTTAAAAGTAGTTTTCGTTACCTATTTTTGTTATTGATTTTATAATTGTTACTTAAAAGAGTGGTACGATCTAATTATGAATGTATTATAATTTACCATGCGTGTTGAAGACGTTACTAATAATTTGAAATTATAGCATTTATTTTTACTTTAGCTGGTAAGAGAAACCACATGCTAATTTTACACGGGCCTTTAATGTGTTCAGACATGAAATAGGTTTTCTGTTTGCAGATTATATAAAATTCAATCATGTCTAAAGAAAAAAATGATGCGAAAAGAAGAGGAAAATGGTCCGAAGACGATATGAAGCTGGCTGTAAACAATGTGTTGGCTAATATTTTAAGTGTACGAGAAGCTGCAATAACTTTTAGTGTTCCAAAGAGCACTTTACAGGACAGATTAATGCGAATTAAAAGTGGAGGGGAAATTCAGATCTCACCAAAATTAGGCCGTTTTGAGAAGACATTTTCAGATAGTTACGAGGAACAATTAATCTCTCACATCAAACAGTTAGATGATATGCTTATGCCTCTCACCAGAAAAGAGTTCCTGAAGCTAGCGTATGATTTGGCGGCTGCTTTGAATCTGCCCCATAGGTTCAATAAAGAGATAAAACTTCCAGGGAAAAACTTCTACTACGATTTCATGAAGAGGCATCCAGAATTGTCATTGAGAACTGCAGAATCTACCAGCATAATGCGAGCAGTGGGTTTTAATAAGCCTCAAGTTACTATATTTTATGTCAAACTAGGTCAATTGTTCGATAAATATTCTTTCCCACCTTCCCGTATTTATAATGCGGATGAGACGGGAATATCTTCTGTCCATGAAAACAGCAAAGTGATTTCAGTGAAAGGAAAAAGACAAGTTGGGAAACTAACTTCTGGGGAGAGAGGTAGAAAAGTAACATTAGTGTTCTGCATGAGTGCTACGGGGCACTTCATTCCATCTATGTTTATCTTTCCTCGACAAAAAATGAATCAAAGGGTTATGATTGGTGCTCCTGGTGAGAGCTTCGGAGTCGCTCAGCCAAATGGCTGGATGAATGCAGAACATTTTTTAGCATGGTTAAAACACTTTGCTAAGCACGCACATCCAACGGAGAAAAGTCCCACACTTCTCGTCCTCGACGGCCACTGCAGTCATAAGGAACTGGACGTCATTGTGTATGCTAGATCGCAGCATATCCACATGCTATCAACGCCTCCCCACACCACTCCTAGGCGGCAAACTCTCGACAGGTCATTCATGAAACCTTTTAAAGGGGCGTACGCCGAAGCATGTTCCGCATGGATGAGAAAGAATCATGGACTGTGTATTAATGAATACGACATTGCAGAGTTGGCAAGTTCTGCCTACACCAAGGTATGTCGTCTGGATATCGCTCTGAAAGGATTCTCGTGTACAGGCATCCATCCATTCAACTCGGGTGTATTTTCAGATTTGGATTTTCTACGTTCCAAAATGACAGAAGTGAAAAATCCGTCGACCAGCCAAGAAAATGGAATGTATGCCACACAGTCCAGTTCAGCACCATCCAACGTGGAACCAACTCCAGGTTCAAGTGGATTAGTCAACACTTTGACTATTTTAGAAAAACTCTCACCTCTCCCAGATGTCAGCAAACGCAGGATTCAAAGTAGGAAAAGGAAGACGCAGAGAAGTGAAATTCTTACATCAACTCCGTTTAAAGAAGCCCTGCAGGCTAAGCACAATAAGACAGTTGAGAAGGAAACAAGAAAGCGTCTGAAGTACAAGAAATCATTCAAATTCGATGCATTTGCAACAACATCACAGTCAAGTTTACAGGAAACCATCTGCATATTATGTGGGGAAAGTTTTGAAGAAGATTGGATCCAATGCTGTGTGTGTAAAGAATGGGCCCATGAAAACTGTGCAAGTGTTGAAGGAGCACCATTATTTTATAAATGTGACAGATGTGATAAACTTAAGAACATCGTCTAATTTTCTTTTGGGGGTATATTTTTATGCTGGACATTCTGTGAAATCAAGAAAAAATTTATTGAATTATTACACCATTTTCTTCTATTTATACACTCTTATTCTAAATTTGAATGACGTCGTGCAGTTTTGAAAACGTTTTTACATTAAAACAGATAAGTTTTTATAACTTTATACTGCTTAAAAAGCTGTAGCATAATATTTATGTGTCCCCAGGATTTCGAAACATAGATTCAATGTATTATGATCCTGTATATATAAAGTACTTAAATTATGTACACAAATTTTTGACCAAGTTTTTAAACTGTCCGATACTACCCGCCAATCTCGAGAAATAAGAAAATAACTCAATAATTTTAACTCAGTGTTTTCACTAATTGCATTAGTGTTTTCTTTTATTGAGTGAGCAATATTATTAAATATTTGTTGAAAGATATCTGACATATAATACTTAATTTAAACACCTGTTAATTAAATTACTATAAACGAAAAATGTTAACTGTCCGGGGCTAGAGGACTTTCCCTACTACCGCTATCAACGCTAGCAGGATTTCATTTTTTTAATCAACATGTTTAATTAAAATGTAATAGCCAATCAAAAAAAAAAAAAAGACAGCGTGAACATATTTCAGAGATTTCAAAAATAAATTATATACATGAAACCTCAGAAATACTCATATAATAATAACAATAATATTAACGCACCAAACTAACAATATTTTGAAAACAATATTCTGGCGTTCATTTCAGTAACTTGGCGCGCCCGCGACGCAATGGAAATAGAAAATATTCCTAAACGTAAAGTCCGTCGCGTCCATATTTATTTCCCGCAGATGTCACGGATTTGTCGAACATGATTGGTTAGAAAAAGTATTTGCTTCTAGCTCATCACGATTGTATTGTACCTCGTTTAAATATATCTAATAGTTCAGTGTTTTATATATATATATATGCATACAATTTTTTTTAATACGCCATTGCAGTTTTGCACTGTTTGTCATGGAAAAAATTCAAGAACGAATATTAAGAAATAAAAATGAAAACATTAACCTACAGAGAACAAGCCTAAATAGGTTATGTCAAACACATTAACCCAATGATGTACATAAACTGGTATTATGGACCACACAACGCAGACAAACTCATTCAAACTTAAATATCAGACAGCAAAAGAAATCCGTGGAAGAAATTTAGTCATGAAAAAAAAATAATAACAGCACAGATGAACACAGTGGGCTCACAACGACGAGAGTTTCAACAATAACAGTAAATTGGAGACAGACAACAAAACCTGGACAACGCAGCAAATATACGAACACAACGATGAAGATAAATAGATAAAATTGAAACACAACGACGAACACAGTAGGTTTCCTATGACCAATCAGTTGCGACGTTTCGGGAACTGGCATTTGTTCCCGCATCAGTCACACACAGACTGATGTGGACACTGTAAAACAGGTGGTTTATATTTGCTCGACCACCTCATCTAGCACAGCTAATGGCAGGTGAGGGCTCCCCTGATTGGCCATGCACTTATTGCTGTTAGGGTTGTTTGTTTGCAAGTGATTTTTGCGGTCGATTGGTTTCTTTTTTTTATTTAAGGAAACCATGTATTTTTTAATTTAATACTTTAATGACTGATAATATTGTTATTGACGACAATAAATGCTGATTCCTTTAGTTTTCTTTTAATATAGGTGTTCTTCCTGTATGAATGATAAGCATTGTCCGAGAGTATTTTATGGCTGTTGTCACTGCCATTTTCGGGCAAGTCTAGAATTTTTAGTTTCATCTTTCGTTGTGTTGTTTTTATGTTCTTTAATGTGTGTTGAAAGGGTCGGCCTGTTTCTCCAACGTACATGCAACCACATTCACAGGTAATCTAATAAACGTAGTTCTGACATTGCAACTTATCTACAGCTGGTTACTCTGGTAATCATGCTTTTGGTGGTAGAATTTGACTTTAAAATTGTTCTTTGACTGTATTTGCTTCCGAATCGTGTTATTTACTGAGAGGCCACGAACATAGAAAATAACTAATGTGCCACTGGGTTTATCTGTATTTTTTTGTTGAGTGATTTGGGATTTGTCTGTTGTTATGTTTTATTTTGGTAGGTGTGTAGCCATATGCAAGAGGTCCATATTTTAAGTGATTTCGTTCATCAGTTACTGATTTCTTGTGTAAACAAATTATTTCAGCTAGCTCGGTTAATTAAGTGGATGCCTCCCATTTCAGGTCATGATTTTATATTTATATTAATCACTGATCAACTTTTAGATTTTTTCAATTGTTTAACTTTCACGAAATGAAAGATATATAGAGCGCATACTTTTTGCATAATTAGCTGCCAAAGTTACATTTTTAACGTTTTTGGGTTGTACAAATACGGAGAATTAATTTTATTGCAGAACTGAAACTTTTTAGGTTTAACTGCAATGCCACTACCTACTTCATGATATGGTTTACATTTCTATCACAAAATCTCATTTCATGTTTCTTGGCTGACAAAATCGTATCAAATTTGAGAAATTTGAAATGCCAGGTAAAATTTATTAATATCTTCTGAAAGAAATGCAAACCTTTTCTTGAAGTAGCCATTGGCATTGCAGTTAAACCTAAAAAGTTTCAATTCTGCAATAAATTAAATTATCCTTATTTGTACAACCCAAAAACGTTAAAAATGTAAATTTGGCAGCTAATTATGCAAAAAATTATGCACTGTATATATTTTTCATTTCGTGAAAGTTAAAGAATTAAAAAAGTCTATAAGTTTATTTGTAATTACTGTAAATATAAAATCTTGACCTGAAATTGGAGGCACCCCCTTAAGGTGTGTATTATGCCATATTTTCTGCTTTTCGGATGATTAGGATTGAGATTAAGGCATTGGCCTTTATGTGTAGGATTCTGTATACTTTAGTGGTGATTTCGCAGGTATTCCTGAAAACTAGGACGTCTAGAAAAGAAAGTTCCCTTCGGTTTCTATTTCATAAGTGAAATGTATAGATGGCCTGAGTGAATTGAGGAAATGGGCGAACTCTTCTAATTTTTTGTGGCCATGTTGCCAGACAAGAAAAGTCAACATAACGAAGCCAGATTTAAAGAAGAGTGTTGGTTTTTTCCCCCAGTTTTTCTTGTTAAAAACTCTCCATGAAAATGTTTGTCATAAAGGGAGAAAGTGAAGAACCCATTTCCATTCCATCTTGCCTTTAAACTGGCTCACCAGCATTAAAAAAACAATGTTCTGAAATAAATTGAATTTTTTTACTGTAGTACGGAAACGTAGGCCGTATTTATTTCCTCAGTACTTTTAGAATATGAAATATATCCTCCACATTTATAAAACGCTGAACTTTCTGTATGTCTTGCCACCGTAGCCCGTCTACCGAAAATGCAACACAGAAAGAAAAATGAGAGAAAAATGAAGCGTAATTAAAGCGTCCAATATTTTACTACTAACTTTCTATATACACTTTTTTTTTTGCCAGTACCTTCCATAAAGACGATTTTTTTCTCAGCCATTTAGCTTTTCTTGCTTACATAGTTTTTCCTAGCTGATAAGTAGTTATATACCTTACATAATCGTATCTTCCCTACCTTAGAGAGTTTGCTTGGTTTACCTAGCACTGTATCTAACATTGCTTCTCTGGTTAGCAAAGCTTAAATTAGATTCCTATTTTAGATGCTCGCATGACATCCCTTGCTACCAGCGTACACGGATTGTCCAATCCACCCAAATTCTCAGAGACATACAAACTTATTCCGCTGCATACATTTGCATGTTTTAGGATCCCATTCACGTTAGCATATCGGCAACCATGCCGCACATTACGGAAGCCTATACGAATGTCTGTCATAGCAAAGTGTCTGGCCATATGTTGCAGTTGACCAATAAAAGTGATTAGATATGCGGCCGCGCGCCGTTACTAAACATGGCTGGTGGTATAGCGTGACCAAACATGAGGAATGACGGATGTATGAGTACTTAAAGCGCAGTATCTTAAATTATTGGGCTCATATTATTTTTTTCTGGATTTGACTTTTAATGAATATGTAATGTAAACATACTAAATTGTTTATAAAAATTGTTCGTTCTACTTAACAATACTTAATTTAATGGCATTTATAAAATTGAACGCCAATTTTTAATAGGCCTATGTGTTAGCATGTACTAAAAACATGAAATAATGTAGTTTACAGTTTCATATGTAGCCTTCTTATTAAATCTCTATATTTTTAGTATATAATTATTAAAAAAATAATAATTTCTTACAAAACATAGAAACCCGGGGTTTTCAGGAATTTGGAAGAAAACTAATTTTTAAATTTTTTTAATGATGTGCCAATAATAAATAGTCTTAAAACGCTATTTACCACATAATTTTATGCTCTCAGTCCATGCTAAGACTGACACTATAATTTGATCTTAAGATCATAAAAACCTTTAAATAAGAGTTTGATAAGTATAAAACCTTTAACAAACAATAAATTAGTTATATTATGAATTTATTCTAAATCCTTTTTAAAAACATAAGCTATTAGAAGCAAAATAATATACGATTGAATACTACCCCTTTAAGCCAGAGCGCTCGTCGATGCGTGATCGGTCCACTGCGTTCATTAAAACACTAGCAACACGTCCCATAGTCACTCGGGTGGATTTATATTTTTATTAGAGAAACAACTCTTTTGAAAGTCAAAATAAAAAACTGATGTTTTAGTTATTGCTAAATTACAATTCAGTTGAACATAGAAAAGAGTAAAAAATAGTTTATTATCATGTATAAGATGAGATAAAAAATTATCTGTTCAGTTTTTTCAAGACTGGTTTATTTTAATATTTCTGAGTATACTACTTTTTTGGTAATATTTTTGAAATGATTCAAAATATACTGATCCTCCGCTCTTTCTGTTATAGTTAGACCTACATTCAGTTGTCCGCGAGAAAAAACTTTATTTTCTCAGATTATCACCAGCATATTTGTATGTTTGACCCTAGGATTTATTGACGAGGATCGCAAATGAAATTTTAACTGGAAATTGTAATCGCTTAAATTGAAAAGGTAATTCGGTTGGGATCGTGGGAATGTAAAAACGTGCACCATTTGCCCAGCTGCTGGTTCTGTGAGGATGACTGTTTCAATTATGTTGTTCCTGAGTGCTTGAACTTGCGGTCTTGTCCCATTGCACATGTTTGGAGGGTGTGGGTTACGCATCAAAATAATTGGAATCTCAACTTTTATTATTTTGGCATTCATTTTTGGAGCAAATACGTCAACTAACGAATTCTTTCGATTTTCAGAGTGAAATTATAAAACTATATAATGAAACGTCTCCTAAAAAAAGCGGGAAAGATTCGATAAAATATTAAACTCTGACTGTGAAATTGATTTTTGACAAGGAATTCTATTAAAATACTGCTTATCTGGTGTTAAAAATTCATTAGCAGTAATACTAGCAAGTTTTTCTTTGGCTTTGTGAACTATTTAGTTCGCGCCATCCGCCACAGATGGCAGCACCGTGGTTACACTTTTACGTTTCATGCGACTTCCGTTCCATTCACGAAGTTTCTCCTACCAAATGCCGTGTACCGAGAGCTAAAATGCTAGACATAGAAAATGCCGACTCGTGACGACCCTTTTACACAATAACAGTTCTAAAAACATCGGCTCCATCGCACACTACGGTCTACATGGTTAACATATTTTCAAAATATTTTAATATATTTATACTTCAAGAACAATTCTGCGCAAAAAGAGAATTTTCTGTTTTCATAGTCACATGTCTGCTTGATTAGGTGGCAACTATGTGAACACGTGGATTTTATTCAGCTAATTCTTGTGCCGTATTTGCTGAATCCCCCAAACAGTCGTTGTAGTGTTTTCATGGTGGAAAAAGTTTTAAAGACAATTGTTTAAAAAAAAATGGAAGTGACTGTTTTTAACTACGGAGATTCTAATTCATACTTACTAACCATCAAAGGACTTTATCAAGTACTATTTTAGCAATTTTTTTGGGCGGAATAGTATGGTATGACTTCATCTACGTCACAGCATGCTGTCTCCTGACAAGTCCCTTCTTCATGGCCGAACATCACTGGAACGTATTCCCCTCCCCCAGTTCTTCTTTCTGCCACTCACCTCTTTCGCTCCTTATCCACGCACTGCAGGTCGCAATACTATCTGCCCGAACTGTACGAAATACTTGAGTGATGATCTATAGTGCGTTACAGCTAATCTTTCTTGCCAAGTGATTTCTTTCAGTAAATAATGAAAAAAAAAAATAACACGAATCTTCTTATCAATATGACGTACCTAGTAGGTAAAAAAAAAGTAAGACAAGATTTGCTTGGATTGAATTTTGTGCCGTCTTTGGTAAAAATGAATTATTTAAAAAGTTTTCAGTTTAGCTAGAATTGACTGTATCTCGTGAAAATCCGAAATTTTTCAACAGATTTCGTCTTTATAATGATTGTGTGCATCCTTTCTCTGTGATCTGTGGCAGAGGCAGCCACGTGGTCAGGACGAAAGAGGCCAATAGGATCTAGGCGTGGCCTTGCATCAAAATGTGGCACGAGTCATCTCTCTTGAGAGCTAACGTGAGAGTTATAAATTAAGATGTAAACTCCTCGTCTCTAGGCAACCACCGATCACTTCGAACTGATGCTTAGGATAGGAAAAGTATGTTGACCACTGCCAACGAGTCAGTGTCACACATCTGCATTCTCATTGGTGAATTCTAAAAGCGAGCCACCTGACTTGGCCAATTAGCTCTTAAAATCGCGGGGGCGTTTAGGCCGTTGTCACACTATAGTAGAATAGTTTGGCCGGTCCTGAAACAGGGTTCTGGGTGTGGTGCCGGGTGCCGAGCCACATCTCTGACGTCACGTCCATCTGTGACGTCACGGCGGCCATCTTGAATGAGCGTTAATGGGACACAACGTAACGGGACAAGTAGGACATTGACCTTCGACCCTCAAAATCCACCAAAATTGGGCAAAAATTGCCCAAAATTCCTCAAAATTCGCCAAAATTTCCATTAGGCCTACTTAGGAAAAAAAATCCACCAAAAAATCTCAAAATATTCCACAAATTAAAAATTTCTCTTTTCGAGGGAAAAATTTCCCGTTTCGAGGGAAAATTTCTCGTTTTATTCCTTAAAAATACCAACAGCTAGAAATGTCCATATGTAGGCTCAAGCATCCATGTCTACAGCCTCTGATAAGCCTCTGACGTCATCATGGATTATGACATCACCGCTGCAATTTCCGTTACGGCCACCATATTATTATCCGATTTTAATGAATTTTTTTTTTAAAAATTATAAAAAAATTTAAATAATAAATTTTAATAAAAAAAATTTAAAAAACAAACATTTACGACACGGAGCTCGAAGTCCTCAGTTCGAACCCGGTGAGGGCAAAAAAAAATGGCGACCGATACTTCCTCCACGAAAGTCACCTACAGACTAACCTACAACCAATAACAAGGTCAACTAGTATGATGTCATGTCCGCCATTTTGTCTTCGATGCTGGAAGCCATCATCATTTTATCGTCGGCGAGAGTGCGCTGATGACATGTTAGTTTAATTCTTATCCGCTAGAGTGCAGTAATCATTTATTATTATTGCTGTGACACCCGCCATCTTGAAATTTGGCCGCCATCTTGAAAATCTGTAATTATTTAGCTAGGAATTCGGGAAAAGTTCCAAAATTCACCAAAAAAAATGGCCATCATTCTACAGATATATTCGATGAATTCCTGTCCTAGGTTCGATACCCGATCGATGCGATAATGTTTAATTTCATGTACAAAATATAAATTTCAATAAACCATGTTCAACATTCGTAAAGAGACTATGAAACCTCTACTACCATCATCCTATAAGCAATCAACACCACCATCTTGGAAAATTCGTAATTATATTGCTAGAGATTCGGGAAAAGTTCAGAAATCATTAAATAAATTTCCAATCAATATACTGATTAATTAGATCGACTATGGTCCTTGGTACAATCTAGAATGATGCAAAAAAATTAAATATAACATCAATTTAACATAATAGTAACAGGTTCGAGGGATTAAACACCGCAAGTTCTTTTACAAACATAATATTTAGTACATAATTTATATTTTAACTACAGGATCACTTACGAAAGCTAGCAAATTCATAATCAATCAATTAGTTCCGCATCGGTGTAAAATGACTAATTCTTAGCTCCAATCGGTTTATACTAGACAGAGTCCAACCAGAACTTTTACTGACAAAAATCTCTTCTTGACAGAGTTTCTGGATACCATTTTTAACTGTTTGCTTCACATCGACAGAACTGTAAATTACTGCAGCCGATGTCTTGAATGCACACTTCTTCACTTTGTCATCTAACGGATATGGCTTTCCATATAGACAGTCCAACCACAAGTTATATTTTAATGGACCGTTTGTTGCTACGTCATCAGTAAGCTGATTTATTATGTCCTGTCTGATATCGTCAAGAAAATTACAAATGTCCTTCAACTCACCGAACGTATTTAGATTATAGTAGTCTTTCCTCGTTCCACGAAATGCAGACTGCGCCAAGTAGAAGCCATTATCATTCACCTGTAGAGCACCGATAACAGTCTTAGGTTTAGTTCCATGTCCAGACGCCATACCAATCGGTTGCTGCTCGTCTGTTTTTTGCTTGTACGCTCACGAGTCACGAATCTAAAGCGAGGAGTCGAAATGTCGGCAGGTAGTTCAGCAGTAGGAGCACAGACTCCACCTTTACAGTTTTTCGCATGTCGGCGCAAATTATCGATTCGAGTAAACCATTTAAGGCACTCATCACAGCGAAACTTCATGCGAGAAGGATTCTTCATGCATTTGCTCCGCTCATGTCTTCGTGCATCATGGAAAAATGCGAACGACGTATCACAGTAGCTGCAAGGATGCCTAGTTGAAGACAAACCCGAACCAGATGACGATGTTACTGCAATTCTACCATTTCCAGGCATGCTCTTATGCACATCGATGCATCGTTGTTGCACCGAAACCTTTACTTTCTGCCGCTCTGCAGGGCCTTTACATGTCTCCAAGTGATGCTTCTATTAGCATTTCTTGTAAATTGCTTGCGACACTTAATACAACCAAACATTTTACGATAAGGTTTCTTAGCACATTCTTTCTTCTCATGTCGACGAGCATTGCTGATGTTTGAGAAAATCTTGTCACAGTAACGACATCGGTGTTCGTTAGCTGTTAAGGATTCGTCATCCATTGAAGTCTCCATCGAGGGCGAAACAACGTCCGTTGAGGTTTCCTGTACAGCCAGCACTACCTGCATTAAAGTCTCTTCTGCTGGAGGTATCTCAACTGTTGTAGTCTCCTCCAGTGTTGACGTCGACGTTGCCAACGGGATCTGCCCCACCATCGTCGTCGCTGTCGTCAAGGTTCCCGTAGTCTACGGTACAACCTCCATCTAGTTCGACGTTAAAGACGGTAAAGATGCCAACGAGGTCTCAAGAACAGCTAATGAACACGACTTATGCACCAGAAGAAACAAACTAGGCGATCCTTACACCGCCGACGTCAGTAACAAACTGAGCGACCTGCTGTCTAGGACTCGCTTATATACATGCACCGTATGGAATAATACGCTAGTCAAATCAAGAACCATTTACAATAATACTAGAGTCAAATCTACAAATTAAAAAAGAGGATCATTTGATCGAAAAAAAAATTCGATCTCTCCAATATACGCCAGGCTCCAAGAGCTACAATTCTCGTCATCAGATCCATCTATATTTTGCTTCTATGCTTCAATTGACCATTAGCTTCAAGTGCTCCAACAGCTCCATCAGCTCCAACACGTAATGTACGCAATGTACGCGCAATACATGCAATTTACGTACAATAAATGTAATGATCACACAGTACACACAGAAAACGGAACGTTCACACAGTACACACAGGAAACGGAACGTACACACAGTACACACAGGAAACGGAACTTACAAACAGTACACACAGGAAACGGAACGTATACACACAGTACACACAGGAAACGGAACGCACACACAGTACACACAGGAAACTGAACGTACACACAGTACACACAGGAAGCGGTACGTATACACACAGTACACACAGGAAACGGAACGTACACACAGTACACACAGGAAACGGAACGTACACACAGTACACACAGAAAATGGAACGTACACACAGTACACACAGAAAACAGAACGTACACTGTACACACAGGAAACGGAATGTACACACAGTACACACAGGAAACGGAACGTACACACAGTACACACACAGGAAACGGAATGATCACACATACAGTAGCGGAAACACACAGGCTTAGTTGGAAATCAGAATACAAGAAATAAAAACATTAAATTTTTACTTTCAATATTTAATTACTTTTCAACATTAGACAAATACAAGTAATAGAAGCCATTATTGTATGTAGCCAGCTTTCCTCAGTTCTTTGAGTATGAAGGTTATTTCTTTGATGCACGGATAGTTTCCTGCACAAAGCGAGCCATGTAGAAGTCTTAGCCGGTCAACCAATATGTTTGGATCTTTCCATGATGTGTAATTAATCTCTTCTACCACCATCTTACTTGCTTGTTTATTATAAATACTTTTAATATCTCAATCGTCCCAGTGATCATAATAAGCATTATCAGATTTATTTATTATAACATGTCGTTTCCATCGTTTCGGTCTCAGGACATCGCCACATTCTTCGATCTTGTCAGCTGTAGGTGCTTCATCACAGTCTATGTCTTTGTCAACAGCCTCAGAGTCACTGTAACAATCACTGTAGAAGACATCCTCTTCACCCAGATTACCGTATGAATTCGCTATCGATGATGTCGAAGTGTCTTCATCGTCTTCATGCTTCCCTTTTTAGGAGTCCAACATCATTTTTACAAAGAATGGAGGACCTACTGAATATAGGCTTGAATGTATTCTCAATTTTCACGGTGTTGATACTTCCATTAGTTTCAGTCTTCCCGAAGCCATTAGTATCCTTCAATTTATGTTCTTCCTCACGATCGGGTGAGCTAATACCATCACACTCAGGACAAGGAAAATTATTGTCGTAATGCAGATCACTCTTCTTTAGTCTAGTGGATCCATCGGTGTCCTCTATGCCGTAAGTAGTCTTGACTTTACATGTTCTACCATGTCTTTTTAAGCTGTCAATTCGTGTTAACAACCTGCTACAACGATTACAGCTTAACATGGTGCGTAGTGGGTTTCTAGCACAATCGTTCTTCTCATGACGTCTAGCATTACTTCTCATGACAAAATCCTTGCCACAGTATCTACAGCAGCTTCCTTCCGATTCAGCTGCAGATAACAAACTATGATCCATGGTAGCTTCTGTGACTTATGTTAGATACAAACTGTCAGTGTTCTCCAATTGGAACCATTTTTTAAATAGAATTTTTTTAAATATTTCATCAGCGAGAGTTAAGTTATCTAATGCAAAGCAAATTGATGCAAGTAGTTCTGGCTGTCATCAACAGATGTCGCCACGTGTTGCTTGCAGGTAAATAATATATATTTCATTAATGCGGGATGCGGAATGCTCACCATCGTTCGCAAAGGAAGATTGACTTCGCTAGACTCCAAGGAGAAGGAAGTTCGTCCTTCCTGTTAGTGCTTCTTAGATTTCTCAGAGATTATTATTATTCGACTGAGTAATGATTTTTTTTTTAAATTTCCACCTGTTAAAAATATTACAAGTGTTGATTAAGTAGCAGAAGTTCACTTATTAAATGCAACCTTGAATAAAAATGACATGCCTCATTAAGTAAAAAAATCCTTCATGCAGAGATCTTTTTCTCATCAGTAACCAGAAGCACTCGGAGAAAACCATCAGATGTCTAGTCGGGAATAATCAGAAGCACACCAGAGAAAACCATCAAAATGTTGTCAAGAATAATCAGGAGCACACGGAGAAATCCACCATAATATTGTCAAGAATAATCGGAAGCACTCGGAGAAAACCATCAGATGTCTAGTCAGGAATAATCAGAAGCACCCAGAGAAAACCATCAAAATATTGTCAAGAATAATCAGGAGCACCCGGAGAAAACTACCATTATATTGACAAGAATAATCAGGAGCACACGGAGAAATCCACCATAATATTGTCAAGAATAAACGGGAGCACACGGAGAAAACCACCATAATATTTACAAGAATAATCGGAAGCACACGGAGTAAACCGCCACAAGTTTTCTTTGATATCATAAAAGACAAACAAAATTAATAAAAAATTTAAAATAAAAATGAAATAAATTCAAACATTCTGGCTTGTACTAGAACTCTAAATTTGCACATCAAAGAGAAGTTCACAAGCTAGCAGAATGTTTGAATTTTTTTCATTTTTATTTTTAATTTTTTATTAATTTTTTTTTGTATTTTATGATATCAAAGAAAACTCGTGGCGGTTTTCTCCGTGTGCTTCCGATTATTCTTGTCAATATTATGGTGGTTTTCTCCGTGTGCTCCCGTTTATTCTTGACAATCTTATGGTGGATTTCTCCGTGTGCTCCTGATTATTCTTGTCAATATTATGGTAGTTTTCTCCGGGTGCTCCTGATTATTCTTGACAATATTTTGATGGTTTTCTCTGGTTGCTTCTGATTATTCCTGACTAGACATCTGATGGTTTTCTCCGAGTGCTTCCGATTATTCTTGACAATATTATGGTGGATTTCTCCGTGTGCTCCTGATTATTCTTGACAACATTTTGATGGTTTTCTCTGGTGTGCTTCTGATTATTCCCGACTAGACATCTGATGGTTTTCTCCGAGTGCTTCTGGTTACTGATGAGAAAAAGATCTCTGCATGAAGGATTTTTTTACTTAATGAGGCATGTCATTTTTATTCAAGGTTGCATTTAATTAGTGAACTTCTGCTACTTAATCAACACTTGTAATATTTTTAACAGGTGGAAATTTAAAAAAAAAATCATTACTCAGTCGAATAATAATAATCTCTGAGAAATCTAAGAAGCACTAACAGGAAGGACGAACTTCCTTCTCCTTGGAGTCTAGCGAAGTCAATCTTCCTTTGCGAACGATGGTGAGCATTCCGCATCCCGCATTAATGAAATATATATTATTTACCTGCAAGCAACACGTGGCGACATCTGTTGATGACAGCCAGAACTACTTGCATCAATTTGCTTTGCATTAGATAACTTAACTCTCGCTGATGAAATATTTAAAAAAATTCTATTTAAAAAATGGTTCCAATTGGAGAACACTGACAGTTTGTATCTAACATAAGTCACAGAAGCTACCATGGATCATAGTTTGTTATCTGCAGCTGAATCGGAAGGAAGCTGCTGTAGATACTGTGGCAAGGATTTTGTCATGAGAAGTAATGCTAGACGTCATGAGAAGAACGATTGTGCTAGAAACCCACTACGCACCATGTTAAGCTGTAATCGTTGTAGCAGGTTGTTAACACGAATTGACAGCTTAAAAAGACATGGTAGAACATGTAAAGTCAAGACTACTTACGGCATAGAGGACACCGATGGATCCACTAGACTAAAGAAGAGTGATCTGCATTACGACAATAATTTTCCTTGTCCTGAGCGTGATGGTATTAGCTCACCCGATCGTGAGGAAGAACATAAATTGAAGGATACTAATGGCTTCGGGAAGACTGAAACTAATGGAAGTATCAACACCGTGAAAAGTGAGAATACATTCAAGCCTATATTCAGTAGATCCTCCATTCTTTGTAAAAATGATGATGGACTCCTAAAAAGGGAAGCATGAAGACGATGAAGACACTTCGACATCATCGATAGCGAATTCATACGGTAATCTGGGTGAAGAGGATGTCTTCTACAGTGATTGTTACAGTGACTCTGAGGCTGTTGACAAAGACATAGACTGTGATGAAGCACCTACAGCTGACAAGATCGAAGAATGTGGCGATGTCCTGAGACCGAAACGATGGAAACGACATGTTATAATAAATAAATCTGATAATGCTTATTATGATCACTGGGACGATTGAGATATTAAAAGTATTTATAATAAACAAGCAAGTAAGATGGTGGTAGAAGAGATTAATTACACATCATGGAAAGATCCAAACATATTGGTTGACCGGCTAAGACTTCTACATGGCTCGCTTTGTGCAGGAAACTATCCGTGCATCAAAGAAATAACCTTCATACTCAAAGAACTGAGGAAAGCTGGCTACATACAATAATGGCTTCTATTACTTGTATTTGTCTAATGTTGAAAAGTAATTAAATATTGAAAGTAAAAATTTAATGTTTTTATTTCTTGTATTCTGATTTCCAACTAAGCCTGTGTGTTTCCGCTACTGTATGTGTGATCATTCCGTTTCCTGTGTGTGTACTGTGTGTACGTTCCGTTTCCTGTGTGTACTGTGTGTACATTCCGTTTCCTGTGTGTACAGTGTACGTTCTGTTTTCTGTGTGTACTGTGTGTACGTTCCATTTTCTGTGTGTACTGTGTGTACGTTCCGTTTCCTGTGTGTACTGTGTGTACGTTCCGTTTCCTGTGTGTACTGTGTGTATACGTACCGCTTCCTGTGTGTACTGTGTGTACGTTCAGTTTCCTGTGTGTACTGTGTGTGCGTTCCGTTTCCTGTGTGTACTGTGTGTATACGTTCCGTTTCCTGTGTGTACTGTTTGTAAGTTCCGTTTCCTGTGTGTACTGTGTGTACGTTCCGTTTCCTGTGTGTACTGTGTGAACGTTCCGTTTTCTGTGTGTACTGTGTGATCATTACATTTATTGTACGTAAATTGCATGTATTGCGCGTACATTGCGTACATTACGTGTTGGAGCTGATGGAGCTGTTGGAGCACTTGAAGCTAATGGTCAATTGAAGCTTAGAAGCAAAATATAGATGGATCTGATGACGAGAATTGTAGCTAATGGAGCCTGGCGTATATTGGAGAGATCGAATTTTTTTTTCGATCAAATGATCCTCTTTTTTAATTTGTAGATTTGACTCTAGTATTATTGTAAATGGTTCTTGATTTGACTAGCGTATTATTCCATACGGTGCATGTATATAAGCGAGTCCTAGACAGCAGGTCGCTCAGTTTGTTACTGACGTCGGCGGTGTAAGGATCGCCTAGTTTGTTTCTTCTGGTGCATAAGTCGTGTTCATTAGCTGTTCTTGAGACCTCGTTGGCATCTTTACCGTCTTTAACGTCGAACTAGATGGAGGTTGTACCGTAGACTACGGGAACCTTGACGACAGCGACGACGATGGTGGGGCAGATCCCGTTGGCAACGTCGACGTCAACACTGGAGGAGACTACAACAGTTGAGATACCTCCAGCAGAAGAGACTTTAATGCAGGTAGTGCTGGCTGTACAGGAAACCTCAACGGACGTTGTTTCGCCCTCGATGGAGACTTCAATGGATGACGAATCCTTAACAGCTAACGAACACCGATGTCGTTACTGTGACAAGATTTTCTCAAACATCAGCAATGCTCGTCGACATGAGAAGAAAGAATGTGCTAAGAAACCTTATCGTAAAATGTTTGGTTGTATTAAGTGTCGCAAGCAATTTACAAGAAATGCTAATAGAAGCATCACTTGGAGACATGTAAAGGCCCTGCAGAGCGGCAGAAAGTAAAGGTTTCGGTGCAACAACGATGCATCGATGTGCATAAGAGCATGCCTGGAAATGGTAGAATTGCAGTAACATCGTCATCTGGTTCGGGTTTGTCTTCAACTAGGCATCCTTGCAGCTACTGTGATACGTCGTTCGCATTTTTCCATGATGCACGAAGACATGAGCGGAGCAAATGCATGAAGAATCCTTCTCGCATGAAGTTTCGCTGTGATGAGTGCCTTAAATGGTTTACTCGAATCGATAATTTGCGCCGACATGCGAAAAACTGTAAAGGTGAAGTCCGTGCGCCTACTGCTGAACTACCTGCCGACATTTCGACTCCTCGCTTTAGATTGGTGACTCGTGAGCGTACAAGCAAAAAACGGACGAGCAGCAACCGATTGGTATGGCGTCTGGACATGGAACTAAACCTAAGACTGTTATCGGTGCTCTACAGGTGAATGATAATGGCTTCTACTTGGCGCAGTCTGCATTTCGTGGAACGTTGAAAGACTACTATTATCTAAATACGTTCGGTGAGTTGAAGGACATTTGTAATTTTCTTGACGATATCAGACAGGACATAATAAATCAGCTTATTGATGACGTAGCAATAAACGGTCCATTAAAATATAACTTGTGGTTGGACTGTCTATATGGAAAGTCATATCCGTTAGATGACAAAGTGAAGAAGTGTGCATTCAAGACATCGGCTGCAGTAATTTACAGTTCTGTCGATGTGAAGCAAACAGTTAAAAACGGTATCCAGAAACTCTGTCAAGAAGAGAACTATGTCAGTAAAGGTTCTGGTTGGACTCTGTCTAGTATAAACCGATTGGAGCTAAGAATTAGTCATTTCACACCGATGCGAAACTAATTGATTGATTATAAATTTGCTAGCTTTCGTAAGTGATCCTGTAGTAAAATATAAATTATGTAATAAATTTATGTTTGTAAAAGAACTTTCGGTGTTTAATCCCTCGAACCTGTTACTATTATGTTAAATTGATGTTATATTCAATTTTTTGCATCATCCTAGATCGTACCAAGGACCTTAGTCAATCTAATTAATTAGTATATTGATTGCAAATTTATTTAATGATTTCTGAACTTTTCCCGAATCTCTAGCAATATAATTACGAATTTTCCAAGATGGTGGTGTTGATGGCTTATAGGATGATGGTAGTAGAGGTTTCAAAGTCTCTTTACGAATGTTGAACATGGTTTATTGAAATTTATATTTTGTACATAAAATTAAACATTATTGAATCGATCGGGTATCGAACCTAGGACAACAGGAATCCATCGAATAGATCTGTAGAATGATGGCCAATTTTTTTGGTGAATTTTGGAACTTTTCCCGAATTCCTAGCTAAATAATAACGGATTTTTAAGATGGCGGCCAAATTTCAAGATGGCGGGTGTCACAGCAATAATAATAAATGATTACTGCACTCTAGCGGATAAGAATTAAACTAACATGTCATCAGCGCACTCTCGCCGACGATACAATGATGATGGCTTCCAGCATCGAAGACAAGATGGCGGACATGACATCATACTAGTTGACCTTGTTATTGGTTGTAGGTTAGTCTGTAGGTGACTTCCGTGGAGGAAGTATCGGCCGCCATTTTTTTTTGCCCTCACCGGGTTCGAACCGAGGACTCCGAGCTCCGTGTCGTAAATGTTTGTTTTTTAAATATTTTTTTATTAAAATTTATTTTTTAAATTTATTTATAATTTTTAAAAAAAAATTCATTAAAATCGGATAATAAGATGGTGGCCGTAACGGAAATTGCAGCGGTGACGTTATAATCCATGATGACGTCAGAGGCTTATCAGAGGCTGTAGACATGGATGCTTGAGCCTGCATTTGGACATTTCTAGCTGTTGGTATTTTTAAGGAATAAAACGAGAAATTTTCCCTCGAAACGGGAACTTTTTCCCTCGAAAAGAGAAATTTTTAATTTGTGGAATATTTTGAGATTTTTTGGTGGAATTTTTTTTCCTAAGAAATGGTAATTTTGGCTAATTTTGAGGAATTTTGGGCAATTTTTGTGCAATTTTGGTGGATTTTGAGGGTCGAAGGTCAATGTCCTACTTGTCCCATTACGTTGTGTCCAGTTACGCTCATTCAAGATGGCCACCGTGACGTCACAGATGGACGTGACGTCAGAGATGTGGCTCGGCACCCGGCACCACACCCAGAACCCTGTTTCAGGACCGGCCAAACTATACTACTCACTATGAAGGTAAGAAGTACGGGGGATGGCGTGTACAATCATTGCCATGTTACTACTTGAAGTGAAAATGAGTACATCCCCTCACCACCCTTTACTATTTGCATAGAAAAAGCAATTTTTGATTATAATGAATTTGGACGCTAATTTCTCGCAGATGGGTGGGTATTATGTTTGTTTAGCAATATTCACTACTGATGGCATCATCACGACTCTTCCGGGCGTGTTCTTTTCAAGCTATTAAACAAATTTGTAGCATATTAGAGCTCTCCATTTGCTAACCAGTAGATTTCAACTTCACAACGGATACCCATTCCATAGACTAATAGCTTCATTGTTGAACCACAGCGGTTGTCAGTTTATATTAGGTGATTTCTTCTTGGTCAGTTTTTGACAGGTTTGAATTGGATAATTTTACTTAATGCGTTCTTGAGAGACCGGCATTGGGCACTCTAAAAAAAAAAAGCAGTAAAAAACATTCAGCTAAAAAACGCCGCACCGGAAGAAACACAGTGTAACACGAGCTTAAGGGCGAAACGGTCTCATGCTTCACACGCCTTTTCACCTCTACGCACCAGGCACGGGGTCGGTGATCAGGTAGTACGTATCCCGCTATTAACACGAAGTCACCGACGAACGTAGACTCTGTGAATGATCATTCAGCGTAAAGCTGTATAGCTTTATATTTACTTTTTTACTGTCAGAAATTTTTCATAACTCTACGAGTAAAATTTGCTCCATGTTTAGGCCTAAAAACGTTTTGTTATGCGTTTAATTGTTTCCACGAAAATCCATATAATTTTTGAATCATAGTTTTGTTAATATTTTGAAATGTTTTCATATTTTATTTGACTCACCATGTATAAAACTATTCGAATATTAATTTTTAAAGGGAATAGTTTTTATTCTTATATATTTGTTAACATATACCTGGATGTAAAGGTAATTGTATTGATAGTTATTCATTGAATATACCTGTTATATTTAAGTTTCGCTACACTTTCTTTCAAAAGCGTTTCTTTTCGTGCTTGTTTCATTTTATTTAACTTCTCTTAAAGAGATTCTGTTTTCAGAAGTAGGTAAACCCATTAGCAAGCGTAATACCTCACCCCAGTAGGAAGTGCTTCATTGAATCTCATACAAATTTCATTCGATCGATATTCTTGTCCTCGATTCCCATTCACCTTCCGAACTCGGAAATCCTGCAATCCGATTCGCATTAATTATTCCGCTGCTAAGCCTGCAGAGGGTGCTCGGGCATCGAAAGAAATTGGCTGCACTCGAGTGAGAAACTCTGTGTTACCAGTATCTCGCCGAGACTTGTACTCGTCCGCGCACAGAAATAGCAATTATAGTTGTTTCGCGCTAATCTAAACACTTTTGCTGTCATCCTTAGATAAATTTATTCTTACATCAAACTGCATTTTTTTCGCAACTATTTTTATGAGCTCACATTAAGGCGCACAGAGTACCTACATCAAAATATAGTTCCAAGAACTTTTTTTGGTATTAACCTTTTCAGTCACACTTAATAATTTCCTAACCAAAGTGACAATACTTTATATTTGAGCTAAGATTTTCTTTTAAATTTTCATGAAATAAAATTTTATAAAATATAATTTAAATGCTATAAGATATAACAAAAAATTATATTAAAAAATAATAAAATATATATTCACAGCAGTAAAGATGATGTATTCTAGACATGACCCATAATTGAAAAGTCTGTATAAACTAGATTTATCATTGGGATATAAATATTACACACTAATATCGCTCTAGTCGTGTTTTAATATTTGTTTAATTAAAGATATCGTGTTCAGAGTCAGTAACATATTCTTGACGTCTGTAGCTACTGTACCCTTTCCAAGCAGACTCAATCTGACTAACCAGACACTTCTCAGATCATGACTGTCCACAGGGACCATTTAAAACTAGGCTGAGAATGTCCCATAACTCAACGTCTAAACGAGAACAGTTGATAGGACAATAATGGTTCTGATTAAAACTAATTTTAAAAAAGGTTGTATTTTTCCATTTAGCTATAGGATTTTTTGACGTGACAACGTCTAATAAATCGATGAACGCCGGTTGAACGCACTAAAAAGGATGACTCGTTGTCCCGTTACGCTTTGTCCAGTTACGATCATTGTAAGCTTGCGCCGCATCTATCTCTCTTCCACTCGATTGGAACAACATCGATTTGACTTTTTCGAGGCACATTAAACTTGAAACACTCCCATTCGTTTCCTACTTTTCCTATCATCGTCCTATCCTTAACAGAATAACACAGATTGGAAGAAGTTAAATAGCAAACATGTATACAATTGGCTAAAAAATTATGGTGATTCATATAAATATTTATTATAGATATTTGATTACAGTTTATTTATATGAATACTTGTTCATAATTATACTTATTTAAACTTTATAGCTAAACGCCAGTTTTTAATATTAATTATAAGTCATGTACACGTGAACTGTGTAGTCGACTGTTTATAAAGTGAAGTGAAAAGTTAATGTGGTTTTCATTGCTTATTACAACAACAATTTCGAAAATAAAGGTTAATTATACTTGCATTTTAAAAATCTGATTACTAGTATAGTTTCAAGTATTTATTCTTTTATTATTAAAATAAAAATTATTTAATTTTATTCATAAAAGTATGCAATCATTTCATCAATGTTTTGTTATGACGTCACGTTAAACTATCGTCCGTAAACCGACTTTACAGTTAACCAATTTTTTGGTTATTTTTCCATTTTTCAATTTTTCCAAAATAAAGAGCAATAAACGAAAAGAAACATAAAAGAGCAATTTAAAAAAACATATTTAGAAATTTTAATATCAAGTTAAAACGCCTAACCTACGTGCAAGGGAATATACTATTTTATGGAGTCAGTTGAACATTCCAATCAAACAAACACTTTCAATCAAAAAGTTATAGTTAAAATAATCTGTTCGTTAAAGTAATAAACATATTTGAATTAACGAGTGCAAATAAAAGTAAATTTATCAATTAAATTGTAGATTTTATTTCACTCCTTCTTTGTATCCATACAAAATAGTGATAATTCAATAAAAATTATTCAATGTTATTCATAAAAGTATGCAATCATTTCATCAATCTTTTGTTATGACTTCACGTTAAACTATCGTCCGTAAACCGACTTTACAGACAACAAATTTTTTTTAATAGTCTATAGTTCTATATATAATTATTGTACAGCGGGACTGTAAGTTTGTTTGCAGAAAATCAACAAAAAATTGCCAGTTAAATTATATTTCACTGTTATGAAATTACACAATTCATGCTGAACGAAGAACATAGGAATCTATAAATTTGTTCGTTACCGAGGTTAGATATTACTGTACGTGCTATTGACACACGAAACTACAGTAAATTCGTGGAATAACATCATGTCAGTGTTAAGAAGACTGCAAGTATCTGCTCCACCACTCTGGTTCTGGGGTAGAGCGCCTGCCTTGTGACTAGAATGACCCGGGTTCGCGCCCCGGCTCCTCCAAGGCGGATTGCCTAGTCAAAATGGTGGCCTTTTCTCTGGTAGGAATACAATCCCTTGTAACAAGTCAGGCTACCAAAGAAACGGTGGCGTGGAACAGAAAAAAACCTTCCAGGTGGCTTCCAAATGGGGAGCCCGTTTCTGTTCTTGGGCTCCCCATGCGGTGGCCATTCCGGTGGTTTCTCCGGGGGAACAAAGTTTTGCAAAAAATTTTTTTTCAAAAGTTTTTATATCCCTACCCTTTTTAAACTGGCCATCTTTTAAAATTAAGCTAGCAAAGTAATTTTTTACAGTACGACAAATCAGATAAAAATTTTTTTGCAGCTTAAATCTTCCAAATATTTCCCCCCCCCCTAAAAATAAAGAATATTTAATTATATTAGTAATTTTTATCAATAATAGGGTTATTTATGATTACGTAGCAAAAATGTTTATTCTCAGTGTTGATTTAGAAACTTTTGAAAAAATGCATATAACTCGAATACTATGACTCTGTTTTAATTATTTCATATATTCAGAGTCATGATTAATTGATCTGTCGACTGTCCTTGGCTTGATGTTGAGTTGTGAGACACTGTATGAATACTAAGACCAGGCCTTCAGATACACCGTTGAGTTACCCATACCAGCGAGTGGATCGCTGTTGCTGGGCGGTGCTGAGGTGGGACAGACACGGTAGGATTAGTTATGTTAGTTTAATTTACACGCACAAATTATCTTCCCTCCTTCGTCTTAAGTTCAGGCTGGCTGACAGCAGGGTGGGAAACGATAGAAGTCGCCCCTCGAAAATCCAGCACCTCCCAAACAGCATAAACATTTAAGATACTTGACTCACCGATGATGTGCAGGAAAATGGCTAACCTAACACCAAGCTCCACGGACACGGCAGCAATGCTAGGAGGAACGGGTTAGCAAAGATCAATTAAAGCTATATAGCCTTCAGCGTTACGCGATCATTAAGTCAGTGATGAGCGTAACTTTATATAGGATGATAACCATATTGCCACAAAGTGAAAATAAAAACAATCAATATTATACGCACGGTATTTGTTTTAACTTTTTTTTAACTAGAATATTCTTAGTTGGACTTATACGGTCGTGGGCCCATAATTATAATATGATTGTGATTTAGTTAATCAAATAATACTTTGTGACAAATTATTACCCTTCCAAACTAAAACGTGAAAATCATTATACCAAAAAATTGGTTGTCTGTAAAGTCTGTTTACGGACGATAGTTTAACGTGACGTCATAACAAAACATTGATGAAATGATTGCATACTTTTATGAATAAAATTGAATTATTTTATTTTAATAATAAAATAATAAATACTTGAAATTATACTAGTAATCAGATTTTTAAAATGCAAGAATAATTAACCTTTATTGCCGAAATTGTTGTTGTAATAAGCAATGAAAACCTCATTTACTTTTCACTTCGCTTTATAAACAGTCGACGAAACAGTTCACGTGTAGATGACTTGTAATTAATTTTAAAAACTGGCGCTTAGCTATAAAGTTTAAATATAATTATGAACAAGTTTTCGTATAAATAAACTGTAATCAAATATATATTTTCAATTATATGAATCACCATACTTTTTTAATCAATTGTAACATAACCTATTATTACTGCACTCGCCGACAGATTCTACTTTTTTTTAATAATAAAAGAATAATTACATGAAATTATACTAGTAATCAGATTTTTAAAATGCAAGAATAATTATCCTTTATTGCCGAAATTGTTGTTGTAATAAGCAATGAAAACCACATTAACTTTACACTTCACTTTATAAACAGTCGACGAAACAGTTCACGTGTAGATGTAAGTTGTGTGCTGCCGCTGTCTTTCTTCTCCTCGGACGCATAGGCCAATCGAGTGGAAGAGAGATAGATACGGCGCAAGCGTACAATGAGCGTAACGGGACACAGCGGTAACGTAACAATGTGCGTAACGGGACACTTTTTCGTTAAGCACGATTAAATTAAAGCTACCAAACTAAACATATTTTAAATGTTTATTTTTATGTTAATTTAATGTTTCTTTACATTTACTTAAATTCAACAGCGTACACGAATTTTTCCCCTTCTTAACTTAGTCTAGGCTGGCTGGCAGCCTGGTGGGAAACGACAAAGTCGCCCCCGAAACAACCAGTGCCACCAAACCAAATGCGGAAAAAATGTCCAAGCTCCCACCCATTTGCATAGTAGTCTTTCTACTCTGACCAACTCTTATTCCAGAACCATCCTTATGTTTCCTGTAACCAACCTGCTTGTAATTAATGCATGAAATTTTGCATCCCGCATGTCAGTGCCCAGGGTTTTCCCTGTGTCTAAGCAGGTTTTACCTGGACCCAACTTATCTAGTTTTTAATCTAGAATAGTCAGTGAGGGGAGTTAGTCATGGCTAAAACTTTGCCATGGCTGACCAATCCCCTCCTAGCACTTGATGCATGCTTCCTCTCCTGCATGGTTCATAACCTGCATGCTTAGAGCGTATAGGCTTCGGCCTGAGACGCACTTAGAGTCTTCCCTACCCAGACCACTCCCAAATACACTTAGTTATTAGTTAGATTAGGAAAAAAAACTTAAAATTTGGCCATGAAATGTTACTCCCGTCGCACCCAAATAAGTTTCACTTCAACAACCTCTTTTTAAACCATATGTTATGAATTTATTTAAATCCACGAAAGATCATAACCTGTAAAATAAATCAGATCTCTTACCCCTTAATGGTGCTCTGTCGTAATGTTGCTGAACTTTTCTTGGTCTGAATGTCCATATATCGTCCGTATGTTGGACCAGGAAAAACCGCTCTCCGTAGAGTGCGCATGAATCGCGACCGTGTTTTGCGACGGACCATCGCCGCCCACAGCAGCTGCATGCGACCCGAGCTCGTACGAGCGAACTTCCGCCCATCTTTCATGCGGATCGGCGGCTATCAGCGGGTTTTTACCCGGCGGCGCTCCCTGGGCGCAGATGGCGGCGGCGAGCAGCGCGGGTCGCGAGCCCTCGAGCGGGTCTGTGCGGGCGCGGTCGCAATTAGTCCTCCTGTTCTTGTGCCGCGTCCGGCCCTCGGCCC
Source organism: Bacillus rossius redtenbacheri (assembly GCF_032445375.1). Taxonomy (NCBI): domain Eukaryota; kingdom Metazoa; phylum Arthropoda; class Insecta; order Phasmatodea; family Bacillidae; genus Bacillus; species Bacillus rossius. The sequence continues at coordinate 1,594,553 of NW_026962012.1, read as the reverse complement.
TGGGCTGCACTTGTGTGCCGGCTAGTCAAGAGGCTTGTAACAGCGTCACGTCCAGGCGGGCGGGGCCGGCGCAACCAGGTCTGCCACCCTAGCCCCCCCCCCCCCCTCCATCATATCTAGGGTGACCACCTTTGCGAATTCAAATTGCTGGACACGGTAGGTAAGGAGAATAAAAAAATTTCACACTCTCTCATACAAATTCATACTTTCGATAAAAACGCTATTTCAATTATCAATTGAAAATATAACTATACAATGTTATTGTAGCCAAAGACTATGAAAATATGAATTTCAAACATCATAAATTAATAAGAAAACTAAATTTAACTTAAAAAATTAAATTAAATATCAATTTAATAAAATAAAAAATAGAATAAAAATATCTTTTATCATCTAGCTACTCATTACTTAAAAGTACTTTCTGCACTAATACTGTAATTTATCAATGACAGCTAAATGAGAATTAGAGTCAATCAATCAAATCAGTTATGAAAAGCGAGTAGTCAGGTTTCGTCTGCTGGAGCGTATGAGAGCCATCTACAGATGGAAGTCTAACTACTCTGCCTAAAGCACGGGCACAGCTGTGTACTTCAGTTAGTTTGTAATAAAGAAAAGTTCCTTTATGCACTTGAGTTTGTTTCGACGCGTTTTTTTTTATGTTAGTCCTCTGAGGAAAAATACTTAGTGGCTTTTAATAAACATCATGCTGAGTTTCAAGGTTTTTTATGCATTAATATAAGTGAAGAAAACTTTACAATATTATAATACATACGTTATGCATTGTGGCAACGGTTATAAAAACTTTTATTAATATATGGTATTTAAAAGAACACGGACCTTAAAGAACAATCTCTTAACCGTATTTTATAAAACAGTCTAGTGAAAAAATAATGGAAATAGTAATAAAATCTTATAAATATAAAAAATTTACGTTTATCACAAAGGAAATTATGATTTTGTATTGGCCTTATGCTCTATTTAAAAATGTAAGCCATTACTTTAAGCACCGTAATTGAATCATTGCAATTTACCTTAACATTACTGTTCTATTCGTAATGATAATTTAATATTATTAAAATAAAACCATGGCCTGTGTAGAAGTCATTCATTTTCACCCTCATAGAATTTACACATTAGCTCATATACAACATCAACACTATTGTTAATCCACGCTACGGATGTGAAATTAAGTCAGCATTAATCATCCCGCCTCACTAACACAAACACACACACACATCCCTGACTAGGCGGGCCCCTTAATCTGGCAACACTGCCGCGTAAGTGTCCGGTGTTTTCAAAAAATTATACACCCAACACGTACTGCCCATAAATAAAGAATTTCTTCGTAAACAACGTTGACAGCTTTTCTTTTTTCCCACGAGGCAACGCAAACAGATTTTGTTTAGACGTCACACGCGAAAGGACTACATATAGTTGTCCTTGTGAAAAGCTCTCAACGTTCAAATCTATTCCTTGTTAATTCTTTCAATTATGTTGTACAATCATTTGATGTATTAGTCGTGTATATAAGTCAGAGTAAGTCAAGTAATCCCCTTAAAAGCGTCTTTTTACAACTTGATTACAAAAATCTAGATTTCTCTTCTATCTTTAAATTTAGTGTGAATGTATTATCACATCAAACTTCCGGAATAATTTCTGTAAATAATGGTGAAAACCGCATAAAAATACATTGTGTTATTTAGACTAAGTAAGTGATCAAACAGTCGCGGTTAGCGACTTTGAATAATATTATTTATAAATTTCAAAATGAGCGTAGAAAAATTATAACGTCTATAACAGAGGAAGAGTGTTCTTTTCTTATCAACTCTCAGGGTATCTCAGTTAATTTTGTTTTAGTTTTGTAAATCTGAAATGACTGCAACGAAATTATTCATCGACTGCTGCTAACTTTCAAGAGAAATAACTTGAGATCGCTTTAGACTCTGAGCAACCGTTTGGGTATAGCGCGTTCTATGGATCATTATTTAGATGGGTACTAATTATAGGAGCGAGACTTTCTTGAATTGATCCGGTGGCTGTTCCATTCACTCCGAGAGACGCCCTTATTAGCCACGTGGGGGTGGGGGGGGGGGGGGGGGGGGGAGTTACCTCGAAGAGTTTGAAGTGTTCGTTTCAATTACATATTTCACAGGCAGATGATTATCGTGTCGGGCTGGAATAGGTAAGGGCGTTTTAATCACGTACTTGTGGCTCCCAAAGTTTCCTCCCTGCTATCGGAAGATGGTGGAAAAGGGAAAAGGGGAATTGGGGGGGGGGGTTGGGTGTCTAGGAGAAGGTCGCTGGTAAACAACATTTTGGAAGCGTACTCGAATGTGCAGAAGTTGGTCCTGATCTGGATTGTTGGTGGACGAGGAGGAAGTGGCGAGGGGTAGGTAATCAAGATATCCGCGGTGGAACAACGGGCTAAGGAACAGTTTACCTTGGGTTCCAGTGGATATTATAATTTCCATTGGATTTTATTCCGAAGACTAAGGAAAATGCTCTCTTTAAAATGCTGGCAATCATAGAAGGATAGAATATCTTAAATGTTGTTTAAAAGCTCTGGAGCTTAAAAATAAGGAAGCTTTAAATATGTACCAAAATGTACCATAGAGTTGGTTCCGTTACCAAATTAAAAAAAATGTTCATTGAAATATGTTAATTGTTACACGTAGTTTTGATCGACAAGTGTCGTAGCTAGAAACTTAAAAACAATACATATTAGAGAGTGCCAATGGAAATGATGGATGGAAATTAAATAATTAATGAAAAAAATGAATTGAAAAATACCTGGGAAAAAATAAATATCAATATCTGTGTTAATTAACTTCTAAGATGTACCTCCACGAGTTGTAACTAGTACTAAGCCTCCATCACCATGTGATCCTGTGACAGTGATGGATCCCAATACAGGCCTGAAACATTACAGCCCAGTGTTAATCTGAGAAAAATCTTTCTCCATAACACAACTGTCCTAACATCAACTGAAGAAAATAAATCACCAAACAGCCAACACACAGATTAAATTCCCGCTTTCGTAAAACCGCATCATGTCCTAGACACATGACCATTGCTTAGAAACATCACTATGGGGCGATTAAAAAAAGCTTGTGCATATTTTATATTAATTTATGTTTTTACGATTCACGCGTGTTTTTTAAGAAATCTATATTCATTACTATTTGTCTAGAGTCTTTAAGGATAAGCTAGTTTAAATCAAACTATGTACAGCGGTACTGTAAATTAATAATTTATTAGAATTTTCCCTTATTTATTGGGAGTAATTTACTGTTTGCTTATAAACGTATTACAACAGTAACTTGTTAAATGCTAAGTTTTGTTTTAAATTTTTTAAGGATACTCACAATGGTTTGGAACTATTGCATTACCTGGCTAAAATAAGGTATGAAGCTCTTGGTCAGAAATTATTCAGTTCTCAAAGTTTCCAGTGAAGATCATATAAAGTACTCGTCTAGTTAAGGCGAGCCAACTGGCCAACAATGAGTAGCAGTGCACTTGTCTAGTTCCTTTGCGAGACTGTAACGTCAGCGAAGTTCACACAGGCATCTGGGTGCTGGCAGACTAGAATAGCTAGGATTGCTATCTCATATTTCAGTATTTGTTTATCGTTGGAGTTTATTCTGACATGATGAACGCTTTTAGATCCAATTTATGCGTTGTTTAGCAGAGTAGAGTTTCACTGTTCAACGTTAAATTTTTCACAAAAAATGCGAAATGCAATTCGTTACTTTTCTGAGTTTTTTAAAAGTATTTCCGCTTTGGTCTACCAGTCAACCCGATAAATCCTTAATAAAAATGAAATCCAACCCAATGCGGTACACAGCACCATCTAGTTACTAAGGTTTTTTTTTTTATCAAATGACACATCCCATTTGGTCTTTAACTGCTAGACTAAAACACGAATGTGGATTAAAAAAAATATTTAATTCACATATGTCTAAATGAATCACGTATAATTTATCGAGAAAAAAAAATCTATCATTCCTTATTTTTCACGGTAAGAACTTTTTTTATTTTATGCGATTTTGCCTTTTTAGTGTTAAAATTTTATCTTCCGAAGATTTTATTGCATAGCCTGCTAGACATCCGTCTCGCTTATTTTATTTGATGAATTCTAGAGACTTCTTCCATAGTCGTTCACACGCCTCGTGGGAAGTACACATTTGAAAGATGAGAAAGGGCTAAAGTGAAATCAACCATCGATACGTACATGTGGTCTATTTTCGTTTTCAAGATGTATCATGACTACAAAAGACACTTGATTAAAATGTGATTTTTTATTTAAATTTGTGACAGCACATGGAAAAAAATCATTACGATTATTGTACATTAATTGCTTAATGGAGAACATAGTTCCAGAAATATTTCCTCTGTATAGTTTGGTATCTACTTCCTTCTTTCGGTGAACCGATAAGTATGAAACATTAAATACAAAGTTTGTAGCAGGTAAACGTTTAATAAATACTTGGATAAGTGTGTCATTATGCTACGTTTGTACTACGGTAATTGTATGGGAAGCCGTATGAAGTCCAATAATAACGTGCTGTTTGCATGTAAGCGCTATCCTGTGGTTGCAACGGAGCGAAGTTTGATGTGCGTGCCTAACTGCTCTTTATTATCTACTAACAGAATGTGGGCTTCCAAATAACTGTTTGACAAAGTAACTTTTATAAGATTTATATATCTACATAGCCATCGTTAAGACAAAGAAAATAACTTACCATGTGCATTTATGAGCAGAAGCTATTAGGCTATTTCACAAAATGATTGTTTTAAACACGGCGTCATTTTACTTTCATGATTTGATGCAAATGAGTTACTTTTTATACTAGCTGCCGAAAATGATAGGTGAAAATGAATATGCATCTTAAATATAAAACGGGACATATAAATATTTTTTTCAGTATGATATTTTTTCCCACGCGGACACTTTTTTTAAACAGTTGATCGTAGGGTAAGCCGAAAGTAGTTCCTTAGAACGGGACAAATGATGATAACTAAGGAAAAAAGTTCTGGAATGTTTTCGGAAAGTGAATGAGAGATACGGATAGTATATACCACTTCACCATTTATTCTGTACTAGCTGCAGTACCCGGCTTTGCCCGGGCTGAACACCGATTGATATATTGTCCGCGAGTTACAGCAAAATTACTGTTTGTGTATCTGAGACCTATGGTTTTCTGTTTACCCATGGCGATCGGTTGAAAGGTAAGAAGTTGATGCGCTACAGCGCCATCTAGCGGCGAGTTACAAAAAATGGTTAGCATAAAAACCTTCTCCATGATAAAAACACTTCGATGTGCCAACTTTCATGGCGATCGGTCAAACGGTGTAAGAGTTTATCGACGTCATACATGCCAACAACATCCAATTATATATATTCTTATATTTCGAAATTTTGGGGCTTTCACTTTTGCGGAAAGTGGATGTTCAGGACCTCGAATGGTTTGGAACACTCCATCTCGAAAGAATAGATATTTGAAATTCCTGAAATTGTCGAAATTTTGGGGCTTTGTTCCCAGAGGGGGGCAGGGGTTCGAGGACCCTGAATGGCTCGGAAACACTTAAAATCGAAAGAGATAGTTTTTTAAAAAATTTTAACTTTCGAAATTTTGGGGCTTTAACCACCTGGGGGTGGGGGTGATGTTTGCGGACCCCGAATGGCTCGGAAACACTCCAAATCGAAAGAGATATAAATGAATATAAGAATGTAGGCATTTACTGTACTCCTATCTACCATAATAACAATATTGACAAATATAAATGTATTACCTACCTATGAATAATTATCTAAATAAATTAATAAATAACTGTATGTTTAAGAATTTCCGTACATACATAATATTAAACTTCAAACTATACACACCAAAAAAAAAAAAAAAAACTAAGGATGTTTGTGAAACTATTTTTTATTTGTCATATTGTTTAAAACATTTGTAGGATTTGTTTATATGTAAAACTGTGGTGGCAATATTCCGCTTATCCAAAGGAGTATAGAAATTAATAGAGATATCACTCCCTGTACACACCACAAATCTTTGAAATAAGTAGAAAAAAAACATAGTCCAAAATGAAACAAAAAGTATAAATAACAACTAATTTGACAAAAAAATTTATACAACTGGAATGACAATGTTAACATCCGCCTGAAATTTAATAGAAGTAGGTAGGTAAGAATATATATATAAAATAAATTAAATGAAATTAAAACATACATAAATTAAATTATCTCACACTCAACTAAACATAATGTTTAATATGAAATAAAGGAAGATGGCAATCACACGTAACTATTCTAATTAATAAAAAAATTCTACTTTCCTGAAATAGTAAAATTCAAATTTTTCAACAATATATTACATAATTGATAAATATTTCTGGTCTTCGGTCTCAGCAGCCCTAAGACTCTTGACGCTCAGCAGATAAATTATAAACACTAAACCAATCTCCTTGCAAATAAGTAGGTACTGTAAAAAAATAACAATATTGACAAATAGAAAATATTAGTAGGCTTTACCAACCTATGAATAAATTTCGAAGAAATTTATAAGTTTAAGAATTTATGTACCTACATAATATTAAACTTGAAACTATCCACACAATAAAAACCCTAAGAGTGTTAGTGAAACAAATTTTTTTTATTTGTCATAATACCTAAAATACGTATGTTTCCAAAATGAAACAAAGTATAAATAATGACCAAATTGACAAAAAAAAATTGTACAACTGAAATGATATTGAAAACATACACGTGAAATTTAAAATAATTATGAGTGCCCTAGGTAGGGAGAAAAAATTTATATAGAAGAAATTAAAAATACTTTTTAATTGCATGCAAAAATAATGCGTGGAGTCCCTCCGCGTGGAAGAAGTGAAACTTCGTAATGTGGAAATGAAAATAGGAAGGGGTAGAAATTGATTTTTAGTGAAATCATATTGTATCAAATCAAACTAAAAAATAAAGGAAATAAATTTGTAACGATTCATAGATTGATTTTCATAGAGAGAGAGAGAGAGAGAGAGAGAGAGAGAGAGAGAGAGAGACCTATTGAATGTCTATAAAACTAACTTTTTTATGAGAGCAGATTTTCATGAACTAAATCATGAAATCATTCAACGATTAAAGCTGTTTATGTAAGCAAGCAAACGGGTTCGCCCCAAGGAGAAAATTGATGCGGCGAGACCTCGTGGACATAGAGAAATGACACACACTCACTATTTATGTGTCTATGAAACATGATTTTTTTCTGCAATTTAAATTGTAATATACAAAAACGGTATTGAAAATTGAAACAAATATGGCGACACTACAAACTGTCAAGATCTTTATTTTTTTCTTACTCTCTACTCAATTTCCTACAATAGCAAAACATAACGTAATGGCTTGAAAGCTATTGCTCGCAGACATAGAGGAATGACACTAACAGTTTTTATATCCATGACACACATTAAATAAAGTTAAGATATATTTTTTTAACCCATTTAAAGATTATTTTTTAGACAAAAGATAGCCTATGTCCATCCCCAGGATATAATCTGTCTCCTTGCCAAATTTCATTACGATCCGTTCAGCCGTTCAGCCGGGAAAAGGTAACAAACAAACAGACACAGACAGACAGACAGACAGACAGACAGACAGAGTTACTTTCGCATTTATAATATTAGTATTGATTGACTGCTAATTCGTCGTAGCTATACACATAGGAAAAACTGCCTTTATTTAACTAGGGTTCTTGGATTAGAAATATTATTAATACTTGTGAATTAATTTTGAAAGGAATCAATATGGTAAATGAATATGCCAAATAATGCTGCTGTGATTTAACCTAATGCTGGAATCACATCTGTAGCGACAGCGTGACAAAAATCGCAGACCTTAAAGACTTCCCGACTATAAAGTATTCTATTTTAATTGTGTCGCAGATGTGGAATTACTGAAATGAACGTCAGAATTTTGGTTTTCCAGTGAATTGGTAAAACGAGTAGTACAAACATATTCCTAACTCCTGGTTACAAACTTAAATCATTTTGTTTACTTTGTATTTTTGGGAAAACTTGTAATAAATTTAGAAATGATTTGTACGAATAAATAATTTATTTGGACTTAGCAAATGTTTCTTGAACATATTCATTAAAACCAGCTGGGAAACATTGATGGATGTTGTTAATGGTTTGTAGATGTAAAGACAAGAAACACTATATATATGTGTGTGTTTGTGTGTGTGTACATAAGTATATGTAAGTTTCGGATTTTTCCTGCAGTTAAAAACTACATGTTCACAATAGTATGATATTTCGCCGTCGAATCGCGTCTCTTTCCGTCTGTCATGCTATTTTGGTCCTAGCATAAGTGTAAAATTTCTTTCACAGGGCGTCGCGAAACTGACTTGGGCCAAGAAAATTGTATTTTTTTTAGCTGGTTCCTAATTGTAGCGTAACTACGTCTAATTAGTGGTGGCCCCACTTCCACATCGAAAAGTTTGCCTAAATTGTCTGTAGATATTTATAGTAAAGCAGACGGGAGATCCAGCCAGAAATGATGGCTATCTCTCTCTACAATAGTGACCCTGTTAAAAACGGCCAACTCAGTTTTAATTGGCTGACCTTTGCTTCCTGCGTATTTGGCAACACCACCTAGACAGAGAAGACGATTTACTGACCCCGAGTCGGAGGCCCGATTACCCAAGTTCATAATCGTAAATCTGTGGTCTGTTATTAGGTAGGTTAGTTATGTCTCTAAAATTTGTACTTTTTTTTCCCTAAGAGGGTAGATTTTTTACGTGTCCAGCTGATCGTAACTAAAATAAAAGTTTGTCTATGTTATTTCAGCGACATTTCAAATGTTCTTAAGCTTGTAAATTTATGAAATCTGGAAGAGTGGTGTTTTTTTTTATTCCGACCGCGAAGTTGCATGCACGAGTGGTGTACTTAGGATATGCTCGGAACAGATCGGGTGTTAGTAAAACGTAGACAAAAAATACAAAATCGCCTTCCCTATAGAGGCCTGATGTCAGTTGTATTACATCATTCGATGAAGACAAAAAAAGTTCAGAATTTTAAATTTCGCCTGTGCCGCGAGGCTTTTGCGGTTCGCTTTCACGTCCAAGTGACGAATCAGTATTATTTTTTGCTTTACGTTTCACGATTACGAGTGGGGAAATGCAGGCCTTACTAAAATGCTTTGTGACTAAACAGCCATACTCATTTCATACTACTGGTTGTAGTGAAACTATCCTTTGACCATACACATTACTCTAATTCATAAAATAAACATATATACCAAATTATTCAAGAACGTTTAGTTATGCACACTTGTGTGTGTCTGTGTATGTATGTATGCATTTGTGAATGCCTACACGTTCTCATGTGTGCATGTATGCATGCACGTATATATTTATGTATGCGTCAAAATTGTAGACTATATAATGTTTTTCTACTATATGTAAGTACATCACAAAATGCCACTCGGTAACGAGCAAAATAAATGTATTATCATTTTGCATACACTTATAGTACGAAACTCGGACACCAACTTAAAGTAGAATTCTTTAAAATAATGCTGAGCGCGATAAATATACGCAAATTGTGTTCAACTACATTTCTGGACGCGATTCACACATAGTTTCCGCTCCCGCAGCTAGAATTCGCTGCCGGAGCAGCTACGGCGACCATTGACTTTTTAGATTTGCAAAGAAAAATTCTAAACTGTATAACGAAACGGCTCCAATAAAAGCGTAAAAGAGTCGATAAAATACTAAACCCCGGCTTTGGACCTGATTTCCGACAAGAAATTGTGTTGAACACTCCCCATTTTGTTAAAATTCTTTAAACAGGTTAGTGTTACAATGTTTACCTTTGGTTTTGCGAGTTTTGGTTCGTGTCGTCCATCACAGATGGCAGCAGCGTCGTTCTTACACGTTTCCAGTCCGTTACTTCCGTTCCATTCGCGAAGTCACTCCCACCAATAATGCCGCATGCCGAGAGCTAAGATGTCACACGTGTAAAAATTGAATGTTTGAAATGCAATCATTTTCATGAGCAGAGTGGTAGGAGTGGGAAGGCAAGTACAGCAACTCTTCCTCCGAGACAAAGAAGGTTTTCCCGACTCACTTCGACGATAGCTCGACGCTGGGCCGGGGACGGGAAGCCAAGGTCACCTCCTCGAGGGTGGGGAGGGCGCCGGGCGGGGGCTTGTCTCCCGTGCGCCCGTGATGGAGTTGGGAGACGCACATCTGCCCGCCGCGGGCTGCGAGTCCCTCTAACGAGGTGACGCCTTCCCCCTCCTTCTGCCTAACAGTCTCCCGTGGTTCCTGGGCTGTTTCCCGTGTTTTCGACTCGGCGGCACCACTAGATAAACGACATTACCGCGCACCGTCTCCTCGCGGACTCGGAATAAGATTGTTTTCGATTGGGCTACGCTTTAAAAAAAAAATCTTCCCTGGGAGTTTTGGGCTCAAGGGAAAAACATACCCTGATTAAAAAAAAAGTACTTTTCTTTCCCTTTCGATGACACTTACTTAAAAAAACACTTCCGTTTGATAACAAAATCCATATTATTACCTCAAATTTGTTTAATACTTCTGAATTAATAGTTACATGCTCAATTTACTGTAAAAAAATTGTCCTGGAATATGATTCTTGAATATTTATATTTGTTTCGGCGAATATCCAAATATTAGGACTTTTTTTTTGTGATCAATAAGGACGGTGAAGATGTGATCTTGCAGCTCACGGAAGGAAGAGCATGGAGGCTTATGCAATAAATGACTCGGAAGAAATTTCAGCTCATAGCCTAGTACCGGACATTCATTACCTAGTTCGATAACCGTAGTTGTGCTGTTTATTTAGTTTCAAGTGAATACCATTGCATCCCACGACCAGACTTATTTGTTCGGAAGCTATTTTCTGGAGAAGACTGCGTTATAAAATTTATATAAGCATGCATTCTAAACGCAATTTATCACAAAATTCTTTCGACTTATTGTTACGTCATAATATATATTTTTTGTCATGCTCTTAAGAAAAGCCAAAAACTTAGTGTATGGAAAAAGAAAGGAGCCTCTATTATCAGTCTTTATTCTACACATCTCAATTTCGAACACACTCATACATTTTAAAAACCCAAAGCTTATAGTAAACGGCGACGCAAGTGAAGTTTGTAAAGCCACAGGCAGGATGTGTACAAGAAGATTGTCTGGGACAGAAACAGTGGTGTGACTTTCAGCCGCTGGCGAACCGACTCGACTCGGAGTCGCTGTTACGACCCGGGTTGTTTCGATAGTCAGCGGACTCTTCGCCGGGAGGTGACCGTTGGCTTTCCCTTGTCGGCGGAAGCAACACAGCCCGCGTACAACACTTCTATAGATTTTTACCTTAAATTTACGAAGAACGCAGGTTACCAATCGCCCAATAATCTTCACTAATTTACCGTTTGTTCTTAAATTTACGGGTACTAAGGTTTATTACTGTGAAAGTGAATCCACAAAAAAGTATATATATATATATATATATATATATATATATATATATATATTCTTGGAATATTTGAAAACCATTCAAAAACACGTTTAGTCTCCTTAAAAACACGTTTATTTACTATACGAATATGTTTACCCTAAAAACAAAACTATGAAATAGAACTATGATATAGTTTCTACGTAGATCCAGTTACTCTTCGTTTACTTCAGGTTAAATCTACGTTGAAACGTCCCTAAATTTACTGTAATATTCTAAGGATGAAGCCAAGTTTATTCTGCCAGTGGGATTGAGGACCTTCTCCCACTCCCCTATACCCTATTGGAAATTATCGTGCTTTTTAGAACTTTTCAACGAAAAATTCTTCTCAAATAAGCGACTTGTTTTTCGTAGTTCCAGAAAATACGCTGGGTTTGAATAACGATGTATGTATTTCGTTGAGCACGGGGTATACAGGCATGTAGAATTTTTTTATGAGGTCATAATTACTTCTGAAGACATAATTTCTTTACCTTTACACATTAGTTTTCAAATGTAAATCGCACATTAATAGTTCTTGCTCGCCGAAATAAAATCATCATTATTTAACTATCTGCTCTTTTCATCTTCCCCTTGGTCTTTCTTGGGGCCTTCTTCCTGTATTATATTCAACCCCCGCCATCATTTTCCTAGGCATTCTCTCTTTTCCGATTCTAGGACCCGGACATACCAATTCATTCTTGCTTTTTCCATGATCTCATTCAAGCCCTGTACTCCTGCGCTTGCTTGCATGACCTCATTCATGATCCTGTCTGGCCTCGTTCACTGAAATTTTGATAGTAAATTATAAGTAGAATGTCTTTTTTACATTAGGTTGTGGAAATGTTTAAAAATAATTCATCAATTCAACATTACAATTGGAATTCAATTTATTTAAGAGGACATTTATTTCAATCAGGGTAAAAAGGTTTTACAATGTTTATATATACTCTAGTATATACTCCTATATATCTGGAAAAGCGTATTATTTGTGTTACTGGATATAAGGTACGTTTTTGTGCTTTAAAAATTACACCAGGAAATTACTTTTATCTATAAAAATAAATCAGTTTTAATTTAATTGCAGAAATATATATTTTTAACGGTATTAACGTCTACATTGCGTATACTAAAAATACTGACAAATAAGAATTTAGTAAAAAATAATTCTAAGAGATTATTTCTAAACAATATTAGTATTACCTTTGGAACACACTTAAATGATGTCAGGTGAATTCTCAAAGGTTTTTATAACGAAAGAATTTATTGTCTTGGGCAAGAAAAATTTAAGAAAAATACATACGTTGTAAATAATTGCTGGGCAAAACAAATTTAAGGAGATTATTTGATGTCCTGTATTAGAATATTCAACGTTTAGAGCTATTCGAATTTTTTTTCCAGACCAACAAACAGTTGTGGCATTTACACTAGCAAGATATTATTATATTTCATTACAGTTACATGTTTATTTGCTATGTTATTGCTTTGCGTCGCGAGATTTCCTCTCATATACTGTACCTGCGATGTTAGTCAGTGTTTTCCCCTTCCAAACATCACCGATATTTCCTGTTCGTGCTTTCCGAGGAAGGTTTATTTGTTTTTTACCCTCCGCTGCTCCTCGAAACAAAACCAATATAGCGTTCCGGGAAACAACTTGCGAGGCAAATACACCGCACCTCGGTCACGCCAGCTTCCCGTTCCCGCATCGCAAGCGTCGGAAAGTTGAGAACTCCATTAAATAAAAATAATATTTTCGCCTGGGTTGAGATTCCTGCAAATTTTTTTTTAAAGGGTATTGGATGGGAATAAAAAGAAAGGAGCATAGGCAGGGGGAAGGAAGGGGTGGATTCAAGTCGGTTGGCATTGATAAGGCTGGTGTCACAATGTGTGTTTCTGCCGCTGTGGCTAAAATTTCCGCAGATGTTTTTGTTTTTGAATATTCTTTAGCCCACATGTCCCTCAAAAATATGCTAAGCAAATTGATCGGAATAAAACTGATGCAAAAACTGGCAGCCGCTCCGGTTCAAACGCATAGCGTTGACTCCGGCCGCAGGCCCGCTCTACAGTGACACGGAAACGGAGACGGATCTCACGGAACAGAGTTTCCACACTATCACCGCTGACTGAGACGGACCCGTACGGATTAGCTCGGCAATGCCGAGTTCTTCCGTTTACGTTGCTCCGTGCGACCAATAGAAGCCGTGTACTTGATTGCGTTGTGGTGGCCATGTTTTTTTTTAAATGTTTTAAATACGTTAAAAATGGTTTCAATTACAAGAGTATCAAGTGTTCTATTATTACTTTGACATTTATTTTTATTATATTATTTACATTCTGCCGGTGCTACGATCTGGAAGCATTATATATATTTATATATTTATATATATATATATATATATATATATATATATAATTAAATAAATGTTTCATAATCTTGAAATGCTTATCATTGGTTGTCATTTGTTACGTTTCCGTGAGTCGTGGAAGCAGCAGACGAGGAAGTGAGATGTTGCGGGAGATCCGGCGCCGTCTCCGTGCCATTGTGTATCGCGCCCTGCATGTGTCGGCGGATCTTCAGGAAACGCGGGTTCGAACCCCACTTCCCTTCTTTGCCCAGCGTTGTCCGTTACCGCGGCGCCTCAGGGCGAGGCCTCCTATAGCCAGTGCGCCCCTGGGGGGTTGGGAGGGTGCTCCGCGCGGGGAAACACCCCGGGGGGGGGGGGGATGCCCAGCACCGCCGAGGGATGCTTGGTTGTTCGCCTGGTGGGGAGGAGGACGGGAGGTAATGCGAAGGAGCGGACGAAGGCGCAGATGATACGGGTTGCCTCCGCGCGGCCGATACAGGGCTAGGAGCGCTACCGGCGTGAAATATTTAACGGGATGAACGCTGCAAGAGACTGGGGCGATGCACCCTCTCCCCCCCCCCCCTCTACACGCACTCCCCACGTCCTTCCTCGGGAATTCCGATCAGGGGAGCCGGCAGGTGCACGGCTTGGGTCCGCGAGGGTCGACGGGCGAAGTGCAACCCCCTTCCCTCCTTCCCCCTTCTCCTCGTTCCACCATTCCGCCAAGCTTCTTCCCGGCTGGTTCCCGCCTCTGGAACGCTGCGGCTCTGCATATTGATGAAGATCTCCTGCGTTTTGAACGGGGGCGTAAGTGTCCTCTGCCGGGTCCCCCCCCCCCCCCCCCCCCCTTCTCTTCCTTCACCGCGATACCTGCGTATTTCGTGCTGCGGATTCAGAACCGTTCCTCAGTGTCTGAGGTTTATGAAGGTGCGCCCAAAACACGTCCAATATTTAAATAGACTTTGGCAATTTTTTGTTTAAATTTTTGTACATGTTTTGGTCACCAGATTATAGCGGCCTCCATGTGAATTAAAGAGTTCACAAGACTTTTACTCTTATGGGCACCGCAACATGGAAACATTAAGAATGTTCGGACTTGCCCTTTTCAGTTCGTCGTGCAAAGTGAATAAATCGTATGTTTTACACCTTAAGCCTTAAGGTACCGATAAAAAATCTTATATTTTTACCCTTGAATAAGGTTTATTGCCAACAGTTTTACAATTAGGAACAAACTTTAAAAGAAAATTCCTTGTTCTGAAATATTCTCACAAAGCCTCGTGAATAACATTTCGCACTCAAATCACAGTTGCATGATTTGGCATCTTCTTTTTTTTATATTGATTCGTTTTCAAAGAAATTGGCTAGTTTTTAAACCATAACCATAATTTAAGAAATTACTGTCGGTTATTTATTTTATAACTGTGTGACATTTAACCTATATGAATGATAGTAATGGCATGTCTATATCGGATTGAAGGAATTATATGGATTCAAGTCATATTCGAACTTAAAGAATCTTAAATACAATTATGTATTTTGGGCTTTACAGTAAAACTGATAGACCTACGTGAATATAACTTTTAAAATTCAATTCACCCTTTCCCTATCAAATTAAACCATAAATACGTTATATACGTTTAGTCATAACACAATAACAAAAAATTTGGTATAGGAAAAATTATATTCTAAACGTTGTGTGAAAACTAAATTTTGTGTTTCCTTTAGAAATGACACCCGAGTTTTTTTTTTATTTCATTGTCATTTTAGGGTCGTGGGAGGAAAGAAAATATATTTGAAAGGTTAGTTTCCTCAGGTGAAGCAACAAAACCAGGTTTTAACGTAAACATTTCTGACACTTCGTCGAAAACTTAAAAAATAAACCTAATCAATTTTATGTAAATCTATAATAAATACTTCCTAGGGCAGTTACCGAAATAAGCGTAAGATCAAAGTTTAAATATGCCCAAGATAAGTGCCATAATATAGCACAAATTACTTTTAGGTTAATACATAAAATAAAGTGATGAGAATTTCGGTCGCGTGTGTCAAGGGGCAATATCGGACCAAGGGTGTACAAATTAATATGGAAGTTTTTTTTTTTATCTGAAGTCACCATAACTACATTAATAACAATATTATTGCATCCGTTTGAAATCATAATACCTTCTAAGAGTAGTATCGAAAAATTTGTTCGATAATTTTTTTATAACACTAAACATTAGATCAAGAGGTGGAAAAAATTTCGTTTGAAAGGATAAATCATAAATCAATTAGTAGGCCCTTTTTATATTAGTTAAGAGTAATGTTAACCTTCTAAATGCTATATAAAATTTTGTCTCGATCAATTTTCGGTACGACCAACCCTCACATCAAAGGTTAACAAAAATAAGTCGCAGAGCAGATTTACACTGCTCCATTTGTAGATACTATTGAACTCTTTATTATTGTTAAAAATCTTGTTAATACTTCCAAAGTCCTTTATCTAAAACTTATTTTATATCTGATTTATCACAGGTCGCAAATGAATTTCTTTAATAATCGTCAGAAGTTGAGTAAATGTGAGTGCCATTTACAGCAGTGTTTTCACTAGCGGCATAACACAGAACCTAAATACCTGCGCTTTAATTACATAAAGCTCATGACTATGTCTTTCTTATCGAGAATCTTATACATATCTATAAATTCTACAAAAGTGCCAAATTCATTCAAAAGAAAGTATTCTAATTATTTTTGTTGCATGGAATATGGAATAATGTACGAAGTACCTTTTTGGAATATTCTAGAATATTTAGGGTGTTTGGTCAATTAAGTGGCCAGAATGATCTAGAAGTTTACAGAATATTCTACATGGAATTTATCATAAGTATAGACAATTACCTTGTGGCAACTGCTTGGGACAAACCGCTTCGGGGTTCATCGCATGCCAAATTTCAGCGGCAATGATTCAACACTTAAGCACGTAAGCAATCGTTTTGAAACCACGGAAAGCAGTCAGTCACGTTCACTTGGTATTTTTCCATGCACTTATCCTAGGTGGACAAGGTCTGCATGCGTTAGGCTCCATTAAGATTGAGAGTACGTTCCGGAACGCACTTCGGGCGAGTCGCTAGAAGGTCCAGCCCGATCCCGTATTCAGCCGCTCTGCGAGGGAGTTAGTTCTCCCCTGCCTCGGTCGGCAATCCTCTCTTCCTCTTCGGTGCGCTGTCCGCTGTCAGTGAGGCACTTGGGCCGATACGGAGCACGTTCCAGGGGGCGCTGGTATCTTCCTCCATCCCCGCCAGACTGCTTCGCCACTCTCTGTTCATTGCTCTCTCCCACACAGAAAAAAAAATTCTCTACTTTTACCAAAGATTCCCTGAAATGAAAAGATTAATCGGTAATTGTTCCTTTATGCCAATTAAGGTTACATAGGAGTTTTTGTAATTCGTTTTTTTAATTAATATTTTTTGTTTATGTTTTTAGGGTATGTTTTTGATGCTAAATCGATAAAAAACAAATTAAAGACGATGTAAAATGTTATATTCATTTTTATAAACGGTTGTGACGTTTCCCGTCTAATCGGTAGATTTATTTCGTAGATAAAACTATTCCTTTGTGATTGGAAACAATTAGTCGAACAAAAACATTTGGACATCATAAAATAATCTGTGAATTCATACTAAACACACAAAAAAATAAGTCTCTAACTATATATCAGTTCAGAAGGTGCAGAAATTCACTGATATTAGAATAATTTATTATATTTTAAATAGTTTAATTTTGGTAACAAAATATCAGTAAAATGCAAATAGATATTCTTAAAACCACTAATTTTAAGAAACTTTCGTCTCGTGCATTATCTTACTAAAAGAAGAAAATAAAAAAAATTGAAATAGCTTAAATAAAAATATTTTTCTTACTTAAAATAATATCATATATAAATTGTCATAATAGGAAGAGAACATAAATACGCAATTAAAATGTATAGTGTACAAACTTAAATTAAAATATTTTAGACCTGAATTTTTTTAAAAACAAGTTAACTTTGAAAAATCATTTAGCGTTAATAGTGATCAAACCAGTGCAAGCAATACGTTCGTAAAGAGTCTAAGCAGGTACTAAAAGATAAGAAAAATCAACATATACATGTAAATAGCTTATGTAGGCCTATTTCATTACGTATTCAATTGTTTGGTATAATTCCATACGATTAAAAATTCAAGTTAAAAGTAATTTAATACAAACACAAATTTTCTTCAGCTCCGCATGTTGCAAGTAAAAAAAAAAAAATCTTATCACATTAAGTACACTAAGGCCAATGAACGTCCCGCATTACGAAAATTTGCCATTTTCTGCAAAACGACTTCAATAATTTACGTTTATGAGCGGTGCAAAAATTAGTCTCCATTGCAACCTGTGTTTTTCGCATACATTTTCTTTTTTTTTATTGCTGACCGTTGTTAGAACTGTAGTGGCCGCGAGGTGTAAATGCTTGTAGGATTGCGAGAGCTAAGTAATAGGTGTTTAGGGCGCGTGAATAATGTATAAAATAGCTATAATCCCGCGCTAATGGGCAGCGGGCTGGGAATGAAAATTAGTTTTGGGCAGGGGTGGTTGAGGGGGGTTAGCCCTCCAACGGTCCAGATTCATGCGGGGCTTAGCCCCGGGTCTCTTCCCCCCCCCCCCCAGCAAAACATATCTCCAGCTGTACTAGCGGGGGTTCGCGCGCTCCCCCTTGTTATTGAAATGTAATTAGACTAGGCGGTTTCAATTGGCGTGGGTTGCGGAAGGGGTGGGGGAGGGGGAAAGCGGAATTTATCTCGTATTGCACCTCTGCCGACCCCGCGCCGGGAGGCCTGTTAGTAGCGGTGTGTTTAAAGCAACTGGAGGGTTCATGTTGCTTAGAGCGTGGGTGCTTCTCCGAAGGGGTTCGCAGCTAGTTTGTATTTCTCTCTCTCTCTCTCTCTCTCTCTCTCTCTCTCTCTCTCTGTTCCCACTATTACCCCTAGAACTGCAGCCATTCCCGTATGACCTACGTCCTTGGAAGGGGGGGACGACATTGCTCATAGGTAACCTACATGCTCTCTCCGTCCATCTCTAGCCCGTTGGCAAGTACTGTAGTATCGACGTTTGAACCTATCACCCCTCTGTTGTTCACTGAGCCTCCTTCACCCCCTTCTCCGATATTATACCACCTCTGTCCACCACGCGTTTCTTTTTTCCAGCTTTTCTTATTTCCTTTCTTACCATCTTTGGAATAGTCCTCGTGGTCCGTCTTCCTCCTGGAGGAATATATACGTTCTGAAACATTTCACCTCGAAAATGTATCTTTGGGATGAATCGAATGGAACGCGACTGTGTAGCCAAGACTCATTGCTGTACCCATTTCTTCCTCTTTCTTCTCGGCGTCTTTTCTTTCACCCCTACTCGCTTCCGTTGGCACAGCATGTCTGCCGCCATTTGTGTTCACGTCCGGCGGCAGGAAATGAGGGCGGACGGAGGCACCGCCAGCCACTCCCCCCCCCCCCCCTACAAACGTTTCCCCCAACTCTGCGCTGTGTTGGACGGCGTCAGCCACTTCGTGACAACTTCAAGGTTCGTTTCTCCCACGAGGTATTATCCCCGCCCTGCAAATAGGACGAACGTTTAAATTCACAGTGTTGGAGGCTCGGTTGTTGATTCCCCCACCCCCCTTTTCATTTTTCCGTCATTTATTTTATTTAATGCCACAAATAATTTCAACAGATATTCACCTAGTGTAATGTCATGGGTCTTCGTAATTATCATCACTTGCATGGATTTTTTCACCCGATATTATATTATGTGAATATCTGTTGCAATATTTGTGTCAAACAACTAATTAAAGGGCGTTATATGGTTAACACTTTAGAAATAGCCCTTGAAAATTGGCGAAAATAAATTAACATTGCGTGTGAGACAAACATTTTTATTTATGGTTAAACTGTGAATGATTACATGTTTATCTTTATGCTAGGTAAAAGGCGATATGAACGTATACTGGCTACCGAACACAGCTTGAAATCAATGCTTTGTTACAAAGATTATAAGCTAAAAAATGGAACATTTCTAATAAAACCTTGGCACGTCGAATAAAATGATGTATTTGTTATATAAACGATGCTAAATATTACACTCTTTGAAAAGTGAACGCAAACCAGTTTTTGTTTACTATTGTTATACGAAAAATTATGTGTAAAGCTTTATTAATAGATGTACCCAATTTCGAAATTTATGACATAATTTGATTCGAAATATTGCGTAATTAATGGCTATAATTTTTTAAATTATTAGAAAGAAGTGAATAATTATTAATGCTCCGTATTTGCTAAGGAATTCTAATAGTGTACTTTTATAGTTGTTTTTTAAAAAAAAATATTTATTATATCAGAGATTCTAGCATAGGATTTACCTCACAGTTTTTTAAATCAGTTTCCTCATGTAGGTTAGCCAAGTAAGTTATTTAGAATATTTATTTTACTCTTGAGACATTAACTCCGCAACATTAAAGTTTTAGTTTTTTTTTAGTATAGTTCTGAATTACAGCTGTAAATATAAATGTAAAAATTCTTTAAGGAATGCAATTACAATTAGCATACAAAGTCTTTTTTGCATATTGCATCTATAATTGTTAATAAAAGAACAATATAATAATAAACGCGCAAATTTTTTGGTCACATGGCAATTAAATTTTTTTTCATGCCAGTGACCATAAAAAAATTGTGTCGAAATTTAAATTAGCGTATTGTTACATAAGGTATAATTAAAAATAATTAGCATTGGCTGCTTTTGTTGACATTTTCATGAACAGAGTTTGAATCGTAATCATGTCGCTGTTAATGTACGTGTAAATAATTGTAGCACAAAGAGTCAGCGAGGCGTTACCTGGCAGCGCCCGAAGGGGAGAAAATGAGAGATAATTGATGATGGAAAATTAGCCAGAGAATTAAATGCTTAACACTTGAAAGCACTTTGTCGCCTCGACGTTTTTACACTTGTGCCTTATCACTTCGCAGAAGAAAAAAACACCTACGTTGCCCAAAACACACATTAATTAAGACAATTAGCATTTGTAGAATTTACATTTGTAAGGTTAACTACTTATATTTGGCACCCAAACATGATGAGTCTGAGTTCGACAGGGAATGTTCGGCTGTAGGTTCACCAAGGGAAAAAAAGTTGATTACATGTGTACGTTTATGATCTAAAGTGGTATACGCCTTTTAAATTGGAGCTAAACAACTTGTTTATCGCCAATAATAGAGCAAATACATGAGATGCTATCTAATTCCTCAATTACCGCAAACTTGTCACTGTCATGCAATGATGATTTCATGGAAATATTTAATACTTACACATGTTTTACTTGTTGATACCCCGAAAATAATTGAATGCAAATTACGATGGTGACAAGTTTTGTGGTGGTTGTAGAACGTGGTTCAACGAAACACTGTCCAGACACTTTGCGTTTCATCTTTAACACTTTCTCTATTATTTGCAACAATATAGGTGTTCAGCTCCATCTTCACTGATGAATACCAAACTTGTAAACTACTTTATATCATGATTCATGTTATAAGCTTTCAACGTGCAGCCGAAAACTGTCGAATAGATTCTGATTCAGTCTGTATTATTGACGGGTTAAATTTGGCTGTCGTAATAAAGCGTTCTCGTTGTTTCGACCATGCAGCATCTATTTTTATACATCGCTACCAATATTAAAAACTTATTTATTGTTATTGTAACTAAATGTAAAAATTAGTACATTCCTCACGTGTATTGCATAATTAAAACAAGAGAACAAAACACGTGAGCAAGTATTTCAGTACTCACCAGAGATGTGTAATATCTAACTTAGGTAACTACCAAATATACGTGTTCTCATATTGCAAATACACTTATGATATAAAAAATGGAAACGAATTTTAACGTGGAATTATTTAAAATAATGCCCAGCATTTGAAAATATATACGCAAATTGTTTTCACCCACATTTTTGACGCGATTCACACCAAGTTTCCGCACCCGCCACTATAATTCATTGCCGGAGCAGCTACGTCAACTAACGAATCATTTGATAATCAGACAAATGTTAAACTATATAACTAAACAGCTCCGATTAAAGCAAAAAAGACTTGAAAAATTTTAAATCCCGGCTTTGGACCTGATTTTCGACATGTAATATTATCAAAATACTGCCCATCTTGTGAAAATTCATTAAACATTTAATACTAAAAAGTTTCACTTTGGCTTTGTGAACTTTGGTCCTCGTCATCCGCCACAGATGGCAGCACTGTGGTTACACATTTCCGTTCCATCCGACTTCCGCTACATTCACGAAATTTCTCTCACCAAATTTCGTATACCGAGAGCTAAGATGTTACGCATTAAAAAAAAAAGGATAGAATATGCGACCTAATTGTATTTTCTTGCACATCTTCGTGTGAACTTTGTGCTTTTAAATGGGTTGTGTAAGCTATATAAATTAATGTTAGTGAAACTACGACTTACACGACTTATTTTTATGCAGTGGGGAAAATTCCCGTGGACGCTACGTTCCACTCGGTCTGTTTCCCAACCGAGAACGTGTGGTGTGTTGGTGCCGGCGTGAAGTGTTCCTTGAGAGGCAAGCCGTGTCTGGATCGCGAATGGCGCCTCGTGATTGGCGCCGGTGCGGCGGCCGCGTCCTCCCGGCAGGAAGCGAGGCTGGGCTCTCGGGACCCGCGGCCGGGCGGCGGGAGGCGACACGGCACCGCACTTTTCCCCAGACCGCGCTCTTCCCGGTGCTACATCCTCCTTGCATCCTTGCACGCCGCGGCGAGGCCCTCTCAACACTGTCACATATTTGTCTCCAGCTGTGTTTGACGGGAAGCCTTCTTTTCACAGACGAGAGAGCCAAACGCCCGATCGTTAGGGACTGGAAATATTCGCGAGTTCAATGACCTCTAGGATATACTCCACGATTACCTACATATTCGGGCAAATGTCACGTTCTCTTTGGCTAATTACTTCTGAGACCTGTCAACGAGAATGCTTCCGATTCGATACTTCTTTGGTTGAAGGTTTTCCACTGGCTCAAAGTCCTTAACATAAACTGTGAGCCAATCCCAGAAGTAATATGAAGGTACAACTGTTTGCATGCCAGCATAGCGCGAAACGAATCCGCGAATTTTTCCGGTCCCTACCGATCGTGCATCTTCGTTTTTTTTTTTTGGTTCATTGTAAATAAATATGGCGGTGTTGCCAAAAGGATACAAATGGTCAATTAGGTTAGGTTAGCTACATTATAAATACTTTAAGACATTGTGGACGGTTGATTTGGTTAGGATACCTACATTAAAGATACGGAAAAAAACATGAACTTCGGGGAACTTCGGGTTTTGGCTCTCTCGTCTGTGAAAAGAAGGCTTCCCGTGTTTGACAGAGCAGGTAGAGAGCAGGTAGCATTGGATGGAAAATTGCTTTCAATTTTTCTCCATCAAATAAATTCGGACGGATAACCTCGAAATGTTTTGAATAATGTCTCACACTATCAACGTTTATTTTTGGTCTGAGCTATCTCAGAGCTATTTCAGTCTTAATCTCATTTAGATATTAAATAACGCATCGCAGTGCTAAATGGAATTTTTTTAACTTGTTATGTTATTTGTGCTGTTTTAAAATTTTTAAACAAGTTTATATTTAACTCACAATAATAAGCGTTAAATAATAAAATAAACGTTCAGTGAATTTTTAACGTTATAGAAAAAAAAATCATTTTTAGACATAAAATTGTTTTGCATACGGCATTCATATTAATATTGTTTTAGTTATTACATGTTATAACCTCTTTAATGGCTCATGTGTTCTTGTCAAACAAACATGGCTACGCTAGAGACGTTTTTGTGACATCAGAACCGCCCAGCTTTATTTGACGAAACATGTTGGACGGTGTTGGAGGAGAAAGTTTGACGGTGTGACAGGTCCCTTACCAAGTGTAGAGGGGAAGGGGTGGCAGTCGCAAGTGAGGTCGTGTAGCCCGATGGGGGCCTGAAGGGGTTGGAAACTAAGGTGGGAAAGGAGTAGTGGGGGTTGGGGTGTTTCCTGTTTCCGCTATGCATCAAGAACTTGGCGAGAGCAGACGTTTGTTTTCCTCTGAATATTGCAAGCTTCTCGACAGTTGTGTAGAGTTTGGTGGGAAGCATTCCCCCCTCCCCCGATACTGGTGAAGAGAAGTAATTTATCCGTTCCACATAAAATTATTTTTTTTAAGACTTCTGAACGTTTGAATGTAATTATAAAATTAGCGCAATTTGTTTTTCTTCGCTAAAAAAAACTAAATCCATTTTAGTTTCAGATGTAAATGAGAAATACGTATATAAATTCAGTTTTTGTGACAAACATAAGTTACGTATTTCATATTAGAGGAAAGGGGAGATACGAAATAATAAATATCACACTAAGTGACTGAATGCCTAACAAC
This sequence comes from Bacillus rossius redtenbacheri, assembly GCF_032445375.1. Classification (NCBI taxonomy): domain Eukaryota; kingdom Metazoa; phylum Arthropoda; class Insecta; order Phasmatodea; family Bacillidae; genus Bacillus; species Bacillus rossius. The sequence goes on along the minus strand of NW_026962012.1, from coordinate 1,570,235 downwards.
ACTTTGCTATGATGTTGAAACTTAAACTTTAAACAGCGGATACTTCATCCAATAAAGTTATAATTTAGTAATAGATCAAGAAAAAAGATACAGGAGCGAATGCGTGTCACCTAAGCTGGTGAAATTGATTTTTGTATGTAAAATGCTGTGGAATGAGGCCGTAGAAGTGCAATTTCTGGGAGGATCCTTCAAGTAAGTCATAAGTAACATGCGATAAATTACTTAAACGTTGCGTTGTACGAATTCTCAGTTCTAAACAAGAGTGTTTCCCAATTGATTGTTAAAACTCCGCTATTAAAGAACAATATAAATATAGAGAGCTAGCGATTATTATCGACTCCTAACTTCACTTCGACGTAACGGTATCTATGACTTAAGGGCTCGGTTCACTCCCATGCTAGCCGAATGGCGGGATAGGGATTTACAGGTTAAACTTAAATGCACGCGATTCCGTCAGTTATTGTAATAGAAAACTAAAACAAACACCAAATTGTAGATATTATAAGCATACATGTTTCTACGAAAACAATTTTAATTTAATTTAAATTTTTAAGTTTGATATTGTAAAATTAAGTTTTAATTTTGTCACAATTATCAGTCAGTATGTTCTACCCCCTTAATCATCTCGTAACAACGTTGGTCATATCTCAATCTCACGAAAAGTCCTTGGCTATGACAATGTATCTGGTTAAATATACAAGCAACACCAAATTTTTTAAATGTATTTTGTGGCAGTGCCTGATGTATAGGCTGCAATGCACGCTGGTAATATGACATGGTCCGCCGGCGGCGGACAAGAGATAAGGGCCGCGTGGAAGAGAGAAGGAACGGCCTAGTTGCCACTTCGCCTATTTCCCCCTCATCCACCCCTTATCTTCAGCTGTCACGCGACAGGCTATGAAACAGTGAACCCGCACTTCAAGTGATTTTGTTCCTCGGTTCAATTCTCCAGTTGCTACACTACAGCCATGGGAACAAATTGGCGTAAGTGTTCCAAGATCTCACCACCTTTATCTCACCGTAGAAAGTCCATGAAAAATCGAATAAAGCTTCTGCTAGCATCTAAACGTAAAAGTAAATGGTATGTATTTATATGATGCAACAATTATTTTAAGAAAATTTAATTGTAACCTTTTTACAGCTGGTAAAGTAAGATGAGGCGATGTTGTAATCAGCATAACAAAAGCGTAATGCCTACAGGGTAACTATCAGCATCAGTGTCGTACTCGAAGGAGGATAGGGGAACGGGGCTCAGGAGTGAGGTGCTCAATGAAATTTTTGCATTATAGCACACTCGCTTAATTGAATACTTGCAAATTTGTCTACTTGCTCACTTGCATACTTGCACACATTCCACACATTCGTAGACATTATTATTCCCCTATCTCTTATATATATTGATACATCACTTCTAACGCGCATAGCGGCCACTCGTACTTATGATTTTTATGGGTTTCACGGCTAGAGTATGCTTTTTAAAGCAACACAGTCAGTACAGTATATAATTCTGTAGTGAACAACCGGCTTAGGGCTAAAGATTTCCAGCGGGAAATCAATATATTATTAATTCGTAAAATGTTTTTATTGGCTTTATAGGTTGTGTATGGTACATGCAGCCTTACAAGAAATACAATACACATTTTAAAGTTTTATTATTTTGCCTGCCTATATATTCAGCAAGCCTTTTTAAAAGATTGCAAGCAATACCGTTTAAATGTGCAACATGAAATGACCACTCTATGCAATATTCAACAGTATTATTTCAGGTGACAGTAGCTGAAGTCGCTATGTACCTTTGGAAGGAATTTGGATCAGAATTCCGAGTGTGCCATGAATATTTGTAAAATTGTATAATTTTTTTATATAATTTCTTTGTCCATCCGCCCCGGACTGGCAGACGTAAAGAGCGAGCGTTGAAAAGCAACAATTTCACAAGAAACTATCTAAGTTTAATTATTGCATAAAAATGCGGTGAAATTATTAAAACTATCAAAAAAATATGACAAAAATCAAAATATACAAGGATTTTATAATCAATAATATACAGATAAATTTTACAAATTCCGTGCATAAGATTTTGATTTAGATATCGTAATGCAATGTAACGTAAATATTAACTTGTAAAAGGAATTATTACGTTTGATACAACTATTTTAAAATTACATTTCACTGTCTGGTATTTAAAAAGTGGTTAATATTTTTCCAACGCGATAATGTATCAAACGTTAAAATTTTATAATCTAAAATGAAAAAAAGATTTTTTTGGCAAAACTCCACGACCCCAGAGAAACCTACCAGTTTGGCTTCCATATGGGAGCACATAAAGAAACGTACTCCTATATGGAAGCCAATTTAGCAGATTTTTTGTTTCCACCCAAATCGCCTCTTGGGTAAGCCTCACTTGTTACAAGGGATTGTATTCCTATCAGACAAATGCCACCATTTGCCTGAGCAATCCGCCTTGGAGGAGCCGGGGCGCGAACCCGGGTCCTACAAGTTACGTTTATATGGAAGCAATGACGAACATACGTCGTTGTAGGGCATTTGTTTGTTGCAGAAATCCAAGACCTACGTGAATATACATATATGGAATGCAGAAGACAAGCAATCAAAAAAATTGGTTGTCTGTAAAGTTGGTTTACAGATAATAGCTTAACGTGACAACGTTATAACAAAACATTGATGAAATGATTGATCCAGAAGAAAATGAAATATCATATTCGGCCTGAGACTGAGCCGTAATAGGTTTTTGCAACCAAACCATTTAGGCATTAAAAATATTATATTCTTTGAGGAAGAATTTTTTTTTAATTTTTCTATATTTTGTATGATAAAATCTACCTCTGCATACTTTTATGAATAAAATTGAATCATTTTTATTGAATTAACACTATATTGTATAGATACAAAGGAGTGAAATTAAATCTACAATTTAATTGATAAATTTACTTTTATTTGCATTCATTAATTCAAATAAATTTATTACTTTTGTAGTGTCGCGCGAGCCGTATTTATTTTGACAAGTACAAAAATGAAGGTATCGCAGTGGCCGGAATTTTGATTCGTCAACCTTTGGATTTGTAGTCATCGATGCTTACCGCACGGCCACGAGGCCATATTAGAAACTATTGTTTCAGATGTTATATATATATATATATATATATATATATATATTCGTAAAAAATTTGTTTTGTGTTGTGGAAGTTTTAAAAACGTATGTAGTCCGCCATGTTTATTTCTTATAGTGGTAGGTGGGAAATTAATAACCGTACCGATTGTGCTGAAAATCGGTGAACGATCGTTAAATTACATAATATTAATAATTCAAACGATGAAAATATTATTGAAAAGTCAAATCGATAGTTGTTCCAATCGACTGGAAGAGAGATGCCACGCATGCGTACAATGAGCATAACAGGACACATCCGTAGCGGGACATCCGTAGTGTGACAATGTGCGTTACGGGACACTTTTTCGTGCGTGCAGCCGGAGTTCATCGATTTATTAGACGTCACGTCAAAACCTATGGACTTCTAACTATGGATAAGAGATTTTGAAATAAATTTTAGGCATTAGTAATAAAGATTCCGCCGGCTTTATTGGCCATTGTCTTGCATTTATTGGCCAATAAATTTAGGCAGTAGTGTTCCTAAGATTAGGTAGTTGATACGCCAAGCCCTAACAAACCCGCCGGCACACGGGAACCTGTAAAATAAAATAAGGTATCAAAGTTTTTAAAACTAGTCAGTGCTGAAATTAATGGAGTTGAAATATTGGATGTTTTAAAATGAAGATTACTATGTAGGATATTAATACATTGTTATCAGTTAAACAATTTATTACTTTCAAGAGAATGTAATACTATCAACATGCCAATGAATACAATTATAATACGCACAATGTTATTATGTTGCTCTTTTTATAACATGGTTGTATTTGATTCGAACAACAGGAAAAAATTATTTTTCTTTAAAAACTATATTCACGAAATTGAGGTAATTCGACAGACCCTTGAAAATAATTTTGATATTGTAGCCAATGATTAGGCCTACGTTGGACAAAGTTAATTGTAAGTTAATTCAGATGGCTCATGAGGCTGGAATATACATATATATAAAAGTTACATTTAGGTTTATGTAGTGAAGTGGTCACTTAGTAACTGCAATTACGTTTTCTCCCATAATATTCAGTATAATTTGTGCCAAACTTCTTAGCGGGCGAATTTTCGCGATGTTGTGCATTACCATATCAAAGAACTTCTGACTCAATGTACAGTCGTTATCTTGGTAATAGTCTGCTTACAGCCGTAAATAGATAGGTAAACTGAATATATCCGTCTTTTATTTCAGACTGTTAAATAAAATAATAAATGTTTATTACATCCACAGCGCACGCTGTGTTCACCATGTATTTGAAAAAGATAAACATGAGCGAACTATTTAACTGATCAAATTAGTTTATGAACATTTTATAATGTGCATGAGCATTTAAAATCTAAATGTATTCTAAATTTTATTATTCAGGTCAGATCAGTGAAAATAACGATTTCCCCCAAAAAATAACACACATTCAAGCCGGCGCATACAAAACACAACTGCAATACTTATTAGAGCTGAAAGAGTTGAAGCAATTAGCTAAAAAGCTAAAATATAAATAAATAGAGCTGGAAAAAGGTGTGAATTAAAAATTCGTGTGAAGCTATTTCCTTTTTATCTGGGAACCACAACTTCTTAATTATTTTTTTCTACACAGGAAAAAAAAACACTACAAAAAAGCTACTTTTATTTTTACGAAGCAGAGAAATGTTCGTTATAGCTATATATTTTCACACTAGCTGTATGTTTTCACTTGTGTGTTTCAACATAGTAGTGGGAAAACTACGACAGAAAAGTAATAATATAAAAATATTATAAACGTAAAAATTTGCTTATGTTTTATACATTTCAAACCTAATAAAAAATTTTACAACCAAAAAAAAATATATATGGCTGAATAATAAGTTGCAGTACCTAGAGTCGGGATCAACAAAAATTATTATGACACAAATTGTCGTTTATGTTTCCGATAGAATAGTTATTATTTTGTGAAATGTCGGATAATACGAAATGTTGGATAAGAAAAGGTCGGATGAACGTGACACTACGGTATTTGAATATTTGTGAATAATTCAGTCATTCATTTAGTAAGAAAATGAAAGTAGGTAATGAAAATAAATCATTACATTGTGTGGTTAAGTTTATATCAATCATTTATTGGAATTAAATAAAACCTGCATGTGTAGTTCCGATTCGAGTGGTAAAGTCTCTGTTTTCAATGAGTAGAATTCGTGATTTTCCCGAGGTTCAAAGTAAAGGAGGTGCTTTTGGGCGTTATTCATTTAATACCTAAATATTTCGATAAATACTAAATTGTTTACATGGAATTATGTTAATATAAAGCAGTGTTTACGTTTATAGTAGTCGAATGCCAAGTTTCCTTTCGAATGACTGTGAAAAACGGGGCGGTTCATCGGAGCAATGAAGGAAATATTTTTGTGTCTAATATAAGTTATAAGCCGAGGCATTAGATTGTAAGGATATCAAGGCAATCGCGGACTACATATATCTTGGGTGAAAAATATTGGGTCAAGTAAGGTATTGCATTAAATGTTCTGGACATTTATAACCCGGAACCACGAGATGAAAATAAACTGTAGAAAAAATGCTAAAATGTCGTTTATTTATTATTAATTCTGCTTGCGTTTTGTAACATATTGTCCCAGCCTAATCAAAACGCGAGTCAATAGGCCTCAAAGATATAAAATTTTTATTGGTAACAAAGTATTAGCCTGGATTAGTATAGATTGCACTGAAGAATTTATATTTGTCACACAATATATTCTTTTCAATCCAGTGTTAGTCTAATAACGTACAATTTCAAATTTATATAAATATAGTAACATTTGAATCAAACAAACGGTACGTATTTTGCTGAATGTATCAAATATTTATTGTAAAACCGATTGGAAGATGATATCAGGAAACTAAAAAGAAAGTTACGTTATTAACTTATCAAAATATTGTTTGCCAAAATCGAAACCATTGAAATAAATATCTATGTCCTTTATGGAAATAACTTTAAACTGAGCATACACAAAAAAATAATTCTGTTTTAATTATTAGGATTTTGCCTTTAGTTCTGTGGTTTTTTTTATTTGAATATAATTTTGTAGGTAATATTCTATTTAACTTTTCCTTAATCGTACCAGACTGCCTTTCCTACCAGCCGGCCAAATGGTCCACGGATTGCTATTCAATATATCCATGGTTAAATCAGCAAGCAAATAGCACACGCCGCCAATTGGGGCCCATTCGGAAGCAGAAGGCACTGCCTAGCTGCCCTCGGATATCTAGCAGAGCGACCGCGGAACCGCCTGTCTTCGGTAGCCCATAGCCCTTGGTGCGAGCGTCACGTGTCAGATAACGCTTGGCAACACCGCGTTGTAATTATCGTGTCCCCCCGCTTCTACCCGGATGACAGCGGCACCCGGGAAGAATATATGTCTGTGATAACGAGTGTTCAACTGATCGTGACTACTAGCGCTCTCCAGCGGGACAGAATCACAACCGTGACCTTGAACCGAGCCCTTAATGGCCCTCTACGGCTGTGAATTATGAGGCTTTACGCCAACATGGTGAAGAGACTGTGGCATATTGTTTAGTATTGCGTGCCTCAATATTATCTTCTGATACGATTTTTTGAAATTGTATTTTGTCGAATAATTCTTTGTGGCTAAATCAAGATGTAAATTCCCGCGATAAACTACTTGAATCCCTACGTAACAATTATTAATTGTTTTTAATATTTAATTTTAAAAACATGTCAAAAATGTTCTTTTGTAGATAACGCAAAATATATATGGCTACTTTAATTCCTCGTCGATTTTCATTAATAGTCGGACATCATTAATTGTTTTGCCCCTAAATTCTGAATGGGTTCTTTTGACACAATTATGAATATGTTCAATTTGAAAAGTAATGCAAGAAAATGGATGCCACAAAGCGCTTTAGAAATAAATAAGCACTTTACACTTAAATAATTCACTTTAACGATGAAACTAAACAATGGATGTTCACTCTGGGGAGTACCAGTTGTAACAAACATGGAGACGAAACGCATGCAAAGAGTCTTTCATTTGTCTGACTCTCAATTTTATAAGTTATTCGTTCTACCCCTCCCCCTTTTATTTATATAGGCCTATCTACGCACTTGAGTGTTGCATTTTTCGTTACTCTCTATGAGCTGTCATCTCGACTCACCCTACTGACTGTAAAGAAGTTTCACTTATAAAAAAACTTAAAAAAATGTGAATCCATTTCGTTTTTGTCCTTGTTGCATGATGACACCCAGTGCAGAGCGAAAGGGCTCAAGTTTAAATAGGTGGGTCGGTAGGAGCCTGTTGTACTGAAGCTTACTCTGGACGTGAAAAAAAAATGACACGTGATACAAGCTTTTCGTGAAATGTCAAGCAAAACCCGTTTTTTTTTTTTTTTTTTTTTTTTTTTTTAACGTGGAAATATCCACTCGCACAGTTTGGAACTGAAATGATAGATGGTGCGCGGGTTTCGACAGTGAAAACAGCAAGGAATTTTCACTTTGACACCCGGAACGAAACATATTTCATTGCCGAGCGTTCATTTTTATTTTTGCGTCGGCGAGTGGAAATCCACGAGCCAATCGCCCTCGCTGATTCACCCCCCTCATTTCCCCCTCCACTCACTCTCCACCCTCGCCGAGAGCTCAAAGAGGTCGACTGAAAACGCTCGCCCATTAAGTGACGCCCTAAAATGTTTCGAATAACTCAGTATTTTTTTTTGTAACCCCAGTATTTACTTCACACGCTGGCTTCTCCGTGTTGTGTGTTTCGGAAAACATTCGCAGTGGACTGTAGAGAGCGCGCAGAGTGCCATTTAAGCACGATGCTTTCCTGTAGTATCTCTCTCTCTGTTCTGCTGGCGGCGCGGGGGAACGTTATCTCTCACAGCAGGCCATGCTCGACTTGGCGTCCAATGGGTTCGCTCGTCCAGTTACTCCTGGATTGATACGGCTCGCCCGAGACACTGATCTTGTCCGCAGCCCCGGGCCTATCTTTCTCTCCCCCCCTCTCCCCGTTTCCCTGCTGTTCCCGGCTGTTTCCTCGCTTGACCATCCCGGCGGGAGGGACGCCCGTAGCTTTTTATTCGGACGGCTCCCGGGGCCGCGCCGCGCCAGGTCGTAAAAGGGCGCGGTTCCGCAGAGCTCGTTACCGCGAGGGGCGGCCATCGCTCCTGGGATCCCGTCCGAGGAATGTTTACTCCAGCCTTCCTGCGATCGAGATAGCGCTTCTGCAGGGCGGACCGCCCATCGCCGCTCTCCTTGGAGCGGGCGATCACATACAAGCTACACTCAGATCCGCAAGGGACCGAATAGAGTTGGCTTTATAAGGTCTCTTTCAACCTTCACCTGATGCGTTTTACTAAGGAAAATAATTACTTTCAAATATAGATACTATTTTTATCCGTTTTAAAAACTCGTTTTAACAAATACTGTTTTGTTTTACTTGGATTGAAGTTTAAAACACCTTTAAAATAGAATATTTAATAACGTTGTTATTCTCCACCAGCACCTTTTTTATTTCGAATATCTGTGGTAATGGTAACGTATAAATATTATATCTATACTAATATTATCAAGAGGTAAAGTTTGTTTGTAAGTTTTTAAGTTTGGATGTAAGGGGTAATCTCTGAAACAACTGATTCTATTCCGAGAATTCTTTTACTGATAGTAAGCTACATTAGTAAGTATACCGGGACTATTTCTGATAGCCAAATTTATGCCTATAACGCATCATCTCTACATGGTATAAGAGGTTTTGTATTTTTATTTGTATTAACTTCAGTGGTAACGGCAAGAAATTTTACCTGGATATATTAATTCATTTTGGGTAATTGAATGGTGAGTGTAAACAACTCAATAGTGAAACTAATTGTAAAACTTTGTTGTCCACTATAAAAGATTCCGTGAAGCTTTTGACTATTGACTAACTTAACTTACAGACTGTAAAAGATAATTTAAATATTGAATATTCATAAACTTATTGGTGGATTTTTACATCCCAGTGGGAGATACAGAGATTTTTGTTAATTTTCCCAATACTAGCCGAGGACATTTTATCCAAAAATTGAAATTGACTATTTCAAAAGAATATGTATAATTTCATTTCTTGTGCTAAAATCAATTTTAAAGACAACTTTATAAAAAAGCTTCACAAAATAGTTAGGAATTTTAACTTATTCTGGTTGAAATACGTTCGTTAGTTAAAAAAAAATTGGTTGTCTGTAAAGTCGGTTTACAGACGATAGTTTAACGTGACGTCATAACAAAACATTGATGAAATGATTGATCCAGAAGAAAATGAAATATCATATTCGGCCTGAGACTGAGCCGTAATAGGTTTTCGCAACCAAACCATTTAGGCATTAAAAATATTATATTCTTTGAGGGAGAAATTTTTTTTTAATTTTTCAAATTTTTGGATGATAAAATCTACCTCTGCATACTTTTATGAATAAAATTGAATCATTTTTATTGAATTATCACTATTTCGTATGGATACAAAGGAGTGAAATGAAATGTACAATTTAATTAATAAATTTACTTTTATTTGCATATTACATAATATTAATAATTCAAATATCGAAAATATGATTGAAAAGTCAAATCGATGGTTGTTCCAATCGAGTGGAAGAGAGATGCCACGCATGCGTACAATGAGCATAACAGGACACATCCGTAGTGGGACATCCGTAGTGGGACAATGTGTGTTACGGGACACTTTTTCGTGCGTGCAGCCGGCGTTCATCGATTTATTAGACGTTGTCACGTCAAAAAACTTATTTCATTTATTCTAAGGTTGGCAAGATTAATACTTGTGGTATTTTTTTATATGTACCATTAGCCATTTATGCTTGCGTAATTATGTATAATTCAACATTAGTGATAATATAACACTGTACATATTGGTTTGTTTTTCTATTGTCTATGGTATATAAATTACAGTACTTTATTTAATTGTCAACTACATATGTTGGTCAAGTATAAAAAATATGATATAAAAATATTAATTTACATAGCGAAATATAGTATAATTATTATATTACTAACAAAGTGACACATTATTTTATATCTTTATTACACCTATACACAAAATTATGGTATTATATCTATGTATTTTTACACATTTTACTAGTTATTACGCTACCAAAGTGTCACTACAACTGTGAGCAAATAGTATATAATTATGTTCATGTAAAACACACACACGTTACCACACAAACGTGGCCATGTACAAATGTTTGCATCTGCAATTTTCACGATTGCTATATAATGGATAGGTACTCTATTATGTCTAAAGCCTAAACAATTTTGACTCATATAAGTGAATAGATTACATTTATTAACACAAAGCATTATTTAAAATTACAATGAAAAGCATATAGTTATAAAAGAAGGTACAAACACACTTTAACGATAAATACGTTTCTTCACTAGTAGAATTGCTTTTTTTCTTTTCTTTAAGTCTCCATTCTTTTCGCCAGAATGGCGAATACCTCTACAACTTAGCACAAATATGAAGAGAAAATACTTTTTGTCGTTGTGGATATTTTATTTAAATATAAAAATTATTCTTTTATAACGTGTGCGTAGTTAGCCCCATCAAGTCTTAATATTATATATTTTATAAATAGGATCGTTTGATCATCATCTGATCACATTTGATCACATGATATTTTAATTTGATCAAATTAGTTTATTTGGTTACAGCACGTTCTTTTCTATTAACTCGTTGCCCAGGTTTCCAAGACTTCCACTTACAGATTCAACTTAACAGCTTCCCCATTCACTCTTTGCACTCCAGAAATGAATAAACAACCTCCTTATAATTTTTTACCTAAAGAGCCGTCTTCCTCCTATTCGAATAATTCTTTGTGGCTAATTCAAAATGTAGTTTCCCGCGATAAACTCCTTAAATCCCTACGTAACAATTATTAATTGTTTTTAATGTCTCATTTAAATAATTTCAAACTTGTTCTTTAGTAGATGCGTTAATATAGCTGCTTAACCTTGATTGTTTGAGCTTCATGCGTGCTGAGGACTACAAGCAACATGGTAGCGTCGCGTTGCGTAGATTCGACTGCTCTCCGTGTCATGTGCATAATGACAGCGACTTTGCATTACTCGCATGTGAGAAACTAGCCGCAAAAGGTTACATCCGAATTCTTCCGACGCCGACGCTCAAACGACCTACCGTATCAAAAAATAAACATGTCCCGGTAATCATTTGTTTACATTTAAAACTTCTTTACACTCTGTTTTCAGGTAATTTCCAACTATTACACGTTAGAATTAATCATTTCACAATAAAATCTAAAAGGGCGTAGACAGAAGTTGAGTGGCAAAGCAACGGATTATATTTACAGCTTAAATAAAAGATAATGCCACATACCTATCTATCAATGACAAAAATGATGCATAAAAGCCATTCTTCCTTTGTCAAGAAACTGCATATGCGGCTCTTTAAAACGGACATCTTTAAAATACACTTTTCAAGGATCCTTTAGACTAAAGGTACTTTTTGGAGGTGTTTGGAAATATCTTCTGTTTAGTACAGAACAATTTTTTTAAAATAAACATATAAATATTAAAATTATACAAATTTTTACATGTTATTAATTAATCAGTACAACTAAAAATATCTACTTGGGTTTGAACTTAAATATAATTACATTTTTGTTACAGCTTCGAAGCCAGTTTCATTTATGTGAGCAACAAATGCCAAATATATTATAAGTTTACCTTCTCACAAAAAAAAAACTCACAAAAATAAAACACATTTTTCAGAAAACGTTAGTGCCAAGAAAGTTTCATTGACCTTTATAACGGGGAAATTTCTAGGAAACGTGGATTATAAAGTTACAGGTGGGAAACCGGGTTCGAATAGGATAGCCCAATTAATTCAACTATAGTTTTATTAATTTATTCCTTCGGAGGTTGACATCTCCTGTTTTATAAGCCCTCAGCCACCCTTCTGGTGTGGTCTCACGCCCCTTTGAAGTATCGCTTTATCAGAGTCGACTTGACACCCGAATCTCCCACAACAATGATGTCCTAGTTACGCCACTTCACTCAGGTGGGGGCTCTAGGAATTTGCCGAACCCTCAAGAGACGCTAAGGATTGTTGAGGCCCCGACGGGGGAGGGGGGGTTTGTTGCTAATAAAAAAAAGGGGGTTGTAACGGTAATGGACTGCGGCACACCCGCAGGTGACCACGCGGGCTGGTTGGCGATCTGAGCATGTGCGGAGACTGGTGCATCGGGATGGTGTTGTGCGAGACGGACGAAAGAGCAGTGCGAGGCAGTGTGTAGGAACAGAGGTGCGCGGTAAGAGACCAGCAGTAGAGAGAGTCACCTTCGAGCCAAACTCCAGTGGAGAGAGTAAACTGTGGACTAAATCAATGAGTGAGTGATTTATGGACCGACATTTTAAGTTTTATAATTTAATTAATAGTCTAAATAGTAGATAATAAATAAAAAAATGTAGTGAATCAACTAGGCTACCGTTTTCGAACCTGTTTTCCCACTCGTAACAAAAATAATGTTAACAGCTGTTCGTTGGGCGGTGGTGGCAACACAACCAAAGCTTTTACTTAACTTTCAAGCTGTCACCTCGCAAATATAATTAAACATTAAGCACATTTAGGAAAGACATATTCTAGAGTAAAATAAAAATTGTTTCCCTTTCTGAACTGGTATATAAAATAAAATATATTAATGGTGCTTGAAGAAGTTTTAACCGCTAGGTTGTGATTACAATATAAAGAATCAAATATATATGGTGGAGATGCTAGTATCATCAGGTACAGAATTTTTTGTATTGTATTTAGGCCACAGGCAATTGTGATACTAATGCAAATGCCATTAAATAATTAGAAATAAACAACGGTTTTGTGTGTCGATTGGTGGAATGATTTACGATAAAAAAGACGTGGGAAATATTTTTCGAGAAAATGTAAAAATCTTTTTAAGCTTGTAGGCATAGTATAAGTAATAGAAAATTATGCACCCATAACTATTTAAAAATATTATGTGTCAGTGTTTCTTGATGTGTGAGAGAATAGAATAATATTTTTTGTGACTATTTTCTCGCGTGCGTAATTTATTTGGAAGCGAGAAGTCAGAGATGGACGCGACGCACCCCTGTGTCGCCGGGTCGCGGCGCGAGTCACGGGAGAGCTCCAATTAGGAAGGGCGTGAAACCGTCAGCGTCGCCGTCGAGGGTTGAGGGTATGTTGTTGATTGAGGTTGTTTTGTGGAGTGAGGGGGGGTGGGGAGGGAGGGGTAAGGTGGGGTACAGCGAGCGTCGGCGCCATAACCGAGTTGTGAAACTTGCGGCCGGCTGTCGCGGACAGGATTGCCGCTCCCCCCTCCCCTGGTCCTCGTGCAGTCGTTCTCCTCTCTCCAGCTCCAATACCCCCCCCCCCCCCCCCCGGGTCACCGCCGCCGACCGCTAACCGGGACCGCCGATCTGCACACGAGCCGCCTACCCCCCTCCCCTTGTCAAACCAATCCCCTCTCACCACGCGAGAGGACGCCACGGCAAAGTTACACTCTCCCAACCTCCTGTCGGAGCACGACCGTTTTCGCCCGACGTTTCCAACAGAGTTCGTCGCGGACCTTGCTCTTTCCCTCCCGACCACAGGTTGATTTTTTATTTTTTATTTCCGCGTGGAAGGAAAATATGACACACACAAAAAATATATATATGTGTGAGCGAGCCTTTCAGTACTCGCCATTGATGTATGTGTACACATATAACCTCGGTAACGAGCAGACTCAGGTGTTCTCGTGTTTTCCATGTTTTCAAATAAACCCATTGTACAAAACTCGGCCACGAAATTTTAACGCATAATTCTTAAAAAGTAATGCCGAGCCAGATAAATAATTGATGAATAAAATAGTCGCTTTTAAAATTTCTAGATACGAATCACTCACATACTTTGTGCGCCCTCCTCTAGAATTCGCTGCCGGAATCGTAAATGTTACTTGCCATTATTTTCCTCAAATGGCAGCCGAAAATAATGGAAAATTATAAATATTAAAAACGTCATCGAAAAAAAAAAATAAAAAAAAATAAACCTTGCAAAAACTCTAAAACCCGGCTTTGTACCTGATTTTCGACAAGGAATTTTATTAAAATGCTGTCCATCATATTAAAATTCACTAAACAGTTAATATTATACAGTTTCCGCATACTTAAGAGGTTATACTTCTTTGGCATTGTTAAAATATAAACGTGAAAGATTTTAAACACATATTATAACACTATGTATATGTTTGTATTTTTGTTTTTGCCTAAACAACTAAAATCAGTCTGTAAATACTTCCGATAAACAAACCTTAACCTTATTGAGTTGATTTTACGTTATAAGTACATAGTATCATATTATTTTGTTATTAAAAATAAATAAAAATATTTTTACAGTGACGAGGTTTTAACCAAGTCAAAAATTCGCCGTTAAACTTCACAAACGCGCGCTCTGCTGCTGTGCTACCGAGCCTATTGGGAGTGTTCGAGGACAAAATGTATTATAATGATTTTAATGCAAGTTTTATTACGTATTTTAAAACTTGTAATTACTTTTAACAGTGACTCTTTTAGTTTACCAAATATATTCCAGAATAGTTTCACTATCATAAAGTTAAATTTGGCACACCAATATGTTTAGTATGTCACCTAATGTTTACGAAAGTGACTGTATATGGGTTTATGTTGCTACACATTAGTCTGCCATCTTGACGACCTCGGCACCGTGGTTACACATTTCCGTTAATTCTACTATCTTTCCATTCACGAATTTACTCCTACCAAGTGCAGTGTACCGAGATATAGGTACCTAAGATGTTTACACATAAAAAAAATTCAAGACTCACCTTTGATTCCCTGAAATACACTCGTGTTTGTACGTTGCTGGGCTCTTGCCACGGTTTAGTCTGTGTCGCGTCAATTTTCTCAAATTTGACAGTTTTCAATAGTGGCTCCGATATTCGTCTGCCACTGTTTTTCTCTCAACAATGGTTACAAACAACTTCACATGGTTGTCAGCGTTCGCAAACAAACAACACCTGATGTCTTTGAAATTTACAGTTGGGTATTGGATACCACTGTTACTTTTTTCGTCAAATTTGAAACATGTAACTCTACACTGACTATGAAAAATATTAGGGAGTATTTGTAGCCTATACTGCAGTCCAGATAATCTAAAAGTTTTGTAATTGTCTTCTGACGGCCCTTTCTGCCAGAAACTGCGCCTTTCTTACAGTCTTTTAAACCAAGAGTACATAAATACATGCCTTCTTGACAAAAATGAAACACTTATAATAGATATTTCTAAAAGTGTTCAAGTGTGGCGACTTTCTGTTCTTGCGCCCAGGTACTAGACTGCACGCGCGCATTGCAGTCGTACGGGGTAGTCTGACATCCAGGCTACATCTCCGCTACGTCGAACATAACAGGTCATGAGTTCAAGTTGTCCTTTGGCTAAAACAAAATTCTGAGCCATGTTACTTTTCGAAAACCGGCGGTGATAAAGCAACAGTTTGGTATCCGAGAGGTGAAGTGGGGGGGGGGGGGATGTTATGTGTGATTTAAACAATTTGTGGGACTTACGCCATTTTAATTTTACACTGTTCATTTTGGAAAAAGATCAAGAATTCAAAATAAGAAGAAAATATGAAAACCTAAATCCACAGATAAAAAGTCTAAATCATCTGATGTTAAACATATGGACCCAACGATGAAGCTAAACAGGTATTATGGACAACACAGTAACGACAGCACAGACGAACCCATTCAAACTTCAAAGTTCCCTCTTCTGAATTATTGTGCTGCTTGACAGTTAAAGTTTGAACGTGTTCGTCTGTGCTGTCGTCATTGTGTTGTCCATATTATCCGTTTAATTTCATTGTTAGGTGCAGCTGTTTGACATCAGCGCATTTAGGCTTATTCTCTTTTAATTTTTGTTTTCGTTTTTATTTATTATTTTGCATTCCCGAAATTTTTCCTTGACAAACAGTGCAAAACTGCAATGGCTAATGTCCAAAAAATCGCATGAAATTCAAATTACCCATTGCATTAATCATTTAAAGAACGTTATATGTATGTTTCACACATTCTCCTGTTAGCTTAGCTTCTAGATTTCGATACTTACTGATTTGTTGGAACAAAAACCTCTGTGTTTCTGGTCTAGGATTTCGGACCCACCCGAATGTTGTGGTCGACAAATTTTCAGCTTTACGAATGGACACGGCCAAGTGCATTATTACCCGGAGGGGGGGGGGGGGGGGAATAGTTGTTCACTTCGCGTCTCTCTAATGCGCACGTGGCCCTTGGTCGGCTCTGCGGCCACGAAGTTGTCTTAAGAACGCGCTGATTTATTGGTTGGCGTGGAAGCTCAGTTTCCAAGAGTTGAGAAGAACAATCACGTGCTTTGAAACGGCCGTGAATTTGTATGGTCATTATATTACAGACGCATTATAATAAACTAGATTCATATAAACATAGTTTTTATTCATTTCATATTAACATTGTGTATATAACTAACCCATCTTTGACTATTTTGTTTTTTAATTAATTTTAAGGCGAAGTTAAGTTTATAGTAAATTAATACAGGTCTTTGAAAAAAATCGAGAAGACTATTGGAGGCATCACTATAGATGATAGTCATTTTAAGTATATTACTTGAAGTGATATCCAAAAGTCCTTTGTTTGAAGTTTGAGACTTGTGTCTGACTTACGAGAGCTAATTGAGGGCTGTCATCGTCAGCAGAGCTTGCGTGATCATGAAGAAAACTTGGGAATTTTAAATCATGCCAAGAAGATGTATGAAGATTTTAATAATATAATATTCTTTTCTGCGACTTTTGTATGTCGCATAACAGTTTTTTTAAGACGGTTCAAGTTTTACTTAGGTTTTTCGTATAAGAAAGGCCAAAATATTAAATACTTTTAAATTTATAGAACATTTATTTTCACAGAACGCTTATTGTCTCAGTAGTTTCATTTTGTATGGCGTGAAATACGAGCCTAAACTGGGAATTTGAACCATTATATCGTTAGCTGTAGTATTACCAGGTATAAAACAAAAATCAGATCGAGAGTAATGTTATATACCTCAATTTTAAGAATTTTTCTCTTAGTTGGGTGATAAACGCAGCTTGGAGAATGGAGAAAATCTTTAGCTACATGTTCCCCACCCGAAGTTGAAACGAGAACACTTTTTCTTACTCTAGTTAATACACTATAAACTAATACCAAACATCTCTAAGATTTGTATGCAAAAAAACATGACTTTGTCAGACAAGTCCAACAGGTAACTAGAATGTAAATGCATTTAAAGCCGTAAAAAAGTCTGTAAGTGGAACCTGTTTTTATAGGCATACAAAATCAATTCTAAAAATAAATATCCAGTGCTTCAATATTTCTTAGAACTGTATTGAAAAAGGTTTTTCATCAGTTAATAACATATCAATTTATTTAATTGTTGTTTGTTGCACGCTCATCTGTGTTGAAAGCGTGAAACTAACTGTATTTTTGGACCAACTAAAGAATGTATGTAAAATGGTGTAGTGGCTAAATAAAAGGAAAGTTTGGAGGAGACGACATTTCACAAAGAAATCTAAAAAAAAAAAAAAAATGAGCGGCAGCTTTGTAGGTGTTATACGTAGGTATGTGTAGAAAATAATATTAAGTCATGGAAAAGAGTTGGAGAAAAATTCTCCAGAAAACTTTTAAAGACCCAGAACCGGTTAAAGGAAGTTTTCGTAATCAATTTTTATTGACGTGTTCATTTTTTATTTGATTAGAGTAGTGGTTTAATGGGTTGGGAAGTGGAGTTGTGTGTAAAAAAATATACGCACACAGGGGATATAAATTGCCCCATTGCCCCATCCTTCTCCGCTCCAATCCAGTGTCCGGATTCGCCCCTGCGACGCGCCGTTCCAGACCAATCCTCAAGGACCAAACATCTCGGCCCTTCCGCCACGGGGTTCGTCGCAGCCCTCGTTCAGATTATCCGCCCCCGGGACCGCGGCTCTCTCTCCCGGCCATGAATAATACACGCTCGTCCTTCCCGACGGACAATTGTTCCTCCGAGCCGTCTTCACGACGTAACCAGCGCCTTCTTACATATTCATGAGGCCATCTCGGCTTTGCGTCCGGCGAGGGGTGGAGATGGCGGTGGGAGGGGGGTCGGCGAGAGAGGCGGTCGCTCGCCTTATTGCGTGGCCTCCACGCCGACGACTAATCGCGACCCCTCCAACCGCACCTTCGCGTCGCCGTTACCGGGAACAAGCTGACGAGTTGACGACGGGGAGATGTCTCTCCCCTCCCTGGGTGAAGACATTCCCGCCACCCGGCCATTTACTTACCTGAGGGAGGCTCCCCACCCCTCTTCGGCACCGGCACCCTGGTCGACCCGATACTGTTCGCAAATGACATCCTGTGGTTCCTTCTCCCCCTTGCCCCTCGAGGGTGTGGTAATGACGTGGTCGGGGCCATGATGTAAAGAAGAGGAGGTGAAACCGTCCGGCCGCCCAAACGCGTCCTCCACTGCGCACTACGTCACCTTGGTCGCACGGCCCGGTCTACACGCAGCGCGCTTACGGCAATACCACGCACAGACAGTTCATTTACAATCGTTTGAATAGTAGGAGTGACCACGAAGCGTAGAAATACTTTGCTATGTACATTGTATAGCATGCATTTAGAACATACAGTTTAAATAAATGTATTAGCATCCAAACACGGGGTTTATATTAATAATAAAATCAACGAAGCAATATTTTTCTGCTGTTTCATCACTTCAAAATGTTGATTGGGTCTTGTAAACACAGGATGGTAATGGTAATTGGAATGAATATACTTCGAAAATATTTATTATGAATATTAATAAAATAGATGTAATAAACATTCAGGATGCAGGCGACAAATAATAATACAAACGTATTACAAAAAAAAAGCATCTGACACAAAGCAAAGTTTCTATAAATACTTATTTGTAATTTACATAAACATAAGCGCTTTTGATTTATTTACTAAATTTAATTTTATTTAGTTACAAACAATAAACAAAAGGGTAAATAATGATAGAAAGTATATTTAAAAAATATATTTAAAAACATATAATTAAACCAAATAGCTCTACAATATTCAGCAAAAAAACAGCTTGCAGGCATTACAAAAAATTTTTCACAAGAAAAAAAAACGAAAAGGTTGGATTTGTTTATTATCTTGGAGAGGAAAAACCTAATAGTTTTCAAATCCCTCAAGCACATTGTGCGTTAAAACATGGCACATAATTGTTGGTTGATTACTAAAAATAACTCAATTACAAAATAACTCGCCAGTAAAGATTTCACAAAACCCGTATGCCTTCTACACTACATTTTATTAAAGCCAAAATCGATTCATAATGGCTTGAAGAACTCCCGTCCCTCATAGCCAGGTATTTGAATGTAATTTTAACTTGTGTATCTTGGCTGTAGGTGTTTCTGTCTCCATTTTTATAACGTTAACTTCTGAAAACTCAAAAATGTTGCTTGCTATAATTTTGATTACTGAAAATTCCATGTTATAACAAAATAAGTATTTTTTTTTACCTCCTGAACATTGTGCATTTGCAGGCACTCGCATAATTTGATAAGACAATTGAAGAGAGTCACGGCCTTTCCATGGAAAAAAATTACAAAATAAATATCCAAGTTCATCTAATTCCCCTTAAAATTGGCGTTTAAAAATTCCTCCTGGATTCTGTAATTACTAAAATGATTTGAAGGCAATAAATAAAGGTAAATGGTGTAATAAAAACATTAAAAATATAAAAATATTGAAATATAATAAAATCATTGTAATCATCGAAATATTAAAATCGGAAATACCATTTTTCCCACTTATATCTAGTTTTACGGAAAAGCCGCTTACCTCCATAATTACTATTCCAAAGCCGCGCTGCAAATGTCCACATGTACAATTTTCAATACATAACTGTTTTTTTGTATACCTCATGCGCTTTATAGTTATAGAATCTAGAAAAATTAATACCTACAAACATGCAAACTTATGTGCTACACTGTTTTTATTTATAGCCGAGTTGTGTTAGTGTTAGGATTGTAGACACAGTAGGGGCGGATCCAAGAACTACTGGGGGGGGGGGGGGGGGACGGAACCGTGAGTCTGGGCCTAGTATGATACCTGTTTATTACTGCAAAAGTCGTTATTAATCAATGTATATTGTACCCTTAGATGGGTGGGAGGGCACGTGCCCCTGTGCCCCCCCCCCCTTCCTCTTTCTGGATTAACATATGGACTTTGAATATATATATTCAAAGATATGGAGCACACACGCACGTGCGCTGAGAATGTTCTGAGCTATGGTCCCTGCAAACCTTATTTTTAAGTATTTAAAACGGCAGTTTTTTTAACGCGTTAAATGCTATTTAAGGCGTAAACACAAACTCTTACATGAAGAGACGAAACAAAATTGTACCATTATCTAAACGCTTGAATGGAAAAATTGGCAAAGACAAAATTAGATAACAATGAATTCATTTACGTTAATTTTCATTATTGTGTGTAAACCAACAACATAACACAACACAAAGAGATTATAGTGCTGAAATCTTAAAATATCTTTAGGTAACTAACATATTATTAAAATCAGTATCATCACATGTAACAAGAAAAGTAATTCACTTACACGCACCGCATTTTGAGCGGTATTTTGCATTAACATTATTAAGTTAAATACATATCGTAATAAAATAAAAATTAACTTCTTCCAAAGCCTAAACGAATTCATTTAAAACAAACATATTAGACCTCGAATTTCAAAAGTGGTTGTATGTAAGCCTGTTTACTATTTGTATATTTCATAATTCTTATCTCACGGTTTTGCGTGTATACTTAAATATATTTAAACGTAATGATATCATATGTCCTCTCCACTACATTAAAGAGAACATTTTGAACAATAGAAAAAATGCGCATGTTTCTTTTTTATGTATAGGGGGTTCACATTCCTACTTTCATTCGATTTGTTTACATGCATTGATGAAATATTTCCCCCCCTTTATTAATACTACACAACCTAGTGTTTAGGTTAGTTCTATAACAAACAAGAAAAAAAAGTTAAATTGAAATAAATTCTGTAGTTCTCGCTGATGCCCGAACACCAAACATTTTAAAGCAATTGATTTGAGTTTTTATTAATGGGTAGGATATATACGTTGAGATTTCATTTTTAATAAATTAATTCAGTAAATAACCTTTTTACCGCGAAATACTTTATTATTATAGATAATAACTCAGTATTTTGCACGAAATATATTCCTTGACCTAATATTAACCTACAGTTAATAATATAAAAAAATTAAAAATAAATAAATACTCGTATTATAAAAAGAGCGACATTTCTACTTAAAATCACGTTTGTTTAAACTTACCTCTGCTAACACAGAATGTGTCCTTCCTTTTGCATACGTTCACCCACTTATTGCAAAGATCTTCATTTTTTGGAAAATAAAAATATTTTATGCCAGAATCTCGAGTCTTTTTGAAATGAGTGTGAAATCCCAACACTGCACAGCTACATAAAAGCACTCAGGATTGTGTAAGCACCAACAATAACAAAGGTTCGCACGAGACGCAGATGAAATGGATGGGAAGCGCCTGGAAGAAGAGCGCTGGCTACGACCAAGGTGACGTAGCGAGGGAGCGCGTGGAGGGGGAAAACCTGCGCACGGTTTCACCTCCTCTTCTTTACATCATGGTCGGGGCTGCCTGCGGCAAAAGGTAGCGGGGACATGGCACAGTGACAACGGGGACTTACCTCCCCAGAACCGAGACCCGGTTAATGACTCGACGTCGATAAAGCGTCTCTTTTTACTTGCTTGTTTCAGCACACTCACAAAAAATTTAAAAAAATAATAAGACGGGAAAAGTTAATGTTTTACGTCGCACTTTCGTGGACGTTAAAGATAGAAGAAGATAAAACCTCCAAAAGTTTACGAGTGTGCTCCGAGCCACGTGGTACGACCAAGCATTCGTTCGGAAAATTTACGATCCAACGCCGAAGTCTGTGCACTCTCGACGTCGCGTCTTTGGTCTGTCGGTCCTCCCGCCAAGTGAGCTGGACGGTGAACGGCAATCATTTGGCAAATTTTCACATGCGCGGAGTCAACGTCTTGAAACGGGTTACCCGTACATTTTAAAGCGACGCGTAACCTTTTATTGACTAACTACAACTATTGTTATAGGGAAAATACAGGAAATATTGAGCAGGTCCTTCAGTACTCGCCAGAGACGTGTGACGTCTAACTTCGGTAATGAGCGAATTCTTGTGTTCTCGTGTTGAAAATACACTTGTAACACGAAAATCGGACACGAATAATCATTTTTTTTAAAATGCCGAGCGTGATGAATATATACGCAATTTGTGTTTTCAAATACATTTCTCGATGCGAATCACACGTAGTTTCCGCTCACGCCGCTGTAATTCGTTGCCGGAGCAGCTGCGTCGACTGCCTAATCATTCGATTTGCAGAGTGAAATTTTAAACTATACAATCAAACGGTTCCGATAAAAGTGAAAAAGACTTCAAATTCTAAACCCTAGCTTTGGATCTGATCTTCGACAAGTTATTTTATTCTATACTGCTCATCTTCTTAAAATTAATCAAACAGTTAATACTGTAGTGTTTTCCTTCGTCTTTGTGAACTTTGCTCTGCGCCATCCTCTACTTATGGCAGCACAGTGGTTACGCATTTCCGTTCCATGCGACTTACGACATGCCGTATACCGAGAGCTAAGGTGTTACACATCAAAAATTGGTTGTCTGTAAAGTCGGTTTACGGACGATAGTTTAACGTGACGTCATAACAAAACATTGATGAAATGATTGATCCAGAAGAAAAGGAAATATCATATTCGGCCTGAGACTGAGCCGTAATAGGTTTTTGCGACCAAACCATTTAGGCATTAAAAATATTATATTCTTTGAGGAAGAATTTTTTTTTAATTTTTCTATCTTTTGTATGATCAAATCTACCTCTGCATACTTTTATGAATAAAATTGAATCATTTTTATTGAATTATCACTATTTTGTATGGATACAAAGGAGTGAAATGAAATGTACAATTTAATTAATAAATTTACTTTTATTTGCATTCATTATTCAAATATATTTATTACTTTTGAAATGTTACGTGCGCCGTATTTATTTTTACAAGTAAGAAAAATAACATCGCACCTGCCGGGATTCGAACCGACTATCTTACAGATAGAAGATAGCCCCGCTGATCACTCACCCAAGAGGCCATACTAGATAATAAATAGCTCCAGATGTTATATATACATGTATACAAATGTTGTTCACGGTAGGGGAATAATATTATTTCGTTTTTATAACTCGATTTTATAACAAATACGCATTCCAAATACACCAAATTTATTTATAATGTGTTACAATATTTTTTAAAACATTGTGCAAATGATCCCGGTTGTAATTTGAATTATTATTATTTATTATGTGTAAATGTAAAACACTATTGTTGGTTCAAAACGTATTTGAATATTCAACATTACTTTTAAATAACTGTACCGATTGTGCTGAAAATCGGTGGACAATCGTTAAATTACTTAATATTAATAATTCAAACAACGAAAATATGATTGAAAAGTCAAATCGATGGTCGTTCCAATCGAGTGGAAGAGAGATGCCACGCATGCGTATGCCCTACAATGAGCATGAAGAGAGATGCCACGCATGCGTACAATGAGCAAATAGGACACATCCGTAGTGGGACATCCGTAGTGGGACATTTTTCGTGCGTGCAGCCGGCGTTCGTCGATTTATTAGACGTCACGTCAAAAAGTAAAAAACTTGTATAACAGATAATTTTTTTGTACTTTTACAAACGATTTATTTGTAAAACAGTTTCCTAGGAATAGTTTGTGACACTACAAGAAACATATTGAAGCTTTAATGACTAAGCTTGAGAGAACATAGTGCCATAAAGTCTAGCCGGCAGGCGAGAGATTTCAGAGTCTCTAACCGTAACACACGAATTAATCGATAGAGACTGGAATATATCGCGTGTTCCCTTACTTGTAGGATTGACTCCACAGTATTGTACATGCTCGTGAAATGTCACCTATTTAATGACTTCTCATTTGAGATATGTCTTAACTGGGTTGTCCGTGACTCAATGTTTGTGTGTTTAAGGGGGTTGTATCCTAAATTATATTGTTTCTAATATTTAGAGTTTTTGAACATGATTTTAAATAACTTTATCATATAACCATGTTTAATTGTTTATAAAAGTTTTTCTACAAAACAAGTTCTTATATTAAGTTTTTTGAACTCAAATTATGTTAGTACTAGCATGCACTGAAATCATGAAATACTGTGATATGCAGTTTTTGATTAACTGTTCATATGCAGTTTTCGTCTTCGTACTCTATTATTTTTAGTATATTATTAATAAATCGATAAAAATTAGATTTTCCTGAAATATTAGAACCTGAGGTTTTCAGGGTTTTTGATAAAATCTCATTTTTATTTAAAACAGTGAACTAATTATAAAAAACTGATTGTTAAAAACTAGTGGCTCAACTTATTGCACGAGATTTATTTATTAAACTTACAAATAATTTTTAATCTTTGAAGTAATTTCGTGAGATTTATTAATACATTTACAATTTGATCGTAATTTTAAAATTTTTGAATCAAAATAGATACCATTTGATAAGGGTTTATAACTATCGTCAAATCTTCCGAACATTTGAAATATTACAATAACATTAAAATTAAATTAAAACTTGTATTATAATATAAAACATGTTTATATTTTATGTCACTGGAATACGCATATTTCACTTAAATCTTATTACATAGTGGAAGTTTGACAGACAAAAAAATTTCTAAGTTTAGATTTGATTTAAGTATATAATCAGCGAACAGTAAAAATGTTTTATGTGCAATAATTCAAAAATCTCTGACATATATTTCAGTTTTATTTATTTGTGTTGATGTATTGTTTACTAAGCACGGCGTGGTAGTTACATGCTGTGGGATGCGATATTCTGTTAGATTGCTACAAAGTGGGATTCCCTTGGAAGCTGTTATCTATGCCCGCTAAAATAAAAAGTTTTTAATAAATAACATGGAATATAAATTATAGTATAAATGGATCAATCAGAAACGAAGACTTAAGACAGGTCTCTAAACAGGTTTCAGTGTTAGCTTTCATATTGTTATTCCAAGCAGGGGGCATTTGAACGACCTCGATAAAACTGCGTGCATTCGGTTCGTTTTTTTACTGCTACCGTTTCTTTTTTATCCTGCTCCCGTCGGCGTCGTATCCATCCGCAGGCAATACTATATTTCTCTCTCCGCCCCGCCCCCTCCCTCTTCCTTCTCGAACTCCCTCTCTCTCTCAGCCTGATTTTACTCCCTCCAGAACACGGAGACCCGATGAAAAATTCCTCTCCTCCAGGCGGACACGTGGTTTATTCCCCCACCCGTCTCCCTCTTCAGACCACCCACGACTGGCCGTAAGTAATGAAAAACCCCATAGGCTGCCGGCGATCACCATCACTTATTAAAGCCATTTAATTCGCCGCGACCCGTCCCGCCTCGACATCAAATATTCCCGTCGGTACAGGGGAGGGGAACTCACTATGCACTGACCCCTAGTCAGACGTGGTAATAGTAAAAGGTAGGTTAGGTCTGTAAATAAATAAAATTCACGCAATTAATTTTTTTTTCGGGAAAATATATTTCCGCAGGTCTAGGTGGGCGAAATACAAAATACTCTAAAATTGCGGAAGTGTACATAATGAGCGGCGAACTTCCGGATTCATTCGCGACTTAATGTTGGAGGGAGGGGGGGGGGGGGGTCACGAAAATTAGGTTTCATTCCTTGAAGACCCTTGGGCCGGTATTCCAAGACCCAAAAATAAGGGTTTAGGTGCTTGAATATGCTAAACCTGTACCCTAGCAGTATTCCGAACCTTTAGATAGGTCACATCCAGTTCCTTGATTTAAGGAAACGTAAATGGTCGTATAAAAATTTGATTCGGCCAAGTTTTAAGATAATATTTAGAAGTTTTACAATAAGATTGAAAAAATTTAATAGTTTAGGCCTACCTATTAAATTAGTTTTAATTTTTTTTAATTTCAATCCCTTTTTTCAACCCCTTGCAGTAATAGTTACTCTCATCAAAAAAAATTTTATCCAAAAGTTTTAGATAATGATTAGGTTTTTACAACATATTGTAACGAATTCCTACTAAACAAATTGTGATTCTTTTTGTACTTCAACCCTAGTTATTTTCACATTTTGCAGTTTTTATAGGTCGCATAAAAATTTATTTAAGACAAAAGTTTTAGATATTATGTAGAAGTTTCAAATTTAAAACGGATTCGATAGTGTACATGATACGGAAGTTACGATTTTTTTTGTTCTTCAATCCCCTTTTTCCCCCCCACCCCTTGCAGTAATGGTGTGTCGTATCAAAAACAGTTAAAGACAAAAGTTTTAAATAATACTTAAAATATGTTTAGTAAATTGTATCAGATTTGATGGTGTACTTAATACGGGAGATAGACTTTTTTGTTTTGTTTTTTTTAACCCTGTTTTTACACCGTTTGTAGCAGTGATGGTTGGTTGTATCAAAAATTATTTCAAACAAAAGTTTTAGGTAGTATTTATAAGGTATATAAACAAGTGTAACAGATTTGATAGTGTACCTACTAAAGGAGTTAATAATTTAATTTTTCTTCAACTCCTTTTTTTCTGCCCCTTACATAAGTGGTTGGTCGTATTAAAAACTATTTCAGACAAAGGTTGTAGATAATATCTTAAAGGTTTACAATAGACAAGTGGTCGAGTGTTTTCATCACTCCCCTCCCACCCGCTTAAGTTGGAAACGTGGCGGACGTTGTCCTGGCCTGTGGATTTTCTCGAAGTACTCTCTTTCCCCTCATAATTAATTCCGTCACTGCTCCATACCACATCTCATCTCACGCACTCTCCAGGCTGGCCGATACGACAGGTCTGTCCCTCGGGTAGGGCAGCCGGCCCCTGTGAGTGCAGACCCTGCTTTAGGCGGGAAGCTACGAGCAGATTTTTATTGTTACAATGGACTAGCTGCAGTACCCGGGGTTATCCGGGCTGAGCACAAGGTGACATATTGTCCGCAAATTAAAGCAAAATGTATAGCGCTATATGGCAGTGTTGTGGATATAGATAAATGACACACAATTGCTCTTTGTATGTCTATGACCTACGATTTTCTGTTTGTCCCTAGAAATCGGTTGAACGGTTTAAAAGTTGATGCGCTGCTGCGCCATCTAGCGGCGGGTTGTAGCAAAATGGATATAGTGAAAATATGCTCCGTGTTAACATAACTCTCTCTCTCTCTCTCTCTCTCTATATATATATATATATATATATATCGATTTTCGTGGCGATCGGTTGAACGGATTAGAAGTCGATGCGCTGCAGAATCATCTAGCGGCGAGTTACAAAAGAAATGATAGCACAAAAACCTTCTCCATTAAAAAAAAAACACTTCGATGTGCAAACTTTCATGGCGATCGGTCAAACGGTGTCGGAGTTTATCGACGTCATACATTCATACATACCAACATCTAATTTTATTTAAATAGATAAGAAAGAATTTAATAGTGTATACGGTTCCAGAGTATGATTTTTTTAAATTTCAAACTCTGTTTTTCTACCCCCTTGCAGCAATGGTTTCCTTTAACCAAAAAATGTATCAAACAAAATTTTTAAATAATATTTATTCATAAGGTTAACAAACAATTTGTATTGATTTTATGAAGCGCCTAATAAAGGGAATTGTGTTTTTTTTTTTCCTCCAACATTTGTTTTCCAACCCCTTGCAGTAATGGTTGATCGTGTCAAGAAATATATTTCGACAGAAGTTCTTGTTATTGCTCTAAAAATTCCTACGTATGTGATATTTGTTATTTTTAAGTAGTTTTTCTGTTTATTAAAAAAATTCCCCATTTCTAACCCTTAGATCGGATTTTTTCCCGTAACGAACTAGACCGAGATTTACCATTACTATGTTTTATGCATGCGGTTGGAAGTGATGTGCAAAATTACGACAGTTACCGTATCAAAAAAAAAAGTGATAAACTTATGAGATAATGATGGGTTTTGGGTCTATGAATCATGAAATGAAAACTATGTAGAAACATTCCGGAAGTCGCGCCATGGTAACGGCTACAGTCTGTAGTACCTAAAAAGGTAGCCCGGGTACTTTTTAATGACTATGGCAATGGCAAAGATTAATGTAAATGGACATCCGCCATTGCTGGTATACACTGGTTGTCATAAAATATCCTCAAGAATGGACCACGATGATGAATACATAATAATACTGAGAATATGCTAATACTAGCTTATGTCAAACCATGACTTTACAGCACAAATTATTACGTGGGATGTTTAAATAAAATAATACAGAACAGACAAATGCATGTAGATTTCGAAGTACCTTTTTTTTTCTGAAAATATTTTAGAAACTTCTTTACAATTCTGTAACATTTTAAGAACTTAATGTACATAAAATGTTTAGGTTCTCTAATATTTCAAAAGGATCTATTAAATATATGCTCATTTTCCATGCAGCGAAAATATTAAGACTATTTTTAACTCAATGTATCCACCATTGAATAACTTAGAACGAATTTAGTATTATATCAAATTCGTTCAAATTTATTTTAAACCATCGTAATATTATCTTAGACCTTGGTCCGAAGCGAAGTTTTATATGACTATGTATTAGGGAAAGGTATGAAAATAGTATGTATTAGCTTAGTAGGCATAGTATTAAGTTCGTTCTAAGCTATTTAATGCTGGATGCACTGACTTAAAAATTCGAACGTTTTCGCTGCATTAAATGTGAGAAAATGTGCTATCGATCATTTTGATATATTATAGAACATATAGGATATAATCTGCATTAAGTTCTTAAAATTTCGCAGAAGTTTATAGAAGTTTCCAGAACATTTCCATAAAAAATTGTTATTTCAAAATTTACCTAAGCTAGTGGGCTGTGCCTAAAGGGATTGTTTTTTACGGACTCATGTCAGTTAATAAATTCGGAAATGAAAACGTATCGTACATTTTTTTTAGAAGAGATAATCACTCAATGGCATGAAGTGTAAGGTTTTCATGATTATCTTTATGCGTGATTTTTCTTCTTCCTTGTGGTGTTTTCGCATAATCCCTCATCCTGCGTGAACTTGAACCCACAACAGCTGTTCACCCGGAGCCGGTAGTTCAGAGTTAAAATAAAATTGTATACATGTACATGAGTGCTTTTTTGTCGATGGCAGCACCTCTGTTTTGGTTTGATTTCCCCCGAGTTACTACAGCTATCACGTCCTGTCTCGTGGTATTGCAGAGGATCGGTGGGGGCGTGAGGTCTGCGAGAGCGGTTTTTTTTTTTGGGTCAGGACCTTTCCACCCCCACCCCCTTTTTCAGAATTTGAGCTGTTTGTGTTGGAAACAAACTTCTGACGTCCTCCCGTGATTTATTTTCGCAATTTATGTGAGGTGACACTCTTGCTTTTTTTTTATCCCCGTAGGGCGTTCTATATATTTTTTTCCTGCTCACTTCAAACATTACTCATGCATGCTCTCTGAGCGGCCCCAGGAGCAAGCAATTTCTCTCTCCCTCTCCCTCTCTCTTTCTCTTGGGTGAAAGGAGTTGGAGCCTCGAGAGAAAGAAGTGATCGCTCTCAGCGGTCGTGTGGGAATGTAAGCGGTCAGCGTGGCAGAACGTCTGCAGTAGGGTGGCAGTAGTTTGAATTCGAAGGTGGCGTGACGACGGAATGTCTGTGTATATGCACACACACACACACGCCGTGTTTCACAAAATGATCGCTTCGATTTCATAGGGATATATGCAACTCGGACATACCTGACGATAGAACATCGCGGCAATCAGCAAACCGCACATGGAAACGCCAGGTTTCCCGTGGCTCGTGCTGCGCGTGGCTGGTTCACTTGGTTGCGGACAGGCATCGCCCCCGGGTCGACACAGCTGGCAATGTCAGCGCGCACGGTTCAGTGTGCGACGAGACGGCGACAGCGCTGCAACAAGAAGCGTTCAGCGCCCTCCGTTTCAACGAGCGAGGGCCAGTTGCAACTGTTCATCGTGATTTCCGTTCACACTATGACAGTAAACCTCCTTTTACTTGGAGCATTCGACGATGGCACCAACAATTTCATGATTTATTTTTTGTGAAAAGGAAATATAAAAACCTTTGTATTGTTATATGTATATACTAAAATGTACCTAAAGCTTATATCTTACTTCATTTAAATTTTATAGGCTTGACAAATTATAAGAATCATTTTTAAACGTAGTGTATTAAAAGTTTTTTTTTTTTTTTTAAAAGACGTGACACCAAGGTATCTATCCCATAGCTTTGTAGAATCACCCGCTAACAAAAACAATGTATGAAAATAATCTGGCAATCATTTCTCAAGTTCCAATCTACACAGTCCTCTCACATTAAGGGGCCCGCCAAGTCAGAGGTGTATCTGTGTTAGTGAGGCGGGATAATAAGTGAGACGCTCGCTAGTGCTTCTAGCGCGGTATCGCCTCTATACGCAAAGGCTGTGGATTGCAGTATCATCGTCGTACATGGGAAAACTGTAAGATTTGACTGACCATAGCATTATATGACGAAGAAACGAAGTTAATTTTGTAATGCAAGTCCCTTGAGTGCTTTCAAGAATCTCTATAGGATGTTTCATCCCTGAAAATTATCCTCGAAACACGCGTTACAGTCATTTACACTCTACTAAAAATAAAGTTAAAAAACTTGTTATTCTCATAGATGACTTCCCCCCCCCCCACCCCCACTTTTTATTTTTTTGCATAGTTGTGTTTTTTTTTTATCCTGTAACTAGCTCTTGACTTAGCGCAGCGTTCAGGAAGCCTGTAGAGTAGGCAAACCCGCGACGCGGCTGAGAAAAAAAGTGTCCCTGTGAAAGAAAAAAAAGATGCTTCAGTGTCCACACCACCTGTGACGTCAGCGGACGGCGGCCATTGTCGCGAGGCTGTAGAATATTTTGAAAGAATCTTCTAGGTTGCTCAAAGGATTGTCGAGACCAGTGTATACACCCCTTGCTTGGGCTGCTGGTGTGCAGTCGCCCGCTGAAGAAGGTCACTACGCCGCCCCGACGCTCCGACTCGCCACACGTCGTTATGCTGCCCGATCGCCGTTGCAACAGCCTGTATTAGTATGACGCCGAGTGTCTAAGTTATGTTTGGTGGTAGACTTATTTCCAGTGTGATACGGAAAAAAATCCAAAATTCATTGAAAAATCTGCAATTAATATACTCGTTGGTTTGCTCGATTACAGTGCTTGGTTCTATACTTGATCGGTGCAGAACATTTTAGTTTTATGTGAAAAATATAAATTTCAATTAATATGGTGTAAAATCCTAAAATAGGCCTAAATTACTCTACTACCAACTGATATATATATATGTATATATATAGGTTAATTATTGCAGCAGGTATTGGAGAAATTGTAAGTCCGAGTGGTACTTAGCCATTCTGTCACCGCAGAGTATACGACGTGACGACTTAACTCAGAAGGGTTGGACGTAAGGACCTTCATGGCATAATTGACGTATGGTAGCGGCTGATGTCGTTCGAGCTTGTCGGTGGTTGGCAGGTGTTGACGGCGGCTTACCTAGGCACGATTTTAAGCAAGTACTACAGCCCGGAGTGGCTTACGTAGTGTAACGTAAGTTACGTAAGTGGAGTTACGCGTACGCATTGTGAAAATGAATTGCTGATCTGGACTTAACACGTAAGGGCGTTTGTGAAAATAACACTCGTTTTGTGATTTGCTAGTTTTCGCAACTCGTGTTAAGTTGGCATGTGAAGTGGTTTCCCGACGAGAATGAATGGATGCAAGTGCACCCTCTGGTAAATCTGTACCTTGTTAAGTAAAATATTTATGAATCCATGTTATTTAAACCTGCAGGTGGTCTGAGAGCAGCTTACAACCATCCCGGAAGCATGTTATAAAAATGTCCTTGCCTCCGTGGGGAATCGAAAACAAAGCCGGTAAGCGCTGCTTTGCCGGGTGCCGTAACCCTCTTAATCACCGGATGGGGGCCAGATTTCGTGTTTATGTGGTAACAAATATTCATGCGAGTGGAATGACAAAAAGAAAAGCAGTTGTCTGGAGGTGAGCAACAATCCCTTGTCAGTACTGCGCTGTCAACAGCGAAGCCATCTTTTCCACTCATTCGTTCCTTCTTGCGTACACTCACACACACACTAGCTTAGATACTCGACAATGGCGATTTATATTTCCACTTCGACGCAAAGCGTTCTAATGAAGTCAGTTTAATTTGTGTACGTGTGTATGTATAATATTGTTGGAATTTACTTCTTACAAAAATAATTGTGCTAAAAACGCTCGGGTAAAAATTATGATTTAGTGATACATTGAAGTTGTCTACTTTTACAATTTAATGGAAAACACACTACAGAATAATAAATAAAATGAAATTAATAGAATTATTTTGGGTTTGGACACATAAGTATATCTGATTTGTTTGCGCTGTAATTAGGATAGGTTAGGCTGGACCACAGGAATCCCGCAAATGCTTATTAAATAAAATTATAAAATATTCCAATCATTATTAAATGATTAAAAAATAGGGAATAAATATCCCTTTACTCGCCGCATATATCCTTTATGGTTGATGACTTCACAAAATATTACGCTGAGAGAATCATAAACGAAGTGTTGCGATGGCCGGCCCAACGACAAAATGCCTCCCGCATGATGGAACAGCGCGTAGTTCTGTAAGAGTTCCCTGAAGGCTCCAAGAGGGAGGGATTGTGGTTCCTAGTTCTTGCTAGAAGGGGGAGGGCGGGTGGCTGGAGGGACTCCACAAGCGCCAGCATGGAGGATCCAGGGAAGGAAGGATAGTGATCAGTGGAATAATACAAAATCGCCCCAGGTGGGGAGTAATTTCGCATGCGGAGGTGGACCCTAACCGCAGTCGTGGCGAAAAAAAATAATGTTAGGCAGGTGGGGAGCCGCGCAGCCACCGCAAGAAACGGCGATACGCCATCCCGCGAGGCGAGACAGGACGTGCTGCGTGACGCGGCAAGGCGCGCTACTACAAGCAGCCGCGCATCGCGCAGTGCGGTGAAGAAAACACGCACGAGATACGCGATACGCGAGGTCCGCCGGCGTGCTTGTTGTGACAGGAGTTTCCCGGGCCGACGTCTGTAGTGGCTGAAAGCGAGATTTAGAAATACGGAGGCCTGGAGAAAATATAAATTGAAGAATTTTAAAATTTTATAATTGTAACAACAAATAAAAATTAAATTTCCTTAGAATTAATACAATATTAAAATGTTTATTCATTAAAGGAAAAAAAAATATTGGTGCCATTACATTTACTAAAAGTGGCTTGCATATGTAGCTATGCAATCTCAGATATTACTAAAGCCCTATAGGTTTTCTTTCTTTAAAATAATTCTTGCAACGGGAAAGCGTGGTTTAAATAATTATTTTGGACAAACGCCATTGCAAGTTTGTACAGTATCTCATAGATAAAACCCGAAGAACGTAAAAAGATGAATACAAAAAAAAATAGAAAACAAACCTATATCAGCCAATTTCAAACGCTAAATTTAAAGATAGCATGGAATTCCGTATAAGGAATTAGTGAAAACGATATCACAACATAATGCCGGCTGACAACGATGAGACAATTGCAACATAAACAGTAAATACAGACAAACCACAATTTTGGACAGCACAATCACAGACAGAGGAACCCAATGATCATGCTTAAACAGGTAAACTGGAGAACACACCGACAATAGAGCGATGCACATACGAACCAAGCGATGCAATTAAACAGGTATTCTGACAACACACGGAATAAAACACAGAGAACACTTCCAAGACAAAAGAGTAGCGACGTTATGGGCACAAACAGACTGAGGGATTATTTGAGCTTGTTGAGCCGATTGAACCTCTCTAACGCGAAGCAGTTATTGCTTCTGAACTTCGTCAGAGCGTTTGATGGCGGGCTGTCTCCCAAAAGCAGAGCCAGCTTTGGTAAAATATGACCTACTGTAAATAATCACCTACTTTGTATCACTGTGTATTATTAAACGCGGATAAAGTCACGGGCACAGAAAGTGAAGTAATTGTTAAGAATTTCGGAGGCTGGGCGCAGAACCACGATCCCTCGGCTGGCAACAAGGACGAAGTATCATTAAAGCTTATTTAAAAAAAAGATTAAAGATACACTCTTGTGTGTAAGTGAAATAACGATATTTATTACTTTACTATGTTAAATAAATTTTTTTACTGAGTATCGATTCACTTTGTAACATAAGTTTTCCCCCTCCTTCCTCCCAGAGCTGCTGTCTGGACCGCGCTGGCGTCGGGCGTCGCGTCTCTCCGACGGAACGTTACTGCCGCTCCCTCGCCGGCGAATAAAATATAAAGTTTTTCAATATTCGGGCTGGAGCCGGCTGCCCCGGGCGAACTGCTGAGGTCAGCTGGACCACTGAAGAGGGTAGCTGGGTTGGGGAGAAGCGGGTTAGGTTGGTAAACTGAGAGTGCTTTTTATCCCCCCCGCCCAATAATTTATTTTTGGCCTCTAGGGGCCACGTCAGCATTGCTCCCGAGTTCCCTCCCAAGGCTTTCCTGCAGTGCGTTTCCTGCCACGTCCCCAGCTGGCGAGATGTCTCCCGATGAGTTATCCCCGATCTGTAAATGGAACCGTGGGTTCAGGCCTAAGTCATCGCCGCCTCTCAGCCGCGGACAGAAGACGAGACAGGCCAAAGTCCGGAATAGTCAGTCGGAGAAATATGTGTTAGGTTAAGGAATTTAAATGAAATGGTTAGGCAAGGACCATCCTGTATCGTTAACCCGTTAACTGTCTTTGTTGCAGTTCTAATGTGCCGAATATATCTTTGATAGAATTATAATTATGTTTTTTTGCAAGTTAGGCTGAATTCCGTCTGTGACGGTGCCTCGGAGCGTCGTGCGGGAAACATCGCTTCGAGCATAGTTTACACACCAGCGGCACCCGCTCGAAGAATCCCTCTGCCAGATCTCGGTTCCCAAACCTTCGCCACTCTTTTGCCACGGGAAGCCTTCTGCGTTCGTCTGTGTTTTCGCCATTATCTTATCAGAATACCTGTTTTATTTTATTGTTGGGGTTTGCTGTAGTGTCGTTGAGTTGTTCAGATTGTCTGTTTAGTATCATAGTTGGGTTCTTCTGTCCGTCGCTGTGTTGTTCATTTTTTTGTTTTTTTCTGAATTTATTGTTTATGTTTCTGTTTAGACAGTTTGATCACAACAATGAAGAATCTGAACGTACACTGAAACTATGTTGTTTTCTATAAATAACATTACAAGTTTTTGGTCAGCAAAAAAAATAAAAACTATAAAGAACCTGGACAAGTCAAACAAACAGTTGAGGAATTCGGTACATGGTTTTTTGCCGGACTCCCTGTTATTTTTTATTGACGTTCTGAATTACTTTGACTAGTTCCTAATCGACAGGATAACAACGATTAAAGAATAATTTTAAATAACTGCCCACTGAAATTGGTTCTTGCATCCAGCGTCTCATCTAGAAAAAAAGGAACATAAAACAGGCTTGGAACATCATGAAGTTTTGTGTTGGCTTTTCTGCCCTACTAACTAGTTATTGATTTATGTTGCATCTTCTGTGTTTGTATTTTGTTTGTTTTATTGTTTTTTCCCTGTCTTTTTTTGTTTTTTTCAAATATATTTCGATCCCAATAACACATTTGTTTTGCGGCTATTTGACTGCCGGGGTTGAATTCGTAGGTCTGCGTCGTTTTCTGGGGTTTTCCTTTGCGTTTCTTGTTCATATGTATTGTCCTGTGGTTTGTTACTTTATTTTACGAATGATAGGCGATGGATAACGTCCATTAAAATTAATATAACAGTAATACTTTTCATTTAAAAGATAAAATACAGAATATAAGTGGCCAAGTGGTCAAGCTATATAATCATAATACTTCTTACCAGGGGTGCAAAGGGGGGCAACAGGGGCCTGTGGAATTTTGGAGGAAGGGGGGGGGGAGTTCCACGCGGCCCAAGAGTTTTGCGCGTGGATTTTAACCGACACAAGTGATCTCTGGATAGGGTGCTTGCATACTGTTGTAAACTGCCCATATTTTGGCTTATACGCATGCAATAATACAATAAGCAGAAAACTTTAAAAAGTTCAGAAAGTTATTCATAAAACATAGTTTTGACATTAAACCCGTTTCACAGTCACAATTTTGAAAGCGCAAGCGAATCCCCTTAGTGAGGAGTTTCTTAATTTCAGGAG
This sequence comes from Bacillus rossius redtenbacheri, assembly GCF_032445375.1. Classification (NCBI taxonomy): domain Eukaryota; kingdom Metazoa; phylum Arthropoda; class Insecta; order Phasmatodea; family Bacillidae; genus Bacillus; species Bacillus rossius. Next base: position 1,533,685 of record NW_026962012.1, on the reverse strand, counting down.
AGGGGATGGGCCCCCGGCCATCCCCCCCCCCCCTCAGAATTACGCCCATGCTTCTTATGATACCAAATCATAAATCACTGATAACCATGCACACATCAGTTCTACGTAAGCCTAGAACAAATGTCACTACGCGTGTGTCTAGCACGTATTCAGACGATTGTATTTAAACATTTCCACATTGACGATGGGTGGAAAATGAAAGAGATTTTTATTAGCATCACCTTATTCCTATTGACACAGGATCAAGATTAATCCTTCTTTCTGTGATTAAAAATTTTTAACTTTTAATCAGATACGATATATAACATATGAGTAATTGCTAACGCTTGATTGTTTTAATTGCAGGCTACTTTAACATACAGCTTACAGTACGTGACACGGTCTTTTAATTACAGTCATGAAGAATAAATATATAGATATAATTTTAATTAGAACTGACCCTTTTCCATCGCCGAAAAATGAGTCGGAATAACGAAAATACAGTACAACACGAACAAATAAAATACCACAATACAAACAAATGGAGTGAAACGAACCTAGGAATCTACATAAACCATGGTAGTTGTATAGAATTCAATTAATTAGCAACAACAAAGAAGATAGGAGTCCATTTCTTTAAGAAAGTTTCAGGGTAAGGCAAGGAAACTTTAAGCAAATAAATTACAGGTTAATTAAATGGAGAAATAATTTAATTGGCCTGAAGTAGTTACTATTATGAGTATTATTAGTACAAATATAAGTAAATTATATCAATAAAAATTTTGTTATTTTACAACATGTATTGGCATTGAACTTCATAACTAGGCAGACAATTTCAATAAGTATTATCAGTGCTCAAAAATAACTATGATGCGATATGAAAGGTATTTTTTTAATTATAGGAATTATAAATCTTTCGAAGTAAAATATATTGATGAATAAAACGATAAAAATATATTTATTTATTTATAAAAATCTTAACCAAAACAAGATTGATGTAAAACTATTTAACTGACAAGAAACACACACAGATTTGAGCATTAGACAAAATACATTGCACCCTTATATGGATGTACACATTACATACTCAATAGCACAGCTCAAGAAACAATCATGCCATACAGAAATATAGCTCAAATTATGATTTGGTTCTTTATTTTAAAAAGTCTCTCAGTACTCAGACAATTAGTAAAAGTGTTCAATTAATTGTCAGTGAATAAGTATTTATATAAAGTTTTTTTTATAAAAAAGCGTAAATAAATCTCTTGGTTTTATAACATGAAGAACTAGCTTGCAATTCGACCAACAGCAAATAATCAACTATAATAGGGACGAGTTATCAGATGGTAATCATTTCAAATTTGTCTTAAAAATATCAGGAACAGTAAATGATCTAACTTTAACAGTAATAAGTTATTTGAAAATAATCAAAAGTTACCAACTATGCAATAAAAATACTTTCATGCAACGAATTTAATTTAAACGCAATTAAATTATTAAAATTTTACAAAATATAACTTTACCACTTTAAAATCCAGACTTTCCGTTGGTTACTATGTATAAATCAAAGCAGAAACAAAATATCTATTAAAAAATAAAATTCTTCAGATTAAAATGAAATACGAAGCTAATATGAAGCTATAAATTAGGTACTATTTTTAATTATTTCATGAATATATGTTATTACTGGTTTACACTGGTCATCATTGAAAAACCCCAAGAATATAAAAAAAAAACTCATGGAGAACAAACTAATAATATTGTATTTCAGAAGTTACATGCCTAGATAGTACAAAATTTTCCATATTAGGAATTTAATTGAAAATAAAATTACAGCGCAGAACGAAACGGTGTGTTGGCAATAAATTTGCAACAAGAACAACAAAAATCTTGGACAATAAAGCGACGCACATACGAAACCAATGATGAAACTAAATACATCATATTATGAACAGCGCATAAACAACGCAGCGACGAATATACCCAGTGTTGAAATTAAACAGCGTGTTCATGGATTCGTTTTTGTCGTACGTTATCGAAGTTTTTATATTACAACCAATATCAACCTGTTATGTTTGTGACACTTCAGATATCTAGCTAGCTGAAAAGCAGTCTAGAGTGCATGTAAGTAGGAGTGACAAGGCGGTTCTGGACCAATGTAAACATTGAAATGTAAACATCGCCCTGGGCGCCGCCATCTTGTTTCATGGGGGCCGCCATCTTGTCTCACGGAGGCCGCCATTGTTGTTGACATTGGCTACCAGGGCGCGCCACCGTCGCAGCCACTGGGGGCCGCCATCTTTTTCCCGTCTGCTGGAGACCGCCATCTTAGTTCAGCCTTTAATTACCGGAGCGCGCCACCGTCGCTCCGAAGGCGGGAATTGTATACAAAAAATCCTGGGCGCCAGGTGGATTCGATCCCGGGGACACACCAACATCGTGGTTACGAGGCAGACGCCTTGACCACTAGACCACGGGACCAGATGAAGCATGGGGAATTAAATAACGAAGATATGCTTTAAAGAAGCTATGCCTAAAAGAAGCTATGTCTTTAAATTTTCGAAAAGCAATACTAGCTATGCTTAAATGTCGAAAAGCAAACCCCACACCCCAAGTATGCCTAAAACCCCCAGCATTATGCTTAACTGCCATGTCTTTAAATTTAAAAAAAAAAAATATGTCTATGAACCCCCACCACTCCACAACCGCCATATATTTCAAAAAATATGCTTAAAAGAAGCAACCGTCATGTTGTTAAATTTCGAAAATAAATAAAATATCGCTATGCTTAAATTTCGAAAGAAAAAAAATATGCTTAAATAATACAGTCATTCTAGCTATGTCTATAAAACCCCACCCCATATTAGCTATGACTAAACCCCTCCAACCCCCCACTACAAGTATGCTTAATCGCAATGTTTATTTCCCAACCACCAAATTTCGAAAAAAAAATCCTTAAAACCCCCACCCCTATATTAGCAATGACCAAAACCCTCCACTCCGAGTATGCTTAATCGCCATATTTAAATTTCGAAAAGAAATAAAATACCACTATATTTAAATTTTAAAAAAAATATGCGTAAAGGCCCCACCATACTAGCTATGCCTAAACAGTTAACTTTCGAAAAGAAATAAAATATCGCTATGCTTAAATTTGGAAAAGTATGCTTAAGCCGCCAATGTTAAATTCCAACCACCATGTTTAATTTCCAACAGCCATATTTAAATTTCGAAAACAACCTGCCATGTTTCAGTATGCTTAAAAGCCCCGCCATATTAGCTATGACTAAAGAAACATAACCTCAAAAATCCCGCGCAGTTAGTGAGTAGTTGCCCGCTGGAGCGACACTCATAAACTGCGCAAATATAATCCCCACATCATATTATAAGCATAATGTCTTTAAAAAAATGCTTTAAGTAATAAGCATAGTTAAATTTTATAATATTAGGAAAACAGAAAATAAGAATAGTTAAATTTTTATAATAATGTATAAACAATGTGTTAAGCATATTTAAAATTCATAATATTGTGTAAGCAAAGTTAAAAGTTTTAATATTAAGCAAAGTTAAATTTTATAATATTTTTACAAACACTTTGTAGTAATTGGCTCTCGGCCAATGTGTTAAGCATTACTTTACGTCGAGTACAAACGCCGTGCTGGAAACCTCGCTTTGTGCGACCAGGAATGTGTTTACCTGCTGGGTGACAGTGAAAGTGTTTACCACAGAGAAACAAGGTCAGGCTATCGCTGCGTACAGGAAAGGAGCAAGCACAAGGAATATACAGGGGTGGAAAAAAGAAATAATGTAGACAACACACGGGTAAAAAAGAATGTTGGTTTTATTTTACGTTTGGTATATATATATATATATAATAACCACGTCGCTCATCCACGGTTGGCGGACGACCCCAACCCCGAAGGCCCCACCAACACCACAGCACCCGCGGGTAATCCCGCAGAGGATGGTGGATGTGGCTCACCCTCCACCACCTCTTCCATAAAGAACAGCTCGGCTATCTCTCTCGGTATAAGGGCTGACATATCATCACATGATACAGCCATCTCGTGTTGGGGAGATCTGCAGAACAATACATACGCAGTAGCTACAGCATAACCCAAGTGTGTAAAACAATTACGTTAAGATTTGGAAATAGAAAATACGTTAACATTTGTATAAAATATGTTAACATTTCTTTTTGTAAAATAAATTACTTGTGTAAAAGAAATTACGTTAAGATATTTAAAAGAGAAAATAAATATGTGTAAAAGAAATTACGTTAAGACTTGTAAAGAAAAAAATAAATTACATTAGCCTTTGTAAAAGAGGAAAATTAAATTACATGTGTAAAACAAATTACATTAAGACCATTCTAACTCTAAATTTAAATATTACGTGTATAAATTACGTTAAAATCATTCTAGCTTTAAAAACAATTATATAAATTATGTTACATGTCTTTTTTTTTTAAATAAAGTATTTGTGTACTGTGACATACCAATAGGTTATTCTCCACGTGCAATGGTGTGTGGTTCGAGGGGGTGGGAGGATTGGAGCGCTAGGCCACCCCTCACTCGGAGACGACATCATAGCTGAACGTAACAATGGGAAAGGGCTAATCATGGTCTGGGGAAAGGCGTAGGTTCTTATGTCCCCAAGGTAGAGTGCTGACACTGTCTTCAGAAAGCCAACGCTTATCATCTCCTGAAGACAATGCTACCTTGGTCACACGCTCCGTAAACACAGTGTGGCCTCGCGATCGGAAATGGTGTTGGGTCGCGATAACCCGTGAATTTTGAAGCAAGCATTCCAGGTATTGAGGAAAAAGGAGTGAACGCAGTGTGCTGGCCTTGATTCCCTTGGCCTTACGCGTAGAAGAACCGTCCTCCATCTTAAATGCGTAAAGCTTCGGGCGAAGACCAACAAACTCCGTGATGATATTGCCAGTGGCCTCATCCTTCATCACCCCCGTTACACACTTATTAACCAAGGGGAAGCGTTGCTCATTACCTGGCGCATAATTTGAAGTGTCGAAACGGGAAGCTAAATCGGGGCGAATCGAATCGTAAATGTTGTCACACACAACGTGGTAAATTAACGAATCTGTATCCGTGTACAGGAGATGCAGAGACTGTGGAGGGAATTTCTTTTGCATGTAATTATAATGGAAATCGTAGAGGACTAATTTTTATAAATCTAAAATGGCGACACCTGTGTACAACGGTCTATCAAAGGTAATTGTCCCTTTCTGCATCTCTATGAGGACTAAACTCTCATCGATGATTCGCCGAGCCTTGAATGTCGGACTACCAATCAGCTCAGCCGCCCCATAAATGGAATCGTATCATGACGCGATGCATATATCCTTATGCTTTCGCGTATTTTCCAAACTTTTTCCGTAAACCGAGTTCGACAGTAATTTAAAAAACGATTTCTCAAAGGGGTTCGCAGCCTGGGCACGACGCTCAGCATTAAAGGCTATATAGTCTCTCATCCAGGCCGCCTGCGCAAACCACAGCACACGGTGAACCTGGCCGATGACCGCCCCATACTGAAAGTAGTGCCGCAGTGTTTTAGCATGGACAACATATTTAGTATGTGGCGCGAATGTTAACAGTAATTTACTCATACGCCCGTTTGGCGGTACGTTATTCACAGGGGTCAGAGGCAGATCTGATAGGCGATCGTGACAATCATCGGGAAAGGTCAAATCTACTTCCACGAAAAATGATGTATCACCATCGATGTCAATGGTGTTGAAATCCCAACTCGTATACTCATCCCTGGGAACCCATTGGAAATTACCCACAGGAAGCTTATCCAACATTGTGTGAGCATACAGTGCGTTAACATCGAAATAACAGATGTATGAAGACGGAAGGCTCGAGTCGTGACTGGACATGTACACATTGTTAGCTTTCGCGTGACATCGACTTACATTTGTAATACCTCCACGAACGGCAGACTCTAGGAAGAGGTATATGTCCGGGTCGGTCACAAGTTCAAGACGCACACTGGTTTTAATTAAAAGTGCATCCCATGCGAGCGAGGGAGCGGTAATGTAATGTGCTGGATCAAGCGAATAATGTTGTAGGCAAACAAAACGAAAAGATTCGAATATATCGGCCAGCTAACAAGTATCCACCATAAGGTAACTAAGTTCGTACTCTTTCAATGCGGCACAATGGAATACGTCCCAAGCCCTTTGAGCGTGAGTATAGTCCAGATCACTCACGTCCGTGCCACTCAATACATTATGGAACGCATCCTTTGGTGGTAGCGAGGCAGTCTGCAAACGTTCACTAGACTTAACAAAGTCATAGGGAAACACACCTTTACGCGTAGCTAACTGAAACTGTGCATCGTCCGGAAACATTGAACCGGTGAGTTTCAACTGATCCGGCGTGAGATTGCCAGCGAGAGTTTCCAGAGATGAATTAAAAAAGTTAAGTGAATCAATAAATCGAAGACGCACAGTGCGCATGCCTCCTTGCGCATTACCTGAGACATGTATGTATTTAGTAATACATTTGTAACTCTCTAGAGTTACACCTAATACTTTGACCTCGCCGGGATTCTCTACAACAAAGGAGCTGTCCGGCTGTGCAATCCGCCGCGAAACTAAATGCTTCATTAAAAAGTGGGCATCATAATTTTGCAAATTATTGAATACCGCGACAAGCTGTTTCTTTTGCATCCTGAAAGCCAGGTTGCATTTCGAATGGGCATAACCATATATTTCACCAGTCAAATGGCAGTGATTGAGCACCTTCTGCCCAGCCAATACCTTCTTACAGATATGGCAATGTGTTTGACTCGCAAGCCTTGCAGAGACGGCTGGAGTCGGCGTCTTAATAGGGATGGTCTTTGAATAAATATCACATACACACTTTGTCATTGAAACTAATTCGGCGACCATTTCAGCAATACAATTATCACCCTCGAATTGCACATACCTGGTCAAAGAGCTATCGTATCCACACACTAACAAAATGCTGCATGTGTATAGTACATGTTCGTTTACCCGAGTGGTATTAGATGTCTCATCACCGGGTAAACAGGTGGATATCAGTTTAAGGTATGACTCGGTGTCACAGTACGCAATAAAGCCGAGGCGATCCTGTTTTGCAATATTTGTAAACTGTAAATATTTATTCTCCTCTGTAGGAAAACAGGAACGCACCGCTTGATGCTGGCTGCAGAGTACAGTGTGTAAAGTTAACCTGTCTTCACTTGTAAAGTATTGAAGACAGCGCTCGCAAATCCATTTCTTATGAGTAGCCTTTGACAGTTGGGAATGTAATAATCTGGACAGGCTCTTAATTGTTACAAAGTGTAGGTGCTCTGCCGCGCCACTAGAACGAATCACTAAAATATTTACATGTCTCGCTCTTCGCTCAGAGGATACGCGAAGAGGCTGGATAGAGGATACAGATTTGCCACTAAAACATTCATCAACAATACTCCCCTTACTGTCTACGCAAGCATAAACGTTAACGGAAATATTATTGTTCCTCTCGAAAGTCTTAATCTGATGGAGAATGGACGGGAAACTCAAACCAGACGTATTGAAAGCCACAAGTGGATCCGGATACGAACTGGCTCGGTTAACATGGGCATCCGCCGGCATCACACCTGCCATAACGGCATACAGAAAGCAATGCTGCTCGGGACATTCAATATTGACACAAGTTTTCCTATTGGATAAAAACGTCGGTAATTTTGTGTGCGGTGTGCCAACAGTGAAAGCCCTATAGCTTCAAACATGTACATCCATGTTAATCAATCGCTGTAGAGCCCACCCACTGCCACGAGCAGCGAATTCGCTAACGTTCCTATTGATTTCCGGAATGAATACTGAATCATAGATTTCCCCTACCTCATCAGAGAGCAGTACCGCGGCTGAGTGTGTTGTAAAATGAAATGTCTCACTCTCGCCTCCCTCCACAGAATCCTTAACAAATGAAGCCGAGAGTGAAATGTAGACTTTAAAAGGGCGTACCAAGACGGAAGTTAAGGCCAGAAAGGGAACCCTACATCTCTGTAGAAACCGGTCCAAATCGGGATCAACATCATTTCCGATCCGAAAGTCCACTATCCGGTTAGCAAAAGCAGAGTCCAAGATAACACTCTCCAGGGGAGGCAGGTCGCCAGCTTTACGTGGCTCCACCCCGGACGCCCGTGCACTGTCACGAGTGTCCGATGTGGAAGCCTCACTGGGATGGGGTCACTTCGCCTCGGGGGGAGTAGACATGGCGAGGAGGGGATAGACGGGAAGTTACGTTCAGCGGTACAAATAATGTTCTGGAAACATAAAATAAACATTTTTTATTATTAAAGGAAAGGGTCTTGTGTATACTGAGTGAAGCCCAAGCTGCTTAAGGCGATTGGTGCATGGAAAATATTACGACAAAACTAATTTAACTGTACATATTTATTTTTGATGCTTCTTTTTAAGACATAATATACCTAGGATATTTTTAATTAACTTTTTTTTACTGAGTTATGTCATTTTAAATGCATTTATTTTTATTCCAAGCCAGAATTATTTATAAAACACATAATTATGTTAAACTTAAGTATAGTTCAAGAAACAAGTGTATGAATAGGTTTCTGCACATATAAAAGTAAGAAGAAAAAATTTTCATCGTCAAAATTACAGTTTAATATTGACAATTTTTATTGATCACTGCTGGACTACTTCAGGAGCGATTTAAAGAATAAATGTAAATGCAAATGAAAACATAATTGGCAGAACACTGTTGAGTTATGTATATATTTTCATATCCTTTTGTTTTTGATACGATCCGACTCAAAACATGCCCTCTGGAGTGACAGTTCTAGTGCTGCGTGTAAAACTCTCGCCGCCGGGAAGAATGTCCCCGCGACGTGGCGCTGAGGGCGGCGCTTGTCGCAACCAGGTAGTCCGGCGGAGCTCCGGCCGGCGGGCCGCAGCCTGCGGGTGGGGAGGGGGAAGAATGGGGTGTAGAGGGATGACGAGAGGAGACCGAAGAAACGAAGGGAATGTCAAGGCCGCGCTCATGGAGCTAATATACAGTAATACATCTGGAGAGGACAAGGGAAGGCCAGCAGAGGATGCGAGGTGAAGCCGGGTATCGGCTTACTACGCTGGAAGAAAATGAAAAAGAGCCAAACTCGCCTCGCGCGGCCGAGAATCCTCCAAACTAAACTCGCAACAGCTCCGAAACTATCAAAACAATCAAACTGAAAATTTTACTGGAGTATCTATAAACATTTTTCCCCACATCGCTTTAATGTTTTTTTCGAAACATGAATGCTTTCATTTTTAAAAATTAAATACTTATTTACTGCCAAAATTTTTTGTGATTACGCAGAGTAAATTACAACATCGAGGAAAACTTTTTGTTTGCAATTGTAAGTGGGGGACACTAGCATATGAAATAAGGAAGAAGCCTCAAATTTTATTTATATACCCCTTTTGACGCATTCAACCCCATACTTTTATTTTTACAGAGAGTTGAAGTGGAAATAATGTTTCAGTGGGTAACACTACCGACATATGTCTTCGGAACGCACTTCTTTATGTTATTATACATCTCAAAATTTATAATTTCATACACAACGTTTATAAAAACGAATTCTTACTTACCTCATTTAATCTATTACAAACCTCTTGTAATATACGTGTATTAGTAGAAGAACCAACGTAACATGCAAACCTTAGGTAAACACTGGTAGAGAATTGTTTGGAATAACTGTAATGCTATGCATATACTCACAATGTAAGAAATTTCCAATTTTATTAATTGTTTGCATAAGAATTAATAATGTTAAATAAATCATAGAATAGGCCTTTATAGACTGAAAACCTTTCACGTAGTTTCAAGTCACGTACATAAAAGTTTTTTAATATATATAATTACCAAATATTGTTGAATATATTTAACATTTTTATACATGTTACAACACACATATAATAACAAACCTATATAGTATATAAAAAGACAAATGCCAAATTTTAGCATTTTGTATTTCTTTTCTCTGTGTGAATAAAATAACAGTTCTTAACGTAGTTGCTAATACTGTACTATATTTCTAAAAAAAAAAATTACGAAAACCCCTGACATCGTCACCATAACAATGATAAATTTGCAAAATAATTAAGGCACATTTTTTTAATGCTACGAAGCACACTCTTAAGAGAAATGTTTTAAACTTATGTTGGGATGTAACTAATATCTTAAAAGCATTCTGAAACCGTTACTTTGAGGGAAACCTTAATATACCGAACACCATACCATCCTTTAATCGAGTACGATTTTCGCTTCTTAAGACCCATTTGTATTCAAAATGCACTGTACTGTGTAAGTAATAAATCAGTCTTAAAATCAGTTAATTATTTTATCTTCCTATTTCGTATTCTAATTGAGATAAATATCAGATAAGCATGTGTTACTTGTATCACGACATCAAGGTATTATTTATCAGTAATTAATATTTCATTTTATATTTTTGTTAACTAATGTGCATAGGGCAGTGCACTAGACATCACTACCTGTGTGTAGTGTTGCGTTACACTTTTTAACGCATTAGAGTTTACATAAAATGATAAATTCAAAATTTCGTTTAAAAGTATAAATATCAGCGATCAATTTAATTAATGTCCAGTATAACTCAGTCAGTAAAACATTCGGAAATATGTATAGGACCTGTTAACCTAAATATTTGTTAACATTTAAACTGAACTAAGATGTGTTAGAGTGGTTTTTTCTCTGTCCGTATATTAGAGGTATGGAACATCAATAAATATAGTTTAAAAAACTAAAGAAACATGCTTTTAAAGATTATCAAACTAAAGTTAAAAATAATTTTAAAATTTAATTTATGACAATAGTATATAAGCAATACTAGTATAAATGAGAAAAAAAGCTTAAGGCGCTTTGTGCCATATTTTTTGTATATTAAGCGCCCCATGCTTTTTTCTCATTTATACTAGTATTGCTTATATACTATTGTCATAAATTAAATTTTAAAATTATTTTTAACTTTTTAGTTTGATATTCTTTAAAAGCATGTTTTTTTAGTTTTTTAAACTATATTTATGTATAATTATCATAGGGAAAAGAGTTACCGACACTACCTATTACCATCTCAGATAACTATTTGGAGTTGCAACGTCACAAAGAAATGGTAAAGTCTCTCCGAATATCATTTAAGTTAGATGTATGGATATAATCTTAGAATTCACCAGGGAAAAAAAACAACATTTTTTTTTTCGGCGTGGCTGGGAGTAGAACCCACGATCACCGAATCCGAAAGCTGACATCTCAGAAGTCGCGCGCCTTAGACCGCTCGGCTAACGAACGTGATGAAATAGGTGGGACATTTTACAGTGATTAGACACACTCACTCTTAGTCGAAAGAGTTACAGACGGACAGACAAACAAACATACAGGTGAAGCTAATATAAAGCATGTAATATAAATATAGTTTAAAAAACTAAAGAAACATGCTTTTAAAGATTATCAAACTAAAAAGGAAAAAATAATTTTAAAATTTAATTTATGACAATAGTATATAAGCAATACTAGTATAAATGAAAAAAAAGCTTGAGGCGCTTTGTGCCATATTTTTTGTATATTAAGCGCCCCATGCTTTTTTCTCATTTATACTAGTATTGCTTATATACTATTGTCATAAATTAAATTTTAAAATTATTTTTTCCTTTTTAGTTTGATAATCTTTAAAAGCATGTTTCTTTAGTTTTTTAAACTATATTTATTTTTAACTTTTTAGTTTGATATTCTTTAAAAGCATGTTTTTTTAGTTTTTTAAACTATATTTATTTTTAACTTTTTAGTTTGATATTCTTTAAAAGCATGTTTTTTTTTAGTTTTTTAAACTATATTTATGTATAATTATCATAGGGAAATGAGTTACCGACACTACCTATTAACATCTGAGATAACTATTTGGAGTTGCAACGTCACAAAGAAATAGTAAAGTCTCTCCGAAACATTTACAGTTAGATGTATGGATATAATCTTAGAATTTACCGAAAAAAAAACTTTTTTTGTTTCGGCGTGGCCGGGAGTAGAACCCACGATCGCTGATTCCGATAGCTGACTCCATAGAAATCGCGTGCCTTAGACCACTCGGCTAACGAACATAATGAAATTGATGGGACACTTTACAGTGATGGGCAACTCACTCTTAGTCGAAAGAGTTACAGACGGACAGACAAACAACATACAGGTGAAGCTAATATAAAGCATGTAACATGTAACATGTAAAAATAGTTAAGCAAGCTGAAAGGCTAGCACAGAGGAAGGAACAATTGAAACTGGTAAAAGTATGTGCTTTGCAAGAAAAGAAAACTTAGTCGAAAGAGTTACAGACGGACAGACAAACATACAGGTGAAGCTAATATAAAGCATGTAAAAATACGCATCTGTCGCCCATTTACTTTAAATACAGAATTATAAACTACATATTGTGAAAACATTCTGCAGCAGTTTTTGCTGAACGGAAAAACACGGATGAGAAGATAGACGAAATGTGTTTGGTAAGTGATTTTTCGTCAAATGAAATGGAAGAGGACAGTGCTTATCAGAATGAAATTACAGAACTACTTTTGTGCAAGGAAATTATTCTACAAAGACATTTCAAGAGAAATCACCTTTAAATGAAATAGATCTTGCTGACATGGAAGAAATAGACTTAGATTTAGAGGCCAGGCCCCTTTCAAGTGACGAAATTTCTCTTGAAGGGCTGAAATATGTTTCTGGCTATGTAGCTCACCGTTTCAGAAATAAATATCCTGACCTTGGCACTACGGATTTCAATTCGGAGGACGATAGCTGGATACATGTACAATCAAAGGGTAACTTAAAATGTCCCACTAATGAATTTTTGGAATTAATAAAGATCGCTGAAATGTGTTTTGATAATATTCATGGCAACAATTTGTGCAAAAAAGAGCGGATTTTTGAATCACTGACTAAAATTATTTGCGGAACTACTGAAAATAAATATCCAGAAGAAGTTATATACTGTTTTGTCAGGACAAGAACGTATATGCGTATCAAGTATTTGAACATGAAATATTTTAACGAACAAGACCAAAAACGCAAAGAAAGAAATAAGATGAGGAAAACTACCCTCTAAGATTTTTCAGTGTGATAGTGTCCACTTTCCTTCACCATAATATGTATGTTCATAATTTATTTACGACGTTTTTTAATTACTATATTTAAGAAAAGCATTTATTGTGAATATCGCAGCAATTATGTAGGGCTTAAGGTATTTATTGTATTCCAAATATTTAGTATGTCATTTTTATTGCCTTTATTAAAAATAATATATATATTAACAATGTAACAAAATTGCGATATTTTTGTATTGCTATTGCAATTTCGTTTCTTGTAAACATTATTGTAGACTTTTTCATATTGAAATTAAATTTGCTATAGGGTTGTTTGTATTTTAATTTTACAGTTATAAGATTTTTTATATGTTGTTTACTGTTTACAAACATTTGAAAAATATTTCCTTAAACATATTTCCATTTCCATGGCAATAGTCTTGTTAGCTTTTCGGGTAACTCTTCTACATGGATGATAAGAGGGTGCGACATCTAAAACATATCACACCACCTTTACATAACTATAAAACTAAGAGGTGTTTTCTTTACATAATATTAAAGCACAATGTTTCCTTGTGGCGTAGGTGATTCAGAATTTCCATTTATCTAGAAAAATGGGCTTTCAGAATGTTTTTTTAACACATAGTGTTTGGGAAGGTTTTTGAAGAAAAAAATTTTCTACACGTTTTATTTTTTTGCAGCTGAATTCGGGCACTTGCATGAAATATAATTAATCTGTAGGAAGCACAATGGTTTAAAGTATTGATGTTGAAGATTTGAAAAGATTTATTGAGATAGTGTGAGAGAATGAGCGAGTTGAGTGAGAAGAGTGCGGGAGTGGCCACATGACGTCTGCGCAGTTGCGGACAAAATAATCCAGTCCGCCTCCCCATGGCGAAGAATGAGTGAAAGAGAAACCTGATAAACCTTCCCCTCTTCCAGGCACGATAGAACCTTATCGGCTGTGTGTTAGAGGGAGAGCGAGATACAACCTTCGAGGTTTTGTTAGTTCCCGCTAGATGGCAGGCCGCAGAGCGACCACCAGTGACACCCTTCCCGTATGAAGGCCATCTCGCCACTGACGAGCTGGAACTAAGCTCCTGACCTCCCTACATAGTAACGGTCACCCACATAGGCATCTAGACTCTTTAGTGGTCATATGATACAAAATTCATTGTTTTCGGGCCTGTGACCGTTTTTTACCGTGCACCAATCGCCTTAAGCGTGACTGAGCGCAAACTATGTGTCGCTGTAAACATGACTGAGCGACTGTGAACATGTAACGCTGTAAACTCGACTGAGCGCACTCCCCTCCGCTCCGTGTTGTCATGGCAACGAGCCTTTCCCCGCCCCGCAGTTGGGGAGGGGAGCCCGCCCCGCGTAGAGACGTAGAGATGTGATTAAAAGAAAATGCAATCACCTCCCGCCGGCGGTATTTATACATGCCCAGCTAGGTCAGTCCGGGTCGGACACACTTTTACCACACGTCCATTAACATGTACGTCACACGGACTTTTCCGTCTGAACACATTTTTAAAAAATATTTATGTGGTGTGCAAGGTCAAGTGTGAACACATTAGTTATTTATGTGGTTTGCAAGGTCATGAGTGAACCCATTTTCAAAAAAAAATATTTATGTGGTTTGCAAGGTTAAGAGTGAACACATTAGTTATTTATGTGGTTGTCAGGGTTAAGTAGAAAGAAAAATACATCGAGACATTTTTTTTCTTCTGTTTTTAATAGCCCACACCTGTTGGAATATAGTTACAAACCAAGTATTTTTCTTATGTTACATTACTTTACGTATAAAAGTTACATTACATTGAAATTAAAAGTTACATTACATTGATATTAATAAAAGTTACACTGAAGACAATGTTGACGTATAAAATAAAAGTTACACTGAAATCAATTTACGTATAAACAATTTTTATGTATAAAAGTTACAATACATTGAAAATAATAAAAGTTACAATATATTACGTATAAAGATATTACATTGAAATGAATATTACGTATAAACAATTTACGTATAAATGATATTACACTGAATTTGTGTTTTTACGCATAAATGATATTACATGGAAATTAAAAAAATGACTTGTAATTAATTTTTACGTATAAAATAAATTATATTTTCTTTAAAAGGTCTGTAAGTATTTTGCGAAGTGCAGTTCTGGCAATGTCTAACACTCTTTCGTCCAATGCTTGGTCATTGCTCACCGCTGGACCCAGGTCGCCCTCATCGAGGCCCCGCGCTCTGCGGGAGGAAGGGCGGCGTCGGAGTCTCGGCTCTACCGACGGAAATGAAGTCTGGCTGCAGGCGGGCAATGGCGGCTGCGTCTCGAAGGCATGTGCGTAGACCTCTGCACTTGTTGCGGGTAGAGTTGTATCGTTGGGTAGCAAGCACTCGCCGAAGCCGTGGCAGGGAATCATTTCTAGAGGCAGGTCTTCCGGTCTTGGGTTGTGTATATGTTTCGAGTGCACGGTAGAGTCACATTCTTCCGTAACATGTCTCAACGCGCCCTGGCTCCACTCGCTATACTCTACACTGCCTACGCTTGGAGTTACATCTGGATACGTGTTCCGGGGATTAAAGCTAGCCATCTTTACACTGTCACTGTTTCCGCACGACTGTTCACGCACGGACCTGCGGATCTATTTAAAACAATATTTACCAGATGAATAATTAAATGTATTATGCAATCACGGCATTCTGAACAGTTCATTGCAGGAGGAGGAGTGGCATCAAACGGCAACGTTTCGGTGTACGACCTGTTACTTGGGTATTTAGGTACGAAGGCATTGAGAATTTGTTAATTGGTAATTGCATGTCATAGCGAGAATGTAATGATCCGGCACACGTCTCGGCGTAACCGGATTCTTCAGCAGGTATTCTGGATGTTTCGAGGTCGTGACGCGTGCATGGGAAGCGTGCATGCGGATGGCTCAAATGGACAATACAGTCTTTACCCTCACACTGAAACACGCTCACACGTCGCACAGTATTATATGGCCGTTTCGGTTCCCACCTCAATCGGAAATGCGTGTTGTCTCTACAGTACTCGAGGTATGTGAAGGCTTTGATAATGTTTGGATTGTTTGTATCAAAGAAGCGTATTCGGTATTCTATACTATGCAAACCCGCATGGGTAAGCATGTATCTTTTTTTCGGTAGGGTTAAACATAGTGCATGCCTGCCTTTCACACTGTGTTGGGTCCGGCGGTAGATGCCACAGCGGGTAGAATACAGGATCATCGTGTATGTCTATAGCATCAGGTATATAGTCTTCATCCCAGCGCCCAACATTATGTCTTACTGTGATCGCTTCATTCAGAGTCCTTGGTTTGCGGTTACGTAACATTGTTACACGAGGGGTTTGAAGCGGAAGAGTCTACACTGTAGGAAGCTGCACAATGTGTACCATCTACGATTACCATATATGGTATAGTGAATAAATCCACCGCACCTCTCTACCCAACGAACGATAGTCTCTGGCTTCGTGATGCGTGTCAGTTCACACGTTACGGAGGAATAATCGGGGACTGAATTTATAGTTTCAGTGTCGGCTGCTGCCTTAAGTTCTTCTAGCGTTGTGGTGAAAGTAGTATCTGGCTGTATATGGTGTACGACACAGTCTGACAGCTTGCAGGGCGTCTCGAGGATGTCTGGGTTCTCCTCATCGCAGTCACTCACCCAATGATGATCAAAGTTGCATACGTGTAGCTGAAAATGACCGTCCGGGGTGACACACTGCACGCGGCGAAAGGCCGGCGTTACCTCCAGGTAGTGTGCTGTTGGGTCGAACGTCATTCGCAACGGGTGTGGGCTACCGTTTACTGATTAGCTCTGGACCACCGAGCTATATTTATACCGACATCATGTTTTTGTTTTTTACGTTCTCGCCGCTTGCTGCGACCTTGCGGCCTACCCCTCCTCCTCTGACATTTCCGCCTTCTCATCGCTCTCGGCAATGTTTTCAACCATCCATGCTCTGAGCAGCGCTGCGTTGTGGTGCGACGATACCGGTCTTGTGCCTCTGCGGTTGTTGCTGTACGTTTTATCTAATATCTTTAATGATGGGCAGTCATATTCACTTTGAACGTCCACTATGCGCACATGTTTGCGACAATGTTTAGCTAGCCAACGTTTCTGTTCGGCCCCGGCGACCATTATAGTTCCACTCAGGTGCGCTGCCAATATGTTTGGCAGGCTTGTGTAGGGAAATATCCCGTCTTCCCATTTCAGATTGTGGAAGTTGTTGGTGAGCCACGTGTTTGTTTGTTGATGTTTTCTAATTAAATGTTCCCACGCAAATTGTGGTTGAAACGAGCACGTAATCACATTCCCTTCAGGGTCTGCGATGCTAACTTCCTTAACGATAAACCAGTGCTGTGAGAAGAAGCCTTGGAGGTTAACACACTTCGCCATGGCGGCTGAAACACGACTGAACATACATCGCGTTTAGCTCATTATTTTAATACTTTGATCCCTCGGGTTGTACGATACTAATCTATCGTGTAGAATAATCGCGTATGCCTGTGTTAGCGGCGGTATATTGTTTGCTGCGGTAATGTCTATTTTACAATCTATGACGGTTGAGGTCAGTTTTTCGTTTTGACGTGACACGTCGAATACAAAGAGAGGGGCCTTATCTTTAAATCTTTCCGGGTCAAGTAGAGGCGTATTTAGTCTACCGTAGTAGCTCGCTTGAAAGTCCGAGTACATATTATATGCAAGTAGGTAGTATCCATTCGTAAAGTTTATGGCTAGGTCCGAATATGGATACGCCTCGGAATTAAGATAGACCTTGATATTTTGTAAATTACAATGGTCGAATTTAGATTTGTTTGCGGCTAGAACATTATGCCTGCTGGTTTGAAATGCCACTTTTATATAACGAGGGCATTCGCTGGAGAAACTAGATTTTACAGCCCAACTGACGCTCTGTGATAGTGGTAAACTCGGGTAAACTTCTACTCCCCACGATCTGAAAGCCATATCTATGTCGCGGCCTTTTTCAACCATTTTCAACAGCCGTGTGCGCTGGGCGGGGCTTACCGTTACATGCGGAACAAGCCAGTCGATAGATTGCAAACTTAATGTCACTTGCTGTGGCTGATCGCTTGTGTCCATTATATCGTTAATATAACTGTTTGCAGTGATTATAACGAGCGTTTGTTTACAATTTATTAATATTTGTTTATAGTATTCTGCAAAGCCTAGCAACTGGTTCAACGGAATGCATATTTCAAACTCGCCTTGCGCTGTAAGTGGTAAACTGTAATCACCGTCCGGACACCATCCCCCCATCTTATTTACGGATTTTTCATCACGCGTGGGTTTTTAATAGTTTTTCACAGTTGTCACAATTCCAACTTCACGTACCTCGTCGATTTTCACGCCGTTAAGTTCGAATGATATTCGATTTATCATATGTAGTATACCATTGTTTACGATTTTTGCATTGTCTGGTTTCTGCCCGTTTGGTTTCGTGAATGCACCGCGAATTCGCAGAAACGATTTAGCAATGTGCGTATACACGTCGGAGTTTTGTATTGCTATAACTATCTCGGAGCTTTGCTCATACGGTCCTGCAATGTATGGTTTGTACGTGTGCATTTCACATTTTGAGACTGCATCGTCAAACTGCGGTGATTGTTGCACATCGAGTATACTATATTCCATTTGGAAATACTTTGAAACCTAATTTTTCTAGGAACCTCACGATGGCAGGTGTTAACCGCTTGATGTTTGCTTTCGTACTGGCTTTATGCTTGCTCACCCCCACCCCTTTATGCAAACCAAAGTATCTTACCCCCATACTTTTTTCAAATGTAAGCGTTGTGTAGTCACCTCGTTTCTAAAGTTGATTAATTTACCATTCTGGTCTACCACTCTAATAACTAACTATCGTATTTCTTGCACGGTAACCGGACTGTAAATGAGTGTTTGAGGCGTATCACTGACCTTATATCCTGGAGGAACGTTCGGGGATAATTCGTGTATCGTACTGTTTGGTTTTCCATTAAGAAAGCTGTGGCCAATAATATTCACTGTGATTCTAATCACATTTACCGGCATCACGTTTACTGGCTGGGTCGACTCGTGAATTTTATTCGCCTCGTAGACTTCCGGTTCGAATCCAAGCATCGGGGCTAGGGAACAGTCGCCGGTGCAGTCGATTTGTGCATTGCTGTGCAATACGCATTGTAGAGTGTTTGGATTACCTTTCAACGAAAACATTACATCTGTGGGTAGGTGTTGTTTAATATACATTTCAATGTCTAAGACTTCGTAGGAGCCTATAGGTAATTTTATTTCTCGCGTCATCTCTTCGTTCTTCAGCTTGTACCTAAACATCCGGTTGTTTTCGTCCACGTTCGGGATGGAATTGTATACGGTAAAATCCACGAGAGCGACCTGCCATAACCCGTCACTTACGTCGATCGGTGGAAAGTGTGTTGAACACAGTTCCGATGTGTTTCCACTTAGTATTAGCGTGATGGACATGTTCTTTCGAAGCTGGTTCTCTTATATACCGAGATGAGAAACTTTATGCACAAGTGTCCGCAGTTGAATGAGTTTAGCTTTTGCTGTCTATCGTAATTATATGTTATTTTGCAGCCTCTCATGTATCGCTGCATTTCTTAAGGGGGCGGCAGGTCTCCAAAACTATCGTAATACCGAGCCGTACGACAGGTCTTGGCATATACGCTACCCAATGCGTTCCGGGCCCCTTACTCGTATCTAAATTAATAATACCACTCTCGTGATATGGTTTTGTGGGTAATTTATCCTTCATAAACACATTTCTAAAATGTGGAATTTTTAATTTCCTAATTGCTGTCTTTATGTCTGTGGTGGTAAGAGCTCGCTTTGACAGGTTACTCAGTATCCTCATTTCCTTTTCCCGCCCCTCTTCCTTCTTCTCCGCTTGACCCCTCCCACTGACTTTGGGTAGGGATGCAGGTATAGGCCCGAACGGTTTTTTGCAATTTTACTATTGTGCTGTGCATTTTTTACAGTCTTGGCTATACCCGCCGCTCCGACAATCAGACTGCCTAGCGCTACCAGCGCTGGGAAAATGAAAGGTAGTAGTCCGCCTTTTTTCGCGTGGTTTTTCTTTGTTGAGACACCGCCGCCAATCTTACGTTTTACTCTCATTATCTTATTGACTCCCCACGCTGCAATCTTTTCACCGAATTTCGTTGCGGGATTCTTTGCTATTTGTGCGGCTTTGTTCGCTAATATACCGTCGGCTATATGTCTGTCACTTAGGTTATTACTTTTAGAATAGCTAATATCGTGGAGACGTCACGCCTCGTCAAGGGAGTTGACTCCTGTATCGCCGCGTGCTAGCCTCTTGGCGAGTTTCGTTCCCGGACCGCAGAAATTATATCCTGGCAGATGTACTACTACTGGCAGCTTGTTAATAACAGAGTTTATTATTCCTCCACCTCTTTGTACCTTCTTTGGTGTACAACGCATAACACTATACTGATTCGAGTTGGTATAAGTATGCTGTTTTTATAGTTTTCTGTTTAGTTGCCTAATGGAAGTAGTCCTACAGCGTGTGTCGCTGCCTGTGCGGATTACACAGGCTGATGAAGCCAGTGCTCGCGAGTCGCGGCATGGTTCTTTATTACCTTCGACAATAAGATGTTTAATTTTTCAGTCCGTCCGAATGCGGAAAAACGTGTGTCCTACTTAGTTTACTCGAGGAACCGAACGTTCTTCGGTTCGAGAATTTGTATCTATATTCAAAATCGCTGCACCAAGCAAAGTATAAACGGCTGGCTACGGTGGAAGGTTTGGGATTTTTCCCATATACTGAAAATGCTGATGTGGTACCTCCTAGCGAGGCCAGGGCCAATTCAGTGTTTGTGTTTGACGATATAATGTGTGAGAAACAAGGAATCATACAACAGTATTTTTCTATGGGTCGACACGCACATGTTGATTGTTTTTACCTAGGTCAAACTTATGGTAGAATACCTAAAAATTTGCTTCGTGATAATGCGAATGTTATCGTTCTTTTCTGCATGGATATGCTTAATTTGCGACATGCCTACGATGATCATGTAAAGAGTGATATGGAGTTTCGCGCGTTTAAGGATATGTGCTTCATGTGTTGGAAAAATGAACATGGTTTTCTTGTTATCGTAAAGGATTATCCTTTACTTAATGGCAGGTATCGTTGTGGTTTTGATCATTTTATTGTTGCGAGTCATTGAAGGATGTCCTACAGCGTATCAAAGTTTGGAGGTGGTCCTCTGAAACGTCAGCTTGACTCGTGTATATCTTGCGATCTTGATGGGAATTGCGATTTGGGCGGAAAACTTTTAAAGCGTGTGGGTATGCCTAAGGATGCTGGGGATGGCGCGAGTAAACATTATATCGACTTGGTCGCGAGTGTAATCACTCGCACGGTGACGGAGGAGCTGTTGCGTCGGTTTACGGAGCTCAATTCGTCGTTAGTCAATGTACGGGATGTGCAGGTTGGTATTATCAAGTTTTTACGTAATATGGAGGTGAAGGAGCAGCGGTCTGTGGACCAAATCAATTCTCGTCTGTCGGTTCTGCCAACAAAGTTGGGTGATATGTATGTTACGTTGTTGGAGAATAAACTCGATCTATTTGAGAATACGATTATAGAAAAGGTAAACGGTATCTTGGCGGAACTAATATTGAAACTTACCGATAGTGGCGCTGACATTTTGCAACGTGTTTCTCAATTGGCTCGTACTATTGGTGTTGTTAAGAATGGTGTTGATGGATTGGTTTCTGCATCGACTGCGAGGACTGTTGCTAAGTGGCCCACACCTCAGAGACCGCCTCATAAAACTTAGACATTTTGTATATAAAAAGGCTTTATGCTGTATGGTTATCTTCAGTCATGTCTGCCGAGGCAAACGCTTTAGATCATGTCATACGGAACATACGTGCCAAATATATTTTGGCTAAGCGAGCATGAATGGAGAGGGATGCGATTAATCAGGAAATGTTCAAGTCTGTTAATTCGCGTTTGGATAGGCTTGGACAGTTGTTTGTGCAGTCTATCCCGCAACGTGACATTGTTCCGAAACAAGAGTCTTCAGAGGTGAAGCCGGAACCGTTAATGAGTGATGGTTATGATTCTGACACTAGTATACGTCGCAATGTTATGAATGATTCATTGGGTGAATTACAGTCTTACTTACGGAGCTACAACCTTCGCTCGGGTGATGGGACCTATGGTCTCTATAAATGCAGCAACCATTGGTTCTTAGGGGATACGGAAGTATTTTTTCACGATAATAATTTAATTCGCGTCAACAAAGAATTGATACAGCCTGCTCCCGGCTTATTCGAATTATTGTTCCGCCGAGCGCCGCACACCTACTCCGATTCTGCCTTAAAACAATACGGACATTTACTAGATATTACAAATTTTTATTATAAAAGAAATGATCCTACGACAAAACGTTATAAAAGCGAAATGCATGCAAAGTTTGATATCATTAAAGGATTGTTTCCGAATATTGACTCATCTCAGCGAGGAAGTGGTTTGTTACAAAAAACATTGGATTTGCAACGCACAAAGCAATTTATCTATTGGGACAACCCGAACCAGCTTATTGCTCGCCTCAGATTACTAATGGCCTCGCAAGCCGCTGGCCATACCGGACATAGCAACAAGGTGATATCTATTCTTGAAGAGTTGAAGGAAGCTGGATATATCGTAAAAAGAGTGTCGCACAACGTGGGATTTCTAATGAACTGCATCGCGGAGTTCACAGAATTTTTCCTCGTAGACCTGTGTTGACATATGGGCTTCGCGATTTATTACAGATTGATTTGGTGGAGATGATTCCGTACAGCAGGATAAATAGCGGTTTCAAGTACATCCTTACTGCTATAGATGTTTATAGCAAACATGCTTATGTGGTTCCAGTTAAACGAAAGACGGAATATTAGTCACCGCAGCCATGAAGAGTATTTTAAATGAGGCGGGAAGTTTTAAGAATATTCAAAGCGAGGCTGGAGCGGAATTTTACAATAAACATTTTCAAGCCTTAATGCAAAAGTACGCAATTAACCATTACTCTAGTTATAGCAAAGTCAAGGCGTCTGTTGTAGAACGTTTTAATAGGACTTTAAAGGATATGCTTTACCGTGAGTTCTTGGCACAAGGAAATTATAAGTGGCTTACACTTTTACCGAAATTACTTTCTGTCTACAATAATAGGTTCCACCGCACTATAGGCATGGCTCCGAATGCTGTGAGGGATAACTCTTTGCTACAAACAGTTTACAGATATGTTAAGAAAATCGATTCTAGACTCGCGTGGGTTCGTACGTACGTATATCAAAACACAAGACAGTGTTTGAGAAGGGATTCAAACCGAGGTGGTCGCACGAAGTTTTCAAAGTGGTCAGAGTTATGATTAATTTTCCACATGTGTTTCATTTGAGTGATTTGGACGGTTATGAAATTAAAGGCGGATTTTATGGTCCTGAGATTCAAGTAACTGCGTACCCCAATACTTATTTAGTGAATAAAATTCATAAAAAGTGTGGCGAACGTTTCCTAGTGTCGTGGAAAGGTTTTCCCATTTCCGTAAAGACCTGGATTACTCACCGTGACTTTCGACTTTAGGATGTGGGTTGCCTGTCTTTCCCCCTCCGAGTTTTGTTTTTCGGCCTCGCCGCCTGTGTCCGGCATAACAACTTCCCCCCTCGGAGTTCGCGGACGAGTCGGGGAGTGGAGCTTTCACCTTCCCCCCTTCGGCCACGCGCCGTTTCGGTAAACACTTTCACTAGCATCAGGCTCTTTGTCAACAAGTCATCTGCAGACGCATCGCGGCCACCGGTGTGAGAACATGCTTGCAACTCCCTACACAACATTTAATTTATATTTATTTTCTTACGTGTCCCCGGGGTGGATGGGGGGTGCGTTCCGGTGAGTTTTTATTTTATGTATGCTTATTGGTACATGTTTCAGAGCGCTATTTGGAGGGATAGAACTGTTTTTTTATTTTAACTTTGCGTACTTTTTTTTAAACTATGCCTATATAGTTTATTTCAGGCATTCGTGCCGCAGCTAATTACTTAACGCTTCGTGTTAACTGCAGGGGTCCCTTAATACATTCCTGGTCGCACGAGCAAGGTTTCCAGCACGGCGTTTGTACTCGACGTAAAGTAATGCTTAACACATTGGCCGAGAGCCAATTACTACAAAGTGTTTGTAAAAATATTATAAAATTTAACTTTGCTTAATATTAAAACTTTTAACATTGCTTTCACAATATTATGAATTTTAAATATGCTTAACACATTGTTTATACATTATTATAAAAATTTAACTATGCTTATTTTCTGTTTTCCTAATATTATAAAATTTAACTATGCTTATTACTTAAAGCATTTTTTTAAAGACATTATGCTTATAATATGATGTGGGGATTATAATTGCGCAGTTTACAAGTGAAGCTCCAGCGGGCAACATCTCACTAACTGCACGGGATATTTGAGGTTATGTTTCTTTAGTCATAGCTAATATGGCGGGGCTTTTAATCATACTGAAACATGGGGGGTTGTTTTCGAAATTTAAATATGGCTGTTGGAAATTAAACATGGTGGTTGGAATTTACATTGGCGGCTTAAGCATACTTTTCCAAATTTAAGCATAGCGATATTTTATTTCTTTTCGAAAGTTAACTGTTTAGGCATAGCTAGTATGGCGGGGCCTTTACGCATATTTTTTTTTAAATTTAAACATAGCGGTATTTTATTTCTTTTCGAAATTTAAATATGGCGATTAAGCATACTCGGAGTGGAGGGTTTTGGTCATTGCTAATATAGGGGTGGGGGTTTTAAGGATTTTTTTTTTTTCGAAATTTGGTGGTTGGGAATTAAACATTGCGATTAAGCATACTTGTAGTGGGGGGTTGGAGGGGTTTAGTCATAGCTAATATGGGGTGGGGTTTTATAGACATAGCTAGAATGACTGTATTATTTAAGCATATTTTTTTCTTTCGAAATTTAAGCATAGCGATATTTTTTTTATTTTCGAAATTTAACAACATGGCGGTTGCTTCTTTTAAGCATATTTTTTGAAATATATGGCGGTTGTGGAGTGGTGGGGGTTTATAGACATATATTTTTTTTTAAATTTAAAGAAATGGCGGTTAACCATAATGGTGGGGTTTTTAAGCATACTTGGGGTGTGGGGTTTGCTTTTCGACATTTAAGCATAGCTAGTATTGCTTTTCGAAAATTTAAAGACATAGCTTCTTTTAGGCATAGCTTCTTTAAAGCATATCTTCGTTATTTAATTCCCCATACTTCATCTGGTCCCGTGGTCTAGTGGTCAAGGCGTCCGCCTCGTAACCACGATGTTGGTGCGTCCCCGGGATCGAATGCACCCAGCGCCCAGGATTTTTTGTATACAATTCCCGCCTTCGGAGCGACGGTGGCGCACTCCGGTAACTAAAGGCTGAACTAAGATGGCGGTCTCCAGCAGACGGGAAAAAGATGGCGGCCCCCATTGGCTGCGACGGTGGCGCGCCCTGGTAGCCAATGTCAACAACAATGGCGGCCTCCGTGAGACAAGATGGCGGCCCCCATGAAACAAGATGGTGGCGCCCAGGGCGATGTTTACATTTCAATGTTTACATTGGTCCAGAACCGCCTTGTCACTCCTACTCACGTACATAAATACTTGAATAGATATGTATTGAACAATAATATATATATATATATATATATATATATATATATATATATATATATACATATATTTTTAAGTTCGAAAAAAATGTTACCCATGATGATTGATTTGCTGAAATAACGTTTCTCAGACATAAATTGATTTGAACTTTTTTCATACGAAAATTCACAAATCACCACGGCCACCATTTTCTGACAAGGAAAACAAATACATGTCGAAACTACCATTTGGTCGTACAAAACATCTACACTAATAAAAAAAAACTCACAAATATATTCTTTAAGGGTACCGGAATCAACAATTACATTCTGCTCGTAAAAAAATCCCGTGGTTGCTTGCGTATCACAGTGCAGGCCGAAGGACTCCGTTCTCTGGAACAATGACGAAATTACTACTCAACCTTATGAGCTGATCGATGACTGTGGCCAAAATTTCCAATTAACAATTCCGAAATACAAAAGGAAGGTTAAATATATATGGTCGAACCAAAATAATATTAGTTCATTTCATTTGCTATATGCAGCTTGTAAGATACAAAAATACTTGAAAGTCACTCGGAATATTACTATCGCAGAGTTCCTTAACGTCTGTTCGGAAACTTAAGGTGGTTTGTAATAGTTTAACTGATCTACGTTAATATTACCCACATTTTTGTTGTTATTTTGATCAGACAAACTGATAACAATTTTCCCTGATAATTTTCGTGAATTTATACAGTCCGTCATATAAAAGAAAATTTTTCATCACATATTCCCAAACTTTTCTGATGGGATTTGTATGTTTCAAAACTAAATCACCAATACCAAATTTCTTAATTATTGAAGTTTTACTCTGGATTTTCTACTGTCTGAAGACTGTTTAAGCCGAACTAACCTTTAGACTCTCTTGTCTCCTATATACCGGTTTCTGTATTACTTCTCAAGGTTTTGTGTCGATAACTTTGTGTATTTTCCTAAGCCTGCATCGTTATATTTTTATATTTTTTTAATTGTTAATGTTGCCTTGTCTTTTTTTATTTTATTTTAACTCGAGTTCGGAAACTGGAAATGTATGTTGGAACCTGCCTAACTGTGAAACACCGCAACCCGTTGTTTGAAACATGCAGATTATCCACGAGAAAAAAAGCTGTCGAATAAATTATCTATAGAACGCCACACACACAAATACAATTTTTCAATGGCGCAGCGTATTTATTTATTATTTATAAGTTTATTATTTTTGCGTTAATTTTATAATATCTATACTGGAGCAAAATGATAGCTTAGTCACTCGCGCTTCAGTAATAAATAGGATTACACACAATCTTTGAAATATAAGTATTCACTTGATTATTGTAACACAACCAGTAATGATATGGAATAAAATTCACCATCACAAATAACTTGAGTGAAAGCTATATACATTGCAAGCTAGAAAAACTGGTATTTATTTTGTAGAGTCTTGGAAATTAATTAATAAATACAAGATTAGTCTGAATTTTATAAACTTCGGTTGCAGGTTATTCACGAAAAATAAGATGATATAGGTAATACAAATCATGGCATTAAGTGCTTTCAAATGCATAAATATACACACACAAACATACATACACATCCGCCCTTAAATTTGAATATGAGCAACTGATTTGTTGCAACTGATAGAGAAAATATTTCAGATGAAAAACTTAGCGTCTGTGCGATATTTAATTGAACAAAGTTCAACAACCACCGTAAAATCGTGTCGCTGTCGTAAAATAAATTACCTTTGAAATAATAGATGGTTACAGTCTTATTTCCAATAATGTGTTGTGATGAGTAAACTAGAGCTTGATCTTTTACCAAATTCTCTGAAAGTTCTAATGCCTCCTAAAGAGGTTATAAGTAATGAGGATAGTAAGGTACAAAAAGTATCCTTTAATTATTTACACGAAATCATTTTACAACAGCTGCATGTTTTGGAATGGTTTATAACTTTGTTTAGTTAATCATTATTCCGATTCTTAGTGTTTAGTCTTAAATACTCTCTCTGTTATTTGCATTAAAACTGTTTTTGAGCTCCAACTTCAAACCCGTGTACCAGCCTTAATAAGTTCTTTAGACCACAAGTACGTACAAAATAATTCAACTTATTTCCTCATGATGAACGTGTAGCCGAAGTTGGTCTAAATAATTTTGAATCATCTTGTATAGATGATCAGTAATCTATAAATAATAAATATTGCCCTAATGTAGTTAAAATTGGGTTGTACATTATGATGTAATCAGTGAGGGAGTTATGAATTGTTGGATGCGGTATTTTTTTTTTTTTCGTTTTTCGCAACTTAATAATAATTAAAACTATCCGTTGGTTTACGAACTTTTTGCAACATGGAAGCGTAGTACGAGAGGAATATGTTTTTTTTATGGTCCCTTTTGGCAGCCGCTCGGACCCCGTCGTTCTTTTTTTTTTATTATTATTTACGTCTGCGACCGCCATTGTCAACCTCTGCCTTTCTTCTTCGCGTTACGCGCTTATTTATTTTGCCAGCCCCTCTATACCAGGTCCGGCCGACCTCTTTCATATATCAGCGCGCGCGGGGAACTGCTTCGCAGATTGGCTATTCACGGGAACGAGTGGACGGCAGGGACTGATGAAAAAAAAAAAGTGATAAGTTGCGGTCGATAGTGGCGGATCCGAGAGGAAAGGAAACAATTCCTTTTAGCGTCGCTTTTAAAGAAGGTTCATTTCCCACGTCGTCAAATGATATTACTTTTAAATATTTACTCATTTCTGGCTACAGGAAATGAGACTTCACCATAAAAAAATCCTCATTTCAATATCATGTGTGTTCATTAATGTGTGAAAAAGATTGTTGCAAATGAGGACTTCAACAAAACCCCTTTACTCATTAACAGAAAAAATGTTATTATGCATTTGAAACAATAGGTGTTATGTGTGATCGGAAGTTATAACAAATTAAGAGAATATTTTTTCGGAAATGTACTGGAAACTCAAGGAAACGTGGCGGTAATGTAAAAAAGTGGAAATGATTACCTTATTTTTAAAATGAGATAGCTTCGCGTGCCTTGTTACGTAGGAAGTAGGACCTTTAGTGGCTCTAGTCTGAAATGGTTGAATTATTGCATTTGAATTTTTGTGATTACGTACACCTAAACCTTTAAATAAAAATAGTGTCAAAAACCATCTAGATGAACACACTATAAAAAACCTTATTATTAATGTATCTTAGAGTGTGTGTAAATAGTACAATAGAGTAATGATATTGTTAATGGTCCTCTGCAAAATTGTCAGGGGTCCTTGAAAATGGTTGCAAAATGTTATACCAAAACATCGGGAGCAATTTTAAACATGCATAAACCAACACGTAATGTATTTAGTTTTTAAAATTCGTTTTACATACATAAGAGGTTGATAAATAACAACTAGTCAAGCACAATAAATATGTGCTTGGAACTGAACCGGAGAAGCGTCGGAGAGCGGTGCGTGCTCTGTTATGAAATGATGCGAAAAAAGACAGAAATATATGAAATTATAGGAAAATAATGAATGTAAGGAACGTTTTTTATTCAAAAACTTCCAATTAATACACAAAAACTGTTCAACATTGCTGCCGCCAACCTCTATGCTTTGAAAACGTCAGTCTTCCAACCTGATACCGGCTCAATGCATAATTTAAAACTTCGGTTTTTCAGTAAAATGTCTGTGTTTGTCAAATAATTTTCACTTAAGTTAATTTGTTTTAATTGAAAAAAAGTTTTTTAATAATAAATACAAAATTTGATCCCAATTTGTCAAATAAAATGGTTTAAATAAACCTACCTACTATTTTATTAAGATTACTAATGCTAGCTTTATACCATCACTGATTTATATCAAATTGTATCAAATAAGAATCTCAAAACCTTTTAATCAGAAATTATATTTCTAGAAAAATTTTGGCCCTACAGAAAAAAATCATGTTAGTTGTGTCTTAACTGGAATCATTGTCCTTCAACATGCCTGTTTGTTTAGTGTATTCATGTTTTCAAGAATAGCTATTACACTAAGAAAGCCAAAAGAATTCTTGGAAGGAAAAACGAGGAACACGCGGAGTAAACCAACAGAAGTCTTGCTAAATCATGCTCTGTGAATAAACATTCAAACGACATAATGTGCATACGCATAAATATATTAAGCCCCCTAGGTGAACATAACGACTTAATAAAAAATAATAATTTTTTCATCCTCCAGAATTTTATTATAGTTACGTTGATGGAACTGATAGTACGCGATTACACTGGTACAATTTACAACAAGTTAACAATATTTTACCCTTTTGAAAAGCCTCTGGGATATGATCCGTCCTAAATGTTTCTTACATAGTTTTCTCCCACCTTATTGTCCGACGCGTCCGTTTAGTTTTCCTGCGAAGCGTTGCGGAACGTTGCGGCCGTTGCAGCTGATGGAGACGTCATCCTCTTGGTCACCCCAATCTGACCACCACCATGGATGGACGGCGTCAGCGATAGCCCAATCGGCAGCATCTCGTTCTACTACAATATTCATAGCCGGGTCACTGAAGAGCCGGTCACCCCTTTGCAAGCTTCCTTGTCGAACGGTTACGTTTCTGCTGCCCGAGGGACCCTCGATTGCTGTCCCCTCTAAGTCTCTTAGCACTTCACTGTGTGCTCGCCGAGACTTCCAGCACGTCGCGTAACATCTACCGCCTGTCCACTCCGTCTCTCCTCTGGCACCTTCACAGTCCTCGCCGCTCACCACCGCTAGTGGCGCTGCCATCACCTTGCGCATGCGCGACTATCAACCACCGTGTCACTTGAGCCCACCTGACGTCACAGAGGCGCGGCCGTTTAAAACGGAATAACCGTTTTAATATTTATGCTTAAGATATATCTCTATTATATATATATATTCTTATGCATCAAACTTAATATAGATATGATAAATATATAAATATATGTTGTTAGAAATACGCATACTTTAAGCTAAAATATATAAGCAAGCATAAGTGTGTTTTCTCGAAAACATGAAAAACATATCTTTTATTGATTTAATGAGTGCTAAACTAAAAAAAAAAAGAACTTCAAGAGGAGTGCTTCTTAAGAACAGATAATCCAAAACTGTAAACCACGTGATTTCGTGCCTCAGTACATGCTACAACTGACATAAACATTTGTCGTTAAATAAGAAATTGTTTAGTAAAAAATTCGTTGTCTGTAAAGTCGGTTTACGGACGATAGTTTAACGTGACAAAGTCATAAAAAAAATGAAATGATTGCATACTTTTATGAATAAAATTGAATCATTTTTTTAATTATCACTATTTTGTATGGATACAAAGAAGGAATGAAATGAAATCTACAATTTAATTGATAAATTTACTTTTATTTGCACTCTTAATTCAAAATAAATATGTTTATTACTTTAACGAAGAGATTATTTTAACCATAACTTTTATACATGTTTGCTATTTAACTTCTTCCAATCTGTGTTATTCTGTAATAGGACGATGATAGGAAATGTAGGAAACGAATGGGAGTGTTTGAAGTTTAATGTGCCTCGAAAATGTCAAATCGATGGTTGTTCCAATCGAGTGGAAGAGAGATGGATGTGGCGCAAGCGTACAATGAGCGTAACGGGACACAGCGTGACGGGACAATGTGCGTTATGGGACACTTTTTCGTGCGTGCAACCGGCGTTCATCGATTTATTAGACGTTGCCACGTCAAAAAATAAAGCCTTTAATGTGTTTGTACAATGAATACAGCGAGAAGAAACGCGAAGTAAAGGAAACAAAATAGTTTAGGATGCGCCCCTTCTCCCCTCGGGTGCCACCGTGGCAGTGGCAGGCGCGCAGGGGGCCCGCCTCACCCGGCGTCGTCGCGGTCGAAGGGTGGGTCCGCGCTAACCTAACCTGCGCTAACGACGTCGTTCCCGCGCGCCAACCTTTCTCTCTAGGGGGGGGGGGGGGGGGGTGTGGATCCTGAGGCGGAATGATGGGAGGCCTTCATTAACCGCGTCTCCAGGCAGCATTGAGCTCCCCCCTTCCCTCCGCCACCTCCTGGGTACAACTCTCCTCCCATCACCGATCCACAAGCCTGGCGCTTGCTAGCGCCGTACTTATCGTGCCATGCCCCGGTACAATTACCTTGCACTACATGGAACGGAAATATTCATGTAAAATTACAGATATTTGTACATTTCCACATTCAAACGAAAACAACTGTATCACTACAAAAGTAGTGTTCGCGGTAATATACTGAGTTCGGATTCTTCCCCCGGCCATTTGTGCTTCGTGTTGTCCCAGTGCCTCCAATGGTTAAAGTTATTTGCAAAAATCGTTCCCTGAATGGTTTTCCAGTATTTACTGCGCACATAATTAAGCATGTTAGTTAAATAAAGTCAAATTGTTGAATATTCGATTGAAATTTTTGTTTTAAAAATAATATGCTTGAATGAAAAATCAGTTAAAATAAACAATTTATGCAATTTTAAAACTTTAAAAACTTCAAATGAAACTAAGTCGTAAGAAATATTATTTCTAAATCTATATTTTTACTTTCAAAATAAAGTTACATGCGTCCCTTAATTGATAAGATCTGAGCAAACACAACTTC
This sequence comes from Bacillus rossius redtenbacheri, assembly GCF_032445375.1. Taxonomy (NCBI): domain Eukaryota; kingdom Metazoa; phylum Arthropoda; class Insecta; order Phasmatodea; family Bacillidae; genus Bacillus; species Bacillus rossius. Next base: position 1,501,271 of record NW_026962012.1, on the reverse strand, counting down.
ATAATTATAAAACCAATTTAAAAACCATAATGATTCGTACTTTCCCCGGACTTTATTTCCTATTAATTTTTTTTTCAGTTACTTTATGTCTAAATCATATTAAATATTTCAAAACAAGCAAGCGATTTTCATCATTTATACCTCTAATAGTATTCTTATAAAGCTTTTAAGTTTGAAAACTGTATTTTTTTAATGCAGAGAAATTCCTTTCGGAACATCTATTTCGAATCCTGATAAAACGTTTTTGGATATTTTGTATGTTAATATGTCTTTAGTTTTGTGTTGATTACTGACTGAACTAAGCTAAACACCCTAACAAAAAATTAATATATTCAAATTTTAAATTTGGCGAAAAGAAGTAAGCTGGGTTTCATTCATGCTGTGCATATCTCCGAATCAACGTAAAGTGAGTTATATACATTAAAAATAAAGAAGATAATGTTCCTAATGTATCTATGGAAATTCCACCCTTAGAAAGGTAAAAAAAAAGGGCATGAATTTGGTTTTTTAATTAGGTTAAGAAATAACTCAAAATTAACGAGTACAGCCAAATACTTCAAGAAAACCTCAGTAATTAGCCGAGCCAATGAGTTGTTCATTTATGGACTGCATACTCTCCTAGAGATCAATTCATTGACAATGAACAAAACTGGCCAAGCGATTTAATAAAGTTTCAGAGCTCCATGTAATATTTATAAACAAATGTAACATTTTGTGTATTTATTCGTCATGTATTGTAATAATTGTTATAAACATTATTATATCATTTGTTGAAAGGCTAGCTGTACAGGATAAACGCAGCTGAAGCAGAACATCCCTTAAGAAGATGCATACAAATATTGTCATGCTCATAATGCATGCTGTCCAGTGTAATCATTTTGTCATAAAAAAAATATTAACCATGAAAACCGACTTTCATGTTAGCTAGTGTGTACCTATTCACCTGTTTTTAAAGCGTTTTAGGTTAGCCAACACCTGTGATAATTCCTGGCTCATAAAATTGTACTATTATCATATAATTCTTGTGAATTCCACGAGCGTTATAGCATGCAACGTTTTCCTGATCTTATAGCGTCGATTTTCTGAAGGGTCTTCGTACAGGAGGGTGAATCTTCCCTCGCGAATGTGAAGGTCTCGTGTTTCCCAGAGGAAGGCAGAGTGAGAAACTTCATAACTCCTTGTCATATATTGTTTACGTTTAAAGTCTCCCCCTGTTTGGATGGCGGATGGCTGATGTTGAAGAGGAGGAAGGGGGGGTTAGACGATGTTAGCGCGGGCGAGAGGAAAGGCGACAGGATTGTGTGATAACTTCGTAACGTCACGCGTGACACTTGGCGTTAAGGGAAAAGGGCGAGCGATTACGCTCTCTGGATCGCAAGAGTCTCCAGAGAGACTAGAGTCGCGTGGGATGAGTGTAGGGTTACACCAGATCCTCCAACTTGCGGTCCTCTTCTTCGTCACGGTTTCTCTTCAAGACACAGAAACGGCCTTATAGGACTTGCCTGTTAACAATTCCTTCCAACTTTTGGCTTTCCTCCCCCTCCCCCCCAAAATCCATTGCACAATAAATCGCATTTTTTGACGCGCTCTTTGCCCCATTCAAACTTGAAGCCCAACCCCTCGCGGTTTCCCGAATCACAGACACACATTTCCGTCCCATGAGTAAGTACAGCCTGTGCAATGTAACTTGACTCAATCCTGCAGTTCTGAAAAATAATACAAATGGATGGGTACATATCCTTCTGCCACTCTTGTTGTCAATTTTATTTTTTGCAAACAACATCTTGTGTTCGTTAGTGTTCGTAAACGAAAATAATGCGACGTTTTGCAAGTGACACTATGGGAAATGGTTATCACTGGCAATACTTACTAGAACTGTCAAATTTGAGTCAAGTAACGCGACGCAGACATGCGACATGTAGAATCATGACTAACGTTACAATGGTGGTTGAAAAATAATGGAAATTGTTGTTATTGACATACATGATTTCTCAATACTACGAATGATTGAATCGTGGTGAGGTTCTTTTAAGCCTTGTTGCATCTGTATGTTTTAAACATAATTTGTGTGACGAGTTCCTTTTACATTCAGAGGGATATTTCCATTAAATTTAAGGCTCTGGTACTTTATAATTATCGAGAGCTCAGAAGTGCTGCCGTGTCAGATTTATACTCAGACTTACAGTCGTCCAATCGTCACGTATAAATAGCTAGATTGAACTGAATGAGAGAACTGTGTTGTACCTATGCAAGTCAGTGCTCTATAATGTGAAAAGATGAGTAACTTAAGAAGCAAAACACATCACAGTTTATTTGGGTATTAAAGACACCACGTATCCCTATACCAATACCGTCCGTCATAATTGTTCCCTTAAATCTTGCGTCATACCCGTAGACGATCCAAAGTGCCAATTCATTTCCTGAGAGGCCTATGTACGGATTGGGGGGGGGGGGGGGGGAGGCTGGGAGGATACATCCTAAAAAACATATATATCATTCTGCCCAACAAATGAAAAGTATTTGAAAGCAACCAGTAGGAAAGTAGTTATAATCCCCCCTTTTTTTCCCCAAAAGAAATTAAATTCAGCGTACGCTCTTGCCCTTCTTATTGTATCTACGGAATAGTGCCAGACTTATTTCGCCGCTTTTGCATCGATCCTTGATCAGTAAAGTAGATTCTCCTTCACGACCTCATACATTACAGTTCGGGAAAGAACTGGACCTTGTTAAGTGCGATTTCAACTCGAAAGGCAATGCGCCATCGTAGTAGCAGGTGCTTAAAACTACTTAATTGATTTCAAATCAAACAATTAAAAAGGGTTTTTAAGTAAACATTCGAAAAATGTAGTCAATACGTTCATTCACAACAAATTATAAAATAACCCTATAAGTTAAACTCATTTTTCCAGAACTTAGAATTGAATCAAAAAGCTTCTGCTACTTTTTCTCTCCTCATTCACCCTACAAGAAACAGTTAAGTCACCAATAAGACTCACAAATTTTTTAGTTCATTGTCAGTGTGAAGAATAAGCTGCTATCCAATCATTCCGAAAGAGCGGGTACACAGTCAACGCTGTGATAAAATACTCAGTCGCAAGGAGGGAAAATGTTCTTCTATCTTTTGGGCAAGTTTGAAAGGAATCAAAGCCACAGAGATCAAAGGTTGGCGAACAGGGGAGGAGGAGGAGGAAATTTATCCCTAGCATTCATTGCACGAAGAATCAAATTTTTTTTCTTTCGAAACTCGAGTTTTTCACTTTCCTCTTGAATTCGACTGATCTGTTTCGCTCCGCCGTCGATTCTGTTCCGCGAATTACGCCCGCAGTCTCGTGACCGGATCTGGCACGCCCTTGCCACGCGATATTTATGGCTCGTTGTCGCCGCCGCCGAATGGCGGATCGGCTGCAAAACCATCCTCCTCCCCACCAACACCCCTTGTGATTGCGGTCGGGTCTCGGGCACACGGCCGTAAATCAAGTATCCCCCAACGCGGAATTGGCCATACGTCAACCCTTTAATTGAGTGGCCATGGAACACCGCCACCCCTTGCTTATCACGTCACCACCCCACCACACTTCCCGTCAAACAGTGGTTGAGGGAGAGTGGGGGATTAGTTGACAGTCTCCACCCTTCCTTCATACCATTCCGAGGTCGGGGACCGCGGAAAAGGGAGGGGGAATGATGGGAGTGCCGGTGTTTGTTTGATGCAAATGGCCTTCACTGCCCTACCTTTATATGTTCATCAACGCGAAGTCTATCTCGTGCGGCGAGTAATTACCGTATTGGTAAGGGGTAAGTGGGTAAGGGCAGATAGGGTTATTAACCTTGGGAATACCCACCCTCCCCCTTGTCATCCAGCGAAGCGCGAACAAATCGCAGTCCGGCGTGGGTGGCGCCATTGGACGAATTTGACGATCCGAGCGTCGAACCCCCGTCATAGACGAAATGATGATAGGGTGCGTTCACAAAGAAAGCTGGTTGCAAGCGCTTGCTAACAAGCGCCGACAAGCGCTGACCGGCCGAGAAAAAGTTTTAATGGTATCAAGTGTGTGTGTTCAGAGAGAAAGCTTGTTCCGACTTGCAAGCGCCTGCTACAAGCGCTGAACGGCAAGCAAGAACCTGTTGATACTTGTTTTTCGGCGCCGGCAGCATTCAGTTGCTGACAACTACTTATACAGTCAACATGGATGTCAATGAAATTATTTCACAAGTGTTTAGAAGAGGACCTATTTGGGACAAACGTCTCAAACAAAATGCGAATAGAGTTTACGTATAGAAGTGTTGGAAGGAGATAGCTTTGGAAATGAACATTGAAGTTAAGCAAATTTATTATTTCAGAACATGTGCTGAAGAAGAAGTGGAAATATTTACGAGATAAATATTCCACTGAGCTGTCAAAGATGACTCGTCCCAAATTTGGAGCTAGAGGAGATGAAATAGTTACGTGTAAGTGGCAGTATTTCAAAGCACTTAATTTTTTTTAAAGACATTGTTAGACCTCAACAAAGTTCAGGTAACTGTTCCACACTCAAAAGCCCAGATACTTTTGAAGATATTGAAAAGCAGAGGAACTCTCCAGATATAGGCGACAAGGAAGAAGTTATTGGGTCTGAAGATGTGGTAGTAGTTCAGCCCCAGCAAGATAATTCCGTGGATAATGACGATATATCCACAATAGCTGATCGTTTTTGCGGAATTGCACAAACACAAAACATTAGAAAACATACAACGGATCGAATCAAACGTAGAAGAACTGATGACTAGTATATGTCGTCAATGCTGTAAATCGAGAGAAAAAAAACTAGAAATTTTAACACAAAAGAGGAATAATAAAGAAGAAAAGGAACCTGAAGACAAGCATTCATTATTCTTCAAGACGCTTTTACAACATGTCAGAAAAATACGTCCGGAACAGATTTTTCCATTTCGTGCAAGGATTCAGGAAGTTGTTCAGCAATTTGCATACTCCATGTCTTACAGCGTTGGATCTACACCTAGAAACATCACTCAATTTTCACCTTGTGGCACTTTTAACCAGAGCTCATCCATGGATGAATATGAGGCAACACCAATTTCTGCAAATGAGGATTTTCACGGACATGACCAATTATTAAATCTCAAATAAAAATAACTAGTTAAGGAGTTTTTATGCGTGTAGGAAACAGTAAATATTTCCAAAAACATGCCTATTATATTTAAATTCACAACTATTTGTGTTTCCTTTAATTTACTCATTGTAACGTTCTTATATTAATAAATAATTGAAACTCCAAATATGTTGTGTTTTGTGGTACCTACTTTAATTAATTCACTAGACATAAATAAAACCTCATTACTCACTCCGACACCATTACATAATTAATTCAATTGATCTCAGGATATAAGTGCAGTATATCTTAACAATTCAAGATCCTCAAAGATAAAATGCAAAAATTTTAAGGTGTTTATATTTAACTACAAATTATTATTTGAAATAATTTATTGTAACTGTGGTAATGTAATATAAAACAAACCACATATAAATAGTAGTTTTATCTTAAAGTGCATAGTAAAAACTATATAAAAATTATTATATAGTAAATGGTTCCTAAAAATTATTATTATCAACCAAGACTTACCTCAAACAAATAACTAACCGTTCTTCGGGATGAATTGGTTGCTTATGCCAGTTTCCCCAGCATTTGTCCAAATTAGTTTCAATTTTCTTGAGGACATAATTGAACGTCCTCAACTCCATCCTCACACAAGATAAAAATCTCACCTTGTCCAGTTTTAGCTGAGGAAACAGATGGTGGTATTCACCAAATCTTCCTCTACCGCGTTTAATTACATGTCTCGCATTTTTAAATCTACATTTTCTAGTAAAAATAATATTCTTCATCACAAGAGGAAGATTTATCGCAATGAGATTTGAAAGCTTACTAAGCTTTTATTGTGAACACCCAACACTAACCACAAGCCCTTGAAAGCGCTGGGAGCAAGCGCTAGGAACAAGTAACTTGCTACCAGCTTTCTCTGTGAACGCACCCATACCGATGGTTCCAACTGTCACGTACTAAATACCAACATGTCTTTCAAATTCAGTTGATATAGGCTGAACAATGCCAATGACCTTCTTTTAAGTGTAACAACTTAGCTCTCGGTATAAAACATTTGGTGGGAGTAATTTCGTAAATGCGACTGATGTCAAGGAACGGAAATGTGTAACAACCACGGTACTGCAATGTGTGGCGGATGGCATGAACCGAAGTTCACAAAGCCAAAGAGAAACTTTATAGTATTAACTGTTTAGTAAATTTAACATAATAGGCATTATTTTAGTAAAATTCCTTGTCGAAAATCAGGTCCGAAGCCGGGGTTAGGTTTATTTCTTTCAAGACTTTAATTTTATTGGAGCTGTTTCATTATATAGTTTGATATTTCAGTCTGCAAATTGAATGATTCGATAGTAAACGTAGCTGCTCCGGCAACGATTTCTATCGGTGGTTGCGGAAACTACGTGTGATTCGCGGTCAGAAATGTATTCGAAAACACCATTTTCGTATATTTATCACGCACGACATTATTTTAAAGAATTATATGTTAAATGTTGTGTCCAAATTTAGTATCATAACCCATGAATTAGCTCGTTACCGAGGCTAGATGTTACATATCTCTGGCGAGTACTGAAAAAAACTAGCTCACTTTCCTTTATGTTTTGTTTTTTACAAATCATGCTGTATAAAATACACACTTTTTAAAAATATAATAGAGTAGTATATAATAGGGGCTCCTGAAACAGGCTTCAGGCTGTGGAGCCTGTGGAGCCGACCGCCATCTTGGATTGTGACGTCACGGCGGCCATTTTTGACTCAAAATTCCTCAAACATGACTCAAAATGACTCAAAATTTCCCGTTTTCGAGGGAAAATTTCCCGTTTCCGAGGGAAAAATTCCCGTTTCGAGGGAAAAATTCCCGTTTAAGTCCAGGAAAATCCCCGTGGCTATAAATGTCCATATAGCGGCTTAAAACTCCTAAGAGCTAGCCGCTCTAAGCCGCTATCAGGACCTGACCTATACCCCGGCGGCCATTTTGAATCCGCCATCTTGGATCCGCCATCTTGGATGAATTCATTTTGTTTTCTCGAACTTTCCGCCATTTTGTTTTCCGCCATTTTGAATTATGACGTCACCCCCCAATTTCCGTTACGTCCGCCATCTTTAACTTTTTTATTTATTATCCGATTTTAATGAAATTTTTTTTTAAAATTTATAATAAAATAAAATTAATAAAATTTTAATATATTTTTTTTAAAAAAACGTACTTTTTAGACACGGAGTTCGGAGTCCTCGGTTCGAACCCGACGAGGTCAAAAAAAAATTTAAAATGACGACAGGCTCATTCCTCAATGGCGGCTGCTGGCAGACTGACTTACCCCCACCACTTTTTTTCATAGCACATATATTGTCAGGTAACATGACGTCACGTCCGCCATCTTGTTTTCGTCTGCTACAGTGTGCCGATACCATGTTAGTTTAATTCTTATCCACTAGAGTGCAGTATCCATTTATTACTGTGACACCCGCCATCTTGAAATTTGGATGCCATCTTGAAAATCCGTAATTATTTAGCTAGAAATTCGGGAAAAGTTCCAAAATTCATTAAATAAATCACTCATTAATTTAAATATTGATTCGATCCGCTCCTGTCCTCGGTACGATACCCGATCGAAGCAATGATGTTTAATTTTATGTAAAAAATAATAATTTCAATAAACCATGTTCAGCATTCTTAAAGAGACTTTAAAACCTCTACTACCATCATCCTATAAGCCATCAACACTACCATCTTGGAAATTCGTATTTATTGACATTAATTCGAAAAAAGTTCAGAAATCATTAAATAAATTTGCAACCAACAAAATGAGTAACTAGATCGACTAAGCTCCTTGGTACTATCTAGGATGATGAAAAAAAATAAACATAATATAATAGTGGTAGGTTCGAGAAAGAAAACAACACAAGTTCTTTCACAAAATAAACTTTATTACATAATATATATTCTACTACACGAACACTTGCGAAAGCCAGCAATCTTATAATCATTTAGGTCCGCATAGGCGTGAAATGACTAATTCTTAGCTTCAATCGGCTTATACTAGAAAGAGTCCAACCAGAACCTTTACAGACATAGTCCTCCTCTTCTTGACAGAGTTTCTGGATACCATTTTTAACAGTATGCTTCACATCGTCAGAACTGTAAATTACTGCAGCCGATGTCTTGAATGCGCACTTCTTCACTTCATTTTCGAATGGATACGGCTTTCCATATATACAGTCCAACCACAAGTTGTATTTTAATGGACCGTTTGTTGCAACGTCATCAGTAAGCTGATTGATTATGTCCTGTCTGATATCATCAAGAAAAGTACAAATGTCCTTCGACTCACCGAACGTATTTAGATAATAGTAGTCTTTCAACGTTCCACGAAATGCAGACTGCGCCAAGTAGAACCCATTATCATTCACTTGTAATGCGCCGAACACAGTCTTAGGTTTATTTTCTTGTCCAGACGTTATAGCATTCGGTTGCTGCACATCGGTTTTCTTGCTTGTTCTCTTACGAGTCTCCAATCTAAAGCGAGGAGTCGAAATTTCTACAGGTAATTCTTCAGCAGACACACGAACTTCTCCTTTACATTTTTTCACATGTCGTCGCAAACTATCAATACGTGTAAACCATTCATGACACCCATCACAACGAAACTTTATACGGGATGGATTCTTCCTGCATTTACTCCGTTCATGTCTTCGTGCATCATGAGAAAATGCGAACGACATATCACAGTAGCTGCAAGGATACCGGGATGATGAAGACGAGCCTTTCAGACCCGATCCAGATACTAACGTTGCCGCAGTTGCGTCATCTCTAGGCATGCTCTTATGCACATTGATGCATCGTTGTTGCACCGATACCTTTACTTTCTGCCGCTCTGCAGGACCTTTACATGTCTCCAAGTGATGCTTCAAATTAGCATTTCTTGTAAATTGCTTGCGACACTTAATACAGCCAAACATATTACGATAAGGGTTCTTAGCACATTCTCTCCTCTCGTGTCGTCGAGCATTGCTGTTGTTCGAGAAAATGTTGTCACAGTAACAGCACCGATGGTCGTTAGTCGTTGTTGCATCACCATACATTGAAGTCTCCATCGAGGGCGAAACGAAGTTCGACGAGTTTTCCTGTGTAGCCAGCACCACCGGCATTAAAGTCTCTCCTGCGGACGGTATCGCGACTGTTGAAGTCTCCTCTTTTGATGACGTCGCCGTTGCCGACGGGATCTGCACCTTCTCCGCCGTAGCTGACGCCAGGGTTCCCATAGGTGATGGTACATCCTCCATCAAGTTCAACGGTTTAGATGGTAAAGATGCCATCGTGTTCACAAGAACAAGCAATTACACGACTTATGCACCAGAAGAAACAAACTAGGTGATCCGTACACCGTCGACGTCAGTAACAACTGAGCCACCTGCTGTCTAGGACTCGTTTATATACTTGCACCGGATGGAATAATACGTTAGTCAAATCAAGAACCATTTACTATAATACTCGAGTCAAAACATCATTTTAAAAAGCACCACACCAAAATAAGGTAACACGTTTGGAAGCAAATTCGTCAAATGAAATAAACACGCAATGAACGCACTAGCAGCTTTCATATCACAAAGTTAACATTTAAATTTCATTCAAGCGAAGTATCAGGCCAATGTCACATCATATTAACATCCTATTGGTCATACTATCCTTAAAATTACACAGTGTTATAAATCACACCAGTTATAGAAGGACTTATAGTTTATAACGCACATCATTTCAGCCATTGATCGTTAACAAATTCGAATTTAAAAAAATGCAAAATATACATGGTAAACGAAGAACCAGGTACGTAATCATTTTATATACTTTATGAGCACTGTAGACGCCAAGAGCTTGAAAGTACATATGTGAGAGTGATATTTAATTAAACTCATATTAAATTGTATATTTATTCCCAATAATATACATAGATAAAAAAAGAGTAGGTTTTATTCTATAAACCTCGCATTTCTTAGTTCATGTTTCTTTGAGGATGTATAAAATTTCATCATTTCGCGAACCAAGTAGAAGATTTAGCCTATTATCCCATCATTTGGATGATCAATTTGGTCTCGCGTGCTACGGCTTCCATATTCTTTACATATATGTTATTATTAGTCTTAAAAATTTCGCGTCCGTGTCACTATCCCAGACGTAAAGACATCATCACCGTAGCTACCAGTTATAATACCAGGAGCTGCATCAATATCACTCATTTTATGATATCGTTTCCTCATTTCAGTTGTCAGAGATTAACCACAATCTCTGATCTTGTGAGCTCCATTCTCATTTTCTGTAAAAGCCTATGAGTCCAGTTTTATTATTTAATCTGCCAACCCATCATCACAAACTCAATTAAATCATCTTAGTATATAGAAAAAAAATCATCAAAGTTCCTTTCATTTAATCTTGGGAACCGCATCATCCTTTCCACCTATAGTGTAGTTTCTTGAGCTCAAGAGTCTTTCATTATATATACCATGCAGTGTTCTTCAAGAGATGTGGTATACCACCATTTCTACATACAAATCCATCCTATCAATGATTTGTTTACACATAAAAAAGCCTTCACGTTATTTTTACGTTTTATTAAATTATCTCTTCGACTAAAATAATTACCACACATAATAATTTCTACAAAGGACACTTTGTCCAAGACATTTTAACCATCATCTGTCTGAAAACAACCATGTCTCATATATATCACAAAGAAAACGAGGGTTAGAGGAGATAGGGTAAGGAACTGGTGTTCGATACCTATCTCAGTCATTGTAGCATCTATGTATTTTTCTTACCTCATGGAGAAAAATATGTTCCAATGCATACGAATTTAAACTTATTCACGTGCGACTAGTCAAAAGTACATATATTCAAGCACGTCAACCGCAAAAAATATTCTCAAGGATAGAGACAGAGACTTAACGATCGAGACACGCCTACCGTCACCCGCAAATGAACATTGACCCCTCGCGCAGGAGTTGCAAGCTTGCAGAATGCTGCGGCAGTCATATGTTTGCTCGAGTCATACACACATCACGTCGCTAGTCTTCCCAATCATTTCATGTAAAACTCCAGTGAAATCGTAATCCAGCATACGTAAAGTACTTGCTGGAACCACTTCAAAGTATGCATCACTGAACCAGAGCAGAAAATCAGCCTACGTATGTATAACTTGCTACCAACAAAAAAATTTGTAGCACATTACGAGAGGAGTCGAACCCTACATACCATACTGTGAAAGTCGATACTCCGATAATTATAAGCGGCAAAATATTTTAAATCAAGACCCCGGTCAGTATATAATTTTTTTTCATGTTTTAAAAATTCATGTTAGTAATCAGCAACAAAGGAGTGAGTAACTTGGACGAAGAACCGTTTACCAAGTATCCGGAATCTTACTGATACAACCCATCCAGTGCACCAACATACCCCTAAGTGTGGTCAATTGATAAACATTCTTTAATTTTTTAATATCACGTCCGTAGTGTACACCAATATATGACAGGTTACGATTTAAGACCATAAATTTCCCACAAGTCTGTTAGTTTTATTTCGGGAAGTAATAAATTATTTCTCAAAAATAATAAATCAAGTTTCTATCATATTTGCTCTAATGGTACGTTATTACCTGTACCAACACATTACCAAAACATCTCCCATAAAAATCTTAAGAATCCAGATGGCATACTCAGACAAAAATAATTTTAGCAAAAAAAAAACAGTCTTCAGCATTATTGATAAAAAATAATACACACAAACAAGACAAAACGCGCATTACAAATTCGACCTAAATTTCGTGTCAAATTTAGTTTATTGCATTAAGTTATAACGATGCAGGTTAGGGAAAAATAAATAATAAATTCTTTAATTCTATAATTTATTTAAATTTGTACATTTATACACATTAAAATCTGACACAGTTTATATATTTTTTACATTTCTCAGTTCATGCGACATTCAGTTTTATTAAAATAAATTATTATAGTTCGTATTAAGAGTGAAAAAATACAAATAATTCATACAGATCACGTTACATCAGATCAGGAGTGTAACACCTTAGAGGGCCAGAAATTATGCTAAAAACCCGTCTTTACAAAATTTATAATGTTTTTTCAAGTAAAATTTTCGTGTAACCTGTACACTGCACTTCTCACACAGAAATTTTACACGGTCAAGATTTCTTCGACAGCCATGCCTTTCATGGATGCGTGTACTTCGTACTCTTTCAAAACGTTTACCACAGTAGCGGCACTGATACAGATACTCATCGCAATTACCATCGATTCCCCGATGTACAACTTACAAATGAACTTTGCTTTTACAATGCCTAATCAAATTACTTTTGTTTGTGAAATGTACACTACATGGCTCACACGGAAATTTCAAACGATTATCGTTTTTTCTACAGACATGATTTTCATGTCTTCTTGCATGTTGTCGGTATTTAAAACTTTTGCTACAGTACGTACACAGATGTCTCATCGTTAGACCGTTAGTCACCGACGGCTCGGAAAGTATATTACTTTCAATGTGCACTACTGTTGTAGGCGACGAAGTCCCGTATGTTGCATGAGCTGGAGATTTCCCAGTCGACATTGACAGATCATCTGTACTGGATGCCAAAGAATCTGAAGTATACACGACTGATGCAGAAGCTGGGAATTGCTCACAAAATGTTTTATTTGCAGGTATCGGAGTCTCCTCTGCGTTCGATAATGAACACATTGAAGTCTCTTGGAGTGAAGAGACAGTAGATACAGCCATCATCGGGATCTCTGGAGATGGTAGCTTCGTTACCATCGGAATCTCTGGAGCTTCCCTCATCGTTGTCATAGGGATCTGCTTCATCATCATCGTCTCCGTCGTCAGGGACCCCGGTGAAGACGCGAGACCCTCCGTCAAGATCTCTACAGTCGTTGACCCCTACACCATTGGGATTTGTACCGATTTCGACGTTGATACCATTGAGTTCGGATACACATCAATATTCATATACCAGACTTATATGCAGACAAGCCAAACCATCAGATCTGCACTGTACCACTACAAGAGGTGGACTGAGGGACCTGCTGTCTAAGACTCGCTTAAATAACCATGTTCGCTTGTATAATACGCAAGGAAATACATCATCCATTGTTATTACTTAAAAAAAATTAGGAATTTCAAGGAATGAGAATTTAAGTTATATATACAAACAACTAATCGCATCCTACATACACGGTTAATTTAGACTTAATAGAGGAGCAAGAGTCTGTAATCAATGGAACTTTCACAACCCAAACAAAATTTAAAGTAGGTACCCAAATTTAAATATTATTATGTAGAGCTACACATAACATCCAACTGACTCCAAATAACTACATCATATGACTAAATTATTTTATCCGATACCAGGCAGGCTAGGTCCAAAGTCAATTATTTTTTGTACCTCTCATCTACAGTTCAGAGGACCTTCAGTGTTGATATAGCTACAGTCAAGACATGTACAGTACCATACATCTTCAAAGCCTTCAAAGTCGATCCTTGTTAAGCCTTACGACAAAAGTCTCCGAAACAAGAGACCTACTCTACAAGTTTACTAGACATTTTAAGCTTGTCATAGCACACATCGATAAAAATCTTCATAATCAACCCAAAATATTATCAGACCACTAGCATTCGATTTATGCACATACACTAGGTCACCAACATATTCGTCAACACATGACCATTCTACATTAAGCTCCTCACTTACTTCCATCAGTCTACTAGGCTCCTCGCAGCACACATAAACTAAAAGAAGTCAAATAACATCCTATTATTTATTTACATTCAAATATTTAACAGCATGCCGACTGCTAACTAAATAAGCCTGACAGTGATCATGTTAGCAAAGTTTACATTTATATAGGACCAGGAATCCATCGATCCTTCAGAACCTAGCTACACATACACAGTGCTGGATGCAAGGAATTCTACACTCATTAGCCATCACTGACACTCATATTACATCATAGGCACTTGAGTCAACACTCATTTTCCATCATTAACATGCACACAAATGCAAATTAACCATCATCGACACTCAATTCAACACTCACATTACATAATCTAATCTCAATTCGGCACTCATTTTCCATCATCGACACTCAATTCAGCACTCACTTTCCATCATAGACACTCAATTCAACACTCACTTTCCATCATCGGCACTCATTTTCCATCATCGACACTCAATTCAACACTCACTTTCCATCATCGACACTCAATTCAACACTCACATTCCATAATCTAATCTCAATTCGGCACTCATTTTCCATCATCGACACTCATTTCAACACTAACTTTTCATCATCGACACTCAATTCAACACTCACTTTCCATCATCGGCACTCATTTTCCATCATCGACACGCAATTCAACACTCATTTTCCATAGTCGACACTCAATTCAACACTCAGTTTCCATATTCGACACTCAAATCGACACTCATTTTCCTTAATCGACACTCAATTCGACACTCATTTCCCATAATCGACACTCAATTCGACACTCAATTTCCATCATCGACACCCAATTAGACACTCAATTTCCATCATAAACACTCAATTCAACACTCATTTTCCATCATCGATACTTAATTCTACATGCTCTCCTTCTTCGACACTCATTTTCCATCATCATCACCCAATTCGACAATCAAATTCCATCATCGACACTCAATTCGACACTCATTTTCCATCATCGACACTCAATTCAACACTCATTTTCCGTCATCGATACTTAATTCTACAACCTCTTTCCTTCTTCGACACTCATTTTCCATCATCTACATACAGTAAAATGGAAACTTTCCATCATCCACACACACACACATACACACAGATACATATATAAATATATTCATACTCAACTCAATTATTTAAAGTAGCATACACATGAACTTTATTAGGGCATGAATAACGACACATTTTAATAACAATTTTTAAAATTATATTTATATCAAAAATACAAAAGTATAAAATTTCATCAGTCAATACACATTACTAACTTATTATATATACCCGAAAATTCTAAGTTCATCAAGAATAGTCCACGTTTCTTTGATAACTGATACAATTTCGTCATCTTGCGAAACAAGTAAAAGTCGCAACCTGTTCGTTAACACGTTCGGGTCTTTCCACGATATATAATCAATTTCACTTGATGACACCATCTTCTTCGAATGTTTGCTGAACATATTCTGAAAATCGTTGTAATAATGATTATGATAATTTGTATCATCATCATCGGTGCTGTCCACATCTTTATCAAACACACTGACATCTTCATCTTGCATATCACAGTATTTCGAATTTTTTGACATTGGAGTACCATCATTGGCAACAAGCTTACTTGCTAATTTTTCAAAAAAATATTCCAAAGTCCGTAGAAGTCTACTATAAGACGACTTGTCACTTTTTCTGGAGATGTTACTTTCATTATCTTCTACCTTACTTATATCTTCAACACCAGTTAAGCTATTTCCTTCCTCAAGTTCTGGAGATATTTTAACACAATCGCTTTTAAGGCTAGGTAGATCTATTTCATTGTAAGACATACTGTCCCCGAGCATATCGTCTCCATCTATGTACTTTATCTCCTGAACGAGCTTGGCTTTACAAGTTTTATAGTGTCTTTTTAAATTCTCTCTTCGTTTCATCCGCCTACCACACTTGCCACAACTTAGTATTTGACGGAATGGACTTTTATCACAATCGTTCTTTTCATGTCTACGAGCATTATAGCTTTTATCAAAGTATTTGCTACAGTATGTACGATGTCCTTCAGATCGAGATCGATATTTGAGTATCATACCTTCACTAGACTGTACGTACTCCATAATGGTTGAATAGCCACTAAAAGTATTATTTAGGTACTTCGTATTTTTATGTATGACCATTCATCAATTATTTACGAAAAAAGATTTTTTTTTTCTCATTTTGACTAAAAAACTCATGTTCCATGTAGTTTTACTACCCACCTTCATATTTCCTCATATGTTATGTTGTAAAAGCAACCAAAGTTGGTTGTAGGTTACGCAATGCTCACTCACGATCTGCTGAAAAAGGTGTGCTTCCCTAGATCTCAAGAGGAAGAACATTGACCTTATTTAAAAATTAGCGAATAATATCATGGCCTAGCAAGAATCACAAGATAATCTATTCACATATTAGCAACCATCATGTATCAGTTGTCTGTATATGCAGTCTCTGTTGTCTGTATAAGTAGACAATGTTTTGTGTTGATTGCGGTATGCTCCCTAACGATCGCAACAGAAGGAGGGCTTCGCTAGAAATCAAGGGGAAGGGAAATCTTCGTGTGTGATAGCTTTTCCCATTTGTTTCAAGACATAGTAATCGTCTGATTAATGAACTTTGGTTTTTGTGTGATTTCCACCTGTTAAAATTATTTTTTAAGTGTTGATTTGATAATATGACTTCGGAAATTTATACGATACTCTGAATAAAATTACCTGTCTTAGACACCAAGGACAATACAGTTTGTCTTTCATGTTAATGCTTCTCAGCTGTCTCAAAGTATATTATTTGTCTGAGTAAAGTTATTATTTTTTAATTCCACCTTGATAAAAATATTGTAAGTGCTGATTTATTGACAGAATTTCACTGATTAAATGTAACTCTGAATAGAAATGACATGACTCAGTAAGTAAAAAATTCTTCATGCAGAGATAGATCTCTCACAAATAATCTGAAGCACATGGTGAAAACCATCAGATGTCTAGTTAGGTATAATCAGAAACACTTGGATAAAGCCATCAATATAATATCAAGAATAATCTGAAGCACTCGGAGAAATCCATCAGATGTCTAGTTAGGTATAATCAGAAGCACCCGGAGAAAACCACCATAATATTGACAAGAATAATCTGGAGCACACGGAGAAAACCACCATAATATTGACAAGAATAATCAGGAGCACACGGAGAAAACCACCATAATATTAACAATAATAATCGGAAGCACACGGAGAAAACCACCATAATATTGACAAGAATAATCGGAAGCACACAGAGAAAACCACCACAAGTTTTCTTTGATATCATAAAAATACAGAAAAAAAAAATTAAAAATAAAAAAAAATTAATAAAAAATTTTAAATTACAAAAAAAAATGAAAAAATAAATAAACAGATTCTGCTAGCTTGTAAATTTCTCATTGTTGAGCAAAAATATAGTTCTAGTACAAGCCAGAATTTTATTTATTTTTTCATTTTTTTTTTGTCATTTAAAATTTTTTATTAATTTTTTTTTTATTTTTAATTTTTTTTTTTCTTTATTTTTATGATATCAAAGAAAACTTGTGGTGGTTTTCTCTGTGTGCTTCCGATTATTCTTGTCAATATTATGGTGGTTTTCTCCGTGTGCTTCCGATTATTATTGTTAATATTATGGTGGTTTTTTCCGTGTGCTCCTGATTATTCTTGTCAATATTATGGTGGTTTTCTCCGTGTGCTCCAGATTATTCTTGTCAATATTATGGTGGTTTTCTCCGGGCGCTTCTGATTATACCTAACTAGACATCTGATGGATTTCTCCGAGTGCTTCAGATTATTCTTGATATTATATTGATGGCTTTATCCAAGTGTTTCTGATTATACCTAACTAGACATCTGATGGTTTTCACCATGTGCTTCAGATTATTTGTGAGAGATCTATCTCTGCATGAAGAATTTTTTACTTACTGAGTCATGTCATTTCTATTCAGAGTTACATTTAATCAGTGAAATTCTGTCAATAAATCAGCACTTACAATATTTTTATCAAGGTGGAATTAAAAAATAATAACTTTACTCAGACAAATAATATACTTTGAGACAGCTGAGAAGCATTAACATGAAAGACAAACTGTATTGTCCTTGGTGTCTAAGACAGGTAATTTTATTCAGAGTATCGTATAAATTTCCGAAGTCATATTATCAAATCAACACTTAAAAAATAATTTTAACAGGTGGAAATCACACAAAAACCAAAGTTCATTAATCAGACGATTACTATGTCTTGAAACAAATGGGAAAAGCTATCACACACGAAGATTTCCCTTCCCCTTGATTCTAGCGAAGCCCTCCTTCTGTTGCGATCGTTAGGGAGCATACCGCAATCCACACAAAACATTGTCTACTTATACAGACAACAGAGACTGCATATACAGACAACTGATACATGATGGTTGCTAATATGTGAAAAGATTATCTTGTGATTCTTGCTAGGCCATGATATTATTCGCTAATTTTTAAATAAGGTCAATGTTCTTCCTCTTGAGATCTAGGGAAGCACACCTTTTTCAACAGATCGTAAGTGAGCATTCCGTAACCTACAACCAACTTTGGTTGCTTTTACAACATAACATATGAGGAAATATGAAGGTGGGTAGTAAAACTACGTGGAACATGAGTTTTTTAGTCAAAATGAGAAAAAAAAGTCTTTTTTTCGT
This sequence comes from Bacillus rossius redtenbacheri, assembly GCF_032445375.1. Classification (NCBI taxonomy): domain Eukaryota; kingdom Metazoa; phylum Arthropoda; class Insecta; order Phasmatodea; family Bacillidae; genus Bacillus; species Bacillus rossius. The sequence continues at coordinate 1,482,684 of NW_026962012.1, read as the reverse complement.
AAATAATTGATGAATGTTCATACATAAAAATACGAAGTACCTAAATAATACTTTTAGTGGCTATTCAACCATTATGGAGTACGTACAGTCTAGTGAAGGTCTGAAGGACATTGTACATACTGTAGCAAATACTTTGATAAAAGCTATAATGCTCGTAGACATGAAAAGAACGATTGTGATAAAAGTCCATTCCGTCAAATACTAAGTTGTGGCAAGTGTGGTAGGCGGATGAAACGAAGAGAGAATTAAAAAAGACACTATAAAACTTGTAAAGCCAAGCTCGTTCAGGAGATAAAGTACATAGATGGAGACGATATGCTCGGGGACAGTATGTCTTACAATGAAATTGATCTACCTAGCCTTAAAAGCGATTGTGTTAAAATATCTCCAGGTCTTGAGGAAGGAAATAGCTTAACTGGTGTTGAAGATATAAGTAAGGTAGAAGATAATGAAAGTAACATCTCCAGAAAAAGTGACAAGTCGTCTTATAGTAGACTTCTACGGACTTTGGAATATTTTTTTGAAAAATTAGCAAGTAAGCTTGTTGCCAATGATGGTACTCCAATGTCAAAAAATTCGAAATACTGTGATATGCAAGATGAAGATGTCAGTGTGTTTGATAAAGATGTGGACAGCACCGATGATGATGATACAAATTATCATAATCATTAGTACAACGATTTTCAGAATATGTTCAGCAAACATTCGAAGAAGATGGTGTCATCAAGTGAAATTGATTATATATCGTGGAAAGACCCGAACGTGTTAACGAACAGGTTGCGACTTTTACTTGTTTCGCAAGATGACGAAATTATATCAGTTATCAAAGAAACGTGGACTATTCTTGATGAACTTAGAATTTTCGGGTATATATAATAAGTTAGTAATGTGTATTGACTGATGAAATTTTATACTTTTGTATTTTTGATATAAATATAATTTTAAAAATTGTTATTAAAATGTGTCGTTATTCATGCCCTAATAAAGTTCATGTGTATGATACTTTAAAGAATTGAGTTGAGTATGAATATATTTATATATGTATCTGTGTGTGTGTGTGTGTGGATGATGGAAAGTTTTCATTTTACTGTATGTAGATGATGGAAAATGAGTGTCGAAGAAGGAAAGAGTATGTAGAATTAAGTATCGATGACGGAAAATGAGTGTTGAATTGAGTGTCGATGATGGAAAATGAGTGTCGAATTGAGTGTCGATGATGGAATTTGATTGTCGAATTGGGTGATGATGATGGAAAATTGTGTCGAAGAAGGAAAGAGTATGTAGAATTAAGTATCGATGATGGAAAATGAGTGTTGAATTGAGTGTTTATGATGGAAATTGAGTGTCGATTTGGGTGTCGATGATGGAAATTGAGTGTCTAATTAAAAGTCGATGATGGAAATTGAGTGTCGAATTGAGTGTCGATTATGGAAATGAGTGTCGAATTGAGTGTCGATTAAGGAAAATGAGTGTCGATTTGAGTGTCGAATATGGAAACTGAGTGTTGAATTGAGTGTCGACTATGGAAAATGAGTGTTGAATTGCGTGTCGATGATGGAAAATAAGTGACGATGATGGAAAGTGAGTGTTGAATTGAGTGTCGATGATTAAAAGTTAGTGTTGAAATGAGTGTCGATGATGGAAAATGAGTGCCGAATTGAGATTAGATTATGGAATGTGAGTGTTGAATTGAGTGTCGATGATGGAAAGTAAGTGTTGAATTGAGTGTCGATGATGGAAAATGAGTGCCGATGATGGAAAGTGAGTGTTGAATTGAGTGTCTATGATGGAAAGTGAGTGCTGAATTGAGTGTCGATGATGGAAAATGAGTGCCGAATTGAGATTAGATTATGTAATGTGAGTGTTGAATTGAGTGTCGATGATGGTTTATTTGCATTTGTGTGCATGTTAATGATGGAAAATGAGTGTTGACTCAAGTGCCTATGATGTAATATGAGTGTCAGTGATGGCTAATGAGTGTAGAATTCCTTGCATGCAGCACTGTGTATGTGTAGCTAGGTTCTGAAGGATCGTTGGATTTCTGGTCCTATATAAATGTAAACTTTGCTAACATGATCACTGTCAGGCTTATTTAATTAGCAGTCGGCATGCTGTTAAATATTCGAATGTAAATAAATAATAGGATGTTATTTGACTTCTTTTAGTTTATGTGTGCTGCGAGGAGCCTAGTAGACTGATGGAAGTAAGTGAGGAGCTTAATGTAGAATGGTCATGTGTTGACGAATATGTTGGTGACCTACTGTATGTGCATAAATCGAATGCTAGTGGTCTGATAATATTTTGGGTTGATTATGAAGATTTTTATCGATGTGTGCTATGACAAGCTTAAAATGTCTAGTAAAATTGTAGAGTAGGTCTCATGTTTCGGAGACTTTTGTCGTAAGGCTTAACAAGGATCGACTTTGAAGGCTTTGAAGATGTATGGTACTGTACATGTCTTGACTGTAGCTATATCAACACTGAAGGTCCTCTGAACTGTAGATGAGAGGTACAAAAAATAATTGACTTTGGACCTAGCCTGCCTGGTATCGGATAAAATAATTTAGTCATGTGTTGTAGTCATTTGGAGTCAGTTGGATGTTATGTGTAGCTCTACATAATAATATTTAATTTTGGGTACCTACTTTAAATTTTGTTTGGGTTGTGAAAGTTCCATTGATTACAGACTCTTGCTCCTCTATTAAGTCTAAATTAACCGTGTATGTAGGATGTGATTAGTTGTTTGTATATATAACTTAAATTCTCATTCCTTAAAATTCCTAATTTTTTTAAGTAATAACAATGGATGATGTATTGACTTGCGTATTATACAAGCGAACATGGTTATTTAAGCGAGACTTAGACAGCAGGTCCCTCAGTTCACCTTTTGTAGTGGTGCAGTGCAGATCTGATGGATTGTCTCGTCTGCATATAAGTCTTGTATATGAATATTGATATGTATCCGAACTCAATGGTAGCAACGTCGACATCGGTACAAATCCCAATGGTGGCGGGGTCAACGGCTGCATAGATCTTGACAGAGGGTCTCGCGTCTTCACCGGGGTCCCTGACGACGGAGGTGATGATGACGAAGCAGATCTCGATGACAACGATGAGGGCAGCTCCAGAGATTCCGATGGTAACGAGGCTACCATCTTCAGAGATCCCGATGATGGCTGTATCTACTGCCTCTTCACTCCAAGAGACTTCAATGTGTGCATTATCGAACGCAGAGGAGACTCCGATACCTGCAACTACATCGCATTTGGTAAATACAACATTTTGTGAGCAATTCCCAGCTTCTGCATCAGTCGTGTATACATCAGATTCTTTGGCATCCAGTACAGATGATCTGTCAATGTCGACTGGGAAATCTCCAGCTCATGCAACATACGGGACTTCGTCGCCTACAACAGTAGTGCACATTGAAAGTAAGTAGGTGTATTTGGTTCATATGAGGTCAGGGGAGGGGGGAGGGGGATTCGGGGATTCGAGGCGGCCATCTTGGATGACGTCACTTCCAGCGGCCATCTTGGATGACGTCACTTCCGGCGGCCATCTTGGATTACTTCACTTCCGGCGGCCATCTTAGATTGCGTCACTTCCGGCGGCCATCTTAGATTTCGTCCCTTCCTGCGACCATCTTGGATAACGTCACTTCCGGCGACCATCTTGGATTACATCAAGTCCGGTGGCCATTTTGTTTTCTACAACATTCCTCTATTTTGAGTTTCGTCCGCCATCTTGAAAATCTTTATTTATTATCCGATTTTAATGAAAACAAATTTAAATTTTAAAAAATTAAATAATCAAAATTTTAAAATAAAATTAAAAAAATATTATTTAATAAAATTTTAATTAAAAACCTACGTATCGAACACCCCACTCCTCTAAATTACAAGTACATCATCTAGCACCCCCACCCCTCTGTTACAATGGCATCGTCATCGAACACCCCACTCATTCATGTTACAATTTTTCGTTACATCCACCATCTTGGAAAATCATAATTATTAACTTAGAAAATCAGGGAAAAAAATATATACCATCGTTGTCTGCTGGAGGGACCATCTTATTTAGTGGAGACTGCCATCTTGATTTCATCTGATGGATGTCGTGATCGGCTGTAGGTTTATAAAGTATGTTAGTGTTTGTAAGGTCGAGTTACAATTCTCTACCAACATTGTTATGAACCTTATAGACCAAAATCCACAGAATCCAAAAAATCCACAAAATCCACAGTCATTTTGTTGTTGTAACCGACAGTTTTTTCTTAAAGTCTTATCACTTATAGGTTTTAACTAAAATATATGTTATCAATACTATCGTTGTGGATGCGTTAGTTAAAGTAATGATAATTTAAAAAAACATTTATTACTCCATCTTAGCTGGCCAAAAAATTTTCAGAGTCCTAACTCACAAGTAATAATCTCTTCTCATGTTTGCGTACACGTGTTTTAAAGCTGCATGGAAGCAGATATTTTTAATGTCTGCGTTCAATTTCACTTTTATAAACAAGTTCATGTTTGCGTACATGTGTTTAAAAGCTTCATGGAAGCAGATATTTTTAATGTCTGCGTTCAATTTCACTTTTATAAACAAGTTCATGTTTGCGTACTCGTGTTTTAAAGCTGCACGGAAGCAGATATTTGTAATGTCTGCGTTCAATTTCACTTTTATAAACAAGTTCATGTTTGCGTACTCGTGTTTTAAAAGCTGCATGGAAGCAGATATTTTAATGTTTGTGTATAATTACATTTCTCCATTCTGTAAGACATTTATAAGTATCAGTACCTCGTGGGATATAGGTTCTATATTAAAAATAATAAACAATATGTAGGTAAAATTGTATTTATTAAATTAAGAACATATTTTACACAACAAAAATGGAGCAAAAACAAAAACTACACATAAAAAAACTGAAACTTTACAACAAAAATGGAAACTATAAATCAAAAACATAAACTGTACAGCAAAAACAGAACAACTATACAACAAATGGAAACAACTACCAAACTGCCAAACTATTTAAATCAAAAACTATTTACAGAAAAAAAATTATTCGCCGCCTCCAACATATCCGTGGGGTACTGTGTGGATACCATCTTCGCAGATCAGCCGTTTGTCGTCCTCCCACGTTATGGCCAGCTTATTGCTGTACTCAGTATAGAGTATGTGCTGATGGGAGCGAATTGCTCTAACGCCTGCCCTCATTGTGCGGTGGTCTTGCAGGGCTTCCAGGTAGTCATCGAATGTTATGTGGTTTTTGACCACACATCGCTGGATGCCCTTGGCCTTTTTCTCGCTCTTACCACCACACCTGTAGGCGTAGAGTTTGGCCCGTAGGCTTACAAACTCCTCCATCACTTCTCCCCCACATTCATCTTTGAATTTACCGACAACTTTCTTGTTGATGGGGGAGAAGCATGGGTGGTCGGAAGGGTAGCAGCTGGTGTCGAATTTAGCCATCAGTGTAGGGTCGGCTTTGAGGTCTGAGTAAAAGTCTGTTGTCTGGATCTCATACACAAAACTGTCTGTATCCATATACATCAGGTGAATATTGTCATGGTAACGGGGTTTCATGGTATTGTAGTGGAAGTCGTACATGAGAGTCTTTGAAAGATCTAGTACGGCCAGTCCGGCATAGATCGGCTTGTCGAAAATGATGGTCTCGTGATTAAGGTGGACTAGAGACAAATTCGGTTCGTACATTGTACGGTCCTTGAAGGACGGACGACACACCAACTTCTTGAACCTCTTCTCAGAGCACACCAACTCCATTTTGAGCCTCCGCCTTTTATTTTCCATCAGTTTACCAAATGTCGAGTTCACAGCGAGCTTAAAGAACTCCTTCTCGAACTCGTTGGCTGCTGCTTTCCGCTTGTTGGTATTCAGCCGAATATAGGGCTCCAACCATGCCGACTGCTCAAACTGCAGGACTCGATGTATCTTAGTCACTCTCAGCCCATGAGATACCGCTTGCTGGAGGTTTTTGTAGTGGACAATGTAGTGCTCTTTATTTTCAAGTGTTGTCATCAACTTTGATTGATTTGAGCCGGGCGGACACTGATTTATGGGGAGAAATGGCAGGTCTTTATGACTTTCATGGAGCTCGGGAGGGTACTCCACATCACACTCAATAATGTAGCCTGTAGGAGAATCATCTGGGACATACACGACATCAATTGATGTGTCTGCCCATTGGAAATGCCGAATTGGAAGCGGCAGAGACATCGCCCACCCGTACAAATTATTTGCATCAATGTACTCCAGGAATGTGAATGGCTTGGATGCATCATATGTCTCAGGTATGTAGGAGTTATTGGCTACGCAATGACGTTTAATGCTTTGCGCTACTCCCCCCCTAATACCAGCCTCCACAAACATGTACATATCATAATCGGTAAGAAGCTCTAGCTGTACGCCTGTGGTTCGAAGCATCGCATCGAAAGCGAACCCTGGACAAGAAACATAGTGAGACGGATCTAGGCTGTATGTCTCCAAACATATGGAACGGAAATTCTCGAATACATCCGCCAAAATCAGGACATCTGTCTTTAGATACAAGTCAGCGTACTCCCCCAAAGTAGCACACTGAAACTTGTCCCAGACTTTCACTGCATGAGCGTACTCCATCTCTGAAATCATGGAATCAGTCAGACTATTGTAGAAATCATCGATGGATGGAAGACGAGTATCATCTAGTCGAGCAAAAGAATCCACAAAATCATACGGGAAGACACCCTTGCGGGTAACCAACTCCAACTCATCAGGCGCGAAAAACTCAGTAGTACTTATAAACTTGTCTGCAGGCAAGAACTCAGCGAGCGAAGCAAGACCCCGACTCATAAAACGGAACGTATCGACAAACTGAATGCTGAACTTATCATGTAACTTCTTGGAAAAAGTTATCAGCTTCTCCTCTGAATTCGGAATGATGAAGATGTCTTTACTATCATACCCCAACTTCCTGATAATGAAGTTCTGATCGTATGCCAGGTTGTGGAAGAACACAATCAACTTTTTCGGTCTGCGCCTGAGAAGGTTGCAGTCATTACATGCAGGCCCAATAAATTCGCCGGTGAAGTGATTGTGGTCACGAACTTTCTTTACAGTTCCTCCGAACTTTCCTCCACAGTAGCAACAACACCTTGCTTGCAGAAAAGCAGTGTTTTGTGCATGTGTGAGCGGAGTCATAGGAACAGACGTAGAAAATATTTTCTGTACGTCATGTCCAATCTCCACAATGCGGGATATGAACTTATCCTCTGCGTCACAACCGCGATACAATTCAGGCTCTGATGGAAGTGCTGAAGTGAGGTGTGCAGGAATGATGGTATTATCAGCTTTCACGTAAATACAGTAGCTGTATGCTTTATGCTTTTGGTACTGCAGCGTGTATGACTCATCAGTATTCGGGTGACATGTATGGATTTTCTCTAGAATAGCTTCAAAGTCGCAATATACCACGATGGGCATCTTATCACTGTGATGGAAGTTTTTGAACTTCAGAACAGGTGGCTGGCCGTTTTGATCGGGCGATGGCATCTCCATCCTAACAGCAGCATGCTGTTTGCAGAGCTCACGGTGTTTTTCCAAACACTGAAGACCAGTGAGCCCGCTAACCCTACCCCGATCATCGTAATGCTTGAAGCATCTTTTACAAACATGAATAGCATCATGATGTGTAGTGATTTGGGACCGAACCAGAGCAGAAAAATTAGTGATGTAGGTGAAATGGGATGAATCGTCATTGACCAAGAGCAGAAGATCGAAATGATGTTCTTTTTCTTCAGGAGCGACTCGTGCAGGAACAACATTCAGATTCTCGTCGATACTGTAGATGTTGATGGAGACTCCGGGGTTCTGTTTTTCAAACAGTGGTATTTGCTTGATTGGAGTAGGGAAGTCAGTGTTGTTGAAGTTGAACTTCCCCTCCAAGTCATGGTAGCGCTGGTTGACACGTTCAGGATGCTCACCTTCCACGTACTTCACAAGAATCGACCACTTAAAGCACATGTGGTCTTCGAGGTTTTGCGGATTTATCACTGCGTATTTGTCTTTGATGGAAGTAGGTAATTCGATGTAGGAGCTGGCACGGAGTGGATCGAGCTTGTTGATTCTCAACTGTAGTCGCTTAACGGCCGACAAAGTCCATCCGGACCCCTTACCCATGTAGTCTTCCTCCTCCTTGCAGATCTTAGAGATGGACTCGGTAACTGCCTCCTCCACCTCATGAACTGCGTAGAGGGGGACATTCATGGTTTTGAAGGCCCTCTTGTCTTCACAGGCATCTACGGGTTTTTTGTAGGCGCACTCGAGCACGATATTGAATTTGAGAGGTCCGTTCTCTTCAATCTCCTCCACAAGTTGGTTGATTATTTTGTTCTTGATGGAGTCCAGGTACGTACAAATATCCTTGGCAGAACTTGACGTATTTTCTGCCACGTACGTCTTCAAGTTACCCTTGAAACCCACTTCGGCGGTGATGAAGCCGTGGGTATTGGCCAAACAAGTCCCGGTCACCACCTTTGTTCGGCTGGTCGAAGGCTTGGGCGTAACTGCAGGCTTAACTGCTACCATCCTCTGCTTCTTTGTTGGAGGCGGAGCAGGCCCCTTGCATACCTTGATGTGGGCTTTTAACTTATCAGCCCTGGCGAACTCCTTAGCACAGTTGTCGCAGGTATGTGATATGCGGTTTGGGTTAAGACCGCAAGCCGACTTCTCATGGCGTCTTGCAAAATCAGCACGGGCGAAGGCCTTGTAGCAGAAGCTACACCGCATGCCTGATGTCGTAGCGACAGCTCCAGCACATGATGCAAGGTGCTGCTGCATCTTATCGCTGCGTGCGACCATCTTTCCACATAGGTGGCACTGTTGGTGGTCACGATGCTGGTTCTCAGCACACTGACGCTCGTGCCGGTAGCGGTTGTGGCCTGCCGTGAATGTAGCAGAGCAGAAACGGCATTTCTGAACGGTAGACGCCATCATCACGACACTCGGTAGACTGGTCTCAACGTACGGAACACACAACGGTAGCTCGACGCACGGAGAACTATAACAAAAGAATTAAGAATACAATGTAGCTAGATGTTAACACGAAAAAGTTGCAAACATAACCTCAAAACTCTATCCCTCAAGCTTATTAACCTAAACTGATAGCAATGTAACTAAATAAAAAAGTTACAAACATAACCTTAAAGCTCTAGCACTCAAGCTTACTAACCTAAACTACTAGTAATGTTACTAAATAAAAAAAGTTGCAAACATAACCTCAAAGCTATTCCTTCATGTACAATCCTAAAAATGGTAGAATATTTAAAGTACCTACTCATAAAAGTTAAAGCTGAAAAAGTATTCAATGTTAACTCAAAATGATTGATTACATAACCTCAAAACTACACTAATGCACAACTCAAAAATGCTAGAATATTTAAAGTACTGTTAAAAGTTTAAGCTAAACAATTCCTGGTTACCCATACATAAGTGTACAGAGAAAAAACTAGCTATCAGATAACCTACGAAAAAGCTGAGAAACATAAAAATATTAACGAAACATGTAGCATACCTCAGAAAACGATGAAGTGGAGCTGCAGAAGATGATGTATCGGTGGCGGTAGGAATCGTGGTAGCAGCGAAACTCACACACGAACTAGCTCACTCAAACTCCAAGAACACAATGAAGCTCCGACAGTTAATCCTGGCCTTTTATAGCCTCGGACCTGCCTGTTCTTGGAAAAACATTAGGAACAGAGTATTTCTGTTGTATCCGCCAATATGAATGTAGTACATGGAAGTACCATTGTCTTCGGAAAAACCCAGCATGACTCATGTGCATGTCGTAGCAGGTCTGTGAGTGGTGGTGGTAGAAATGTAACCTGACAGCCAAACATGGGAAACCACACTCGGGTAAAACTACGAATGACCTAGGTGATTAGAGATTAGGGCGCGAGGCACTGCCTGCATCGTGACTCATCACTCAGGAATGTCATCTCACAGTGTCCAGGGGACCCAAACAATAGACTTGACCGTGCATGTCACAACTGGTACATTAGTCCGCGACTTTGTGGCGCCATGAGGCGCTCATGAATGTCTGAGCCTGCCACCAACTGCTCGTCAAAGTGTCATCACGAAGCACTCGAGCTGCAGTCATGACGCGCATGCTACAACAGGCCCGTTAGTCACCGACTTCGTGGCGCCAATCTGACACTCGGGTAGACAGGTAGCTAAATGGTAATACTAGTAATGCAAGGAAATAAAAAAAATCGGGTATGTTTAATACATTTATTAAAAGTAAGAACACATTACAAAACTAAAACATTAACAATTTATTCTACATTTATTATGACCAACATTCGTTTATAAATTTTTAGCATTTCATTGCGAACAATCAGTTGAACATCCACAGAATGACACATTTTGCTGATGTTCCAGGAACAAACCCTTTTCACAAACATTTAAGGAGACTTACCTTAAGCTTTCTTTTGATTGGTCAAATAAAACATCTCCCTCTCTTCCCCTTTTACAATGATGCTGCTTCACCATTACGCTAAAATTCTGTAAGACCAAAAAAAAATATACTTCCCTTAAACCTTACGGTAGAAATTTCATCCTAGGATGCTGTTACTGCATCTAGAAATTAAAAATTATATTATCTCATACAGGTTTTATTTACATGTTAGGCTTAACCATCCTACCACACACACACACACACACACATGCGTGCGCATGCGTGCACTGAGATGAAATACATACTTGCCCAAATAATGTACTTTTATTTACAAAGGCAACATATTAAAACACATAATATTTAAATTTTGTGTAGATTGGATGGTACCAGAAACCATACTACAAAACGAGCGGACAACACTTGATTCTTTACTATGATTGGGCTGACGGATTGCCTCTGGAATGCCCTTGTTACCTTCAACGACTCAGAATTAATACTTTTATCCATAAAAAAACAGCAACAGTTTAACTAAGCAAACATACACCCCACACCCCTCAAAAAATTGTTATTACACAAGGCATTATTTACATGGTAGGAGACCGCACATACGAAGTGCGAAGCTTCAGGTTAGAAATATTGATTAAAATAACTACTAAAGATGCTAATTTGTTTATGAAAAAATTGCACATGAAATACAGACACTTGCTTATTTACACACACATACATACATACATACATACATACACCCTGCATGGCTTCAGAAGTAAGTACGATATTTTGAAAACCACTCAAGACTTACATCTGTTTATGAAAAGGAGCTAAATATTAAAAAAAATTCAAAGTTAATTTTAGAGATGAAATATCATGTGCAAGTCCTTGCATGCGAGAAGATTTTATTACGCAATTATCTTCATTTTCCCCAAACCATAGGTCTGATGTCTGGATACCACACAAATCCCACACCTAACATATGCAATACGAGATGACTGCACGCCAGTCCAAGCCCCTGCGCTTAGAGACGAATCTGCACTAGAAGCATTAGCAAGCATTGCAATTATCTCGCTTCACTAATGCAGATTCACCTCTGACTAGGTAGACCTCCTGAAACAGTAAACATAGGACGGTGAAACACATTAAAATAATGCATTTCAAAATAATTGAATAATATAAAACACTGCATATTTCACGAAAATCACCACGCAATTGACAGCCCTTTCAGTCACAATTCTGCGAATGCTATCACAGAATGCTAGATTTAGAAAGAAAGGATCATTCATTCCTTCATTATGGAACAAAGTAATACATCACATGAAGAGAAACAAAAAAGGCACACACTTCGTTCTTAGACTCGTGCCGCCTCCTTGACAGAGAGAAAAGATTGTACACATAAAATAGTATATATTTCATTTCCAGCGATGAAGCTGTACTAATATCACATTGACAAGCTTAGATGATCTAGGGAGAGATAAAGTAAATATATTAACAAAAAAAGTCGACTAAAATTCATTTACAAACAAAATACTTAACATTCCTTCGATTACATATTTTTCTCAATTTAATAAATGAGAGAACACAAACATTTGCTTAAATCACTATTTATCAATTTTAAACTCTCTTGTACATCAGGAAAAAATATATTGTATCATTCATTATTAGTTGTAATGTAAAAAATGCAAAACAGTTTCTTTGTGGGATGTGGAATTCTCACTCACGATCGAAAAAAGAGGGGCTTCGCTGTAACTCAAGGGGAGGGGGGGAAACCATCTTGAAAGTTGAAGTTTCTCATATATTTGGATGTATAGTAATCAAGTAAGTAATAACATTTGGTGGTATAATATCCGTCTGATTAAAGTTTATTTGCTAACATGAATTCACAAATTAAACGAATCTCTGAGTACATTTGCTTATCTTTTTAAAAAAAAAAAATGCACAGATTGATTGTTTTATCATGAATAACCAGGAGCACACTAAAAAAACAAACGAAATTCTCGCCAATAATAACCAACAGCACACAAACAATAAAAAAAAAACCATGTGTCAGTAATAACATGCAGCATGCGGAGAAAATCACCAAAATATTGTCAAGAATAACCATCAGTACATGTAGAATACCAATAAAGTCTTGACATGAAAAAGGCTGAAGTGCACGGAGAAAATCATCAAATTCTCGTCAGGTAAAAAAAGCAGAAGCACATGAAAAAAAACCAACAATATTATAACACAGTAATGTTGAAGCACACGTAGAAATCTATCGAAATTTCATGTGAAAAAATAGGAGCACTCAGAGAAAACTATCAGGGAGAAGATTAAAAACTCATAAATTATCAATTTTTTTAAAAAAGTTCAATTTAAATCCTGCTAGAACTCTCATGTTGCTTAAGCAAAGAGTAAACAAGTCAGCTTGTGAACTCTTTGCTTAAGCAACATGAGAGTTCTAGCACAAGTCAACTTGTGAACTCTTTGCTTAAGCAACATGAGAGTTCTGGCACAATTCGGCTTGTGAACTCTTTGCTTAAGCAACATGAGAGTTCTAGCAGGATTTAAATTGAACTTTTTTAAAAAAATTGATAATTTATGAGTTTTTAATCTTCTCCCTGATAGTTTTCTCTGAGTGCTCCTATTTTTTCACATGAAATTTCGATAGATTTCTACGTGTGCTTCAACATTACTGTGTTATAATATTGTTGGTTTTTTTTCATGTGCTTCTGCTTTTTTTACCTGACGAGAATTTGATGATTTTCTCCGTGCACTTCAGCCTTTTTCATGTCAAGACTTTATTGGTATTCTACATGTACTGATGGTTATTCTTGACAATATTTTGGTGATTTTCTCCGCATGCTGCATGTTATTACTGACACATGGTTTTTTTTTTATTGTTTGTGTGCTGTTGGTTATTATTGGCGAGAATTTCGTTTGTTTTTTTAGTGTGCTCCTGGTTATTCATGATAAAACAATCAATCTGTGCATTTTTTTTTTTTAAAAAGATAAGCAAATGTACTCAGAGATTCGTTTAATTTGTGAATTCATGTTAGCAAATAAACTTTAATCAGACGGATATTATACCACCAAATGTTATTACTTACTTGATTACTATACATCCAAATATATGAGAAACTTCAACTTTCAAGATGGTTTCCCCCCCTCCCCTTGAGTTACAGCGAAGCCCCTCTTTTTTCGATCGTGAGTGAGAATTCCACATCCCACAAAGAAACTGTTTTGCATTTTTTACATTACAACTAATAATGAATGATACAATATATTTTTTCCTGATGTACAAGAGAGTTTAAAATTGATAAATAGTGATTTAAGCAAATGTTTGTGTTCTCTCATTTATTAAATTGAGAAAAATATGTAATCGAAGGAATGTTAAGTATTTTGTTTGTAAATGAATTTTAGTCGACTTTTTTTGTTAATATATTTACTTTATCTCTCCCTAGATCATCTAAGCTTGTCAATGTGATATTAGTACAGCTTCATCGCTGGAAATGAAATATATACTATTTTATGTGTACAATCTTTTCTCTCTGTCAAGGAGGCGGCACGAGTCTAAGAACGAAGTGTGTGCCTTTTTTGTTTCTCTTCATGTGATGTATTACTTTGTTCCATAATGAAGGAATGAATGATCCTTTCTTTCTAAATCTAGCATTCTGTGATAGCATTCGCAGAATTGTGACTGAAAGGGCTGTCAATTGCGTGGTGATTTTCGTGAAATATGCAGTGTTTTATATTATTCAATTATTTTGAAATGCATTATTTTAATGTGTTTCACCGTCCTATGTTTACTGTTTCAGGAGGTCTACCTAGTCAGAGGTGAATCTGCATTAGTGAAGCGAGATAATTGCAATGCTTGCTAATGCTTCTAGTGCAGATTCGTCTCTAAGCGCAGGGGCTTGGACTGGCGTGCAGTCATCTCGTATTGCATATGTTAGGTGTGGGATTTGTGTGGTATCCAGACATCAGACCTATGGTTTGGGGAAAATGAAGATAATTGCGTAATAAAATCTTCTCGCATGCAAGGACTTGCACATGATATTTCATCTCTAAAATTAACTTTGAATTTTTTTTAATATTTAGCTCCTTTTCATAAACAGATGTAAGTCTTGAGTGGTTTTCAAAATATCGTACTTACTTCTGAAGCCATGCAGGGTGTATGTATGTATGTATGTATGTGTGTGTAAATAAGCAAGTGTCTGTATTTCATGTGCAATTTTTTCATAAACAAATTAGCATCTTTAGTAGTTATTTTAATCAATATTTCTAACCTGAAGCTTCGCACTTCGTATGTGCGGTCTCCTACCATGTAAATAATGCCTTGTGTAATAACAATTTTTTGAGGGGTGTGGGGTGTATGTTTGCTTAGTTAAACTGTTGCTGTTTTTTTATGGATAAAAGTATTAATTCTGAGTCGTTGAAGGTAACAAGGGCATTCCAGAGGCAATCCGTCAGCCCAATCATAGTAAAGAATCAAGTGTTGTCCGCTCGTTTTGTAGTATGGTTTCTGGTACCATCCAATCTACACAAAATTTAAATATTATGTGTTTTAATATGTTGCCTTTGTAAATAAAAGTACATTATTTGGGCAAGTATGTATTTCATCTCAGTGCACGCATGCGCACGCATGTGTGTGTGTGTGTGTGTGTGGTAGGATGGTTAAGCCTAACATGTAAATAAAACCTGTATGAGATAATATAATTTTTAATTTCTAGATGCAGTAACAGCATCCTAGGATGAAATTTCTACCGTAAGGTTTAAGGGAAGTATATTTTTTTTTGGTCTTACAGAATTTTAGCGTAATGGTGAAGCAGCATCATTGTAAAAGGGGAAGAGAGGGAGATGTTTTATTTGACCAATCAAAAGAAAGCTTAAGGTAAGTCTCCTTAAATGTTTGTGAAAAGGGTTTGTTCCTGGAACATCAGCAAAATGTGTCATTCTGTGGATGTTCAACTGATTGTTCGCAATGAAATGCTAAAAATTTATAAACGAATGTTGGTCATAATAAATGTAGAATAAATTGTTAATGTTTTAGTTTTGTAATGTGTTCTTACTTTTAATAAATGTATTAAACATACCCGATTTTTTTTATTTCCTTGCATTACTAGTATTACCATTTAGCTACCTGTCTACCCGAGTGTCAGATTGGCGCCACGAAGTCGGTGACTAACGGGCCTGTTGTAGCATGCGCGTCATGACTGCAGCTCGAGTGCTTCGTGATGACACTTTGACGAGCAGTTGGTGGCAGGCTCAGACATTCATGAGCGCCTCATGGCGCCACAAAGTCGCGGACTAATGTACCAGTTGTGACATGCACGGTCAAGTCTATTGTTTGGGTCCCCTGGACACTGTGAGATGACATTCCTGAGTGATGAGTCACGATGCAGGCAGTGCCTCGCGCCCTAATCTCTAATCACCTAGGTCATTCGTAGTTTTACCCGAGTGTGGTTTCCCATGTTTGGCTGTCAGGTTACATTTCTACCACCACCACTCACAGACCTGCTACGACATGCACATGAGTCATGCTGGGTTTTTCCGAAGACAATGGTACTTCCATGTACTACATTCATATTGGCGGATACAACAGAAATACTCTGTTCCTAATGTTTTTCCAAGAACAGGCAGGTCCGAGGCTATAAAAGGCCAGGATTAACTGTCGGAGCTTCATTGTGTTCTTGGAGTTTGAGTGAGCTAGTTCGTGTGTGAGTTTCGCTGCTACCACGATTCCTACCGCCACCGATACATCATCTTCTGCAGCTCCACTTCATCGTTTTCTGAGGTATGCTACATGTTTCGTTAATATTTTTATGTTTCTCAGCTTTTTCGTAGGTTATCTGATAGCTAGTTTTTTCTCTGTACACTTATGTATGGGTAACCAGGAATTGTTTAGCTTAAACTTTTAACAGTACTTTAAATATTCTAGCATTTTTGAGTTGTGCATTAGTGTAGTTTTGAGGTTATGTAATCAATCATTTTGAGTTAACATTGAATACTTTTTCAGCTTTAACTTTTATGAGTAGGTACTTTAAATATTCTACCATTTTTAGGATTGTACATGAAGGAATAGCTTTGAGGTTATGTTTGCAACTTTTTTTATTTAGTAACATTACTAGTAGTTTAGGTTAGTAAGCTTGAGTGCTAGAGCTTTAAGGTTATGTTTGTAACTTTTTTATTTAGTTACATTGCTATCAGTTTAGGTTAATAAGCTTGAGGGATAGAGTTTTGAGGTTATGTTTGCAACTTTTTCGTGTTAACATCTAGCTACATTGTATTCTTAATTCTTTTGTTATAGTTCTCCGTGCGTCGAGCTACCGTTGTGTGTTCCGTACGTTGAGACCAGTCTACCGAGTGTCGTGATGATGGCGTCTACCGTTCAGAAATGCCGTTTCTGCTCTGCTACATTCACGGCAGGCCACAACCGCTACCGGCACGAGCGTCAGTGTGCTGAGAACCAGCATCGTGACCACCAACAGTGCCACCTATGTGGAAAGATGGTCGCACGCAGCGATAAGATGCAGCAGCACCTTGCATCATGTGCTGGAGCTGTCGCTACGACATCAGGCATGCGGTGTAGCTTCTGCTACAAGGCCTTCGCCCGTGCTGATTTTGCAAGACGCCATGAGAAGTCGGCTTGCGGTCTTAACCCAAACCGCATATCACATACCTGCGACAACTGTGCTAAGGAGTTCGCCAGGGCTGATAAGTTAAAAGCCCACATCAAGGTATGCAAGGGGCCTGCTCCGCCTCCAACAAAGAAGCAGAGGATGGTAGCAGTTAAGCCTGCAGTTACGCCCAAGCCTTCGACCAGCCGAACAAAGGTGGTGACCGGGACTTGTTTGGCCAATACCCACGGCTTCATCACCGCCGAAGTGGGTTTCAAGGGTAACTTGAAGACGTACGTGGCAGAAAATACGTCAAGTTCTGCCAAGGATATTTGTACGTACCTGGACTCCATCAAGAACAAAATAATCAACCAACTTGTGGAGGAGATTGAAGAGAACGGACCTCTCAAATTCAATATCGTGCTCGAGTGCGCCTACAAAAAACCCGTAGATGCCTGTGAAGACAAGAGGGCCTTCAAAACCATGAATGTCCCCCTCTACGCAGTTCATGAGGTGGAGGAGGCAGTTACCGAGTCCATCTCTAAGATCTGCAAGGAGGAGGAAGACTACATGGGTAAGGGGTCCGGATGGACTTTGTCGGCCGTTAAGCGACTACAGTTGAGAATCAACAAGCTCGATCCACTCCGTGCCAGCTCCTACATCGAATTACCTACTTCCATCAAAGACAAATACGCAGTGATAAATCCGCAAAACCTCGAAGACCACATGTGCTTTAAGTGGTCGATTCTTGTGAAGTACGTGGAAGGTGAGCATCCTGAACGTGTCAACCAGCGCTACCATGACTTGGAGGGGAAGTTCAACTTCAACAACACTGACTTCCCTACTCCAATCAAGCAAATACCACTGTTTGAAAAACAGAACCCCGGAGTCTCCATCAACATCTACAGTATCGACGAGAATCTGAATGTTGTTCCTGCACGAGTCGCTCCTGAAGAAAAAGAACATCATTTCGATCTTCTGCTCTTGGTCAATGACGATTCATCCCATTTCACCTACATCACTAATTTTTCTGCTCTGGTTCGGTCCCAAATCACTACACATCATGATGCTATTCATGTTTGTAAAAGATGCTTCAAGCATTACGATGATCGGGGTAGGGTTAGCGGGCTCACTGGTCTTCAGTGTTTGGAAAAACACCGTGAGCTCTGCAAACAGCATGCTGCTGTTAGGATGGAGATGCCATCGCCCGATCAAAACGGCCAGCCACCTGTTCTGAAGTTCAAAAACTTCCATCACAGTGATAAGATGCCCATCGTGGTATATTGCGACTTTGAAGCTATTCTAGAGAAAATCCATACATGTCACCCGAATACTGATGAGTCATACACGCTGCAGTACCAAAAGCATAAAGCATACAGCTACTGTATTTACGTGAAAGCTGATAATACCATCATTCCTGCACACCTCACTTCAGCACTTCCATCAGAGCCTGAATTGTATCGCGGTTGTGACGCAGAGGATAAGTTCATATCCCGCATTGTGGAGATTGGACATGACGTACAGAAAATATTTTCTACGTCTGTTCCTATGACTCCGCTCACACATGCACAAAACACTGCTTTTCTGCAAGCAAGGTGTTGTTGCTACTGTGGAGGAAAGTTCGGAGGAACTGTAAAGAAAGTTCGTGACCACAATCACTTCACCGGCGAATTTATTGGGCCTGCATGTAATGACTGCAACCTTCTCAGGCGCAGACCGAAAAAGTTGATTGTGTTCTTCCACAACCTGGCATACGATCAGAACTTCATTATCAGGAAGTTGGGGTATGATAGTAAAGACATCTTCATCATTCCGAATTCAGAGGAGAAGCTGATAACTTTTTCCAAGAAGTTACATGATAAGTTCAGCATTCAGTTTGTCGATACGTTCCGTTTTATGAGTCGGGGTCTTGCTTCGCTCGCTGAGTTCTTGCCTGCAGACAAGTTTATAAGTACTACTGAGTTTTTCGCGCCTGATGAGTTGGAGTTGGTTACCCGCAAGGGTGTCTTCCCGTATGATTTTGTGGATTCTTTTGCTCGACTAGATGATACTCGTCTTCCATCCATCGATGATTTCTACAATAGTCTGACTGATTCCATGATTTCAGAGATGGAGTACGCTCATGCAGTGAAAGTCTGGGACAAGTTTCAGTGTGCTACTTTGGGGGAGTACGCTGACTTGTATTTAAAGACAGATGTCCTGATTTTGGCGGATGTATTCGAGAATTTCCGTTCCATATGTTTGGAGACATACAGCCTAGATCCGTCTCACTATGTTTCTTGTCCAGGGTTCGCTTTCGATGCGATGCTTCGAACCACAGGCGTACAGCTAGAGCTTCTTACCGATTATGATATGTACATGTTTGTGGAGGCTGGTATTAGGGGGGGAGTAGCGCAAAGCATTAAACGTCATTGCGTAGCCAATAACTCCTACATACCTGAGACATATGATGCATCCAAGCCATCCACATTCCTGGAGTACATTGATGCAAATAATTTGTACGGGTGGGCGATGTCTCTGCCGCTTCCAATTCGGCATTTCCAATGGGCAGACACATCAATTGATGTCGTGTCTGTCCCAGATGATTCTCCTACAGGCTACATTATTGAGTGTGATGTGGAGTACCCTCCCGAGCTCCATGAAAGTCATAAAGACCTGCCATTTCTCCCCATAAATCAGTGTCCGCCCGGCTCAAATCAATCAAAGTTGATGACAACACTTGAAAATAAAGAGCACTACATTGTCCACTACAAAAACCTCCAGCAAGCGGTATCTCATGGGCTGAGAGTGACTAAGATACATCGAGTCCTGCAGTTTGAGCAGTCGGCATGGTTGGAGCCCTATATTCGGCTGAATACCAACAAGCGGAAAGCAGCAGCCAACGAGTTCGAGAAGGAGTTCTTTAAGCTCGCTGTGAACTCGACATTTGGTAAACTGATGGAAAATAAAAGGCGGAGGCTCAAAATGGAGTTGGTGTGCTCTGAGAAGAGGTTCAAGAAGTTGGTGTGTCGTCCGTCCTTCAAGGACCGTACAATGTACGAACCGAATTTGTCTCTAGTCCACCTTAAACACGAGACCATCATTTTCGACAAGCCGATCTATGCCGGACTGGCCGTACTAGATCTTTCAAAGACTCTCATGTACGACTTCCACTACAATACCATGAAACCCCGTTACCATGACAATATTCACCTGATGTATATGGATACAGACAGTTTTGTGTATGAGATCCAGACAACAGACTTTTACTCAGACCTCAAAGCCGACCCTACACTGATGGCTAAATTCGACACCAGCTGCTACCCTTCCGACCACCCATGCTTCTCCCCCATCAACAAGAAAGTTGTCGGTAAATTCAAAGATGAATGTGGGGGAGAAGTGATGGAGGAGTTTGTAAGCCTACAGGCCAAACTCTATGCCTACAGGTGTGGTGGTAAGAGCGAGAAAAAGGCCAAGGGCATCCAGCGATGTGTGGTCAAAAACCACATAACATTCGATGACTACCTGGAAGCCCTGCAAGACCACCGCACAATGAGGGCAGGCGTTAGAGCAATTCGCTCCCATCAGCACATACTCTATACTGAGTACAGCAATAAGCTGGCCATAACGTGGGAGGACGACAAACGGCTGATCTGCGAAGATGGTATCCACACAGTACCCCACGGATATGTTGGAGGCGGCGAATAATTTTTTTTCTGTAAATAGTTTTTGATTTAAATAGTTTGGCAGTTTGGTAGTTGTTTCCATTTGTTGTATAGTTTTTCTGTTTTTGCTGTACAGTTTATGTTTTTGATTTATAGTTTCCATTTTTGTTGTAAAGTTTCAGTTTTTTTATGTGTAGTTTTTGTTTTTGCTCCATTTTTGTTGTGTAAAATATGTTCTTAATTTAATAAATACAATTTTACCTACATATTGTTTATTATTTTTAATATAGAACCTATATCCCACGAGGTACTGATACTTATAAATGTCTTACAGAATGGAGAAATGTAATTATACACAAACATTAAAATATCTGCTTCCATGCAGCTTTTAAAACACGAGTACGCAAACATGAACTTGTTTATAAAAGTGAAATTGAACGCAGACATTACAAATATCTGCTTCCGTGCAGCTTTAAAACACGAGTACGCAAACATGAACTTGTTTATAAAAGTGAAATTGAACGCAGACATTAAAAATATCTGCTTCCATGCAGCTTTTAAACACATGTACGCAAACATGAACTTGTTTATAAAAGTGAAATTGAACGCAGACATTAAAAATATCTGCTTCCATGCAGCT
The DNA here is from genome assembly GCF_032445375.1 of Bacillus rossius redtenbacheri. Taxonomy (NCBI): domain Eukaryota; kingdom Metazoa; phylum Arthropoda; class Insecta; order Phasmatodea; family Bacillidae; genus Bacillus; species Bacillus rossius. The sequence continues at coordinate 1,461,357 of NW_026962012.1, read as the reverse complement.
TTAAAACACGTGTACGCAAACATGAGAAGAGATTATTACTTGTGAGTTAGGACTCTGAAAATTTTTTGGCCAGCTAAGATGGAGTAATAAATGTTTTTTTAAATTATCATTACTTTAACTAACGCATCCACAACGATAGTATTGATAACATATATTTTAGTTAAAACCTATAAGTGATAAGACTTTAAGAAAAAACTGTCGGTTACAACAACAAAATGACTGTGGATTTTGTGGATTTTTTGGATTCTGTGGATTTTGGTCTATAAGGTTCATAACAATGTTGGTAGAGAATTGTAACTCGACCTTACATACACTAACATACTTTATAAACCTACAGCCGATCACGACATCCATCAGATGAAATCAAGATGGCAGTCTCCACTAAATAAGATGGTCCCTCCAGCAGACAACGATGGTATATATTTTTTTCCCTGATTTTCTAAGTTAATAATTATGATTTTCCAAGATGGTGGATGTAACGAAAAATTGTAAAATGAATGAGTGGGGTGTTCGATGACGATGCCATTGTAACAGAGGGGTGGGGGTGCTAGATGATGTACTTGTAATTTAGAGGAGTGGGGTGTTCGATACGTAGGTTTTTAATTAAAATTTTATTAAATAATATTTTTTTAATTTTATTTTAAAATTTTGATTATTTAATTTTTTAAAATTTAAATTTGTTTTCATTAAAATCGGATAATAAATAAAGATTTTCAAGATGGCGGACGAAACTCAAAATAGAGGAATGTTGTAGAAAACAAAATGGCCACCGGACTTGATGTAATCCAAGATGGTCGCCGGAAGTGACGTAATCCAAGATGGTCGCAGGAAGGGACGCAATCTAAGATGGCCGCCGGAAGTGACGCAATCTAAGATGGCCGCCGGAAGTGAAGTAATCCAAGATGGCCGCCGGAAGTGACGTCATCCAAGATGGCCGCTGGAAGTGACGTCATCCAAGATGGCCGCCTCGAATCCCCGAATCCCCCTCCCCCCTCCCCTGTCACCATATGAACCAAATACACCTACTAAAGTAATATACTTTCCGAGCCGTCGGTGACTAACGGTCTAACGATGAGACATCTGTGTACGTACTGTAGCAAAAGTTTTAAATACCGACAACATGCAAGAAGACATGAAAATCATGTCTGTAGAAGAAACGTTAATCGTTTGAAATTTCCGTGTGAGCCATGTGGTGTACATTTCACAAGCAAAAGTAATTTGATTAGGCATTGTAAAAGCAAAGTTCATTTGTAAGTTGTACATCGGGGAATCGATGGTAATTGCGATGAGTATCTGTATCAGTGCCGCTACTGTGGTAAACGTTTTGAACGAGTACGAAGTACACGCATCCATGAAAGGCATGGCTGCAGAAGAAATCTTGACCGTGTAAAATTTCTGTGTGAGAAGTGCGGTGTACAGGTTACACGAAAATTTTACTTGAAAAAACATTATCAATTTTGTAAAGACGGGTTTCTAGCATAATTTCTGGCCCTCTAAGGTGTTACACTCCTGATCTAATGTAACGTGATCTGTATGAATTATTTGTATTTTTTCACTCTTAATACGAACTATAATAATTTATTTTAATAAAACTGAATGTCGCATGAACTGAGAAATGTAAAAAATATATAAACAGTGTCAGATTTTAATGTGTATAAATGTACAAATTTAAATAAATTATAGAATTAAAGAATTTATTATTTATTTTTCCCTAACCTGCATCGTTATAACTTAATGCAATAAACTAAATTTGACACGAAATTTAGGTCGAATTTGTAATGCGCGTTTTGTCTTGTTTGTGTGTATTATTCTTTATCAATAATTCTGAAGACTGTTTTTTTTTTTTGCTAAAATTATTATTGTCTGAGTATGCCATCTGCATTCTTAAGATTTTTATGGGAGATGTTTTGGTAATGTGTTGGTACAGGTAATAACGTACCATTAGAGCAAATATGATAGGAACTTGATTTATTATTTTTGAGAAATAATTTATTACTTCCCGAAATAAAACTAACAGACTTGTGGGAAATTTATGGTCTTAAATCGTAACCTGTCATATATTGGTGTACACTACGGACGTGATATTAAAAAATTAAAGAATGTTTATCAATTGACCACACTTAGGGGTATGTTGGTGCACTGGATGGGTTGTATCAGTAAGATTCCGGATACTTGGTAAACGGTTCTTCGTCCAAGTTACTCACTCCTTTGTTGCTGATTACTAACATGAATTTTTAAAACATGAAAAAAAATTATATACTGACCGGGGTCTTGATTTAAAATATTTTGCCGCTTATAATTATCGGAGTATCGACTTTCACAGTATGGTATGTAGGGTTCGACTCCTCTCGTAATGTGCTACAAATTTTTTTGTTGGTAGCAAGTTATACATACGTAGGCTGATTTTCTGCTCTGGTTCAGTGATGCATACTTTGAAGTGGTTCCAGCAAGTACTTTACGTATGCTGGATTACGATTTCACTGGAGTTTTACATGAAATGATTGGGAAGACTAGCGACGTGATGTGTGTATGACTCGAGCAAACATATGACTGCCGCAGCATTCTGCAAGCTTGCAACTCCTGCGCGAGGGGTCAATGTTCATTTGCGGGTGACGGTAGGCGTGTCTCGATCGTTAAGTCTCTGTCTCTATCCTTGAGAATATTTTTTGCGGTTGACGTGCTTGAATTTATGTACTTTTGACTAGTCGCACGTGAATAAGTTTAAATTCGTATGCATTGGAACATATTTTTCTCCATGAGGTAAGAAAAATACATGATGCTACAATGACTGAGATAGGTATCGAACACCAGTTCCTTACCCTATGTGTGACTAGCACTTGTTTGACCTATCTCCTCTAACCCTCGTTTACTTTGTGATATATATGAGACATGGTTGTTTTCAGACAGATGATGGTTAAAATGTCTTGGACAAAGTGTCCTTTGTAGAAATTACTATGTGTGGTAATTATTTTAGTCGAAGAGATAATTTAATAAAACGTAAAAATAACGTGAAGGCTTTTTTATGTGTAAACAAATCATTGATAGGATGGATTTGTATGTAGAAATGGTGGTATACCACATCTCTTGAAGAAAACTGCATGGTATATATAATGAAAGACTCTTGAGCTCAAGAAACTACACTATAGGTGGAAAGGATGATGCGGTTCCCAAGATTAAATGAAAGGAACTTTGATGATTTTTTTTCTATATACTAAGATGATTTAATTGAGTTTGTGATGATGGGTTGACAGATTAAATAATAAAACTGGACTCATAGGCTTTTACAGAAAATGAGAATGGAGCTCACAAGATCATAGATTGTGGTTAATCTCTGACAACTGAAATGAGGAAACGATATCATAAAATGAGTGATATTGATGCAGCTCCTGGTATTATAACTGGTAGCTACGGTGATGATGTCTTTACGTCTGGGATAGTGACACGGACGCGAAATTTTTTAAGACTAATAATAACATATATGTAAAGAATATGGAAGCCGTAGCACGCGAGACCAAATTGATCATCCAAATGACGGGATAATAGGCTAAATCTTCTACTTGGTTCGCGAAATGATGAAATTTTATACATCCTCAAAGAAACATGAACTAAGAAATGCGAGGTTTATAGAATAAAACCTACTTTTTTTTATCTATGTATATTATTGGGAATAAATATACAATTTAATATGAGTTTTATTAAATATCATTCTTACATATGTACTTTCAAGCTCTTGGCGTCTACAGTGCTCATAAATTATATAAAATGATTACGTACCTGGTTCTTCGTTTACCATGTATATTTTGCATTTTTTTAAATTCGAATTTGTTAACGATCAATGGCTGAAATGATGTGCGTTATAAACTATAAGTCCTTCTATAACTGGTGTGATTTATAACACTGTGTAATTTTAAGGATAGTATGACCAATAGGATGTTAATATGATGTGACATTGGCCTGATACTTCGCTTGAATGAAATTTAAATGTTAACTTTGTGATATGAAAGCTGCTAGTGCGTGCATTGCGTGTTTATTTCATTTGACGAATTTGCTTCCAAATGTGTTACCTTATTTTGGTGTGGTGCTTTTTAAAATGATGTTTTGACTCGAGTATTATAGTAAATGGTTCTTGATTTGACTAACGTATTATTCCATCCGGTGCAAGTATATAAACGAGTCCTAGACAGCAGGTGGCTCAGTTGTTACTGATGTCGACGGTGTACGGATCACCTAGTTTGTTTCTTCTGGTGCATAAGTCGTGTAATTGCTTGTTCTTGTGAACACGATGGCATCTTTACCATCCAACCGTTGAACTTGATGGAGGATGTACACTGTTAGAAATTACAGTAAATTTACGGACATTCCAACGAAGAAACACCCGTAAATAAACTAAACGCTCTTCGTTTTTCTGTAAAACGTAATCTCCGTAAAATTACGGTGGAATTAGAGAGAGAGAAATAGCTGTGCTATCGCCCCTCTCTCTCATTCACAGTTTAGTACCCTCTGCGCATGCGCGTAATTTACTTCGGCGTACTTCGGCCTACTTCGTGAACTATCATTTGTTTTTTTTTCCCATGCATTCCGTGTTTTGTTTTGTTGCTGTTTCTTAATTTGCATATATATGGAATTGTTCAAGAGATATTCCTAGTGATTTTATGTTAATTATTATTGAAATTAAGTTTACTGCTTTTAAGATTGATAAAATACCTTTTATATGTAATGAAAAAATAGCTGATTCTAGAAGTTGACCGTGGTCAGCCATGTGTGGAAGAAGAGAGCAAGTCATTTTCGTTATATACAATCGGAAGAATTTTGTGAGTCCATGCGCAAGGTAAGTTCAATTAGAGTATCTGTTTTTATTTAAATAAATTATAATATATATATAAGTTTTTTATCCCACCAATAATATAACCAGGTTAAGCGAACGCAAGACACGCAAGTTTCGGTAAATATGTAGTTTAGAAAAAAAATGTTAAAAATCCGAAAATACCTTTATTATTATGCATATTATGCTCTTTCACTTCCTCTTTTCATTAAACCCGGCGGAGATAAGAAATTCCAAATACTTTAGGAGATATCGAATTTTTTAATTTTCATAGTTGGGCGATATTTGTTAAAAAAAATTTAAAAATTCCGAAAATACTTTTATTCTATGCTCTTTAACCAAAAATGCAACTTTTATTCAACTTACAATATTTATTGTTCTACCTGAAGTTCAGGATATAATGATGTACTTAATTGAAACAGTAAGCATTGTGTACCACAGGGTCAAAATGTACCGTTTAATGCCATCAAGATCAAGGGCTCAACTTAGATACGCGATACGGAACTTTTACCATTAAAATTGAACTTGAAGTATCAAATGTCAGCTTAGAAAATGATTTGAAAACAAGTCAGGAAGTAAAAAAAAATAGCCATTTGAAAGTTTTTTTTCTTAGGAAAGTATCCTTCAGTATTATCTAAGCATGTATTCTTTGCTTTAATTTATTATGCTTGCACATATTCAAAACATAGTCAGTATGCAATGAACATTAACAACGTACTTTCTGATGAACAAAATTTGTTTCTGGATTTATTAATGTAATTTTTATGTACGAATGGATTTTATTTTGGGACAACTTTTTTTATGCATGCACTGAAAAGCTTTTGTTTCGTACTAATTTACCCAACCAAAATTGACAAATGGGGTTAAAATAATGTTTGTTTCCTGGCCACCCGCTGTACTCTGTTGGCAATGTGCTAAAGCAGGTGCTCTTCAGAAAGTATAAAACTATAATTTTGAGATTTCTACTTTTTATTCCTCTCATTATGTTTAGCAATATTAAATATTGCAATTTAAAAAATGCTGTTGTAATTGGTATAGTGCATTCATAAGGAAAAAAGTTAATCATTCACAATAAGAAAAATGTTCATCGTTCCAGAATAAAATCTAAAACACGTAAGTCACGAAAATAAATGCAGAAAAGGATTTGGCTTTCTTTAAGTATGTTGAATTGTTCATCACATTCTTTTAATTTTTTGAAATATGTTGTTGATAAATTAAATTAAAGAAATAAATTGTATTTCAGTAATTCTGAAGGAGAGATGCTTTCATTCCTGAAAACAAAATTTTTAAAACTGCTTTTTTTTTTAAATTATTTTCGTGTTTTCGAAACAATTTCTACGAGGGTGAGGAATAGGTTATGTAATCTACAATAAAAATGGCTGCAAATTGGTGTGAATAGGGGTCACATTAGTTTGTGAAAAACATTAAAAATAATTAACTGTGTTTTTCTGCACCTTCTTACCGGTAACCCTGCTGAGATCTGATTGTAAGAGGAAAATGTTAATAATTCTCTTTAATAGATTTTTTCGTTTAGGTCAGCTACATTATTAATGTAACCAAATGATTATAACCAACTTTTCATCTAAGTTAATTTTTGCCTGGTTTCCCAAAACTCACTACTCTCCATAATTACCTTGTTGTAAGAATTAATGTACAGCAATTTAAATATCTCAATCAATATTTGTTACATGGTAATATATCAGAACTAGCCATTTCCCTCGACTTCAAAGGTCTTAAAATTTAACAAGTTTTCAGAAATCAGGGGATAAAAAGGAAGCTCTTTTATGATAATGTTAATATTGACAATTTTACAGATTTAAAGTATGGCTGATTACATAAGAAACCTTTCACTTTTGATTTTGATTCCTAGACCTGTACACTGAGCATCTGTGCATCTAGTCCTCTCAAAAACACTTAACTTCCTCCAGAAAAACCTTACTTTTACTGGAAAAACCTTTACAATATTAAAACCACAACCAAATAGGACAGGGGTGCCAAGCACCCGAAGAAAATTAAAATTAGGGGTAGACTGAAGGTCAAATTAATCTCACCGTGCCTCTGGGGCCGGTTACCTACCTCAAAATGTGGGAGGTTAAAACTAAAATTAAAGGGAACCTAGTCCCCACAAGTCACTGACTTAATACAGCTAAGTGAATTTAAGTGAGAAGTCAGATCTAGTCTGCCTGTACCTACATCAAATTAATACAAAAAACTTGGATAGACTATGTTTTCAGGGAGCCTAGCTCCCTGCGGTCCTTAAATAAATTCAAACTTAACCTATGCACTTAAACTATAATTCGGTGAATCTGGGAAGTAGCCCCTTCCTAACTTTACTTAGATACATAATAATAATTTTTATAGGCAGGCTCCCTGTTCCGAAGATAATCCAGTCATAGCTGCCCTCCACCTGCTACTTTAAGTGCCTCAGAACTGCATTCCTAACAAAGCTATTATTATTAACTAGTATTTAAGAACATGTTATTCTTATAAATTTAATACTTCACCATCTTCATAAAGTAACAGCTAATAACAACTAAACCAATTTTGAAATTGTAATATTGATACAAGCATTATAAAAAATGTTGTCTAGGTGTATAGTAACTGTGTAAATTTCACTGTGGGTATTTAAAGTAAAATAAGACCACACAAATAACATTCTGCTTTCTTAACACCATAATTTTTCTTGAAATATCACCATAAATCTTGATACAATTTGGGACATGCCCCATTGTTGGTCATAAGAAACCTTAAATTTGGACAAAAACATTCATTTACAAAAAAAGATGAACATGCAAACACAGAAAACAAAGGCTGTATCCGAATACATAGGGATGCGTCCTTAGCACACACATCCCTACATCCCTTAGCAAATGCAGCCACAATGTAGAGGACGCATTTCTAATGGATGGATAGTATCCGAATACTTTTACTACTAGCACCACCTGTTGACTGTCAGTCGTACTAATGTTCACGCAGCCATTTTGTGTAGGGATATCTACGAATATTCAGCAAAACGTAAATAATAAATACCTACCAATTAAAAAAATAATGTAACGTGTATGTTATATATTTTAGCGATCCAAATAAAATACATTTTATAAATTGTAAACTTTAAAAATACTTATGAGTTTTGAATTATCCTTTAAGTTTAAATTCGTATTTTTATTATATTTATTAACGTCTTCATTTGTCTCTGTTTAAGTTATCACTTTCGCTTATAATGTTTTAAACAAATATTTTGCTGAAAATCTGAAGTAATATTATACACAAACAAAATAAAACCCAATTCCGAAGCTAATGGATGTAGGGACGCGTTAGTGGATGCGAGTGTCGCATCCCTAGAAATCTCGAAGTAGTGGATGCGTGAAGGGATGCATCGGCATCCCTTGTGAGAATTCGGATTCAACACAAAGATGGCCGCGTCCACTACGATGCACTTTTAGTGGATCCCTTAGCTAAGGGATCCATTAGGCCAGTATTCGGATACAGCCAAACTAAAATGAGCCAATGTAAAAAAAAAAATTCTACTGTATTTTTTTATGCTGTTGAAGTTTTAATTCTAAGCACTACCTGCTTTTATTTTGTTTTCTGTGTGTTTGCTCATGCATTTATTTTAATTTTTCTCAGTTATTTTCAGGTTTATAAAGACATACAGTCATACAGCTATGGTTTATGTAAGAAAAAATCTTTAGTCAATCTTGCCCAATGCAGAAACCATTCAAAGACTGAACCATGAAATATTGTCTTCAGCCATGAGGTATATATTAATACATGAATAAGTGGTGAGTTGTGTATGTATGTAGGCTACACACACAAAAAAAAACATACAAATGAAAAGATACATTGAAATTTTGGCATTACTTTATAAAAAAATGTAACTTACCTCCACAAACATTCTGATCCCTAAACATCATCTACTCAATGTAACTTTAACTATAATAGGCCTACATAACACTATACTTGACCATACCAACCAAGTTTAATTATATATAATATCTCTGATTTACCTATCCCATTATTTGTTTATTTATTTAATTATTATAAACAAATATTTTTTCTCTTCTTTTTACATTTTGTTGTATTTTTATTTCCTTTGTTTTACTTATATTCATTCAAGCCCTTCCCATTTACTTTATTTTATAGTAAATATAATCTTTAACATCCCTGCCAATGTTATTAGAAAAAATTGCCAGTTTCACCCGTCGTAGCCATTACTTTACCTCTCCCCACCCATGATTCTGTTCCACGTACATAATAATATATGATAAATGCTGTTCTGCTAAGGTCTGCCAACTAAACGGTCTGACCAATCAGCATTAATATTATTATTTACCTCAATTTGCTTTACTTTTGTTTTAACTCTTGTGCTGCTCTTATATTTTGTTTCTGTTAAATTCTAAAGTTTTTACACCCCATGCTAAGTTACCTTCTGCTCATAAAAATTAGACAATAACTACATAAACACCAAAATTTTAATCCAACCACACTCCACCCAGTTAATATAAAACCTACACAATTACAACCAAACCTTTGCCCCCTCCCCCCCCCCCTTCTTAAAAATAATAATAATAATAATAATAATTGCAATCAACTTCACTTTTTTCATTGTTTTATTTTCCTTATTATTAAGTAGCTTGCCCCGCCATCTGAGGGTGAGCACATTTGACCAGCCTCGGAGAGACCAACCAAGCTTGGACACCAGGATGTATTGAAGTTCCTACAAGCCCCAGCCAGGGTACAGTCATGTACGCCGCGACCCCCTTCTCCCCAGCCAACTCCAGGAAGTGGTACGACAGGGGCGGGAGCCTATTAGTTAACCTGACTGTTAAATCTTTCTGAATGCTGGCCTACAGTTAATGCACAAGCCCTGTTGTATGGTTGTATGCAGGGCTGAACCGGGTAGAGGTGTCTTTCCCACTCCTCATTAGGTTTTTAAATAATTAGGGGAGTGAAGTTAATTATTATGTTCAATTTGCCATTTTGGCCAGGCATTATTTCAAAAAGCAAACACCAGATAAATTTAAGATAAAAAAGGTGGCAGCCTTTGAGGGCACTAAAAGTCTGCTCATGGCAGACCCTACCACCCAGACACTTCAGGTCAGTCCTGTACACAAACCAAGTGATGCTAGATGTTAATTCGGCAGAGTAAACATGCCAAAGCAAGGAAAAATCTTGTGTGCAAGCATTCAGTTATTGCAATGGAGAAATTGGAGTTAAAAGTTCAGAGCAGACATTGGCACTGGCCTAATCTTTTTGCAAATCTAAGCATGCCTTAAGTATCTCATGTTATACTTTGGAAAGAAAAATAAATACTAGTACATAGAACACTTGCCAATATACATAAGGTATAACCCTCACAAACTTAAAAAAAATTCAGACCTGCAAAAGAAAAAACAAACAAAAACTGAGCAAATAAAAACTTTGTGAAAAAAGAAAAGTATTGGTTTGCTTGAAGAGCTTGCATGATGCTTAAAGAATGGTGTCTAATACCCTCAAAGCTTAAGATATTTCAAGTACAGATATAAAATTTGGCCAATAGCTGATGGTTAAAAATATGAATAATTGTAAAACTAATTGATGGTAAACAAACTGTCTAACACCCACAAGACTTTACCTCAGATGGTGGGGCAAGCTACTTAATAATAAAGAAAATAAAACAATGAAAAAGGTGAAGTTGATTGCAATTATTATTATTTTTTTTTAAGTTTTGGTGGTGGGTGGGGGGGGGGGGGGGATCACAAGTTTGGTTGGAATTGTGTAGGTTTTATTTTAACTGGGTGGAGTTTGGTTGGATTAAACTTTTGTGGTCATGTAGTTATTGTCTAGTTTTTATGAGCAGAAGGTAGCATGGGGTGTAAAAGTTTAGAATTTAACAGAAACAAAACATTAGGGAAGCACAAGAGTTAAAACAAAAGTAAAGCAAATTTAGGTAAATAATAATAATGCTGATTGGTCAGACTGTTTAGTTGGCAGACTTTAGCAGAACAGCATTTATCATATATATTTATGTACGTGGAACTGAATCATGGGTGGGGAGAGGTAAAGTAATGGCTACGACGGGTGAAACTGGCAATTTTTTCTAATAACATTGGCAGGGTTGTTAAGGATTAAATTTACTATAAAATAAAGTATGTGGAAAAAGTCTGCTTGTAAAAAAAAAGCAATGATAAGGTTGAAAACAAAAATAAATTAAAAAGTTATGGGATGAACAAATCAGGTTGTTGTATATTATTTAACTTGGTTGTTATGGTTATGAAGATTATAATAAGTGGGAGGCAGCAGGGAAGGAAAAAACAGTAGAATTTAGCAGAAACAAGAAGCAAATTCAACATAATTGGGAAAACAAAATATAGGAAAACAAAAAAAAATGTAAGTTGTTCAGGCCTCTTTATTTGGCAGAAATTAACAAAGCGGCAGGTAATCAGTAAAGTTAATTTAGTTTAAAGTTAGGCTATCAGTGGAAAGTTATTCTAAGCTAGTGGTAGGTATTTTATGTTGGTAGAACTGGATCGAGGGTGGGGGATGTAATGTTTTGGCTACAATGGGTGAAACTGGCAATTTTTTTAATAACTTGGGCAGTGTTGTTTAGATGCAAATTTATAATAAAATAAAGTAAATGGGAAGGGCTTGAATGAATATAAGTAAAATAAAAAATTTAAATACAACAAAATGTAAAAAGAAGAGAAAAAATATTAGTTTATAATAATAAAATAAATAAACAAATAATGGGATAGGTAAATCAGTGATATTATATATAATTAAACTTAGTTGGTATGGTCAAGTATAGTGTTATGTAGGCCTATTATAGTTAAAGTTACATTGAGTGGATGATGTTTAGGGATCAGAATGTTTGTGGAGGTAAGTTACATTTTTTTATAAGAAATGCCAAAATTTCAAAGTCTGCCAACTAAACAGTATGACCAATCAGCATTAATATTATTATTTACCTCAATTTGCTTTACTTTTGTTTTAACTCTTGTGCTGCTCTTATATTTTGTTTCTGTTAAATTCTAAAGTTTTTACACCCCATGCTACCTTCTGCGCATAAAAATTAGACAAAAACTACATAAACACCAAAATTTTAATCCAACCACACTCCACCCAGTTAATATAAAACCTACACAATTACAACCAAACCTTTGCCCCCCCCCCCATCTTAAAAATAATAATAATAATAATAATAATTGCAATCAACTTCACTTTTTTCATTGTTTTATTTTCCTTATTATTAAGTAGCTTGCCCCGCCATCTGAGGGTGAGCACATTTGACCAGCCTCGGAGAGACCAACCAAGCTTGGACACCAGGATGTATTGAAGTTCCTACAAGCCCCAGCCAGGGTACAGTCATGTACGCCGCGACTCCCTTCTCCCCAGCCAACTCCAGGAAGTGGTACGACAGGGGCGGGAGCCTATTAGTTAACCTGACTGTTAAATCTTTCTGAATGCTGGCCTACAGTTAATGCACAAGCCCTGTTGTATGGTTGTATGCAGGGCTGAACCGGGTAGAGGTGTCTTTCCCACTCCTCATTAGGTTTTTAAATAATTAGGGGAGTGAAGTTAATTATTATGTTCAATTTGCCATTTTGGCCAGGCATTATTTCAAAAAGCAAACACCAGATAAATTTAAGATAAAAAAGGTGGCAGCCTTTGAGGGCACTAAAAGTCTGCTCATGGCAGACCCTACCACCCAGACACTTCAGGTCAGTCCTGTACACAAACCAAGTGATGCTAGATGTTAATTCGGCAGAGTAAACATGCCAAAGCAAGGAAAAATCTTGTGTGCAAGCATTCAGTTATTGCAATGGAGAAATTGGAGTTAAAAGTTCAGAGCAGACATTGGCACTGGCCTAATCTTTTTGCAAATCTAAGCATGCCTTAAGTATCTCATGTTATACTTTGGAAAGAAAAATAAATACTAGTACATAGAACACTTGCCAATATACATAAGGTATAACCCTCACAAACTTAAAAAAAATTCAGACCTGCAAAAGAAAAAACAAACAAAAACTGAGCAAATAAAAACTTTGTGAAAAAAGAAAAGTATTGGTTTGCTTGAAGAGCTTGCATGATGCTTAAAGAATGGTGTCTAATACCCTCAAAGCTTAAGATATTTCAAGTACAGATATAAAATTTGGCCAATAGCTGATGGTTAAAAATATGAATAATTGTAAAACTAATTGATGGTAAACAAACTGTCTAACACCCACAAGACTTTACCTCAGATGGTGGGGCAAGCTACTTAATAATAAAGAAAATAAAACAATGAAAAAGGTGAAGTTGATTGCAATTATTATTATTTTTTTTTAAGTTTTGGTGGTGGGTGGGGGGGGGGGGGGATCACAAGTTTGGTTGGAATTGTGTAGGTTTTATTTTAACTGGGTGGAGTTTGGTTGGATTAAACTTTTGTGGTCATGTAGTTATTGTCTAGTTTTTATGAGCAGAAGGTAGCATGGGGTGTAAAAGTTTAGAATTTAACAGAAACAAAACATTAGGGAAGCACAAGAGTTAAAACAAAAGTAAAGCAAATTTAGGTAAATAATAATAATGCTGATTGGTCAGACTGTTTAGTTGGCAGACTTTAGCAGAACAGCATTTATCATATATATTTATGTACGTGGAACTGAATCATGGGTGGGGAGAGGTAAAGTAATGGCTACGACGGGTGAAACTGGCAATTTTTTCTAATAACATTGGCAGGGTTGTTAAGGATTAAATTTACTATAAAATAAAGTATGTGGAAAAAGTCTGCTTGTGAAAAAAAAGCAATGATAAGGTTGAAAACAAAAATAAATTAAAAAGTTATGGGATGAACAAATCAGGTTGTTGTATATTATTTAACTTGGTTGTTATGGTTATGAAGATTATAATAAGTGGGAGGCAGCAGGGAAGGAAAAAACAGTAGAATTTAGCAGAAACAAGAAGCAAATTCAACATAATTGGGAAAACAAGATATAGGAAACCAAAAAATATAAGTTGTTCAGGCCTCTTTAGTTGGCAGAAATTAACAAAGCGGCAGGTAATCAGTAAAGTTAATTTAGTTTAAAGTTAGGCTATCAGTGGAAAGTTATTCTAAGCCAGGGGTAGGTATTTTATGTTGGTAGAACTCTATCATGGGTGGGGGATGTAAAGGATTGTCTACAATGGGTGAAAAAGGCAATTTTTTTAATAACATGGGCAGTGTTGTTTAGATGCAAATTTATAATAAAATAATGTAAAGGGGAAGGGCTTGAAGGAATATAAGTAAAACAAAAGAAATAAAAATACAACAAAATGTAAAAAGAAGAGAAAAAATATTTGTTTATAATAATAAAATAAATAAACAAATAATGGGATAGGTAAATCAGTGATATTATATATAATTAAACTTGGTTGGTATGGTCAAGTATAGTGTTATGTAGGCCTATTATAGTTAAAGTTACATTGAGTAGATGATGTTTAGGGATCAGAATGTTTGTGGAGGTATGTTACATTTTTTTATAAAGTAATGCCAAAATTTCAATGTATCTTCTCATTTGTAGGTTTTTTTTTTGTGTGTGTAGCCTACATACATACACAACTCACCACTTATTCATGTATTAATATATACCTCATGGCTGAAGACAAGATTTCATGGTTCAGTCTTTGAATGGTTACTGCATTGGGTAAGATTGACTAAAGATTTTTTTTGACATAAACCATTGCTGTATGACTGTATGTCTTTATAAACCTGAAAATAACCGAGAAAAATTAAAATACAAAAAATTTGAATGTGCAAACACAGAAAACAAAATAAAAGCAGGTAGTGCCAAGAAAAATCAACAGCACAAATATACAGTAGAATTCTGTGTTTTTTTTTTACATTGGCTCATTTTAGCTTGTTTTCTGTGTTTGCATGTTTAGCTTTTATTGTAAATGAATGTTTTTGTACAAATTTAAGGTTTCTTATGTACAGCAATGGGGCATGTCCCAAATTGTATTGTGAATTCATTTTTATAACAGAAAATCATAGATCATAGACATACAAACAGTAATTGTATGTCATTTCTCAGTGTCCACCACACTTGTCATATAGCGCTATCCATTTTCATGTAACTCATGGATACCTAACTACTGCAGCTAATTAATTATATTATGGAAGTTGTATTTGTTTATTCAAAATAATAATATAGGTATATTGTGTGGAACAAATTTTAAAAATGGGGGCAACCATTGATCATAGTATGTACCAGGATCAGTAATTTAACAATTTGATGATAAAAGCATGATCAATCAAATTAGGTAAATAATTTTTATAATCAAATTAGTACATTATTTGTTACCAACTACTCACAAAATCTCTGAACTACATTGTATAAAAATTAAGGAATTAAATTTCAATGTTATTGGTAAAGGGTTTTTAAAATATTGTTTTATTTAAGTAATTGACTTGTATTATTAAATCAAATGATTTATTGGCTCCACGTTGTGTTATGTTTTATTGCAATTCATCATATAACTTGTTCCTTTGCATGCATTCTTTTTGTATTCTATTATTTCTATTTTGTTTCAATAGTACAGCTTGTGTTCGCTTTTAGTATATTTTGGGATTGAGGCGAAATGCTTATTTCTCAGGAATGTGTGCTTAGTTTATACTTATTGCTACTAATTCTCAGTAAAATATTAAACTAGGTTTACTTTTCATATTATTTATTATTTAGATAATAAATAGCTTTTGGGGGTTTTGACATTGCTAAAAATATTAAGACTGGCTGAAGTAAGATGGCTTGCAAAGTTACATAAAAACTAAGCACTAAGAATTTTTTAATTCTGCGTTTACTCATGTACACCTAGGTCTACCCAATGTTGACTGGGTTATGTAAAAAAATATATATATATTTGAGAAATTCAGTTCATTGATACCTTAACGAACTTAATCCATCCAACTAACCTAATTTAACCTAACGTAACAATACCTGACATAGGTAGGGGAAGTCCGGGCAAAGAGAATAGTCCGGGTAAAACGAATAAAGGCAGTATTAACTGAACGACAACAGATGGCTCTAGCCTACTCGCCCAGGAGGTAGAGCTACCTATCGGCCCTCGAAGAAACTCGGTACGAGATGGACATCAGCAGGAACGGCGCATACAGATAATTACAAAAGATTTTGCCACATTTGTTAAGATTTTATAAAGGTGAGTTGTTTAAAACTACTCAAGAAGTTTTAACGACACAATAATTATTACTGTAACATATGATACCCATACAATGGCCTACATGTATATCATATAACGTAAATAGTAACGTGTCAGTAAATTTTATTTACTCTCATTGTTCTGTAATGGCTGCAAAGCGGGCAAAGTAAATAGGGCAAAGTGAATAGCTATTCACTTTGCCCGGATTAATATTATTAGCTATTCACTTTGCCCTGACAACAATTTTACTATACAAACATTATTCATAGTGATATTTAAAGTGTCCCGAGTGTGCATGTCATATCATTTAGCAGAATAACACCGAACATTACAGTGGAAAATAAACTGCTGTTCGTGGAATGTTGACAATGTTAGAATTAATTTTATTTTTGTAAATTAGGTATTATTCTCTGTATGTAAAAAAAACGGTTAAATTTCTTTAACATGTAAATATTGAACTGTATAAAAACCGAGTTATAAAATACAAGTATTTTAATTCTGAAGCAGGAACTTTTTACTCCATAAAAAACTTATTTTATACTAAGATTTTAAACACTCATCTTCCAGTGCTTTTAATCTTACCACATATTTGTTGTTCTTAAACTTTTAGTTTACTGGCATAATGTTATAACTGCAAGCATACAGTTGTGGTAGGAACTCGCACTTAATGAATAAATTAAAAAGTTCTAAGTTTAGGCCTAAGTGTTTTCATAATAAATTAATAATTTTTCATAGTTTCCGTAATGCTCATAAATATTACACCATACAATCAGTATAGGACATTTTATATCAAAATGAACTCTGTCCACAGATGGTGTATAAATACAAGAGAACAACCAACCAAGGAAACTGGTCGGAGGAAACCATGAAACGAGCGATGGAAGAATATGAAGTTAATTCAATAAATTCTGTTGCTACAAAATATGGAATACCCTTTGCAACTCTTTATAGACATCGTAAGTCAGGTTGAAGCAAAAAGCGGCTTGGTAGGTTCAGAACTGTATTCACAGATGAACAAGAAATTGAACTTTTAGAATATATACAAGAAATGGACAGCATCTTTTAAGGTTTGACAAGACGTGAATTCATGGGACTAGCATATGACTTCACCCAGAAAAACAACATAGCTCATCCATCAAACTGGGATAAGAATCGTAGTGCTGGTAATGAGTGGCTTATGGGATTTCAGCAAAGGCATCCTGAAATTTCGCTCAGACAGCCGGAACCGACAACAATCGTAGAGCAAGGGGCTTTAATCGGCCGCAAGTTGATAGGTTTTACAAGATTTTATGGGACCAGATGGAGAAATATAATTTGAGTGCAAGCACATTGTTCAACATGGACGAAACAGGCATTCAGACGACGACAAATAAACCCCTAAAATTCTCTCAGTTTGTGGAAAGAAACAGGTAGGAATAATCTCAAGTGCAGAAAGAGGAACACTTACTACAGTGATTTGTTGTTGTAATGCTGCTGGAGGATTCATTTCACACTTCTTAATTTTTGCTAGAAAACGCATGCAAGAGAGACTGCTGGATGATGCGCCACCAGGAACACAAGCAACGTGCACAGACAATGGATGGAGTAATGGTGAAGCATTCTTGCAGTGGCTGCAATTCTTTGTTGAACATGTCCGCCTTAAAAAAGAAAAAAAAATTCTGCTTTTGCTTGACAACCACGAATCACACAAATTTTACCCTGCTCTTCAGTTTGCCTCTGAAAATAATGTGGTTTATGTGTCTTTTGCTCCACACACCACTCACAAAATGCAGCCTCTTGACCGAGCTGTTTACGGGCCTTTGAAGAAATACTTTGAACAAGAAGTAAATTCGTTTCAGAAGATCCATGCTTGTAGAGTTATAAACCAATACGATATTTATAAATTGCTTTCCCCAGCATACTTGAAAGCTGCCTCAACACAGAATGCTGTAAGCGGATTCAAGTCTGCTGGCTTGTGGCCCTACAAACCAAATATATTTGGTGATGAAGATTATGCTCCTGCTTTAGTGCCGGACAAAAATGCAAATGAAAATGGTAGTGGAGAATCAGTAGTGCATAGCAATTATTGTTCCAGCATTGTCCCTGGCACTTCAAATGTTTTAGAAGGTGAAGCAGGACCATCGGGTGCTTCCAGGACTAGTCCAAGAGACATTAGACCCATGCCAACTGCATATCGCAAGGAAAACACAAGAAAAAGAAAATCCCAGCAAGCTGAAGTACTGACTATAACTCCAGTTAAGGTCTACCAAAAGGTGAAACTGGAACAAAATGCTAAAAAATGCACTTTACTCTTCACGTTTCAGCAAAGAAAATTTTTTTGATACTGAAGAAGAGTGAAAAACACGTCGAAAGCACAGAATCAGAATACAGTTGTCAAATATGTGAAGCACCATATGAGGATCCCCCAACAGAAGACTGGATTCAGTGTGCCCTGTGCAAACTCTGGAGTCATGAGTCCTGCACTTCATATGTGGAACTGGACAATATTTGTGTCATGAGTGTGAGTGAGGTGTCAGAATTTAATATAACGCTGCAACATCCCAAGCATGATGTTTTAAAGTGTAACAGAATTTCAGAATATGCTTTAGTTGGGACTTTTATGCTTTTCTATTGCAATATAAATAATAGGGCCTACATTAACATTAAGAAAGTTACTTTGCATCCTATATTGTTTATGAAAAAAAATGAAATATGACAAATTAAAGCTTATTATTTACAAGAGAAATAACTTGCCACTTAAGTTTTAACTGTCAAGTCATAGCTAAATTGTAATTGCTTAATATTGTTTTTGATATCATTGTTATTCACTTTGCCCTTTGCTCTTATTCACTTTGGACCTATACAAGGGCAAAGCGAATAATGTGCATCATATTTTAAAATAAATAATTTAAACTATTTATAATTTAAAATAAAATTTTATATTGGCAAAACTTAATAGTACATAAAACAAAGAATCAACACAACAAAATTCAGTCACCTGAGTTATTTAATGACATGCAGATATTAGTTTAAAATTAAGTTATTTGCTTTGCCCGGACTTCCCCTACTCAAAATAATGATGCAGCATCTAACAAGTATATTTGCAGTATGCTTACACAGTTCTATATGAATTCTGAGCCCACTGCTACAGTTAGAGGCAAACTGCAAAGTTTTTTTTTTTTTTACAAGTGATTGGTTTTTGTTCTATTAGTATTACCACTTAAAATTGAGGGTGAGATATACCTAACAATTTTTTTTTGTTGTGAGAAATGCTAAGCACAATCTTTTAGATATTGCAGCCTGTTGCATAGGTTACAATGCTGTTGCTTGTTTGCCTCTACCACATGGATACCTAGTGTAACTCATATAGCATTCACTGTGTATACGAAAAGGAAATTTAACAAACCATAAAATCATTTCAAGCCATTTAATTGTGGGAAAAGGCTTATTCATAAAATTGTTATGTAGCAAACTTACATTTTTATTTTAAATCCAAGTTATTCATAAATTTTGGTTATTTATGTCAGCAGTTAAACTGAAATATTTACATATAATTTACAGCATATTCTTACAGAATATGGTTCTTTAAGAAACATTTTTTTTTCTTGTGGTCACATTGTCTAAATTGGTGTAGATTAAAGTATGATGGTAAATCAGTCATGTCTATCAACTAATTTATCATTTTTGTGTTCACACTATTTTATGTACATAAAGTTGCCGTCGTCCGGGGTCTCGGGCTCGAGTCCCGGTGTGGCTCCTAGTGGGAAAAGGCGGTTCTTGATCTGTGTTGTCCGGGTGGGCGCCAGACTAGCTCGTTTCTAGTCGTGAATTTGGGGTCGTGGATGTGTGTGCCCCTGCGTGGCCCACTAGGGCCGGCGGCGGTGTTGCGTGGGATGATTTTAAATAAGAGACGTGGAGTTGAGGTGGCGGTGTCGTACCTTTTATTCAGAGGAGCGGGTCGTACACAATACAACACTCTACAGAGGTCCCCGGGGGGGTTTTTACTTGTTATTCCGTGGCGCCGTATTGTTTGTGTTCCGCGTTACGTGGCCTCGGATGCTGTTATGTCTCAGACGTCTCACTGGGTACGCAGGTAACGTAATTTCGTAACACAAAGGCGGGACACAAAATACACTGAATTAAGGGGGCGCGCACAGGTTACGTGGCACTCGTTACTCGGGTAACGTAAGTTAGCAATACAAAATACGGGATACAAAAATACACTGAATTAAGGGGGTGCGCACAAGTTACGTGGCACTCGTTACTCGGGTAACGTAAGTTAGCAGTACAAAATACGGGATACAAAAATACACTGAATTAAGGGGGCGGGCGATTGGAGACGGCCAATCCCGTATGCAAATGTCTCGGCGCGGGTGTTGTGCCCACTGTGGTGAAACACGCACCGCAATTAAGTTTGTCCAAGTTCCCTTGCGGGTTTGTGGTCAGCGCCGTGCGCGTGACCTTAAATAAAGTTCTGTACGTTGCGGGAGACGGCCCGTGCCGTATGCTGAAGAGCAGCCCCGTTGACCAAGTGTGGTGCGGGGTGTCTTTAAATTGATGCGGCCGGATTAGGTCCTGGACCGAAAAAAGGGACCGGGTACTCACGGAGAGGTTAAGTAATAAAAGGGGGTTTGTTAATTAGTGACTATATTTACCGGACGTTACTTTCAGTGTAGACAAAGGATGTTGCCTCTCCGTGGGACGTAGGTCCGCCCCGGTCTGTGAGCTGCGCTGAACTCCCGAACTGGCATGGCGTCCGAGGGAGGCTCGGCCTCTCTCGCGCCAGGCGTGACCTCATTACGCTAGACTCCAAATGGGTGTGTCTGGAAGAGATTTTACTGTCGCTAAAATCCTAATTTAATGTTTCAGGAGGAATGGGTACGGTTCTTCTCTTGTCTACTCAGGTTTCCGCGGTTTTGCCTTTAATTGCTGTTCGGCTCGCCTGACTCGGGTGGGCCATGGCCAGGGGTGTGTTCCGTTAGCGGGAGCGTATACTGGCGGGTGCAGGTCGGGCTCTGGGGTGGTCGTCGGCCAGACGACGTCAAAGTTAGGAATGGGATTCAACTGTTATATGACAGTAAATATATTATGTTACAAAATACTATACACATTACTGGTATTAATTAATTATAAATTTACTTTTTATTTTTCTGAATGTTAAATGATTCATTGTGTCTGAATTTCAATATAGTTCTTTTGTCTTCCGGTTATCAAACTTACTTTCCTGTATGCGATGTTCCTTTGTGATGGAATCCATGGTGACTGTGGTCATCACTGAGAAAATGTACTTATGTGGCGAGGGTTGGGACAGAAGTGGTACCTAGTAGTTTGACTTTCATGATTGTTGTAGCTTCCCATCGGAGCCAAGTTTATTGTTACTGCTAGCCTTTTGAATTTTTGCTCCTAAATATATTTACAGTATTTATGTTCTTGTTTTCCTTGTGTGCCTTTAAGATAATTTATAGTTGAAATAAGTTGCAATTTTTTTTTAATTGAGAGTTAAAACATTTACAAGGATTGGTGGAAAACATGCATTAACTATTTGCCTAAAATGTGAACTTGCAGGGTTTTTTATAAGTTTTGTGGCTTTTAATGAGTTATATGGTATTATTGTTTTCCAGGGCCATCTCCCTACTTCTCGGAAGTTTATCTTGTTTGTGGACAAGAAAATGTCCCTAGAAACATCAGACATAGTAAGTGCTGGAGCATTAGGAAAACCAGGTGTAAATTATTTATAGTTCTTTAAATTTCAATTTGATTGTAGAAAGTATTGCAGATATTTCAATGAATTCATATTAAACCGTTTCATTTTATTATCATCATTATTATTATTCTTCACACTTGGAGTTGGGCTTTCACCCGGTGGCAAGGAACTCCCCTCGCTATCTCACTCTCCCAATTCCTGAAGTCACCTGAAGTCCTTTCCTCCTCTCCCATCCAGTACCCCTCCCTCAAGACCATTTCACTCTCGCCCCGTCCTCACCAGAAACACCTGCCTTCCTCGTTCAGTTTGTCTCCACTCCCTTGGAATCTTCCATTGGTGATCCCTTCTCCCTCTTTGTACTCCCCTCATTTCTGAAATTAATTATTTCTTAACAACTTTTCCTAAAACTACAATAAATTTTTATTGAATTTAATCCCTTGAATTATATATCTTTGCTAGATACAATATTTTATGGTTTTATTTTTAAAGACGATTTAGATTTTGAAAAAGGAGACTTTGATGTCATTGTTAATTAATTTTATACATAGAGGTGGTATGTTTTACAACAAATAATACATAATAAATACATACTCTAATATTTATTAATCCTATTTTGACTAATATAGGATGCATTTTTACATTAAAATAATTATTTAATATTTATGCCTTAAACAGAACTATTCTGAATAAAAATAAATTTACAAGGGATTGTGTGATTTGGAAATGTACAAACATCAGGAGTTTAAAAATGAGATGATAGCACAAATAAGGTAAAATTAAATTTTTGCGATGTATTTTGATGCTATATTTTGCAACAAGCTTTACGCTGACAAAATGATATTAATTGAATGAATATATTTACATTTTTGTGATTTACTAAAGTTTTGCTAACAAATTGATTGATTTCTAAATGAAATTTGGAGATTAATGACATTTAATGTTTGATGTTTCATGGTGAATTGATATGCTTTTTGGTTTCATCCAAATTTACCATATACGTTATCTTGTCCGTAATCATTGCTAAAACACTAATTGTTAACAGTTTTGATTTTCAATACTTAATTTCCTTCAAAAATGCTTGTTGAAACATATATATTTTTTTCTATTTTGAATTTATATACATCTTAAAATAGTATGAATATTTTTGTATCATCAAACTCCTCCTGTGAGCAATGAATTGATTTTAAGCTTTCTTATCATAATAAAATAAATGGCAACCTAAATGAGTGTACCCCAAAAAAATTGAAAGAAAGAAATGTTCTTGTGACTGTAACATTATCAAATAGTGCTTGAGCATTATTCAAGATTACATGTGATTTTGATTGAAATCATGAGTATTTAAGTCTGAAACAAGCTATCTAACAGGTGTTATTTGCCTTACTTTATTAATTAGCAAAACTAATTATGAAGTGGGCTGTTATTTGTAATATTTACATAGGAACGTGTAGTCAGCAAACTTATTTGACTAAATTATATGTTTTTTGATAGAAATCTAACATATAGAGAATGAGTCTCCATGTGACTGAAAACTGGGGCTTTATTTTCCACATACTTTTGTGATTTGTTGCTACCCCTAATTATTTCAGGAAATATTTACAACAGTGACACAATTCATGATGGTTGTTGAACTCATACCCAGTGTTTCATCTTAAATATTTTCACTGTCATTTACAATAAAAATATTTTTCAGCCCCAACCACAATGACGTATACAAGCCTTGAAGCAAGTCAGAACATATGTCGTACAAAGGTTATTTTGTCGTGATGAACCTGCAGCTGATATTTGTTGGTCAGATACAGAAACATCCTGTACAAAAACTTGTTTTTATTTATGTATAATCATAGTACGTTATATGACAATCTACCTAGTAAATAAATACATATGACACCTTTAATCACGTGCCAATGTGGTGAATAAACAGGTGTGTGCTTGCTCTGTCAGCTATGAAAACACATTTCATTGTCTTTCAGTATCATTAATTGCAAGTCTTATTTGACAAACACTTTTCTGTACAACCCCCCTTTGTTTTGGATAGATAATTTTATATTGATTTTTATCAGTTTATACAACCTTCCACTGATAGTTATAAATTATGCTTTTATTTTTTTTCAGGTCCATGATGAAGATTAATCCTAATGTATAAAAAAATCATCAAGGAAACCTCAGAGTTGTAACTTCGAAGAAAGTGATAGATACAATTACTAAAATTGTTGAATTGTCAAAGCTGTTGGATGATTTATTTGTACATGCAGATTTGTGTGGTGTTTCAAGATTTTTTTTTTAATTATTGTGACTAAAAAATTCTAATATGAATATTTTACATTTAAATTTATTTTAAATGTTGGCTTATATTAACAATGCATTTTGTAAATAAATATTTATAAAGGTATAGCTCATTTATTTATTTTAATTTTTGTAAAATTGACTAGCACATAAACCAAGGAACGGTATGCTACGATAATGGTTCTTATGTCTTACAATGGCATATTCTGTACGTTAATCAACTAGCAGTGCTGTTAAGTATTATGTTTTTTTGTTGTTTAATGTTTCAATTCTGTTACAGAAAGTAACATATCCCCTAAGCAAAACTTATTGTGGGAATTTTTAGCAAAAAACTTTGGGATTTACATATCATTATAAGCTCTATTAGTGTGTTTTTGCACTAAAATAATAACAAATACATTTTCATTGATTTGCAAGATGTAATATATATATATATATATATATATATATATATATAAACTGAAGCGTCATGCAAATGTTAGAAATATTAATTATTTAAAAATAGTAAATTGATTTTTATTCAAAACTAGATGATTTAAGTACAATATCTATACTTTTTATTACTTCACTAGTTAACATAGTTTTTCATTGTAGTATAAACACTGGTCCTACTTCCTACAAATATATAAACTTTAAAATTTTAAGGGTCATATGCTTTTCAATTGTGTATTTTACACTTAACCAATTTTGTTACAGTTTGAAACATAGGTAGCCCATATACTGAATTAACACAAATGCTATAGAGTAACTTCTCATTAAAAGTATCCAAAAAACCCATACTTTGGTACTTTTTAATACTTTATGCCTCAAAGTGTGTTGCTTTGTAATGATTTTTCACTAATAAAAAATTCCACCCATCAGGGAGGGGTGATAAGTATCATAAATAGACCTCACAAGTAGGCTAAATGAAGCATAAGGCAAGGTTGGGTATCCTACTAATCTTTAAATTATGTAATTTTTTTAGTTTAAAAGTTTATTACGTAATGAAGTCTTTGCTACTTACCTGATTTTGATAAAATTTAAAACAGGATTCCTATCTTCTAGATTATAGTCTAACAAATAATGGATTTAATGTAAGATTGTGAGTAAATATAATATTTTTAACTATGACATTTTACCATATTTAGATAAAGAATACCATTTTTTAATTGGGAAGAAGTCAGGGCTTAGTATATTCTAAATGGCTCCTGACTTCTTATGCATACGACAAAATAAGAAATTTTATGTAACTTGATTTTCCACACAAAACCCTCAACATACACTGTACATGATTAAAATTCCACCTCTAAATTGGGTTTATAATAGAAAATGGTAGAAAGTAATTTATTTGGTGTGAATTGTAAAATGTCCACCAAGTAAAAAATGTAGAGGCTTGGAGTTATGTTATTGCTCCAAAAGTAAGCTATATAGTTATTATAAGCACAAACATTAAGAGTTCTATGTATGTAATTGCATTATAAAATAGCATAAATTTACTGTAATTATACTGGTTAAAAATTACCCAGAGAATTTCATAAATTAACATGTACTACACCATGGAAAATAACTTAATCTTCGTAAATTTTACATCAGTGCTGTAAACATAACGGTAAAACCATATTTTTATGCTACGAAGTTTCAGTAATTTTTACAGAACTTTTGTAAATTTGAGGAACAATCTGTATTTGAATATTACGAAATTATCGTATATTTACTGCATTGGTTTTGAAATTTACAAATAATCCGTATTTGAATTTCACAATGTACTTGTATATTTACAGTATTAATTGTAAAATTTATGAAGAATACATTTTTTAGTATTACGAAGTATACTGGTATATTTATGGCATTGGTCGTGAAATTTACGAAGAATCCATATCTGAGAATTACAAATTACTAGTATATCTACGGCATTGGTCGTGAAATTTACGAAGAATCCGTATCTGAGTTTTACGAAGTACTAGTATATTTACGGCATTGGTCGTGAAATTTACGAAGAATCCTCATCTGAGTTTTATGAAGTACTAGTATATTTACGGCATTGGTCGTAAAATTTACGAAGAATCCGTATCTGAGTTTTACGAAGTACTAGTATATTTACGGCATTGGTCGTGAAATTTACGGAGATTTAGTTTTTTTCCCTAGTGAAGTAACCGTAAATTTACGAAGACCACCGGAGAATTTTTAACCGGTACTTTTCGTAAATTTACGGTGAAAAATTTTAACAGTGTACCATCGACTATGGGAACCCTGACGTCAGCTACGGCAGAGAAGGTGCAGATCCCGTCGGCAACGGCGACGTCATCAAAAGAGGAGACTTCAACAGTCGCGATACCGTCAGCAGGAGAGACTTTAATGCCGGTGGTGCTGGCTACACAGGAAAACTCGTCGAACTTCGTTTCGCCCTCGATGGAGACTTCAATGTATGGTGATTCAACAACGACTAACGAACATCGGTGCTGTTACTGTGACAACATTTTCTCGAACAACAGCAATGCTCGACGACACGAGAGGAGAGAATGTGCTAAGAACCCTTATCGTAATATGTTTGGCTGTATTAAGTGTCGCAAGCAATTTACAAGAAATGCTAATTTGAAGCATCACTTGGAGACATGTAAAGGTCCTGCAGAGCGGCAGAAAGTAAAGGTATCGGTGCAACAACGATGCATCAATGTGCATAAGAGCATGCCTAGAGATGACGCAACTGCGGCAACGTTAGTATCTGGATCGGGTCTGAAAGGCTCGTCTTCATCATCCCGGTATCCTTGCAGCTACTGTGATATGTCGTTCGCATTTTCTCATGATGCACGAAGACATGAACGGAGTAAATGCAGGAAGAATCCATCCCGTATAAAGTTTCGTTGTGATGGGTGTCATGAATGGTTTACACGTATTGATAGTTTGCGACGACATGTGAAAAAATGTAAAGGAGAAGTTCGTGTGTCTGCTGAAGAATTACCTGTAGAAATTTCGACTCCTCGCTTTAGATTGGAGACTCGTAAGAGAACAAGCAAGAAAACCGATGTGCAGCAACCGAATGCTATAACGTCTGGACAAGAAAATAAACCTAAGACTGTGTTCGGCGCATTACAAGTGAATGATAATGGGTTCTACTTGGCGCAGTCTGCATTTCGTGGAACGTTGAAAGACTACTATTATCTAAATACGTTCGGTGAGTCGAAGGACATTTGTACTTTTCTTGATGATATCAGACAGGACATAATCAATCAGCTTACTGATGACGTTGCAACAAACGGTCCATTAAAATACAACTTGTGGTTGGACTGTATATATGGAAAGCCGTATCCATTCGAAAATGAAGTGAAGAAGTGCGCATTCAAGACATCGGCTGCAGTAATTTACAGTTCTGACGATGTGAAGCATACTGTTAAAAATGGTATCCAGAAACTCTGTCAAGAAGAGGAGGACTATGTCTGTAAAGGTTCTGGTTGGACTCTTTCTAGTATAAGCCGATTGAAGCTAAGAATTAGTCATTTCACGCCTATGCGGACCTAAATGATTATAAGATTGCTGGCTTTCGCAAGTGTTCGTGTAGTAGAATATATATTATGTAATAAAGTTTATTTTGTGAAAGAACTTGTGTTGTTTTCTTTCTCGAACCTACCACTATTATATTATGTTTATTTTTTTTCATCATCCTAGATAGTACCAAGGAGCTTAGTCGATCTAGTTACTCATTTTGTTGGTTGCAAATTTATTTAATGATTTCTGAACTTCTTCCGAATTAATAAGTCAATAAATACGAATTTCCAAGATGGTGGTGTTGATGGCTTATAGGATGATGGTAGTAGAGGTTTTAAAGTCTCTTTAAGAATGTTGAACATGGTTTATTGAAATTATTATTTTTTACATAAAATTAAACATCATTGCTTCGATCGGGTATCGTACCGAGGACAGGAGCGGATCGAATCAATATTTAAATTAATGAGTGATTTATTTAATGAATTTTGGAACTTTTCCCGAATTTCTAGCTAAATAATTACGGATTTTCAAGATGGCGTCCAAATTTCAAGATGGCGGGTGTCACAGTAATAAATGGATACTGCACTCTAGTGGATAAGAATTAAACTAACATGGTATCGGCACACTGTAGCAGACGAAAACAAGATGGCGGACGTGACGTCATGTTACCTGACGATATATGTGCTATGAAAAAAAGTGGTGGGGGTAAGTCAGTCTGCCAGCAGCCGCCATTGAGGAAGGAGCCTGTCGTCATTTTAAATTTTTTTTTGACCTCGTCGGGTTCGAACCGGGGACGTTTTTTAAAATATATATATTAAAATTTTATTTATTTTATTTTATTATAAATTTTAAAAAAAATTTAATTAAAATCGGATAATAAATAAAAAAGTTAAATATGGCGGACATAACGGAAATTGGGGGGTGACGTCATAATTAAAAATGACGGAAAACAAAATGGCGGAAAGTTCGAGAAAACAAAATGACTTCATCCAAGATGGCGGATCCAAAATGGCCGCCGGGGTCAAGGTCAGGTCCTGATAGCGGCTTAGAGCGGCTAGCTCTTAGGAGTTTTAAGCCGCTATATGGACATTTCTAGCCACGGGGATTTTCCTGGACTTAAACGGGAATTTTTCCCTCGGAAACGGGAAATTTTCCCTCGAAAATGGGAAATTTTGAGTCATTTTGAGTCATGTTTGAGGAATTTTGAGGAATTTTGAGTCAAAAATGGCCGCCGTGACGTCACAATCCAAGATGGCGGTCGGCTCCACAGGCTCCACAGCCTGAAGCCTGTTTCAGGAGCCCCTATTATATACTACTATAATAGGCAATGTTTCATTTTGACACAGTGAATGCAAGTATTAAAAATTGGACATACGTAAAGCTATAAGATTTTATTACCTCGACAGTGTGCCATTGGTATAGAGTTTTTGGAGAAAGCATGCGAAAAACATGGATTTGTTAAATTAAATCCGGCAACGCGCAGTGACTGCCCTTGAGCTTTGTTTATTGTCATCGCGAACACTAGTCGCACAGGAAATTGCAGACGTTTGAACGTGAAGGGCAAATCAATGGGAATCATTGGAATGCGCGGAATCAGCACATCATTTACCATAATTATTGTTGCACACTTGGCATTAGTTTTTGACGTGACAACGTCTAATAAATCGATGAACGCCGGCTGTACGCACGAAAAAGTGTCCCGTTACGCATTGTTCCGTTACGCTGTTCCGTTACGCTCATTGTTCCGTTACGCTGTGTTCCGTTACGCTGTCGGCGAGTGCAGTAATAATAGGTTTTGTTACAATTGACTAAAAAACTATGGTGATTAATATAATTTATGATAGATATTTGATTACAGTTTATTTATAGGAAAACTTTTCATAGTTATATTTAAACTTTATAGATAAACGCCAGTTTTTAAAATTAATTACAAGTCATCTACACGTGAACTGTTTCGTCCACTGTTTATAAAGTGAATTGAAAAGTTAATGTGGTTTTCATTGCTTATTACAACAACAATTTCGGCAATAAAGGTTAATTATTCTTGCATTTTAAAAATATGATTACTAGTTTAATTTCAAGTATTTATTCTTTTATTATTAAAATAAAAATGATTCAATTTTATTCATAAAAGTATGCAATCATTTCATCAATGTTTTGTTATGACGTTGTCGCGTTAAACTATCGTCCGTAAACCGAATTTACAGGCAACCAATTTTTTTTCACCGAAAGTCTGGTTCAGTTGCATAACTTAAGCCTGTTCAGATTCCGAAGGAGCAGTATTTATGAGCCAATTTTCATCGTCAGTTGGTGCGGTGGGATTACCGGTGGCACCATGCAATGAATTGAGAAATTAGACTGGATAATTAACAGCTGGATCCTCTTCTATAACTGTGTCAATGGATTTTTACTCTGTAACTGCACCAGGAATTTTCAATTGAATCTTAATATTGATTCGAGTGACGTCATCATTGTTTGGAATTAAGCTAGCATGCTCACAAAGCCAATCATGATTCCTGATGTAATTGGTGATGTTCGGGATACCTTTCTTTTCAATTTATTCTAATGATGACTGGAATTGACAGAAGTTTAGTTGCGTGTGATACAAAAATATTTAATATTATTGGCAGATAAGATGTCCAAAGATAGTTTAGTTGCGTGTGATACAAATGGCATTTGCCTACAAATAAAATATAAATAGTTATTCATAGCTGCAGTATACGTCGTTGCCCGGGCTGAAAACCGGGTAATAGCGCTGTATGACAGTGTGGTGGACATAGAGAAATGACACAAAATTGCTGTTTGTATTTCTATGATCTATGATTTTCTGTTTATCCATGGAAATCGATTAAACTGTTTATATGTTGATGCGCTGCATCGCCATATAGTGAAGAGTGTTAATAAAATGTATGTCACGAAAATATCAGTGGTAAAATATTCATGTATACCAATTTTCATGGCGATCGGTAGAACGTTTTAGAAGTTTATGCGCTGCAGTCACATATAGCGGCGAGTTACAAAGATGGATAGCATAAAAACCTTCCCTATGAAAATACACGTTGATGTTCCAATTTTCATGGCGATCGGTCAAACGGTTTTGGAGTTCATCAACGTCATACACACATACCAATATCCTATTATATATATACATATATACATACTAGTGACCCGACCGACCTTGTTTTGTTCAAACGTTTTAAATTTGAAAACTTTAATATTTTGTATATCCATAAATAAAAATGTATAACTTAAATTGTTAAATATACTTAAACTATAATTTTTATAAGTAATTTATATTTTAATTTTATATGTGTTATAATTTATTTTACAAACTTATATTTTTATTTTCAAAGAGGCGTTCAATACGTCATAAGTTGCATAGAATAAAATGAGAACTGACAATTTAAAATTTTAGGTTAAATTGATTGTTAATGAATGCACGTGTATACATCATTAAAATTCACGAAAAATCATGTAAAATACTTACTTCAATACTGAACCTCACAAATTTGCACAATGTATAATTGTAATTACACTTTGAAACGTTATTTCAATAAATAATAATATAATATTCCCAGAAAGCACGCAATTCTATTTTAATTTTAATGTAATAACAACACTAAGCTACGACGCAAGTAACTGTTATGCGAAAATTCAACATAAAAAAAATTCTAGAATCCGATCGCAGCACCAACTATCGGGCCTGACTGATATTCCACAAATATATATATATATATATATATATATATATATATATATATATATATATATATATTCTAAAACGTGATCGCAGCTCTACCTACCGGATCCAATTGTGAATCTAAACCATCCAAAGATTAACAACACATAAATAAATACGCAACACAAACACATACATATATATATAGATATATATATACACATTGAACCTAAACCATCCAAAGATCAACAACAAAACATAAATTAATTAATTAACGGAAAAAAAATTATATTGGATGAATTTGTGAATCTAAACCATTCTCGAACCAACTTAATCACATACAAAATTTCATCAAAATCGGTCCAGCCGTTTAGGAGGAATTCAGTTAAATACACACGTACAGAAGAATTATATATATATAAAGATATATATACATTGTGTATGTTTGTTGAGGTATCATGAAAAAACCAGTACCTATAGGTGTTTTAATTAAACTTTTATTTTAGTGAGGTCATTCGCTAACTTACTCACTAGGCTATACATAATGTAAGGGTTGGTAACATACGGGCATATTTGCTTATGTAGCCTCTCGGACTAAACACTCGAGGACCAACACTCACTCAGAAAATTAACCCAAGTATTTCAAAGGTCTGTATTACTGGGTTAAAACATATAAACTGGTTAAATATTTTGGGCGCCGTGTGAAAAACTAAAATGCAAAATCTACTGACTCTGATTACCTTTGAGTCTTGAAAGGATAACAATATACGATGAAAGAAATTTA
Source organism: Bacillus rossius redtenbacheri (assembly GCF_032445375.1). Lineage (NCBI taxonomy): Eukaryota > Metazoa > Arthropoda > Insecta > Phasmatodea > Bacillidae > Bacillus > Bacillus rossius. The sequence continues at coordinate 1,429,493 of NW_026962012.1, read as the reverse complement.
ATGTATTGACAATGATTTTATCGAAAATTATTCAAAGTGACACTTATCTTTACCATTAAGTTATTCAATGTTTGCGCACATTTAATGCAAAATTGAATTTATATGACGATATTTGAAATAACACACTAAGTAGAACATTAGCATTCAAAGAATATTAAGAGACCTGGTAAACATTCTCACTCGTGTATGAATTTACATTAAATAAATTATAAGTTGACTTGAAGCAAACAAAAGTTAATTCAAGGATTAATAGTCAACTTTGTGCACTCTGACTAAAACTCTGGTAGAAAAATAAAAGTAAAATTGAGAATCTTATTAACATTACGGGAACCACTGAGCTTTTTGTTAGGGCAAAATCAACAAAGAAAAGAAAACTAATTATATAAATTAACTGTCAGATGATGCTAGCAAATTGACATGTGTACAAATTGTACTAGTACGCTCAGCTGTACTAAAAATATAATTTAAATGCTAAAAACACAATTAACACTTAACACCAAAATATAACTAATATGAATATACTATAATTAAAGAAACATAACCCAACACCATACCTTGAGGTCCATTGATTTACATGTATTACACTTATGGTGGTAATGTCGACCAAATCGTTCAACCTTTACTGCAAATCACGTACAGCCCAGAACGACGTCCGAAGTAGTGGAACCATGTTGGTTCCGACGATCTGCTACACTTGAAGATAGTTTGCCGTCGTACAATTTAACTTCCTCGTTCACAATAATGCCTGTATGTAACGATGTCTTCAGAATTGACCGGTATGATAGTGCCTCTTCATTTAGGTATGCACTAATTTTGTAAACGGTCACAATAGAAAATTATCCAATTTTAACAGTAGACACCCGAGGGAGAGATACAAACTTGAAATTATTATAAATAGAAGAGTTCTACAAACCAAAAGCAGCTTCTTCCAAATTCTCACTAGGACGAAGTTTTTTGTAGTCGTCTGGCCATCTTCCAACGTTAATATTATGAAAATATTATCAATATTTTCTCAGCACTTCACATAGTTAACCGTTCAACAGCAATAATGATATAAATTTCACAATTTTAGTGGTAATTAAGACTGTTTGTACTCAATAACTTATCCCTCGTACAATAGTTATGTTATTCCTCTTTTAATTCAAACTTCGTTCTCCCGAATGTTTTTTTTTTTTTTTTTTTTTTCAATAAAACAAAACCTCATATTTTTGTCCATAGCATAATTTAGCTGGTGATACCAACTAGCTTTACATATTGGTTTTTTATAAGTAAAATTAATCATAGAATAATGAATAAATATCAATACATCTAACAAATTGATGCAATTTTTTTGTGCTTAAGGTATTACCTTATAATAATTACGAATTTCCACTCCTTATGGCGTGAAAAGGCGCGTAAATAATGTTTTACGAAATAATAAATCCTAGAAGTTAATAAAGTTTATACAGTTAAGATATTAGGCATACATATTAAACGAACAAAAATTACCAATTTATTTTTACAACTATTAGTATTTGCACACCTAAAGGGAGGAAAGATGTTAGTTTGGTTTTGGGAAGAAAATTTATATATCTAAATCTATAAGTGCGGGAGATATAAAAATGGTAGCGTATATTTTTTTTAAAAATTTGACCCGTAAGTGGGTTTAAAGGGGCTAAGATTAGTTTTACAATGTAAATCATGCCATAGAAGCTTATTAAGCGGAATTATAAACATACAACATTGAAAAACTTATCATTATTATTTTCCAAAGTTCCACCTAGAAAATATGTAAAGGTTGTTGGTTTCATTTTCAAAGAAAAATAATTATCCTATATATCAGAAAATATCAATGCGAGAATTAAGAATCTGGGCATTGCTATAAAATTTTATCAAATTTGGTTTAGCGAGAGAATTTTTGTTAGAATGATTATTTTCGCTTAATCACGCATACCTCGCGAGCTTATTTTTTCATAAAAAATAATTTTGTCATTAAAGAACAAAGAAGTAATTGGTAAATTTGTTACTAATCCGAGTCAAAACTGGCGTAAACGCGAAATTTTGTTTTGAGTTTATTTACGTTTTATTTCGACGCGCGTGTGAAATGCACGCCCGACAGACACTGCGGAAGGTGTTAATAAAAAAAAGGGAATTACTTTGGTCTTTTGAGGGTTTTGCGTACCACACCTCGCTCTCAAAGTAATTATTTACCCTTTTTTTTACATCGCATAACATTCTACCTCCAAAACCAGTAACCTCTCCTTTTATAACGGTGTACCGGCGCTGCAGTGTGGAATGCCGATAGTCTCAGAACCGTAATTAACCCCGAAAAAAAAAAAAACCTTCACCCTCTCTCTTTTTTTCCCTACTCGTCCGCAACTGTGCTTCGGGAGAGACAGCTTCATCGTAATCTTCCCCCAGCTTTTAATTAAGTATTATTAATTAGAAGTGATTCATATTTTATAGCTGAGGATGCTGCCAAGTAAGATTTATATGTTCGAATTTTAACAAATTGGTAATATGACCGCGGTTTGGCTTAAGTTTGTAATAGCTATGCTTAACCATGTGCAATCCATGTGGTTAAGTGAAAAAGCTATCACTGCTAAGATTATGCCAAAATTTTAGTAGTGGCATAACTGTGCAAAAATTTAATACAGTTATTAACATTACAAATATTATCCGGATTTGAGGCTCTCATACCGACAGTCACTTGCATTTAAAAATAAAACTTTTTGAAGGCGTATTTAATTTAATGCGTCATTTTTGGTGGATTTTTAGCTCAAACGCATCCTCTAAATGAGATTTTTTTTTTTCAAATAACCATTATGTTATACTGTATTACAATATTGTATACACACATACATACTCTAGTATTTAATTTGTAAATTTTTTTGTCATCATATTAATTTTTTTGCCATATTTGAATCCTTAAACTTGCTTAAGGATCCTTCTTAATCAATAGGGGTGGGCAAAGGGGCAGAGGGGGTTACTAATTAAGATTAATGGGTTTTTAATTGGCCCATTGTCTGGTCCAGTACTGACCCGCTACCATGAAATGATTTACAACTTTAAAGTTGAAAATTTGGAAAATGGTAAAAATGAGAAATTATTTCAAGGCATGTTTATATAGTAGTAGGCCTACCAATATCTTAAATTTAGTTAGATTTGATGAATACTAATATTTTTAATACTAAAACAATATTAAACTGTTTCCACCCTCCTTAGGGGCAGAATTTCAGAACGTGGTAAAAAAAAAAAAAGAATTGGTACATTTTGTATGTTTTTTGTACTAAATACCAAACCAGTGCGGGGAGAGGGGGCATCGCTCGTGGAAAACAAATGCCACAACGACGCAAAAAAAAAAAAACCATGAACTTGAGGTATGGTGAAGGAGAAAGGATTAAAATATTTGGAAATAATATCGGGGGAAGGAAATAAATGTGAACGATCTGATTTTGTGACTGTTAAGAGAAATGATATCCTTTCCTAATTTCATATATATTCATATATAAATATTTATACATGTACTTTGATTTAAAACATCATAATATCTTTTGGGGGGCGCACAGTGCTACGATACCTTTTCAGGCTCTACCCTATGGGAGGGACAAAAATATCTTTTCGAAATTCCCAGCAAGAGGCTCCCCAAGAAGTCACCAAAAGACACGTACCCCAAAATATGGCGGATTCAAACATCCTTTGCAAACAAAAAAGCAAGGAAAATTTTCTATTTGACCATATAAAAGCTTACGATGTTATATATATAGCAAGTGTACGTTCCCTTCCCGAAATTTTATAAAAGATGTACCAAAACTGTGGTTCGTGCATGATAAATTTTTGAACACTGTACCTAAGCGTTGTGCTTTTGGAAGCACAATAAGTTTTCCCCATACCATGCAAATTTGGGGGATTTTCCCCCTACTCCTTATCAACCCCCTTAGGGGATGACGTTTTCCGACGTCGAAAATATATCCCTTCGGTAATGCTATATCTCCTTCGAGGTTTGAAGGGGAAAGGACGGAAAAGGGGTCAAAAAAGGGTGGGGGGGGAGGGAAATAGGTAGATGAGTTTAAAACTTAGACGGCAACATAGGTCCATTCATTTTGTTATGACAGCCCCTTAACGTTTAGGCTTTTTACGTCGCAAACTTCCGTTCTTGATTAATGAAATAAATAGGACGAACGATACATTACCTCCCGCTTGATTAGCTACGGAGATAATATTTATTACTGTAAAAACCAACTACCCAATTTTTACGACCTATGCCGTCGAATCTTGATAAAATATAAAATAATGATAGCTAACTCATTATGTATGTTATTCATACTCAGTTTTTCATCCCCACTGGAATTGCTTTATAAATATGATATTTTATGATAAAACAAAACTCACCGCTTTAACGGGCCAGTTTCGATAAATGAAAAAAATAATATGTAACTCTAAATGCATTTTGTTATTTCTTAGTTTATTTCTTGTAGTGCTAATAAATTTGAAGTATAAATTTATTTAATATCAAAGTTACTAGAGATGGAATCTCGCAAGAACGAATGTGTGATTATTACTACCCATTATTTTATGTTCTGTTTCAGAGTTCCGAAAATAGTTCTAAAATAAAAACCCTCTTAACGGTCAAATTTCTAAATGGAAATTTACAATACGTAACTGTATAAGCATGTTGTTAATTTTTAGTTTCTTACTTCTTGATCAGATTGATACTAAAGCAAGCATTTTTCCCCTTAAAATCAACCTACCCCTTTTACACTTCTTAGGAACGTGGTAATTCGCAAAATGTTAAAAAATTATTTGGTGGTTTTTATACGGTTTTTATACCCAAAATAATTTATTAAGCTTTAGCTTTGGAGATATGAATAATTTTTTGTATATCATAAAACTATTCGGTTATTTTATGCTGCCTAATATTTAATTAAGCCTATAATATAATAAAGAATACTTTCCGTCAAATCCGTCATTGCGTTTTGATTGATCCCAGAACAGTTAAAAAAAATTGGTTGTCTGTAAAGTCGAATTACGGACGATAGTTTAACGTAACAACGTCATAACAAAACATTGCTGAAATTATTGTATCCTACTTTTATGAATAAAATTTAATCATTTTTATTTAATTATATATTTTTTGAATGGATACAAAGAAGGAATGAAATTAAATCTACAATTTAATTGATAAATTTACTTTTATTTGCACTCATTAATTCAAATATGTTTATTAATTTAACGAATAGATAAATTTAACTATAACTTTTATACATGTTTGCTATTTAACTTCTTCCAATCTGTGTTATTCTGTTAAGGATAGGACGATGATAGGAAAAGTAGGAAACGAATGGGAGTGATTCAAGTTCAATGTGCCTCGAAAAAGTCAAATCGATGGTTGTTCCAATCGAGTGGAAGAGAGATAGATGCGGCGCAAGCGTATAATGAGCGTAACGGGACACAGCGTAACGGGATAATGTGCGTAACGGGACACTTTTTCGTGTGCAGCCGGCGTTCATCGATTTATTAGAAGTTTTCACGTCAAAAAATACAAACATTAAAAAAATTATATTTAATTTATACAACCTCAGTTTTCTAAACACTAAAACGTTGTTACGTGTCAAATAATTAAGATTTATTAAGTAAGATTACAGTTTGCACAAGTAACATTATTAAATAAATGAATATGCTTCAGCTTTGAATGTGAAAGACATTCTGATGTTGGTACGCACGGAATCGTTAGTGCGCAATAAGCGCAGCGTGGGACAGCCCCCTGGTCGGAATCAGGGTGAGGAGAGAGTGATGTGTGTTGAAGGGAAGGGAAGGGGTGCCAATATCTCCCCACGCGGGGAAACTCCCGTCGTCTGTGACGTGGGCCGTGCGACGTTTCCGGCCCTGCGCGCCGCTGGAAATGTCTGTCCGCTCCAGGGAGCCGGGCTCTGTGGGAGAGTGCTTGACGGCCTATCGGGGGTTGGCAACCCCGTGAGTGGAGAACCTAGCTAGCTGTCTGTCTCTCGCCGCGGAGAGCTTTAAAAAACCTCCAATCCAATTGTGGTCGACTGTCGATCTATCACCGCGGTGGAAGGAGGAAGCAGTTAAAAGGGGTACGGAAAGGGTACGAGCCAAAAAAAAAACTGAGCCATAGAGAAAAGCACTCGATATCATCCTGTGAATTGTCGTCGCGCTATAAATTTCTCACAAAGTATAGCTTAATGCGGATGTGTAAGGGTTCTGACCTGCAAAGTTTTGACATGTGTGGCGAAAATAATATATAAGTCGTTAAATCACAAAAACATACTATTTCCTGTATTTTTATTCAGATGAACGTAAAAAAATTAAAATCGATCAGAGATGTCTTTAATAAAACACATTTTGCTGATGAATCGAGTGTGACAGTGGTACGTAGTAACTTCTGTGCTAAAAATACCAATGCCTAAGAAAATAAATAAAAATTTTAGCAAGAATTATTCAGTAATATTTTTAAATAAAATAAGCAAAATATTTTTCTTTTGGGGCACACTAAAAAAATCAAAATATCACTTATTTTTCCATACAATTGTTCAAAGTTATTATCTGCTACACCACAGTGTAGCCACATATTAATATGTTTTAACTGCGTTTGAAATTTAGTTTTAATGTCATAAGGTTTTCGTGAATAGTTTACATGTAAAAGAGTTAGATTATTTTTACAATGTAAAATAGTTTGCTACTGTTTCGTTAATAGCGAGAAAGAATAGAAGGCATACCAGCTTATTGCTTAACCTTTCTTTAAAAGAATTCACAATTTTGGATAGATTAATGCGCAGTACTTGCCCACAGATATGCCATCGTTTGTACCTTATTTTTTTTTACTAAATTTCTCTCTCTGCCTGCCCTTAATTCATATTTACATTTTAAAATATAAGTCGGTGTTAGTAGTAGTATATAATAGGGGCTCCGAGATCAGGCGCCAGGCGGTGGATTGAAGATTGTCGGTGTCCGCCATCTTGGATTGTGACGTCACGGCGGCCATCTTGGATTGTGACGTCACGGCGGCCATCTTGGATAAGCGTAACGGGACACAGCGTAACGGGACACAACATAACGGGACAAGTAGATCACGGCAGCCATCTTGGATCCGCCATCTGTAAATCGAGCGCCCCACTCATGATGAAATGTTCGTCTCTGTCGCCATATTGATTTTTTTCTGTTCCGCTGCAGGCCGCCATCTTGGATACCGTCGACTTTGTTTCTGTTGTTTGTTCCTAGATAGCGCCAGCGTCGCTCTTGATTTTTTTCTGTTCCACTGGAGGCCGCCATCTTGGATACCGTCGATTTTGTTTCTGTTGTTTGTTCCTAGATAGCGCCAGCATCGCTCTTGATTTTTTTTGTTCCGCCGCAGGCCGCCATCTTGGATACCGTCAACTTTGTTTCTGTCGTTTGTTCCTAAGGAGCGCCAGCGTCGCTCTGTCTCATCACATAAGGTCGATGTTCCATTACCTACCATAGCTATTATGAACCTTATCGACATTTTAAATTTTATTTTTTATGAAAAGAATATATTGGAAACGCTGTGATTCGAACCATCGCAGCTCTGATCTCTAGGTTGGAAAACATACGCCTTTAACCGCTCGGCCATCGAGACATTTACCAGACCGAAGATTAAATAAGGTATATATAAAAATAACATGCATATTTGAACTTGTAATTTTTTTTTAATTTAAAGTAATAATAGCACCACCTGTTCGATACAGAACTACCATCTTGTCATTTGGCTGCCATCTTGAAAATCCGTAATTTTTATGCTAGAGATGCGGGAAAAAGTTCAAAATTCATTAAATAAATTGACAATAAATATAATGATTGATTTCGATTCCCGTCCTTGGTTCGAAACCGGTGAGGGTAAAAAATAAAAAAAAACATCAGATCCTTCCTCCACAGAAGCCACCGACAGACCGATCTACCGTCACCAATACCAAGGTTCATATATTGTCAGCTGATATGACGTCATGTCCGCCATCTTGTCTTCATACGCTGGAGACCACCATCTTGTTTTCGTCGGCTAGAGTGTGCTGATACCAAGTTAGTATAATTATCTGGTCACCACACCATTGACCTTTGACCTTGACCTTGAAATTTGTCCCTGACCTTGAAATTTGACCTTGACCTTGAAATTAGACCTTGACCTTGAAATTTGACCTTGACCTTGAAATTTGACCTTGACCTTGAAATTTGACCCTGACCTTGAAATTTGACCTTGACCTTGAAATTTGACCTTGACCTTAAAATTTGACCTTGACCTTGAAATTTGACATTGACCTTGAAATTTGAACTTGACCTTGAAATTTGAACTTGACCTTGAAATTTGACCTTGACTTTGAAATTTGACCTTCACCTTGAAATTTGATCTTAACTTTGAAATTTGACTTTGTCCTTGTCGACCATCATGGACCCGACATTTTATGTTCAGTAGATGCTACCAGGAGCTACCACCTGCTGGAGTACGTCATCTTGTGTGTGTACTCATATTATAGAGTACATTTCCATCTGGATAATTTCATTCTAACCCGCTACAGTGCAGTAAACATTTATTACCGAGGTGCCCCCGCCATCTTGAAATCGAAAATTATTTAGCTAGAAATTCAGGAAAAATACAAAATTCATCAAAAAATTCACTAATTAATTTACATATTGAAACGCTGGATTCCTGCCCTCGATTCGATACTTGAAGAGTGACAGTTGTAACTAAATATTAAATTAATTTTAGATTCTGTTTTCCATTGCCGTTCCTGTAATTTATTAATCATTCACTCTTCAAAAATAAAACACAAGTCAATATACCTGACCATCTAAATAAATACAGTGCTGCTATGCTTCACTTGAAATTCTAGTTTTTTTTTATATTTAGATTAACCTTTAAAATGTTCATGTACAAAACCATCCATACATATACACCAAGCGTCTTCGGACCGCAAGACCGAGTCATGAACAATTTCAGTCATATAGACCATGAACTCAGTACACACAGGAAAATGGAATTTACACACAGGAAAACGGAATTTACACACAGGTAACGAAACGTACACACAGTACACACAGGAAACGGAACGTACACACAGGAAAACGAAATGTACACACAGGAAAACGGAACGTACACACAGTACACACAGGAAACGGGACGTACAAACAGTAAAACGAAATGTACACACAGTAAAACGAAATGTACAAACAGAAAAACGAAATGTACAAACAGGAAAACGAAATGTATAAACAGGAAAACGAAATGTACAAACAGGAAAACGAAATGTACACACAGGAAAACGAAATGTACAAACAGGAAAACGAAATGTACACACAGGAAAACGAAATGTACACACAGGAAAACGAAATGTACACACAGGAAAACGAAATGTACAAACAGGAAAACGAAATGTACACACAGGAAAACGGAATGTACAAACAGGAAAACGAAATGTACACACAGGAAAACGAAATGTACAAACAGGAAACGGAACGTACACACAGTATACACACAGTAAACGTAACGTACACACAGTATACACAGAGTAAATGTAACGTACACACAGGAAAACGGAATGTACACACAGGAAAACGGGACGTACACACAGGAAAACGAAATGTACACACAGGAAAACGGAATGTACACTCAGGAAAACGGAATGTACACACAGGAAAACCGAATGTACACACAGGAAATCGGAACGTACACACAGTACACACAGGAAACGGAATGATCACACATACAGTAGCGGAAACACAGGCTTATTTGGAAATCAGGATACAAGAAATAAATCATACTTTTTTAAAATATAAATAGTTCATTTAATTTTCAATAGTACACGCATGACAGTTAAACAAATGATTATTGTATGTAGCCAGCTTTCCGAAGTTCTTACAGTATGGACGATACATCCTCGATATGCGAGTAGTTTCCTCTACGAACAGATGCCACCATCAGTCTTAGCCGGTCAACCAATATGTTGAGATCTTTCCATGATGTGGAATCAATCTCTTCTGCCACCATCTTCCTTGCACGTTTATTATAAATATTATGATCTCTGTTGTCTTCCGTTTTAACACCAACCTCAGGGTTACTTTCATCATCGAGCCAGTGATCATCACAAGCTTGATCAGATTTATTTATCATAACGTTTCCATCGCTTCGGTCTCAGGACACCACCACATTCTTCAGTCTTGTCAGCTTTAGGTTCTGCATCACAGTCTTCGATCACGTCGCCAGCTTCAGAGTCACTGTAGCAATCACCGTAGAAGACATCGTCTTCACCCAGATTACCGTATAAGAACTCGTTATCGTTGATGTCGAAGTGTCTGCATCGCCTTCATGCTTCCTTTTTAGGAGTCCATTATTTTTACAAAGTATGGAGGATCTGCTAAATATAGGTTTGAGTGTATTTTCACTTTTCAAGGTGTTGATACTTCCATTAGTTTCAGTCTTCCCGAAACCATCAGCATCCTTCAATATTTGTTTCTCGTCACGATCGGCGTGCTACGGCTTCCATCTTTTCTAAATTAATAATATTATTTGTCTTAAAAATCTCCGCGTCCGTGTCACTATCACAGACGTAAAGACATCATCTTCGTAGCTGTCATCAATATTGTCATGAGCTGCATCAATATAACTCATTTTATGATATCGTTTCCACATTTCAGTTGTCAGTGATTTACCCGCAATCTATGATCTTGTGAGCTCCATTCTCATTTTCTGTAAAAGCTAGTGTGTACAGTTATATTATTTAATCCTTCAACCCATCATCCCAAACCCAATTAAATCAACTTCGTATATAGAAAAAAATCATCAGAGCTCCTTTCATTTAATCATAGGAACCACTTCATCCTTTTCACCTATAGTTTAGCTTCTTGAACCCAAGAGTCTTTCATTATATACCATACAGTGTTCTTCAAGAGATGTGGTATACCACCATTTCTACATACAAATCCATCATTTCAATGATTTGTTTACACATAAAAAAACCTTCACGTTATTTCTAGATGTTTTATTAAATTATCACTTCGACTAAAATAATTACCACACATAGTAATTTCCACAAAGGACTCTTTGCCCAAGACATTTTAACCATCATCTGTCTGAAAACAACCATGTCCCATCTATATCACAAAGTAAAAGAGGGTAGAGGAGATAGGACAAACAAGTGCTAGTCACTCATAGGGTAAGAACCATGTGTTGGATACCTATCTCGACATTTAAGCATCTATGTATTTTTCTTACCTCATGTAGAAAAATATCTTCCTATACATACGAATTTAAACTTATTCACGTGCCTCTAGTCAAAAGTACCTAAATTCAAGCACGTTAACCGCAAAAAAAAAAATTCTCAAGGATAGAGGCAGAGACTTCTCGATCGAGACACGCCTACCATCACCTGCAAAGAACATTGACCCCTCGCGCAGGAGTTGCAAGCTTGCAGAATGCTGCGGCAGTCATATGTTTTGCTCGAGTCATGCATACATCACGTCGCTAGCCCTCCAACTCAGTACACGTGAAACTCCAGTGAAATCATAATCCAGCATACGTAAAGTACTTGCTGGAACTACTTCAAAGTATACATCACTGAACCAGAGCAGAAAATCAGTCTACGAATGTATATCTTGCTACCTACAAAAATAAATGTATAGCACATATACGAGAGGAGTCGATTCCTACATACCATACTCAATACTCTGATAATTATAAGCGTCAAAATATTTTAAATCAAGACCTTAGCCAGTATACATTTTTTTTTCATGTTGTAAAAATTCATGTTAGTAATCAGCAACGAAGGAGTGAGTAACTTGGACGAAGAACCGCTTACCAAGTATCCAGAATCTTACAGATACAGCCCATCCAGTGCACCAGCATACCCCGAAGTGTGGTCAATTGATAAACATTCTTTAATTTTTTAATATCACCACCATAGTGTACACCAATATATGACAGGTTACGATTTAAGACCATACATTTTCCACAAGTCTTTTAGTTTTATTTCGGGAAGTAATAAATTATTTCTCAGAAATAATAAATCAAGTTCCTAGTCAGATTTGCTCTAATGTTACGGCATTACCTGTACCAGCACATTACCAAAACATCTCCCTAAAAAAATCTTAAGAATGCAGATGGCATACACAGTCAAAAATAATTTTAGCAAAAAAAACAGTCTTCATCATTATTGGTAAAACATAATAATACACACAAACAAGACAAAACGAACATTACAAATCCGACCTAAATTACGTGTCACATGTAGTTTATTACATTAAGATAAACGATGTAGGTTAGGGAAAAATAAATAAAAAATTCTTTAATTCTATAATTTATTTAAAATTGTACATTTATACACAATAAAATCTGACACTGTATATATTTTTTTTACATTTCTCAGTCCACGCGACATTCAATATTATTAAAATAAATTATTATAGTTCGTATTAAGAGTGACAAAATACAAATAATTCATACAGATCACGATACATCAGTTCAGGAGTGTAACACCTTAGAGGGCCAGAAATTATGCTAGAGACCTTCCTTTACAAAATTTATGTTTTTTCAAGTAAAATTTTCGTGTAACCTGTATACCGCACTTCTCACACAGAAATTTTACACGGTCAAGATTTCTTCTGCAGCCATGCTTTTCATGGATGCGTGTACTTCGTAGTCGTTCAAATCGTTTACCACAGTAGCAGCACTGATACAGATATTCATCGCAATTACCATCGCTTCCCCGCTGTACAACCTGCAAATGAACTTTGCTTTTACAATGCCTAATCAAATTACTTTTGTTTGTGAAATGTACACCACACGGGTCACACGGAAATGTCACACGATTAGCGTTTCTTCTACAGACATGATTTTCATGTCTTCTTGCATGTTGACGGTATTTAAAACTTTTGTCACAGTACGTACACAGATGTCTCGTCGTTAGACCTTGAGTCACCGACGGCTCGGAAAGTATCTTACTTTCAATGTACACTGCTGTTGTAGGCGACGAAGTCCCGTATGTTGCATGAGCTGGAGATTTCCCAGTCGACATTGACAGATCATCTGTACTGGATGCCAAAGAATCTGATGTATACACGACTGATGCAGAAGCTGGGAATTGCTCACAAAATGTTGTATTTACCAAATGCGATGTAGTTGCAGGTATCGGAGTCTCCTCTGCGTTCGATAATGCACACATTGAAGTCTCTTGGAGTGAAGAGGCAGTAGATACAGCCATCATCGGGATCTCTGGAGATGGTAGCCTCGTTACCATCGGAATCTCTGGAGCTGCCCTCATCGTTGTCATCGAGATCTGCTTCGTCATCATCACCTCCGTCGTCAGGGACCCCGGTGAAGACGCGAGACCCTCTGTCAAGATCTATGCAGTCGTTGACCCCGCCACCATTGGGATTTGTACCGATGTCGACGTTGCTACCATTGAGTTCGGATACACATCAATATTCATATACAAGACTTATATGCAGACGAGACAATCCATCAGATCTGCACTGCACCACTACAAGAGGTGAACTGAGGGACCTGCTGTCTAAGTCTCGCTTAAATAACCATGTTCGCTTGTATAATACGCAAGTCAATACATCATCCATTGTTATTACTTAAAAAAAATTAGGAATTTCAAGGAATGAGAATTTAAATTATATATACAATCAACTAATCACACATCCTACATACACGGTTAATTTAGACTTAATAGAGGAGCAAGAGTCTGTAATCAATGGAACTTTCACAACCCAAACAAAATTTAAAGTAGGTACCCAAATTTAAATATTATGTAGAGCTACACATAACATCCAACTGACTCCAAATGACTACAACACATGACTAAAATAATTTATACGATATCAGCCTAGGTCCAAAGTCATTTTTTTGTACCTCTCATCTACAGTTCAGAGGACCTTCAGTGTTGATATAGCTACAGCCAAGACATGTCCAGTACCATACATCTTCAAAGCCTTTAAAGTCGATCCTTGTTAAGCCTTACGACAAAAGTCTCCGAAACAAGAGGCCTACTCTACAAGTTTACTAGACATTTTAAGCTTGTACTAGCACACATCGATAAAAATCTTCGTAAATAACCCAAAATATTATCAGACCACTAGCATTCGATTTATGCACATACAGTAGGTCACCAACATATTCGTCAACACATGACCATTCTACATTAAGCTCCTCGCTTACCTATATCAGCCTACTCGACTACACTCAGCACACATAAACTAAAAGAAGTCAAATAACATCCTATTATTTATTTACATTCGAATATTTAACAGCATGCCGACTGCTAATTAAATAAGCCTGACAGTGAACATGTTAGCAAACTTTACTTTTATATAGGACCAGGAATCCATTGAACCTTCAGAACCTAGCTACACATACACAGTGCTGGATGCAAGGAATTCTACACTCATTTGTCATCACTGACACTCATATTACATCATAGGCACTTGAGTCAACACTCATTTTCCATCATTAACATTCACAAAAATGCAAATTAACTACCATCGACACTCAATTCAACACTCACTTTCCATAATCTAAACTCAATTCGGCACTCATTTTCCATCATCGACACTCAATTCAACACTCACTTTCCATAATCTAAACTCAATTCGACACTCAATTCAACACTCACTTTCCATAATCTAAACTCAATTCGGCACTCATTTTCCATCATCGACACTCAATTCAACACTCATTCTCCATCATAGACACTCAATTCGACACTCATTTTCCATCATAGACACTGAATTCGATACTCATTTTCTATTTTCGACACTTATTTTCCATAATCTACACTCATTTTCCATAATCGACACTCAATTTCCATAATCAACACTCAATTCGACACTCAATTTCCATCATCGACACTCAATTCGACACTCATTTTCCATCGATGACACTCAATTCAACACTCATTTTCCGTCATCGATACTTAATTCTACATACTCCTTCTTTCTTCGACACTCATTTTCCATCATATACATACAGTAAAATTGAAACTTTCCACACACACACACACACAGAGATATATTAATATATTCATACTCAACTCAATTCTTTAAAGTAGCAAACGCATGAACTTTATTAGGGCATGAACGACACATTTTAATAACAATTTTTAAAAATATATTTATATCAAAAATACAAAAGTATAAAAATCCGTCAGTCAATAAACATTACTAACTTATTATATATACCCTGAAATTCTAAGTTCATCAAGAATAGCCCACGTTTCTTTGATAACTGATAAAATTTCGTCATTTTGCGAAACAAGTAAAAGTCGCAACCTGTTCACCAACACGTTCGGGTCTTTCCACGATATATAATCAATTTTACTTGATGACACCATCTTCTTCGATTGTTTGCTGAACATATTCTGAAAATCGTTCTAATAATGATTATGATAATTTGTATCATCATCATCGCTGCTGTCCACATCTTTATCAAACACACTGACATCTTCATCTTGCATATCCCAGTATTTCGAATTTTTTGACATTGGAGTACCGTCATTGGCATCAAGCTTACTTGCTAATTTTCCAAAAAAATATTCCAAAGTCCGTAGAAGTCTACTATAAGACGTCTTGTCACTTTTTCTGGAGATGTTACTTTCATTATCTTCTACCTGCTAGCTTGTGAACTTCTCATTGTTGAGCAAAGATATAGTTCTAGTACAAGCCAGAATTTTATTTTTTTTTATTTTTTTTGTCATTTAAAATTTTTTATTATTTATTTTTATTTTTAAATTTTTTTTTCTTTTTTTTTATGATATCAAAGAAAACTTGTGGTGGTTTTCTCTGTGTGCTTCCGATTATTCTTGTCAATATTATGGTGGTTTTCTCCGTGTGCTTCCGATTATTATTGTTAATATTATGGTGGTTTTCTCCGTGTGCTCCTGATTATTCTTGTCAATATTATGGTGGTTTTCTCCGTGTGTTCCTGATTATTCTTGACAATATTATGATGGTTTTCTCCAGGTGCTTCTGATTATACCTAACTAGACATCTGATGGATTTCTCCGAGTGCTTCAGATTATTCTTGTTATTATATTGATGGCTTTCTCCAAGTGTTTCTGATTATACCTAACTAGACATCTGATGGTTTTCACCGAGTGCTTCAGATTATTTGTGAGAGATCTATCTCTGCATGAAGAATTTTTTACTTACTGAGTCATGTCATTTCTATTCAGAGTTACATTTAATCAGTGAAATTCTGTCAATAAATCAGCACTTACAATATTTTTATCAAGGTGGATTTAAAAAATAATAACTTTACTCAGACAAATAATATGCTTTGAGACAGCTGAGAAGCATTAACATGAAAGACAAACTGTATTGTCCTTGGTGTCTAAGACAGGTAATTTTATTCAGAGTTTCGTATAAATTTCCGAAGTCATATTATCAAATCAACACTTAAAAAATAATTTTAACAGGTGGAAATCACACAAAAACCAAAGTTCATTAATCAGACGATTACTATGTCTTGAAACAAATGGGAAAAGCTATCTCACACGAAGATTTCCCTTCCCCTTGAGTTCTAGCGAAGCCCTCCTTCTGTTGCGATCGTTAGGGAGCATCCCGCATCCCACACAAAACATTGTCTACTTATACAGACAACAGAGACTGCATATACAGACAACTGATACATGATGGTTGCTAATATGTGAATAGATTATCTTGTGATTCTTGCTAGGCCATGATATTATTCACTAATTTTTAAATAAGGTCAATGTTCTTCCTCTTGAGATCTAGGGAAGCACACCTTTTTCAACAGATCGTGAGTGAGCATTCCGTAACCTACAACCAACTTTGGTTGCTTTTACAACATAACATATGAGGAAATATGAAGGTGGGTAGTAAAACTACGTGGAACATGAGTTTTTTAGTCAAAATGAGAAAAAAAATTATTTTTTCGTAAATAATTGATGAATGTTCATACATAAAAATACGAAGTACCTAAATAATACTTTTAGTGGCTATTCAACCATTATGGAGTACGTACAGTCTAGTGAAGGTACGATACTCAAATATCGATCTCGATCTGAAGGACATTGTACATACTGTAGCAAATACTTTGATAAAAGCTATAATGCTCGTAGACATGAAAAGAACGATTGTGTTAAAAGTCCATTCCGTCTAATACTATAAAACTTGTAAAGCCAAGCTCGTTCAGGAGATAAAGTACATAGATGGAGACGATATGCTCGGGGACAGTATGTCTTACAATGAAATTGATCGACCTAGTCTTAAAAGCGATTGTGTTAAAATCTCTCCAGGTCTTGAGAAAGGATATAGCTTAAATGGTGTTGGAGATATAAGTAAGGTAGAAGAAAATGAAAGTAACATCTCCAGAAAAAGTGACAAGACGTCTTATAGTAGACTTCTACGGACTTTGGAATATTTTTTTGGAAAATTAGCAAGTAAGCTTGATGCCAATGACGGTACTCCAATGTCAAAAAATTCGAAATACTGGGATATGCAAGATGAAGATGTCAGTGTGTTTGATAAAGATGTGGACAGCAGCGATGATGATGATACAAATTATCATAATCATTATTAGAACGATTTTCAGAATATGTTCAGCAAACAATCGAAGAAGATGGTGTCATCAAGTAAAATTGATTATATATCGTGGAAAGACCCGAACGTGTTGGTGAACAGGTTGCGACTTTTACTTGTTTCGCAAGATGACGAAATTTTATCAGTTATCAAAGAAACGTGGGCTATTCTTGATGAACTTAGAATTTCAGGGTATATATAATAAGTTAGTAATGTTTATTGACTGACGGATTTTTATACTTTTGTATTTTTGATATAAATATATTTTTAAAAATTGTTATTAAAATGTGTCGTTGTTCATGCCCTAATAAAGTTCATGCGTTTGCTACTTTAAAGAATTGAGTTGAGTTTGAATATATTAATATATCTCTGTGTGTGTGTGTGTGTGTGTGGAAAGTTTCCATTTTACTGTATGTATATGATGGAAAATGAGTGTCGAAGAAAGAAGGAGTATGTAGAATTAAGTATCGATGATGGAAAATGAGTGTTGAATTGAGTGTCATCGATGGAAAATGAGTGTCGAATTGAGTGTCGATGATGGAAATTGAGTGTCGAATTGAGTGTTGATTATGGAAATTGAGTGTCGATTATGGAAAATGAGTGTAGATTATGGATAATAAGTGTCGAAAATGGAAAATGAGTGTCGAATTGAGTGTATATGATGGAAAATGAGTGTCGAATTGAGTGTCGATGATGGAGAATGAGTGTTGAATTGAGTGTCGATGATGGAAAATGAGTGCCGAATTGAGTTTAGATTATGGAACGTGAGTGTTGAATTGAGTGTCGAATTGAGTTTAGATTATGGAAAGTGAGTGTTGAATAGAGTGTCGATGATGGAAAATGAGTGCCGAATTGAGTTTAGATTATGGAAAGTGAGTGCTGAATTGAGTGTCGATGGTGGTTAATTTGCATTTTTGTGAATGTTAATGATGGAAAATGAGTGTTGACTCAAGTGCCTATGATGTAATATGAGTGTCAGTGATGACAAATAAGTGTAGAATTCCTTGCATCCAGCACTGTGTATGTGTAGCTAGGTTCTGAAGGTTCAATGGATTCCTGGTCCTATATAAAAGGAAACTTTGCTAACATGTTCACTGTCAGGCTTATTTAATTAGCAGTCGGCATGCTGTTAAATATTCGAATGTAAATAAATAATAGGATGTTATTTGACTTCTTTTAGTTTATGTGTGCTGAGTGTAGTCGAGTAGGCTGACATAAGTAAGCGAGGAGCTTAATGTAGAATGGTCATGTGTTGACGAATATGTTGGTGACCTACTGTATGTGCATAAATCGAATGCTAGTGGTCTGATAATATTTTGGGTTATTTACGAAGATTTTTATCGATGTGTGCTAGTACAAGCTTAAAATGTCTAGTAAACTTGTAGAGTAGGCCTCTTGTTTCGGAGACTTTTGTCGTAAGGCTTAACAAGGATCGACTTTAAAGGCTTTGAAGATGTATGGTACTGTACATGTCTTGGCTGTAGCTATATCAACACTGAAGGTCCTCTGAACTGTAGATGAGAGGTACAAAAAAATGACTTTGGACCTAGGCTGATATCGTATAAATTATTTTAGTCATGTGTTGTAGTCATTTGGAGTCAGTTGGATGTTATGTGTAGCTCTACATAATATTTAAATTTGGGTACCTACTTTAAATTTTGTTTGGGTTGTGAAAGTTCCATTGATTACAGACTCTTGCTCCTCTATTAAGTCTAAATTAACCGTGTATGTAGGATGTGTGATTAGTTGATTATATGTATAATTTAAATTCTCATTCCTTGAAATTCCTAATTTTTTTAAGTAATAACAATGGATGATGTATTGACTTGCGTATTATACAAGCGAACATGGTTATTTAAGCGAGACTTAGACAGCAGGTCCCTCAGTTCACCTCTTGTAGTGGTGCAGTGCAGATCTGATGGATTGTCTCGTCTGCATATAAGTCTTGTATATGAATATTGATGTGTATCCGAACTCAATGGTAGCAACGTCGACATCGGTACAAATCCCAATGGTGGCGGGGTCAACGACTGCATAGATCTTGACAGAGGGTCTCGCGTCTTCACCGGGGTCCCTGACGACGGAGGTGATGATGACGAAGCAGATCTCGATGACAACGATGAGGGCAGCTCCAGAGATTCCGATGGTAACGAGGCTACCATCTCCAGAGATCCCGATGATGGCTGTATCTACTGCCTCTTCACTCCAAGAGACTTCAATGTGTGCATTATCGAACGCAGAGGAGACTCCGATACCTGCAACTACATCGCATTTGGTAAATACAACATTTTGTGAGCAATTCCCAGCTTCTGCATCAGTCGTGTATACATCAGATTCTTTGGCATCCAGTACAGATGATCTGTCAATGTCGACTGGGAAATCTCCAGCTCATGCAACATACTGGACTTCGTCGCCTACAACAGCAGTGCACATTGAAAGTAAGATACTTTCCGAGCCGTCGGTGACTCAAGGTCTAACGACGAGACATCTGTGTACGTACTGTGACAAAAGTTTTAAATACCGTCAACATGCAAGAAGACATGAAAATCATGTCTGTAGAAGAAACGCTAATCGTGTGACATTTCCGTGTGACCCGTGTGGTGTACATTTCACAAACAAAAGTAATTTGATTAGGCATTGTAAAAGCAAAGTTCATTTGCAGGTTGTACAGCGGGGAAGCGATGGTAATTGCGATGAATATCTGTATCAGTGCTGCTACTGTGGTAAACGATTTGAACGACTACGAAGTACATGCATCCATGAAAAGCATGGCTGCAGAAGAAATCTTGACCGTGTAAAATTTCTGTGTGAGAAGTGCGGTATACAGGTTACACGAAAATTTTACTTGAAAAAACATTATAAATTTTGTAAAGGAAGGTCTCTAGCATAATTTCTGGCCCTCTAAGGTGTTACACTCCTGAACTGAGGTATCGTGATCTGTATGAATTATTTGTATTTTGTCACTCTTAATACGAACTATAATAATTTATTTTAATAATATTGAATGTCGCGTGGACTGAGAAATGTAAAAAATATATACAGTGTCAGATTTTATTGTGTATAAATGTACAATTTTAAATAAATTATAGAATTAAAGATTTTTTTATTTATTTTTCCCTAACCTACATCGCTTATCTTAATGTAATAAACTACATGTGACACGTAATTTAGGTCGGATTTGTAATGTTCGTTTTGTCTTGTTTGTGTGTATTATTATGTTTTACCAATAATGATGAAGACTGTTGTTTTTTTTGCTAAAATTATTTTTGACTGTGTATGCCATCTGCATTCTTAAGATTTTTTTTATGGGAGATGTTTTGGTAATGTGCTGGTACAGGTAATGCCGTAACATTAGAGCAAATCTGACTAGGAACTTGATTTATTATTTCTGAGAAATAATTTATTACTTCCCGAAATAAAACTAAAAGACTTGTGGGAAATGTATGGTCTTAAATCGTAACCTGTCATATATTGGTGTACACTATGGTAGTGATATTAAAAAATTAAAGAATGTTTATCAATTGACCACACTTCGGGGTATGCTGGTGCACTGGATGGGCTGTATCTGTAAGATTCTGGATACTTGGTAAGCGGTTCTTCGTCCAAGTTACTCACTCCTTCGTTGCTGATTACTAACATGAATTTTTACAACATGAAAAAAAAAATGTATACTGGCTAAGGTCTTGATTTAAAATATTTTGACGCTTATAATTATCAGAGTATTGAGTATGGTATGTAGGAATCGACTCCTCTCGTATATGTGCTATACATTTATTTTTGTAGGTAACAAGATATACATTCGTAGGCTGATTTTCTGCTCTGGTTCAGTGATGTATACTTTGAAGTGGTTCCAGCAAGTACTTTACGTATGCTGGATTATGATTTCACTGGAGTTTCACGTGTACTGAGTTGGAGGGCTAGCGACGTGATGTATGCATGACTCGAGCAAAACATATGACTGCCGCAGCATTCTGCAAGCTTGCAACTCCTGCGCGAGGGGTCAATGTTCTTTGCAGGTGATGGTAGGCGTGTCTCGATCGAGAAGTCTCTGCCTCTATCCTTGAGAATTTTTTTTTTTGCGGTTAACGTGCTTGAATTTAGGTACTTTTGACTAGAGGCACGTGAATAAGTTTAAATTCGTATGTATAGGAAGATATTTTTCTACATGAGGTAAGAAAAATACATAGATGCTTAAATGTCGAGATAAGTATCCAACACATGGTTCTTACCCTATGAGTGACTAGCACTTGTTTGTCCTATCACCTCTACCCTCTTTTACTTTGTGATATAGATGGGACATGGTTGTTTTCAGACAGATGATGGTTAAAATGTCTTGGGCAAAGAGTCCTTTGTTGAAATTACTATGTGTGGTAATTATTTTAGTCGAAGTGATAATTTAATAAAACATCTAGAAATAACGTGAAGGTTTTTTTATGTGTGAACAAATCATTGATATGATGGATTTGTATGTAGAAATGGTGGTATACCACATCTCTTGAAGAACACTGAAATGTATATAATGAAAGACTCTTGGGCTCAAGAAGCTAACTATAGGTGAAAAGGATGAAGTGGTTCCTATGATCAAATGAAAGGAGCTCTGATGATTTTTTTCTATATACTAAGATGATTTAATTGGGTTTGGGATGATGGGTTGAAGGATTAAATAATATAACTGTACACACTAGCTTTTACAGAAAATGAGAATGGAGCTCACAAGATCATAGATTGCGGGTAAATCACTGACAACTGAAATGTGGAAACGATATCATAAAATGAGTTATATTGATGCAGCTCATGACAATATTGATTACAGCTACGAAGATGATGTCTTTACGTCTGTGATAGTGACACGGACGCGGAGATTTTTAAGACAAATAATATTATTAATTTAGAAAAGATGGAAGCCGTAGCACGCCGATCGTGACGAGAAACAAATATTGAAGGATGCTGATGGTTTCGGGAAGACTGAAACTAATGGAAGTATCAACACCTTGAAAAGTGAAAATACACTCAAACCTATATTTAGCAGATCCTCCATACTTTGTAAAAATAATGGACTCCTAAAAAGGAAGCATGAAGGCGATGCAGACACTTCGACATCGACGATAACGAGTTCTTATACGGTAATCTGGGTGAAGACGATGCCTTCTACGGTGATTGCTACAGTGACTCTGAAGCTTACGACGTGATCGAAGACTGTGATGCAGAACCTAAAGCTGACAAGACCGAAGATTGTGGTAGTGTCCTGAGACCGAAGCGATGGAAACGTTATGATAAATAAATCTGATCAAGCTTGTGATGATCACTGGCTCGATGATGAAAGTAACCCTGAGGTTGGTGTTAAAACGGAAGACAACAGAGATCATAATATTTATAATAAACGTGCAAGGAAGATGGTGGCAGAAGAGATTGATTCCACATCATGGAAAGATCTCAACATATTGGTTGACCGGCTAAGACTAATGGTGGCATCTGTTCGTAGAGGAAACTACTCGCATATCGAGGATGTATCGTCCATACTGTAAGAACTTCGGAAAGCTGGCTACATACAATAATCATTGTTTAACTGTCATGCGTGTACTATTGAAAAATAAATGAACTATTTATATTTTAAAAAAGTATGATTTATTTCTTGTATCCTGATTTCCAAATAAGCCTGTGTTTCCGCTACTGTATGTGTGATCATTCCTTTTCCTGTGTGTACTGTGTGTACGTTCCGATTTTCTGTGTGTACATTCCGTTTTCCTGTGTGTACATTCCGTTTTCCTGAGTGTACATTCCGTTTTCCTGTGTGTACATTTCGTTTTCCTGTGTGTACGTCCCGTTTTCCTGTGTGTATATTCCGTTTTCCTGTGTATACGTTACATTTACTGTGTGTATACTGTGTGTACGTTACGTTTACTGTGTGTATACTGTGTGTACGTTCCGTTTCCTGTTTGTACATTCCGTTTTCCTGTGTGTACATTTCGTTTTCCTGTTTGTACATTCCGTTTTCCTGTGTGTACATTTCGTTTTCCTGTTTGTACATTTCGTTTTCCTGTGTGTACATTTCGTTTTCCTGTGTGTACATTTCGTTTTCCTGTGGGTACATTTCGTTTTCCTGTGTGTACATTTCGTTTTCCTGTTTGTACATTTCGTTTTTCTGTTTGTACATTTCGTTTTACTGTGTGTACATTTTGTTTTCCTGTTTGTACGTCCCCTTTCCTGTGTGTACTGTGTGTACGTTCCGTTTTCCTGTGTGTACATTTCGTTTTCCTGTGTGTACGTTCCGTTTCCTGTGTGTACTGTGTGTACGTTTCGTTTCCTGTGTGTAAATTCCGTTTTTCTGTGTGTAAATTCCATTTTCCTGTGTGTACTGAGTTCATGGTCTATATGACTGACATTGTTCATGACTCGGTCTTGCGGTCCGAAGACGCTTGGTGTATATGTATGGATGGTTTTGTACATGAACATTTTAAAGGTTAATCTAAATATAAAAAAAAAACTAGAATTTCATGTGAAGCATAGCAGCACTGTATTTATTTAGATGGTCAGGTATATTGACTTGTGTTTTATTTTTGAAGAGTGAATGATTAATAAATTACAGGAATGGCAATGGAAAACAGAATCTAAAATTAATTTAATATTTAGTTACAACTGTCACTCTTCAAGTATCGAATCGAGGGCAGGAATCCAGCGTTTCAATATGTAAATTAATTAGTGAATTTTTTGATGAATTTTGTATTTTTTCCTGAATTTCTAGCTAAATAATTGCACGATTTCAAGATGACGGGGGCACCTCGGTAATAAATGTTTACTGCACTGTAGCGGGTTAGAATGAAATTATCCAGATGGAAATGTACTCTATAATATGAGTACACACACAAGATGACGTACTCCAGCAGGTGGTAGCTCCTGGTAGCATCTACTGAACATAAAATGTCGGGTCCATGATGGTCGACAAGGACAAAGTCAAATTTCAAAGTCAAGGTCAAATTTCAAGGTGAAGGTCAAATTTCAAGGTCAAGGTCAAATTTCAAGGTCAAGGTCAAATTTCAAGGTCAAGGTCTAATTTCAAAGTCAAGGTCAAATTTCAATGTCAAGGTCAAATTTCAAGGTCAAGGTCAAAGGTCTAGGTCAATGGTGTGGTGACCAGATAATTATACTAACATGGTATCAGCACACTCTAGCCGACGAAAACAAGATGGTGGTCTCCAACGTATGAAGATAAGATGGCGGACATGACGTCATATCAGCAGCGATATATGAACCTTGGTATTGGTGACGGTAGATCGGTCTGTAGGTGGCTTCTGTGGAGGAAGGATCTGATGTTTTTTTATATTTTTTACCCTCGCCGGTTTCGAACCAAGGACGGGAATCGATATAATCAATCATTATATTTATTGTCAATTTATTTAATGAATTTTGAACTTTTTCCCGCATCTCTAGCATAAAAATTACGGATTTTCAAGATGGCGGCTAAATGACAAGATGGTAGGTCTGTCTCGAACAGGTGGTGCTATTATTACTTTAAATTTAAAAAAATTACAAGTCCAAATATGCATGTTATTTTTATATATACCTTATTTAATCTTCGGTCTGGTAAATGTCTCGATGGCCGAGCGGTTAATGGCGTATGTTTTCCAACCTAGAGATCAGAGCTTCGATGGTTCGAATCACAGCGTTTCCAATATATTTTTTTATAAAAAATAAAATTTAAAATGTCGATAAGGCTCATAATAGCTATGGTAGGTAATGGAACATCGACCTTATGTGATTAGACAGAGCGACGCTGGCGCTCTCTAGGAACAAACGACAGAAACAAAGTCGACGGTATCCAAGATGGCGGCCTGCGGCGGAACAAAAAAAATCAAGAGCGATGCTGGCGCTATCTAGGAACAAACAACAGAAACAAAATCGACGGTATCCAAGATGGCGGCCTCCAGTGGAACAGAAAAAATCAAGAGTGACGCTGGCGCTATCTAGGAACAAACAACAGAAACAAAGTCGACGGTATCCAAGATGGCGGCCTGCAGCGGTAACAGAAAAAAATCAATATGGCGACAGAGACGAACATTTCATCATGAGTGGGGCGCTCGATTTACAGATGGCGGATCCAAGATGGCTGCCGTGATCTACTTGTCCCTTTACGTTGTGTCCCATTACGCTGTGTCCCGTTACGCTGTGTCCCGTTACGCTTATCCAAGATGGCCGCCGTGATGTCACAATCCAAGATGGCCGCCGTGACGTCACAATCCAAGATGGCGGACACTGACAATCTTCAATCCACCGCCTGGCGCCTGATCTCGGAGCCCCTATTATATACAACTGTTAGTTATTTTCCCTTAGTTTTCTTTAATAGCAGCTTTGTATATTTGCATTGATTTCTTTAAACTAAACGTAATACTTTTAAACCTCTTAGGGGCGGAATCTTGTACATAAGTTAATAAATAAGATGATTTTTAAAATTATTTTTTCCATTAATTTACATGTTACGTAATTACCTTCAGAGATACGATTCTTTTTAATAAGCGAAGGGGGGGCTGAAAAGTATCCAATCGGAATGGTTACCATTCCGTAAATTATACATCCTCATGTGCCCAGAGCAATCCGGAATGGTTACTATTCAGGATTTACTAGCAAATATCGTATAATTGCAAATCCTGAAAAGTATCCACTGTATGAATGGTTACTATTCCGGCTTTTACTGCAAATGTGCTGCTAGAAAAAAATCCGGAAAAGTGTCCGCAGTGTGAATGGTTACCATTCCGGATTGGATAGTCTTCAGTGTTCGTCTGCAAAATACGGAAAAGTATTCGCTGTCGGAATGGTAACCATTCCAGTTTTGTGTGCGCAGATATAAAAGGGGCGACTGAAAAGTATCCAATCGGAATGGTTACCATTCCGTAAATTATACATCCTCATGTGCCCAGAGCAATCCGGAATGGTTACCATTCAGGATTTACTAGTAAATATAGTATAATTGCAAATCCTGAAAAGTATCCACTGTATGAATGGTTACCATTCCGGCTTTTACTGCAAATGTGCTGCTAGAACAAATCCGGAAAAGTGTCCGCAGTGTGAATGGTTACCATTCCGGATTGGATAGTTTTCCGTGTTCGTCTGCAAAATACGGAAAAGTATCCGCTGTCCAGTTTTGTGTGCGCATATATAAAAGTAGCTAATAAAAATCCTGAATGTTTACCATTCCGGTTTTCCTTGCGAATGCACTTAATTTAAAAATACGGAAAAGTTCCCGCAGTGTGAATGGTTACCATTCCGGGTTTATTTGACAATGCACTTACTTTAAAAATCCTAAAAAATACCCGCAGCCGGAATGGTTACCATTCCCGTTTTCGCCGCTGTTGCACATCTCATAATAATCCTGAAAACTATCCATTCGGAAAAGTATCCGCTAAGGGCGTGCAGTTGACTCATTTACCCGTTGCTAGATGGCAGCAGTGTTATCTGTACACGAGAGATGGCGTGCACAAAACATTTGTATATTAATTTATGATCAATTATAATATATTTTATTTTAGAAAGATTTACTACTCATATCTGTGTTGCGAATAACTGGATAATGTCAACTGAAAATAAATATTTAGTGTGAACAATATGTTTTGTAAAATATCTCTAATAATGTTTTTTTATTTACGGGACTGGACTTGTCTTTATACTAAAACAACGCAATTAAAAACATTGTACGTATTTTAAATTTAATTTTTTATATTTCAGAATTAATATGCCTACTGCCAAATTATACTTGAGTGTTCATGAACCAACAAATCGACGACATCACCACACATCACCACCAGCCCCCAAAGACTCTTTTGTTGGGAGGGGCCCAGTGCCAATGTTAAGTAATAAATTGTAAATATTTTTCTTTTTATCTGTTTAAATTTTCTCCTCCAGGTTTTTTTATGTATTTGTATTTGCCCTTTTTCCAATAAAGAGCACATTTTTTGGCGGGGAGGACCCCCTTGGTGGGGGGGTCCCTCATTAAAAAAAAAATCTTGAGTGTTCATGAATACAAAAATATCTAAACTAATGGAGTTCTTAAAATCAATTTTGTTTGGGCAAAGGCAGAAAGTTAGTGATAATATTTCGGTCATCAATCAAGGTCTATATAACCAGGTCATTTCCTCCCGTTATTTTGTTGTTATTGGTCAATCGCGTATGACGTACATGCCAGACCACATTACCGCGGGAATTCAAAATGTACGTGACTAAAAGGCCCGTGCTCATATTTTCATACTTCTTGTGTAATGTTGGCAGACATGATGTATGTGCGGCCTGCTGTTCTTATAGTACGTTCAACAGCACTGCGTAATTTAATGCTAATCTGTTAATTTTTTTTAATTGCCTTCGAAATAAATAATTACCATTGCTGAAAAAGCATATTCTGTGTTATATTTTTACCACAAGATACTACAGTGTCAATAAGCAATAGCCATTTGTAATAGTAAACAAAGCTGCTCTGTGTATCAATGAGAATTTTTTAGCATAGCAGTTTGTATGATAGCAATTATTCTTGAAGATTAGTTGAGCAATAATTGGCTCTGTAAATCTTAAATATCATGTTTCTGTGCGGCAAAATTATCACACTTTTGGCTGGACTTCAGTATAAGCATTAGCTTTTGTTCAAATATGCACATTTCCTTTAGCCGAGTAGCTTGTTTATTGCGTTTTTAAAGTGAAAATGTAATTTGATGTATCTAATAACCTAGTGATTATGTATGAATTAAATGATTAAATATATGCTGTAATTCTGCAGTGAGGCGACTTCTAAAAAATTGGTTGTCTGTAAAGTCGGTTTACCGACGATAGTTCAACGTGACGTCATAACAAAACATTGATGAAATGATTGCATACTTTTATGAATAAAATTGAATCATTTTTATTTTGATAATTAAAGAATAAATACTTGAAATTATACTTGTAATCAGATATTTAAAATGCAAGAATAATTAACCCTTATTGCCGAAATTGTTGTTGTAATAAGCAATGAAAACCACATTAACTTTTCACTTAACTTTATAAACAGTCGACGAAACAGTTCACGTCTAGATGACTTGTAACTAATTTTAAAAACTGGCATTCAGCTATACAGTTTAAATATAATTATGAAAAAGTTTTCATATAAATTAACTGTAATCAAATATCTATCATAAATTATATGAATCACCATAATTCTTTAGTCAATTGTAACATAACCTATTATTACTGCACTCGCCGACAGATGCTACTTTTTTTAATAATAAAAGAAAAAATACTTGAAATTATACTAATAATCAGATTTTTGAAATGCAAGAATAATTAACCTTTATTGCCGAAATTGTTGTTGAAATAAGTAATGAAAACCATATTAACTTTTCGTTTAAATATAATTATGAACAAGTTTTCATATAAATAAACTGTAATCAAATATCTAACTTAACCTATTATTACTGCACTCGCCGACAGATGATACTTTTTTAATAATAAAAGAATAATTACTTGCAATTCTACTAGCAATCAGATTTTTAAAATTCAAAAAATTATTTATCTTTATTGCCGAAATTGTTGTAATAAGCAATGAAAACCAGAGATTAAAATCAGTCGAAAATATTTTTGTTATTATTTCTTTCAGTGCTCAAAATGATATGCAATTGTGGCCCCGGCCACGAAATTTTATTATAATGCATTAATAATAACGCCCATCGCGATAAACAAAGGAAAATATGTATTAAGGAGTGCCTGGTTCCCGCGATAGCGGGTAGATATCGCGATTCTTTCGGTTCGCGTCCGTCACCGTAGATGGCAGCACGGTAGGGGAATAATATTATTTTGTTTTTATAACACGATTTTATAACAAATACGCATCCCAAATACACCAAACTTATTTTTAATGTGTTACAATATTTTTTAAAACATTGTACAAAAGATCCCGGGTGTAATTTGAATTATTATGTGTAACTGTAAAACACCACTGTTCGTTAAAAAACGTATTTCAATATTCAACATTACTTTTAAATAACCGTACCAATTGTGCTGAAAATCGGTGGACGGTTGTTAAATTACATAATATTAATAATTCAAACGATGAAAACTTGATTGAAAAGTCAAATCGATGGTTGTTCCAATCGAGTGGAAGAGAGATGCCACGCATACGTACAATGAGCATAACAGGACACATCCGTAGTGGGACAATGTGCGTTACGGGACACTTTTTCGTGCGTGCAGCCGGCGTTCATCAATTTATTAGACGTTGTCACGTCAAAAAGAGTGATTAAATGATGCCATGTGTGTTTCAAGATAATTACTGCTGGGAATATAATAGTTTGGCGGACTATTATTAAGTGTTTTTACTACGAATTATACGTTTTTCCGAAGGGAAAAACGTGAGTTACCACAACTATTGAAGGCAAGTTGCGGGACGCATTTTACCGTGAGTTACGACGGTAATATAACTGGCAACTTTCTACTATCAACCAGGTATGGCTGTCGTGGCTAATCACTAGGGACGCCAACGTATTTTTGCAGTAATCGTAACGCCGAGACAGTAAACTTTGACTATCCGACGGTAAATAAGTGATGTGCATTGAGTAAACATTAACTTTAATATTTTTTTTCTACAACACAAACAGTCTTATTCACACAGGTCCAGAGGTCCTGAGTGCAAGGATCTCATGCTTGAGCTAACCGGAACATTTATAATTAACAATTAGACTCTGACATATTTAAATAAATTAAATAATTAATTTAATTTTTTTGTTTTCTGAAATATGTGGACTTTCTACAAACTGTTCTATAGATTGTGATCAAAATTAGTTAGTTAATATTTGAGCTTCATTTATTCCTACTTATTAACTGGAGACTGATTGTACTTTTGATTTGTTTAACCAATAAAATAAATCTTTCATATTTATTAGTGAATTAACATTTGTTGTATGTTATTTCAATGGTTTTCCCAGCTCAGTATTATAGTTGAACAAGCGCCCAGGGAATTTAATTACTGATTTATGTTCAGTCCTTTTAATTTTCTTTTTTTAAGTACGTTTGTCTACAGAAATGTGTATGAAATACACGTTTTGTTTACGAGACCATTCTACCTATTGTCAACAACTTGTGTACTTCAGACGAGAACGAGTATGTAGACCTACTTTCAAGACATCACGCGTATTATAAATAAAGTTTCGGAGTCCTCAAACAGTCAAAAACTGTGTTTTCAGACGCCCTATTTCAAAATATAACAATACTGTCTTGCATTGAACTTTTATACATATTAAGAAGACTATACCTTAACATTGCCATTCCAAAGACAAATAAATAAATATTTTATTATTTGGTTGCTACTGAAAGTCACATATTAGGCTAGAACAACACATCGATGAAACACTAATTTCAGAGCCTTGCGTGTTGAGGCGAAGGTACACTTGGTGCGTATAACCGTGTCGCCTTATCGCTCCTTCGTCCCAATACCTCGCACGCAAAAAATAACCACATTAACCTCAATTGTGCCGTTTTTTCTCAAATTAAATAATTTACATTCAGCATTTCTTACACATTATTATCATTAACAGGGGTTTATAATAATGATTCTATAATTAGGCGCTTAGAATTACTTAACTTTGAAACACAAACGGTCTTACCATTCACTTTATTGCAAAAAAAAAAAAACCTGGAGTGCGATTAAGTTTTGGGTCACTCCCGACTTTTCTTTTTAGCAAAAGTAGTATAGGCTGCTGTTAACTAGTTAATAGATTCGGTTCTTCCATTCAGCCATCCCTTCATTACTACATCAGGTGTCACGATACTGATGTGGCCGTAAATGCCTCGTAGATGAGCATACATGTTAAAATACGAAACACTTGGCGTAGCCCGACTCGTTCTTAGGCGTGTTCTACAATGACACAGACACGTAAAAGCTCCGACACGGAACACGTAAGCGGAGAAAACTAGACGGCTGGGACAAAAATTTGTTTTCTACAACACAAAAGTAATGAATGGCAACCTTTGAAAAACCAAAAATAATTGTTTTGAAAACAACCATAATCCTACGTTTTATAAAATATTCAACGTGCTTCTGATATTTGTTTATTGTTTTATATTTATAAATAATATTTAATTAATATGTTAATGCTTTTACGATTACAAAATACATCAAAAACCATGTATATTACTTTATGTTTTTAATTTGTATATCAAATACTATAACTCTTTGTTTACCTTATTAATATTTTAAAAAAAATAAAGTGCCGAAAACTTATTTTGTTCAGTTGTTTATCTCCACCGTTTTCTTCTAAAACAAAATGGTGCCGAAATACTTGCTTCCTATTGGCTATATACGGATTCACGGGCACGCAATAGTTGGGAGTTGACGAGTTTTCTGCCGCGAATCCGTATGTTTCCGTGACCGGATACGTCCCACTGTGGAATGAACACAGACTAAATTACGTTTCGGCTTACGTGATCCGTGTTCTGCATCCGTGGAATTGTAGAACGGGCCTTGCAGAGACCGAGATAGATAACGGCAGCCATAACAAAGAAGTCATCCTAAGAGATAATTAAAATTGTACAATAAACCATTATATTATTAACTTAGCCATTTCTAAGCTATAGGCTAATCATTTTAAATCGATTTAATACTATTACATACACAGTTACTTCACGTGTTAAGTAATTCACATTGAGATTTATTGAAGTTTTATGTTATTGTGATGTTGGTATACGAGGATGTGTTAATGCTAAATAAAAACATTGTAGATTGTGTCTTAGCTGGTCTGCAAACACTAAACAGTCATTTTGTGCTAGCCAGCAAGTTCACCCCACCTTGTTTTCACTCCCCCCTCCCAATCCCCTTATACGCCCACACTTTAAACACGAGGCTGGCAGCGAATTAGTGCAACAATTACGTGACTCATCCCCATCACAGGTATCTCCGAAATGGAAACAATGTTCGCGTGAAATCAAAGGTCTGTGTGAGATGCTGACTTCTTGTTTATTTAAGACCCATTAGGGAGAGGGGTGGAGGTAGAGAGAGAAAAAGTCATGCAACGGTTTTGATACTTCAATGGATTATGGATTTCTAAAAGCAAATAAATTACATTTTATTATAAATTCATATGCAACTGACTTGTGCAAGCGATCTCTCGTGTACAGTTAACACTGCTGCCATCTAGCGACGGGTAAATGAGTCAACTGCACGCCATCACAGGATAGTTTTCAGGATTATTAAGAGATGTGCACCAGCGGCGAAAACGGGAATTTGTTCACCCCACATAAATAAAATTTAAAAAAAAAATGGGCTTGTTGTATCGTCAAAGAACTTGTATGGATAAAAGAACAACAAGCCCCTAACAAGGCGCAACAGCTTAATCTGAATATTAAATGTAATCTTTATTGATCGGAATAAGTGAGAAACCGATGATATTTCTGCATTTTGCAAGTGGAAATGCCATTGAATAAGAAGAGTTGGTTGGTGGTTGAGGTTGTTGCTGAGGGGTGCGACTGGCCTTCGGTTGGCTGCTGCAAGTAAGTGAGGCGTGGTTTAAATTCGTATGGTCGAACGTCGCTGGCAATTCCTTCCAACAGCCGGAAATGACAATTCGCAAGGTGGGGTCTAGGCAACTAGTCGCACTGTAGAAACTGGTAATATAGTAAGGATGGTAGAGGTAACTAACAGCGACGTTGCCATAATCCCTGGGTGGACATATTGACGAAAGGAAACATGTCTAATCCAACCACAAGTTACAGATTTATTTTAGGTCATTTTAAATTTCCAAATGTTTTTTAAGGGAACGACACCAACGAACTGTCTATATTAATTCACCATACACCTAAAATATTATGAACTAGCGGATGTCAAGCCAGTTTTCAAAACGCGTTCATATTTTTATCGTTTTCGTGGAATTATTATATTCAACTTTCGTGAAAGAATTTTAACTGTTCCGTTGTGTGCCACAAACTTTGAACTCTTTTCAGTAACTTACCGGTAAACAAAAAAATCAAGCAAGTGGATTGATTATGAAAACACGCTTAAATATAGTAATAACGAAATTAGAAGACATCCGCCAAAGGTTTGAGAATATTTTATTAAACGTTAAGAAATTAGTACTATTAGATAAAACAAAGATTAAAAAACCCACTGATATTAATCTATATTGTTTATTTTCACATTACTTCTTGAAAATGAAATTTAGACAAAGATGATCTAATTACAATATGTTCATTATGTTTATTATGACAAGTAATTATTCCCTGTATCCCCACATTCACCTATTAAAGCAAACATAAGTTAAGTGAAACGTCAGCTAAGTTACCAATTTCGTTGTGATCATTTGTAGAAGTATTTAATTTTTTTTAAATTTTAATTAAATAAATAATTTAAGTAATTGATCATACTAATAAGATGGTACATTTTAAAAGTTTGCAAAGGAATACATACACAAGAAATAAAAAAAGTAATATTATATTCTTGTAGTTTTCCGAAAACATATTTACGAAAATAAACACCAGAGGAGGTGAATGTTGGGCGCGGGTGTATCGAAAATTAAAATATTTTTTTTTAACTAATCCTGAAGACTTGTTTGACCTACCAATATCAGGCAATAAGTATTAGTAATTAAGGGTACTTTCCAAGATGTTACACACAGAAATCTGATGACAATTAATTTGGAAGCAGTGCTAACGTTAAAAGCACATTAAAATATGTAGTGCTATTGAATTTTTTTCATTACGCAACGTGAAAATATATATTTAAAAAAAAAACTACGTCCAGCGATATATTTGTTAGATTTTCTGTTAAAGTTCTTTTTGTTTTTAAACTATAATTTATTTCTTGATGACAGGTATCCTATGTCATTTTCTGCACCTCTGACAACGTGTAAGATAAATTGATGTTTATCGGTTGAGTAGTTAAGGCGTAAAAGCATAACAAACGAACTCACATTTGCATTTATAGTATTAGTGGGCTAGTAGGATTCTCAGTGTTAATGGCAAGCTTTAAACCCAGATTCCACAGCACAGACAACATTGGTGACAAGACTGCCGATTAACTCATTACAGACCCAGGTTCAGACCGGTTCCAAGTGTTACAATGTAGGAAGTAATGGTTTTAACGAAAAAAATTGGTTGTCTGTAAAGTCTATTTACGGACGATAGTTTAACGTGACAACGTCATAACAAAACATTAATGAAATGATTGCATACTTTTATAAATAAAATTGAATCATTTTTATTGAATTATCACTATTTTGTATGGATACAAAGAAGAGAAATGAAATCTACAATTTAATTGATAAATTTACTTTTATGTGCACTCCTTAATTCAAGTATGTTTATTACTTTAACGAACAGATTATTTTAACTATAACTTTTATACATATTTGCTATTTAACTTATTCCAATCTGTGTTATTCTGATGATAGGACGATGATAGGAATAGTAGGAAACAAATGGGAGTGTTTCAAGTTGAATGTGCCTCGAAAAAGTCAAATAGATGGTTGTTACAATCGAGTGGAAGAGAGAAAGATGCGGCGCAAGGGTACAATGAGCGTAACGGGACAATGAGTCATACTTTTTCGTGCGTGCAGCCGGCGTTCATCGATTTATAAGACGTTGTCACGTCAAAAATATATTTGTATTGATGAGTAAGTTGTTATTGAATTATTTCTGTTACCTATCCTTCAAATTAAATTTTAAAATATTCGTTGTTAAGTAAACAATAGTTTACATGCTCAGATTTGTGTGTGCTAGCACTGTTATTACATTGATGACCGAAATATTGGCTGTATCCGAATACCTAGGGATGCGTCCATTAAGTTCACGTCCCTACATCCCTAAACAAATGCACCATAATTTAAAGGTACATTCTAAAGTATGTACGATATCCGAATAGTTATACAGCTACCACTGCCTGTTAGTTTGTCATTGTACTAATGTGGATTGGCCTTTTATATTCATGACATCTAAAGGTGGGAAAGTAAAACGTAAATGAACATTTAAATTTCTAAACAATTTCAGATGATTTAAATTATTGTTGGGAATTAAAATATAGAAGAAAATTGGAATCGGGCACTTGTTGTTCCTACAAATAAAATTAATTTACTGTTTATGTGAATTATGTAACATATACTTATATTATAAGTATTTATAAGTACCATAGTTACATTTTACGTGATTAACTTCAATTTCAAAATCCATTTTTATTAACTATCTCGTATCACACACTCATTTTCAAAGGGTTATGGTCACAATAACAAAGCTAAGGGATGTATGGACATATCAGTAGATGTGAGAGTCGCGTCCCTTTAAAATCTCGAA
Source organism: Bacillus rossius redtenbacheri (assembly GCF_032445375.1). Classification (NCBI taxonomy): domain Eukaryota; kingdom Metazoa; phylum Arthropoda; class Insecta; order Phasmatodea; family Bacillidae; genus Bacillus; species Bacillus rossius. Next base: position 1,393,664 of record NW_026962012.1, on the reverse strand, counting down.
CTAGTGGACGCATGAGAGGATGCATCGACATCCCTTGTGAGAATTCGGATACAACTCAAAGATGGCCACGTCCATTACGATGCACTATCTATAGATACCTTAGCTAAGGGATCCATTAGGCCACTATTCAGATACAGCTATTATCACTTATGTACTTTCTGCCTTTGCCCAAACAAAATTGATTTTAAGAACGCCATTAGTGTAGATATTTTTGTATTCATGAACACTCAATTATAATTTGGCAGTAGGCATATTATTTCTGAAATATAAAAAATTAAATTTAAAATACGTACAATGTTTTTAATTGCGTGTTTTTAGTATAAAGACAAGTCCAGTCCCGTAAATAAAAAAAACATTATTAGAGATATTTTACAAAACATATTGTTCACACTAAATATTTATTTTCAGTTGACATTATCCAGTTATTCGCAACACAGATATGAGTAGTAAATCTTTCTAAAATAAAATATATTATAATTGATCATAAATTAATATACAAATGTTTTGTGCACGCCATCTCTCGTGTACAGATAACACTGCTGCCATCTAGCAACGGGTAAATGAGTCAACTGCACGCCCTTAGCGGATACTTTTCCGAATGGATAGTTTTCAGGATTATTATGAGATGTGCAACAGCGGCGAAAACGGGAATGGTAACCATTCCGGCTGCGGGTATTTTTTAGGATTTTTAAAGTAAGTGCATTGTCAAATAAACCCGGAATGGTAACCATTCACACTGCGGGAACTTTTCCGTATTTTTAAATTAAGTGCATTCGCAAGGAAAACCGGAATGGTAACCATTCAGGATTTTTATTAGCTACTTTTATATATGCGCACACAAAACTGGACAGCGGATACTTTTCCGTATTTTGCAGACGAACACGGAAAACTATCCAATCCGGAATGGTAACCATTCACACTGCGGACACTTTTCCGGATTTTTTCTAGCAGCACATTTGCAGTAAAAGCCGCAATGGTAACCATTCATACAGTGGATACTTTTCAGGATTTGCAATTATACTATATTTACTAGTAAATCCTGAATGGTAACCATTCCGGATTGCTCTGGGCACATGAGGATGTATAATTTACGGAATGGTAACCATTCCGATTGGATACTTTTCAGTCGCCCCTTTTATATCTGCGCACACAAAACTGGAATGGTTACCATTCCGACAGCGAATACTTTTCCGTATTTTGCAGACGAACACTGAAGACTATCCAATCCGGAATGGTAACCATTCACACTGCGGACACTTTTCCGGATTTTTTTCTAGCAGCACATTTGCAGTAAAAGCCGGAATGGTAACCATTCATACAGTGGATACTTTTCAGGATTTGCAATTATACGATATTTGCTAGTAAATCCTGAATGGTAACCATTCCGGATTGCTCTGGGCACATGAGGATGTATAATTTACGGAATGGTAACCATTCCGAATGGATACTTTTCAGTCGCCCCTAAGCGAACACTTATGACTTAACCCCCATTAAAAGACGAATTTTAATAAACGCAAAAAATTAGCAATATGTTACTCTAGATGCATGTTTTTTTAGTTTATAACTACTAATTATAATTGAATTTGAAGGGTTAGTTTTTTTATTTTAAAAACACACATATTCCTTTACCAACCTTAGGGTTTGAATTTCGCATACTGGTAAAATTGTGGTTGGTGTTTATTATTGGTAGGTACCCAAAATAATATATTATGCTTAATTTAATTCATAGATATAATTATTAATCGTATATACATAATACCTATTTTCACCACTTAGGAATCATTTTGCAAAATTGTAAAATTATGTTTGGTAGGTTTCGTATGTTTACTATTGGTCCCTTGTATTCTTTGTTATGCTTGGTTAGCTTAAGATACATAACTAGTTATCTTCAATTTATATTTACCTTTGTTTCACACCTTAGAGGTCAAATTGTGATTGTTAGTTTCCTTAGTTTATTATTTTCACAAAAAGCTTAAATTATTTGGAGATATAAATATTAATTTAAAACCATATATATATTTTCCACACTTTAGGGGTTGCGTTTCGCAAAATATAAAAAAATTGGTTGGTAATTATTGTATGTTTATTGAACTTATTAAATTCGGATATATGATTTTATCTTAAAAAACACATTTACCACGTTTTCACCCCTCAGAAATTGAATTTTATAAAATACTAGCTGCAGTACCCGGCATTTCACGGGCTAAACACATGGAGCTTTATTGTCTGCGAGTTAAAGCAAACTGGGTAGCGCTATATGACAGTGTGTTGGACATAGAGAAATGTCACACAATTACTGTTTGTATGTTTATGATCTATGATTTTTTGTTTACCCATGGCGATCGGTTATTTATTATTTGTTATTAATTATAAATTATTAAGACCATTAATCGAAATAAAAACGATCCTATCTCTCAAGTTGGAAAAAATTACACATAAATGCCAATTTTCATCGAAATCGGTTGACTTGGTGAAGAGTTCACTGGAAACAAACATCGGGACACTGTATTTATATTATATTGAGATAATATTTGTAGTTAGTAGTTCTCATTTGTTTATTCTTGGTATCCGATATAATTTATTACGAATAATTAAATTCGGAGATAAAATTATTCTTCTTAAAACATACTTACCCCTTTTTTAACAATTTGGAGTTTTAATTTCACAAAATATAGAAATTGTGGATGGTAGATTTGTATGTTTATTACTGTTACCCAAAATTACTACCCTTAATTAAATTGGGAGGCATTATTATTAATCTTAAAAGCAATCCTACATCTTTTTCACCCCTTAGGTATTGAGTTTCGAAAAATATAAAAAAATTTATTGCTGGTTTTTGTATGTTTATTATTGGTACCCAATATTATTTATTACGCTTGATTATTTCGGAGATAAAATTATTAATCTTACAGGCATACATTAAACTTTTTCCACCCCTTAGGGGTTTAATTTAGAAAAATATAAATATTGTGGTAGGTAGTTTTCGTATGTTTATTATAGGTTCCCAATATTTTTATTACACTTAATTAAAGCGGAGACTTAAATGTTATCCGTGAAAACATACTAACCCCTTTTTCACCTCTTAGGATTTTAATTTCGCAAAATGGTAAAATTATGGTGGGTTGTTTTTGTGTTATTTTTAACGGGACCCAAAATAATTTACTACCCTTAATTATATTCGGAGATATAATTATTAATCTTAAAATTACCTATACTTATTCCTTATGCACCCCTTAAGAATTGAATTTCGTAAAATATAAAAATTGTGGTTCGTAATATTTGTATGTTTATTATTTTTTTCTAATATAATTTGCTACGCTTAATCAAATTAGGAGATAAATTAATCTTAATAATATTTTTACCCCTTTTTCACCACTTAGGGGTTGAATTGTGCAGCATATTATTATTGTTGTTGGTAGTTGTCGAACGTTTATTATTGGCACCCAATATTATTTAATACAACTAATTCAATTCTGAGATATAATTATTAATTTTAAAAACATATCTATCCCTTTTTTTATCCCTTAGGGGTTTTATTTCACAAAAAATAAAATTGTATTTATATGTTTACTATTGTTACCCAATATCATTTATTAAACTTAATGAAATTTTGAAATTGTATTATTTATCTTTAAAATATAGGTACTTTTCCCTTTATACTCCTTAGTGGTTGTTTTTCGCGAAATTTGAAATTTCTGTTTGGATGTTTTTGTATGTTAGAAATTTGTATCGAATATATTTTCTTTAGCTTGATTAGTTTCAGAGCTATAATTAATTATCTTAAAACCATATTTGATTTAAGGTTTATACGGCAAAAGTTATGCACAGAGGCAGCTAAAGTAAGAGTGGGATTCGAGGAACTTGAATACTAAGTCATCATTAAATGTGACATGTGTTTAACTCAAATTATTTGAGCTGTCATAGCGTGCCACATAACCTCAGTGAGTGATATTGAAAATTACCAAAAACACTACAGTCTGAAATTTCCAGACATGTCTGATCGTTTTAAGTCACTATGCTGTGTTTTTACGCGTTTAAAGCTGAAATTTTCGGTCAAAAATAAATTTAGTATGTAAAGTTTAAACAACATATCAAAAAGTTATAAAAAAGATAGGTGGATTAAAAAAATATATTACTTCGCGCCCATGTCTTGTTATAATAAATAAAACATCAGTAAGTATTGATAAATATGAGTACTTTATTCTGATCACTTTTTTAAAAAATGGGGTTTGGCTGTTTCATGAAACGGCCGTGTGTTGTACGTGAATACGTTTACGTAACAGGTCATATTTTCTATACAAAATATAAAATACGCTATTTTATGTAGGTTATAATCATGTTTTTTTTTTAAATTTTAACACCATATATATTCACTGTAACTATTTTACGCTAATTTTTTATACATGCAATCGATTGATTTTGACGAGATCTCACGATTGAAACCCAAACGAACGTCGTAGCTTCTCCGAGTCAAAAGTTGTACTAAATGGAAATCTCGAAACGCAGCAAAATGACCTCCACCGCGCGCGATACGTCACAGTACTCACTTAGCGTAACGAGTTATTTGATCCTATAGCTATCCAGTGGTGTAATTTTATTTTGGATGGAGATGATATATATGAAGCTGCAACACCAAATTGTATCCCCCGATTTTGTTATCATATATTTTTTTTTTTTTGTAATCGCGTCCCACTATGGAAGCAATTTTAAAGGCGTATTCACGTCAGAAACAGTTGAGGGATAGTGGGTGGATCATCCGAAGTGTACTACTGGCTCGCTGTAGGAAAGGTTTTGATGGAGATTGAAAACTGACGAAAACTAGCTTCTACTGCGCAGCTTAGGTTCCCCCCCCCCCCCTCCCTTCTTTCCGACAGAGAATTTCCGTCACTACCCTCTCTGGGTACCTGGTACCCTCTGGGTACCCTCAGAGAGGGTAGTGACGGGAATTCTCTGTCGCAAAGAAGGGAGGGGGGGAACCTAAGCTGCGCAGTAGAAGCTAGTTTTCGTCAGTTTTCAATCTCCATCAAAACCTTTCCTACAGCAAGCTAGTAGTAAGTGGCACGTAAGGCGGAGCCAAGCCGGGACAGTACGCTGGAGCTGGCGAGGACGGGGGCCACCAGAGTGCCGTGCAGACAGCAGCGCTCCTGCCGGCGCCGGCAAGAGAGTGGCGCCGACCACGCAGCCCGCGGACTAATGAAGCTGAGAGCAGGCTCAGGCGCAGCCGGGCCGGCCGGCGGTGCGACGAGACACGGTCGCTCCGGCAACAGGCGTCTCCTCGGAGCAGCCCTCCCCTCGTCGAGGAGAGAGAGAGGAGAGTGATCCCGGATCAAGGAGGACTTACCCCCTCCCCTTACTGCCCAATCTTCCTTGATCCTCCCTCGAGGATGCCTGCAGCTTCACTGAATGCCCTCTTCCAAGATACTTTATGTTCTTTTTTTTGTGTTCGTGGGTGTGTTACACTTATCTGTCAACATAACAGTTTTTTTTATTCTTCTTTTCGCTGCAGTGTTTGTCTGCGCTGTCTCCATTGTGACATTCAGTTCTATTTTACACTTTTTTTGCTATTCTCACGTTGGTTTTACGAAGAACTATGCTTACACATTATCCAGATATCTCCGTAAATTAACGCACGTCTTCGTAACATTTTCGGAAACCGATTTCACTTATTTCATTTTAAAGTTACACGAATTATCGTTGAGTATTTGCAAACCCTTTTTAAAACACAAGTCTTTCATGAAAACCCTTACTCCTTCAGACGATGAAACTTAATGTTTACGTTGTTTACAACGAAGCAAATTACTCCTAAATCAGATTCCAACGTAGTTTCTACGAAAAACCCTTCTATCTTGAACAACGAAGAACATTCCATTTATTTTATGTACATTCTACGTTGATCAGTCCGTAATTTACTGTACTTTCTAACAATGCACCAGATGTCAGTAAAGTATTTTTTTTTTTTTCACTTCCTTCCTTCGTTCAGTTGATTTCTGTGTTAATGTTTGCTTTTGTTTGATGTGTGTTCTGCACATATTTACATTTTTTATTTTTCACTCTTTGTTTATAACAAGATATAAGAAAGCTCTACAGTGGCGTAGCTGTACTCATGATTTCTCACCAAGTTAATTAGTTTCCTCTCTATCGTCAGAAATGCTTCCATATACGCAGTTGAGATACGTATGCAAATTCACCGCTGTTGAGAATTTACCAATATTTCCGAATGACGTTATTATTAATGTAACTTCACCTTCATATAATATACTTGAGTTAGTATAAGTTTTAAGCATGTTTATCTTTAAGTAACATTTGTAGAATAACAGACACATGGAATATAGTGTAAACGCTTTAGCAAAAAAATCACTTGATCCATCACTTATAGAAAAAAAAAAGATATTAACTATACAAAAAGTGTAAAACTTATTACAATAAACCCACAACTATATAAAACCTTAATTTATTTCTCATTGTTCCGTTTTAAAAAACCCCTTTCGACACAGCCTACCGGCGCAGGTAGATTTCGAATTTCATATTTCAGCTGAAACGCTCTAGAAACTTCTGAAACCTTTTGAGAACAAAATGTATTTAATATCTTTTATGTTCTCTACTATTCTGAGATGATCGATGAAACATTTTTTTTTTTCATATATCATGCACCGAAAATGTTTCGAATGTTTTTAATGCACTGCATCCGGTATTGAATAACTTCAAACGAATTTCTCACTATACTACTAAGATAGTTAAGAAATATTTCGGCCCTCAAACACTACGTTTCATCCCTTGCACTAATAAGTGGTTCTATAAGAGTCCTATAATTATTTGTTTTGGAACAAGATTTAAGATAAGGTTTATAAGGATTATATAAATTCAAACAAATTTGATAGTGAACGTAGTAAGGAAAATTTTTTATTTCAATCTTTCTTTTCTTTTTACAAACACTATGCAGTAATAGTTTCTCTCATCAAAAATTGTTTTAGCCAAAAGTATAAGATAGTTTTAAGTATTTTTACAATACATTGTAACAGATTTGATAGTATACCCACTAAAGGAGTTACACTTTTTCCTTCGACCCTTGTATTTTCTCCCCTTACAGTAATGGTTAGACATATAAAAATATTTAAAACGAAATGATGTATATAATATTTAATAGGTTTGAAATAAATAAGAACGTATTTGATAGTAGGCCTATGCGTATTCATGGTATGGAAATAAGTAAAATTATTTTTTTTTTATTTAAACCTTTGTTTTTTAATTATTCGCAGCAATGGTTCGTCTTATTAAGAATTGTTTAAGAAAAGAGTATAAGATAATATTTATAAGTTTTAAAATCCATCCGAGCGGATTTTATGGTGTATCTATTAAGGGAGTTGTGATTTTTTTATATCAAACCCCCTTTTTTTCCCACCACCTGCAGTTGTTTTTGGTCTTTAAAAAATATTTTGACAAAAGTATTTCCCATTCCTCTTAAAATATATTTTAACTAAATAAGGATATTTAATTTGACATATTAAGGGAGTTATAACTTTGTATCTGTTTTTCATTAAACCTTCCCCATTTCTACCCCGGTTTTTTTTTCATTAAAGCACTCCACAGAGATTTTCCGTTAGTGTATTTTATGTATAAATTTGGAAGTAATTTGTACAAAATTACGGCATTTTATTGTCCATAAAAATTATATTTATTTTTATATATATATAAAATTTGAGTTCACCATGGGTTTTTTTTTCCGGATACCGCACCATGGTAACGGTTACAATAAGTAGTTTTTGTTCATAACCAACCTAACATAGAGCGTGAACTGTATCTTATTTAATTTTCGGCCTTCAGTTTTGAGTTAGAATGAATGGAATTTTGTTCAACCACAAAGCTGCCCGTAAAATAAGTAACAATAGGTCGCTTCATAAATACAAAGTTTACAGTGGCTATTAAAAAAAGCTAACCTTGTCATCAAGAATACTTGAATCAAGTACTGTATTGGAAAGTTGACCAGAAATTATAATGAAGCAGTGAGCTATTCGGCTTTACATAAATTATTAAACTAAAAATTGGCTCCAAATACTTGTCTACTAAATGGACTTGTTGAATAGCGTTTTAGGAGGAAAAAAAATAATTTTAAAGCATATAGCGGAATACTTCTCAACATTCAACTGCTTCTGAGTGCTGGCGTTACTGCCTTTTAAACGTCATAAAAATAGCACGTAGGCTGAAAATTAAACCAAGAACTTACAAAACCGTGATAAAAAAATTCTTTTTGTAATCAGGCATTACATACCAAGGTTAGGTAAATTTTGTCAAGCATTCCAGGAAACCTTGAACTATATAGGCTCACTTAAAATTTTGTTGTGTGTGTAATTTGTCACGAGTTAAAATTTTCTGCTGATCATTTTTAGTTGATGCACCGTTAAAACAAGTCTTTCTGCCGTAAACTTTTACACAGCTGTGGAGCAGTATGTAAGAAATTCGCGAATTTAACAAAGAAGGCGAGCTTCTTTTAACCTCCTCACCCCTCAGCCGGGCAGCGCAAGGAAGAGTCCTCGAATCACCCAGGCTGTCCGTTGTTATTCCGCTGTGCCTTGCTGTTCGTTTCTCGGTGCGCGTGTGTTGGTGTGTGGGTGTGTGTGTTTGTTGTCGTGTTGTTTGCCGAGCGGAGGGTCGTAGTTACCGTAACGAAGCTCTGTTGTGTTTCGCAAACAAGGCCTGCCTGCAGCTAGAGGGTCGCGGCTGTATACGCCCCTCTCTGAGATGTCACGGCCGTGTTCTTCTTACTAAGTGTCATCGTAGGAGGGGAAAAAACAAAACATTGTTACTTCCCTAGGTTATCGTGCGCCAAGTGTTTGTTAGGTTTATGGAGATTTTATGTTACCAATGCATTTAAACATTTAGTAATTACATTCGGAAATTTTAGTAAACATCCTATTCAACATTAATGTTATTATTTAAACACATATACATCCCGATACAAAACACCAACACTATACTCTTGTATAGACACGTGCATATAAATACATATAAGTACGTAATGAGTCCATTAAATTAAAATGTAATTAACTGTTGAATGTGTTTTGGAAGGAGACACTGTGTTATTTAATTTAAATAAATATATTAAAATTCCAAGAAATGTTAATAATACTATAAAAAAGGAATAATCAAATTTATAACAATTCATATTTAAATTTTTTTTTATGTGATTAAGAAAAATATATATATAAATATAAAGTTATATGTTAGTTGGTACAAAAATATCACCTGTTTGCTTATACATAAATACATATTTTTTTCAAAAGAAGTGTAGCTATTTTGAGCCACAATGCAGTTGTGAAACTGGAAGTGGTAAGGTCTACTGTGAAAGCGTTCTTAGTATGGGTTTGAAAAACATTATTCTCTACCAGGAAGTAGATTCTTGAGTTTTGCGAGTTCATTTCAAAATGTTGATTCTCATTACTATTATTCAGAAACAAAAATCTTACTACGGCATACTGTTATTTTTTAGCGTTTTATTTATAAATACGGATTCTTTGTGCAAAATTCTTTCTCATTCCGAACGTCTGGTTCAGTGTCCAGAGTAAGTTAAGATCGATACGAACAAAACATATATTTTATAAACGCATCACACTGTAAAATTATTTGTTTTTAGTGCAATATGTGTTTTCAATTTCATTGAAATTGTGACTTGTTGTAAAGGCAACAGCGGTATTTTTATGGTTTTTTAAAATCTTTATGACAATGTATTTAACGTGCCATTGTTATGAATGAAAGCATTTTAGAGAAACTAACAAACGTTAAGAAAATGTTTGTTGAAGGTTTTGATGTAGTGCGTATTATAACTTTTACGGTGCATCAAGTAATAGTTTGTCAATCGTTAGCTTTAATCGTTCCATAATGTATAACAGATGAATACGAACGGAGATGAATACTTGGCCTACGAAAACGATGTAAATGTTAGTTAATCAAAATAATGTGTGTAATTTTTTATTATGTGTCAAATGAACATTCGAATTTTTTCGTAATTTTTAATATACATTTGTTGTACGCCACACTAACAACGATTGATCTTTTATGTGGTCATTGAAATGCCAGGAAACATAATAATACTATTAAATAGTATAAGTAACTTAATAATGTGTAAGATTGATGACATAATATATAAAAACACTTTTAGAATATTCAGTAAATTTACGGACGTTTATGCGAGAGAAAAAAACACTTCGAATAACCGAAGAGCTCTTCGTACATTCAAATAACTGAATCTTCGTAGAAACTACGTCGTATTTCGTCTCGAGTTGTACGTTTCGTTTTAAACAATTGTAACACTCGCGTGGACAAAATAAGAGTGTTATTACAGTGGACTTAACCAGTTTTTGAATGTTTTGTTAATTTACTGAGAGTATTCTTTTGTATTCATCTTTAAAGGAAGTTAAATCTGTGTCTGTAAATTTACAAGGTAGCCGTAAATTAACGAAGATGTCTGGATACTTTGTAACCAACGTTCTTCTCAAATATAAGGAGAACATTTCTAACAGTGTAACTAAAGCGTCGAATTGTTGTTTATTGAAGAGCTGGATATAAGTACTTAGAAATTAAAGTTTTACATGTTTGTGTTGTTTTCTTATATTATGTTTTATTTTCTTAGGTAAGAAGCGTCTTTTCAAGTAGCAACTACTTCGTATGATCCCTACTGTGCTGTTGAAAAGTAAGTGAGGTTCTTTATTTATATTTTTACCACTTGAGCCATTAAATGTTATTTTAAATACCTATACTTAGGCATTATGTTAGTAAAAATATATAATAGTAAGTTGTAAGGATTTTTGATTCTTTTTTTTCCCACATAATAACTTTTAAAATAAATTCAAACAACCAAACATTTTTATTACGTAACCGCATAAATCAAGTAATTATGGAACAAGACGTAATTAATATAAATAATAAGCCTATTTTACGCAAAATTAACAAATTGTTAGTATTTATTAAAAAATACTTTGATTCAAACTCACAGTTTTAGACAATATTGAAGAAGAATGTCATATCATCCAATAATTAAACATTATTTTAATAATTAATTAAAATTTAAGGCACTAGAAATATTATCAAACTTTTTTTAACACTGAAATTAAATATTAATAGATTAAAAAGTATTAGAGTATATAAATTAAAACTAAGAGTTTTTCAAGTAGAAAAAACCAGTTGTGCTGATCATAATTCAAATAGAAAAATTATTTTTTCATAAAAACGTTTTTACCTAAGATTTTTTAATTCGATGTAGTTTAAGAAACAAGTTACGTGAAACTGTTTATTAACTAATTTGATCATACATTAATAAATGGAGAATTAATTAAAATATAATGCAATTATTGAATTAGTATTTTAATACCAAATTGGAAAATAATTTCAAATTATATAAAAACTTGATAAATACTTTACTTCTTATATTCGTTTTACTAAAAGGTTTTTTTAAATTGTATCAATGTTTTATTAATATAATATTATTACAGTATTTTATAAAAATAGGGTGAATGATTCTAACTTTCAATAAGTTACTAAGGTTGTTTTATAGAGGATTAAAATTGTTTTCGTGTGATGTGATAAATAGTTTGAATATATTACAGATTATGCAATTTAGACCTCAAGTGAAGTGCTATATTTAAAAAACATAGTTCACCCTAAATTTATTTTTTATATAGAACAAAATTAAAATTATTAAATACCAAATTTAATTTTTGAAATGTGTGCTCAAAAATTTAAATATCATTTAGCATATTTATAAAAAAGGGGGAGACGATTTAAATAATAGATTACCATCAATAACTCTTTTGATAAACAATCATAATAAATTATAAACTATTCTGAGTACAACATTTTTGATGGATGCATTATTTTCGAGTCATTGAGGAATTCGCCATATAGGGCTTCGGTTAAGCGCCAGTAATAATGAGAAAATGGACAGAAACTGCTGGAAAATTAACGGAAAATTAATGTGTATAATTTTTCATTTTACTGATGTCCCTGGAGATTTTTTTTTCACCAAGGGTTTTTCCGTATTTTCCGAAAAATCTTTTCCGAGCGCCGATCGGAGCGCAGTGGCCGATATCGCGGCGGCCGTCGAACTCGGGGCGACAGCCGTGAAATAGGGGCGGCGTCGACACCCCCTTCCCCCCTCCCCAGGGCCGAGATAACCTAAGTTGATAAGGACAGGGTGGGAAGAAGGAAATTACGGAGCGAGGGTGGGGGCGGAGAGGACCGGCTTCTGGCGGTAGAGAGAGCTGATTATAGATCGCCCTCCCCGCCTCAAACCCCTTCGCCCTACGTTCTCCGAGCCCGGAGTGCTTTCTGCTCGTCACGATTGTGAAGGATGTGGCGCGGGAGGAAACCCCTTCCACCCTCTCCCCCCCCCCCCCCCCATCCCCCGGAGAAATAAGTAGAGTGAAGTAGGGGAGAGAGAGAGAAAAAAAACCCGAAGCCTCGTGGTTTGTGAGTCGAATGGTGTGATTGGTGGCTGGGGGTAGGTCGGGTTGATTGCGAGGACATTTGTCACCAGCTTCGCCGCACATAGACGGGAATCAGCATGCCCGGGCTGCCGTGCCGAGAGTCTAACACCCGTCAGGCAGCCTTTTACATTTCTCAACCCGTATGCTTCTCTCTTCCTCTCCCGATCCCTGCTTCGACACGGCTTTGTTTTACAACGTCTCGAACCATTCATTCCGCTTGTTACAATTTATCCAGCGGCTGTTTCTCCTCTCTTTTCTCTTCTTGGGCAGGAAACTTCTCGGAACCGGAAGTTATTGAGACATTGGGACTTTCCACGCCTTTGTAATTGATCCATCGGTGGCTTTTTCAGCGTTAGTTACCCTTAGTATTATACTGAACACGCGTTATTACTTAAGTGTGATGATTTTGTAACAACTTGTTTCTAAGTGTCCGGGCTTTAGTACAGTCTGAAAAATTGTTAGTTAAACAAAAATTAAGGAGAAATATATATATATATTTAAAAAATTTAGCTGCCTTAATGACAATAACATATTTGGTACTTTACTTATGGTAAAATATTTTATAAAACATTGTGGTTATACTTGCTCGCAAATAACGCAATTCTTAATCTTCTCTCAGTAATATTGGTAGTTTACCAAAAGTTACTATTAAATTACAAATTAGCTTTATATAGCGAGTAAAAATGTGGACGTAATTGAACTCTGGTATTGCACAATTCGTGTAGGTTTATTATTTATTATATTAATTATAATCATTATTCGTTTATTGAAACAACGTGTTTTGCCGTTTTACAGATACAGTTGTAATTATTCATTTCTTTAATGTTTACTACTTAAACAACTGTATTCGTAATGCCACCTTAAACTGTATTTTTTTTAAATATTATATTTAAATAAATATTTGAGACTTTGTAGTTGTTTTTTATTGGTAAAAGCACAAACAAATTTCACAAAATATTTTATCATGTATGATCTTAATCATAGAGTTTGTATAAAGTAGCGCTATGTTTAAGCTCGTAGCCAAACAATCTTCTGAAAACCTTGAAGGGGCCCGTCTTCCTGTGCACACACACGGTTTGCAGAGCTTCAGAAGAAATCATGCAATTGAAAACTGTTAAACTTTTCCGAGTTGTGTCTGTTTACGAAAACATTTGGGAATGCCCTGAGGGTGGTTGTGGAAGTTTTGTTACCGCTTTTAGTTTTCAATTTGTATTTTAAGAAGTGTAAAAAGAGCTAAAACGCATTTTTTCAGAATCATTTTTAGACATGAAAAGCCCCGAAAAGATACTTGAAAGCATCCAAGGGCCTTGCATTACACATTTATCTTCATTTCTCCGCCATCTCTTGTGGTTACCACTTAAATTCCATAGTTGTCCTAGGCACGAAGAGAAGACTGTGCGCGCCACATCAGGGTATTCGCGCTTAGAGGCGACACCGCGCTAGAAGCACCAGCGCGCGTCGCACTTATCTTCCCGCCTCATTAACACAATACACCATTGACTATGTGGGCGCCTTAAATGCTCTACTTAGCGCATTTTAACAACATCATTCTCAATGATTTGTTTTGAATTTTAACTCCCTAAATTTGTGCAACGAAGAAATATATGGCCAGTATAAATTAAAAAAAAATGATATTTAATTTGACATACAGGTGATATATAATTTGACATACAGGATGTCCCTTAACTCAAAGTCAAGCCGAGAGCAATTGATAGGCCAATAAATCACGTTTATGAATCAAAAATTAATAATTCAAAAAGTCTAGTAGGTTTAGAGTTATAAACATATTTTGAAAAAAGTTTTAAATCCCTACCCTGCACCAAACTATTAGATATCTACTGTGACAAAAGGTTTGTGCTACACAATCATACTTTTGATAACAATTCAAAATAAAATCGAAAGTGAAATGATTTTGGGGGGAAAAATATTTGGAAAACTTATGCGGAAAATATCTTTAATCGGGTAAATTTGACTAGTCATACTGTAAAAAAAAAATACTTTGATAACTTAGTAAGTATTTGAAAAACTGTCATACGCCGCAGATGGTGGCACCGTGGTTACACACTTCCGTTCCGTGCGACTTCCGTTCCATTCAATAAACCACTCCCGCCACGTCAGTAACATGCAATGCCTCTACTTCGGACACCCGCGAGAATAATTCCCGTTCGCGCCGCTGCGAGTGCGCGCCGCCACGCCTGGATCACAACGGCGCGACGAGCGCTACGGTGGACGCTACACGAATACTTTTTTTTTTCCCCGCAGCCAATCACGTTGGACACATCCGTGACGTCAGCGAGGTGAAATTCGCAGGTGACACGGACCCTTCAATTAGAAAGATTTTCCATTTCCATCCCGTCGCGGGTTGGACGTTACTGAAACGAGCGTCAGAATTTTGTTTTCGAAATATGGCATGAATGGTGAGTTGGTAAATTATAATTCGTATGTTTATAAAGTTATTTTCTAAATATATTTGTGAAATCTTTCAAAAGTGTTTACGCACAGTTATTTTTTTTCCGAAATAAAGATAAATTTGTATTAAACGTATTTCTCTCAACCAATTAAGATAAAAGTTTTGTAAACGTTAATGGCTTTCACATGTGTGGTGCGTATGTAATGGCCAGAAAAATCTTATCTCTTTCAGTTTAGTTGTGCACTGTAGTAGACAGTTTTAAGACCAATGATAAATAAAGTTTGGGTCATGGATCGCATTCTAATGGACATCATACTTGCGGCTATGTTAATAAAATTTATAATTATGAATTATATATCATGGAAATATTTTTATATAGTATTACTAGCTGAAGTACCTGGCGTTGCGTTAATTGTGTAGGAGTATTTAGGATACAGAGGATGGTGTGGATGAAGAGTTAGACAGAGTAAAAATGAGACTACCATGCGAGCGGTTGGTAACTTGGACGGGTAGTCCGCTTGCATATTTTGTATACAATGAAGGATTTATCACCAGGGGCGCTAACACCCCTGGTGGTTAGGGACCACACTAGCCACTCACTCCACTGCCAGTCAGCACCTAGAACTAGAGAAGAAAGAACTTACATACTAGGCACTTTATTAACTAGTTACTATGATATCCACAGCTAATAGCTGAGCCGTGGGCGCACATTGAAAATAGCCGTTAAATAAAATGCATTTTGTGTGGTTTTTATAACTTTTTCCTTGAGGCTGTTTCTTAGTAACTAGCGTTTAGATAATAATAAACACTATTCCAATTGTTATTATAATGATAATGGTTATAAAGTAACTGTCGGCGTATAAAATTTCGGGCAAATGGAGAAACAAGCATTAGTATTTAATTTATAAGTGTGTTTTTTTTAACCACTTAGATGAAATCCAGAACCACAACCCGGAACAGTTCCAAAGTTTATCAAAGTAAAAAGGTTAGGTCATTGAAATAAATAATAGTTGGTTACTTTTTTCCAGTGAGGATAGGTTGGATTAGATTGGATCGTAACAAAAATGAAAGGTTGGTTAGATTAGTGTTATTTATAAAAGTCTATGACCGTAAAATATGTAAATCCTACAATATGGTGTTTTTCACAAGCGTTCGGCAAAATTCGGAATTGTTCGAGTGTGTTTCTCATCTCTGTAAACTAGAGGCTTCCCTAGTGTCTGTACCAAAAAGCATAGAAGCCTGTATCTCTAAAAGGGTCTAAAAAAAGTAGTACCAGTGGTCTACGTATCCTTCCGCCACTGCTTTTATGTCAACAGCGTTCGCGAACAACTTTGCGCGGTTGTCAGTGCTAATGAAACAAACACGAGAGACAATTTAGAAGTGTCAAGTTTGAGACAAGCTACATTTCACAGGCTCCAAGTCGTGTGCCTGATGACCTCCCGGCCTGCCGCAATAACCGGGCGGCCATTTCCTTTAGAATGGCGACGACAGAGAGGAGGCAGCGGGCAAGGTCGACGTACCCCCTCTCTCACTCGACCATTTACACTGACCGACAGATGTACTAGGCTCAGGGAAGCCTCCGTATTTTACCCTCATCTCCTCCTCATGACAACTCTTGGCGTAAAGTCGAGCCGTCAGACGACTGGAAACCTACTATTCATTGACCCCGAGTCAGACGCCAGATTGTGTATCTTCAATTTTTATTTATATTTATTTTTATTAAATTGTATGGTATGCTTGACACAGTAATAAAAATTTGTTCTTCATTGAAAGGCAATCGACATTTGTAATACTTTAAAATCGTGAAAATTATATGAAATCTCACGAAATTGTACTTTTTTTTTCATTCCGAACGTGGAGTAGCCACGAGCGAGTGGTGCAACGTCGGAAATGTTTGGGAACTGATCAGGGGCCGGTGAAACGCAGGTTTTCTGCAGACTACGCTCCTGTCTATTACTCGGCAAAACACGCTTCTTTCTTCCCCCCTTTTTCCCCAAGAGAAGCGTACCTTTTATTCCCCTCAATTGTTTCCCTTCGCTCTTCCTCCACCCGGCCAACCGCTGGATCATCACCTCAACTAGCCGACACGCATGCACAAAAATTATCTTTGTTATAAATGTTTACATTATTCCCTTCCTAAATTACCGTAGAACACACATACGTAAACAGGGGTTATGACCCACCATTTTTAATTTTTAAAATTTCTGCTATATTGGAATTTTGAGTTATTTTCTAGCATGACATGACGTACGATTTATATATTTCCAAGCTGTTAGACCTCCTTACTAGTTTTCATTTGCTAACAAGTAACAGCCTGGTAAAATTAACTCAGTATTGTACGTAGTTAAAACTGTATGATTAATACACCTGCGTACAGATGTTGACATCAAGAAGTGATATGTTCTATTCCATTTTAAACAATAAACATGTAATACGGAACCATTGCTACAAACTGTGGCTAAGTGTTTGAAAAACCAAGTTATTGGGACTATTGCACTTTGTCTTATACGTTTCAGATGTTAATGTGAGCATGGAGGTTTTGAGTCGGAGACTGTTCTGGTTAACAATTGGCTAGAAAAACAAGCCGTGGTTGTATAAACTAATGCTAGAATTTTTTTTAAACGAACTAGATATGAAACATTTTTTTTAAATACCACCATGAAGCGAATGTTGTCAAACAAACAATTAGTTACATTTCAAAGATTGAACATGTCTACTCCTTAGCTTCTTAACCTCCATGGATGTGAACAAGTAGCCTCTGTGAACAAGTGGGCTATTTTAAAGATAACTATATATGTATGTATGTATATATATATATAGACATACACAAACATTTCAAACTATACCTGAACAAAACCATTGTATGGAACAGAAAGCTTTGTCATATTCGTAGCTTACATGGCAACAGTGCCAGACCGTTCGCAATGGGGGGGGGGGGAGCTCTGATGTTTCGGACATTATCGACTCGCCGAAGTCGACATGTGCTGCGCCGCTGGCGGCGAGGAAGTTAGCGCGATGTTCCAGAAACCGCTGTGTTATTTGCGGAGGAGGGAAGGGTGGCCCAGGGGGTGATGGGGTGATGGGGTTAAGCCCTCCGAATGTGCGGTGCGTGTCTTGGATTCGAGGGGACCCCTGCGTCACGCCGCGCCGGCTGGGAACTTGCGTTATTCATGGGCCGTCGTCGCGCAGGGAAGCGACCGGGCGAGTTGCGGTCGTGTCTTCCTGCTCTAAACTTCTCTCCCCTCCTCCACCTTCTCCTGCTCCTCCCGTCAAACACCGCCATTTCGTTACCTCTTTCTTCGTCGTTCTCTTCCCTCGCATCTGCGATCCCCCGGACCGGATATGGATGGCCGGGACATGCCGCAACTTTATCCGCGTCGTCGTCGTCGCTGGAGCCTGCGTGGCGGTCCGACAACCCAGCCGGCGCTTCGGCTGCGTGGTCCTGCCGCGAGACAATCAGAGTGGCGCGCGCGTGAAGGCCTGATTCCTCGGGAAGTCTTGACATGCACCACTCCTCTGGTACACGCCTTCAAAGGAGAAAAAAAAACACTTTCGTTCAACTTCGGTATTTTGTTTTCTGAGAAGTATATTAATTATTTTACGGCATGAATGAGCCTTACCAAACCCGAACAACCCTTAGGTTTTTATCTGATCACCCGGACCTTTGCAAAGAACAAAAAGAAGAACATCAATCACAGAAGTTGCAAAATTATAGCGTGTAACTGAGGAAGTGTGCATCTTAGAATCCTACGTTTCGCCTTGTAACACGTTCTGACATTTGGATAATATGTGACAAAAAATGAGAAATACTTAAAATAAAAATATAAATATTTGCCATTCAAATAGCAAATGTAGGTACAGGAAATTTGTATTTAACATACTTATATTTTCGTAACTGCCCATATCTGCAAACACGTTACCTAAATAATCATTAATACAATTTTGCTGCTTTCATATTTTCAGAATACTTGAACGTGTGTGCACATATAGTAACTTGTTGAGCGTTATAATATAATTTTTTTTATCTCTGACAAAACTGTTTTTATAACGTTGCATGTAACACAATTTATATTTTTCCAACTCTTCGTATAGGAAGCCATGAGTCTCTTGTATGTACATTGGTACAAATTTGCTCAGACTAACGAAAATACAGCGTTCAACATTTTCTTAAGTATAAATAAATTACTTTTTGTTTAAATATAAGGGTAAACGGAAAAAATCGCAAAGTGATAAGACGTTGACTCCCTGGCTCGAATCCCCGGATTGCCAACCTGATTTCGGCTTTCCACGCAGTTTCTCTGCTTACGTGGCTGGTTCCTCTCAGTTACCTTTACTCTGAAAGTTAGGTTTGGAAATGGGTATCACCGGTACAACTTTAAAGAACTGTCAACTTTTATACGAGTCACGTGAGAGACATTTTAACAAGGCCGCGTCGCTGCAGGTCTAATACACGCCGCATTTCACTTGTGAAAGGGTACATACACACAAGTTAATGGATATAGGTATCCGAATTTCATTAACATGCTACATGTACTTCTTTTTCCGCTCTTAGGCCCGACTTGCACGTTCGTGACTTGAGGCAAAGTGTTGCATCCCGCTACCACTTCACTGCTTCTTTTTAAATTGAAAATAATTTAAATGCTTTAATATTTCTGTAAGTGCCAGTGAACACCGTGAGAAATTCTGTGAAAGCCCAGCGTGAGTCAGTTTTTTTTTCGAAGCTTCAGTGTTTGGATAGGGATCAAATGGCTGAGGAAGAAGCACGGTAAATGTTCCAGAACACGGACCATAAGATCTCAGTAGGAGTAAGAGAGAGCGTTAATTGTCATACGGCGGCACACATGACTACCTTCCAAAAGGAATGGACGGGCGGCCCCACCCGAGATAGCTGTTATATAAAGCGACCTCTCACTTTAGTAGATATTCTAGATGATGTTTTGCTGTCTGTAACCACGGGGACACTATGTCAGTCAGTTTTTAACATTTTATTGAAGAAAATACGGAACACTATTTAAACTCAAGCTTTGTCTGGGCTTTCAAGTATTAACCTCAGACTCCTCACTCCAATCACATCACGGTGTTAATTGCTTTCTTCCGCTCGGCAATCTGTCAAAACCGTTGTGAGTTGTGTCTTACTCAGAACCACTCAGCGTATTAGCTCTGAGACGTCAAAGATGTAGCAAAGGTAAAATAATACTTATTTTGATCAAACTGCAATTTTTCGATGTGTAACATCTTAGCTCTCGGTATACAAAATTTGGTGGGAGTAATTTCATGAATGCGACGGAAGTCGAGAACGGAAATGTGTGAAAACCATGGTGCTGCCTTCAGTGACGGATGGCGTAAACAAAAAACCACAAAGACAAAGGGTAACTTTAAAGTATTAACTGTTTAATGAATTTTAACACTATGGGCAAAATTTAAATAAAATTCCTTGTCGAAAATTAGGTTCAAAACCGGGATTTAATATTTTTTTTTCAAGTTTTATTCGCTTTTATCACAGCCGTTTTATTTTTAAAGTTTAAAACTGAGTTTGCAAAGTGAATGATTCGATAGTCGATGTAACTACTCCGGCAGCTGAGGGTGCGGAAACTACGTGCGATTCACGTCAACAAATGTAGTTGTAATCACATTGTGCATATATTTATCACGCTCGGCATTATTTTATAGAATTCTACGTTAAACTTCGTGTCCAAGTTTCGTATTATAAGTGTACTAGCTGCAGTACCCAGCGTTGCCCGGGCTGAACACAGGGTGAAGGGGAACTGTTTAGAGATCAGATGTAGTTAGTAATTGTCTTCTTAATTTGAATGTCAAGTGTGCAAAATAATTTATATCACTTTCAGATCCCGACAGACGTTGTTCTGCCAGTTTATAGTTATTTACCTGGTCTGTATGTAATCTAGACTCTATAAAGCAATATAGAAAAAAAAATGAAAAATAAGGGATTACTAATATTGAAAAGATTCCATTATCTAGCTAATGCTTGGCATGCATTGCAATGCCTCATTCGTTTTGTTTTGTAATATGTTTGAAGTAGTTACACATATGCAAATAATCTATCCATGTCTCTAAATAAATATTTATCTCTATTTACATCTGTAGTCCTATATATCTATGTTTCTATCTATCTGTATTTATCTCTTTATATCTACATATATACCTCACACTATCTCTATGTATTCTATATGAGGGTACTGATTGCTTCGTTGTTAATATCAAACGGGTGTTTTTTACTTGTATGGGAAAATTAATAATGATAAGGCATCTAGTGCGTGGCAACAATGTTAATAGGTAATAGGAAATAAACTTCTAGCGCCTGCGGCATTGTCAACACACACTTCGTACGTGTACTGCATGTTGTATCTAACCCCCTCCAACGCATTTTATTATAAATTGGATTTTTAGTAAGGATACCTAATGTTATTGATAATATAATATAGCATATAGCCTTCCTCGATAAATGTACTATCCAACACTGAAAGAATTTTTCAAATCGGACCAGTGGTTCCTGAGATTAGCGCGTTCAAACAAACAAACAAACAAACTCTTCAGCTTTATAATATTAGTATAGATTTGCAACATGATAACATATGAATTTCTTCGGTACCGACGATTGATGATAAATATAACAGTCAAGTAATGAAAGACTTACAATTTTTTTTTAATATTTCTCTTACACTACTGTGCAAGCGGTCATATGCTATAAATCACTCATTATGATGGGCAAAACACTTCTAATCTTGTCTTACGATATGCTTAACAATGATAAACATGCCCATAACGTTCATATTCACGTGATTACTAAAATGTTTCCCCGAGGGCGGTGGGGGGGAAAACGAGTTTCTCAACAGTAGCAAAACCGTGTGCCTGTTGAGACAACATTGAGAGCGGTATTCCAAGACGTTCAGGTAAGGTAGCGAGTAAAACCTGTCTTGTTGGGATACAACTGTAACCCAACTCGCGGGCCGTATTCCAGAACAATTCAAAACCGAATCCCACCAAGGTGACACATCGGCAACCGTTTTAATAAACGGTGCCTTGCGCAGGCTAGAAAATTGTGCCAACGCATTATAGCGGACGTTTCGCTTTCATCAATACAATTATTACGTCAAATATCTTACTGATAGCATCACCATCGAACAAAAATGGAACCATATTTATAATTTTCTCCAGTACCTTTTAGTCACGGTTATTTCTTGTTATGACCATTAGAGTACAAAATGTATTCCAGGATAGTTTCGTTACCATAAAGTTTTATTTGGCACACCAGCACGCTTGGTACGTCCCCTATATTCACGAAAGTGATTATATACGTGTCTATGACGCCATACGTGGGTCCGCCATCTGAACGATATCACCGAAAATGTGAGCTCTGCACGTGCGCAGAAGTTTGGGCAACTAATATGTCACGGATAGGATACCAAAATTCTTCCATAAAAATATGTAAAGGTTTTGGTAGGGGTTTCGGTCACTTAGAATACGGTTAGGGTACAGTTGTGACATATTGAACAGCTACCTGTAAACCCGAATTATTGTATCTTGGAATACCGGCCTGATAAGAATGAATGTTCCTTCTTTTTAGAACATGTTTAAGATTTCCAAATAGTAGCAACATTAGTTGCAGTTTTAATGAAGTAATTTTATACTCTATATTTATTGTACATAATTGGGAACATAATTAAACTATTTATGTTCTTACTTTCGAAGCAATCTTTCTGAGCAATCGTTTGACTTGTACACAACTGTATCGCTCAGTTAACCCCGCTTGTGACACAGCTCTTAACTTGAAGTTGTTCTACAGTAAAACCTCTTACGTAAGGTGGATACTTTAGTATCCACAAAAAAAAGTTCATAAAAATCTTATCATGAAGTAGAACCTCAACGTAAGGTAGATAATTTAGTATACAAAAATAAAATTCATCATGAAGAATGTATATTTTTGTTTGCCACAATAAAGAAATCCGCAAAATAAAATCATCTGATTTACGATTGAAACCAAGGCTAGACAAATTGCTTGACTTTTATTGGTTGGACTAATATTATATTCCCATGTTGGAAATGTACGAATTTAATTTTGTGTTCAGTGATTTGTATACGTTCGTAATAGAGAAAAACATTTCAATGGCATCGCTTTTCTTGGAATCGAAGACATAAACCCATTCAGCTGAAATATCTATTCAGAAAAAAAATATGTTCTGCCTGATTGAGTCTATAACCGGCAAAACGTGTTTCTTGAAATAATATCTTTAACTGGAAAAAAAAAGTAATATTAAAATATGCATAAACACAGCTCACATTGACTCGCGTGGCTGCTTCTCATTTATCACTTTTAAGTTTTTCTTTAAAATTGGTTCCATTAAACAAAAATTTACTCAATTTTAACTCATTATTCCGAAAACTCAAAGACTGGTTATATTTGTACATGCAAACACAAGAAGCAGAGCCTGCCTTTGGAAGAAAGATATATTGTATTAATGAGAAATGATCACGATTTTTGTTCAACACAACGAGGTGTATGTGTTTTAAAATATCATAATTAAATATTCGCAGTACAGCCAGATGATGATGATGCAACACGTGAACAAGGATACATAAAAAATAAAAAGAAATGCGAAGCTGGATAATCACGCAAGGGAAAAACCAAATTGGTTTTCAATTCGTGTACAAGTTAATAAAACATTTTTGATCACAAACAAATTACTCTGTGCCTTGGAATTGTTTTGCGTGGTTTAATTTTTAGTGTCGATTGTTTCACATATTTCCAATTCAACCTCGATAGAACAATCCCGGGTGAAATAAAACGACTGACAATTTAAATTTGGTAGGCAGCGCACAAATCGGTTATTGAATAATTCAGAGCTGTATATGTTTTTTTTTTCAATATTTAAATGGTACATGATTTGAAATACAGAGATTTCGCTGAAATATTTTGTGAGTGGTTAAAGTAAAAAAAAATGTTTACTTCAGCTTTGTTTTTCGCAAGAAGTAAATGCTTTTATCTTTGTCGCTATTATTTATTTACTAGAATATTTTACGACCCATAGGTTTCACAATTAAGGGGAATCATGCTGTAATTTGATGTGATGAGTGAGATGACACTTTTGCTTTTTTTTTCGCATACTAAGGCCAGCTTGTACAGTCGTGACTTGAGGCAAAGTATAATATGTCTCCATTATATTAACCTGCAAAGATTTTTTTCTTAGATTTTACTTACCTGACTCTGCAAGTGACCCTATGAGTGTGACATGGGTTTAACGTACAAAATATCTTCATTTCTCAAAATGGTAATTTTTATACAGTTTTATTTGCTACTAATACAATTTGGTCTTTTCTTGGAGAGAGCGAAGAGACGGAAGTAGGAAGAAGTGAGATTCATATAGGCATACACATGTAGCGGCCTTTATTATGCGCGTCATCTCTTATTGACTACGGACACACTGGTTACACTTAACGAGGGTATTTTGTGAGTGTTAGTAATAAATTACCATTTCATAATAAATTAATTTCCAGTTTATTTACGATTGTCATAAATCCCAAGCAAAAAACAGATGAAACCGACGGTAACTGAACGACCGCCATGTTGACACGTGAATGAGAGAAAAAGAATAAAGATAAAGCAGCCTCGCTTAAGACGGCTAATATTCCATTTGTATTCTGGTGGAACAATGCAGATGTTGGTAACGAATACGAACGATGTGGAGCAGGTGTGCGGAATTTAGGGAGCACGTGGACAAGTGCAAACACTCTTAAGACTTGAGACGTCTAGAGTTGAGGACAAGGGAGAG
Source organism: Bacillus rossius redtenbacheri (assembly GCF_032445375.1). Lineage (NCBI taxonomy): Eukaryota > Metazoa > Arthropoda > Insecta > Phasmatodea > Bacillidae > Bacillus > Bacillus rossius. Next base: position 1,368,990 of record NW_026962012.1, on the reverse strand, counting down.
AGAAGTGAAAAGAATTCTTTGTGAGCTCTGTTGTGTGAAGGAAGGGGGGGGGGGGGAAGAGGAGGACCACGCCTTCTCCGTCCTCGACAAACCCCCTTCGTGAAAATGTCGATTCCAGTCACGCGTGGTAACGGAGGGCTTTCTGGTATCTCGCCGTTAATGCAACACGGTGCGACAGAGAGCATGTATAGCAGAGGCCCGGGGTTTTTCCAAGGCTTGACGAGCGAATAAGCTGTAAAAGGACCCCCGTGGGGTGGGGATTTGGGGGAGAGTTGGAGAGAATAAGTGAGGAATTGCCCTTCAACCCTCGCCTCATTCTTTCTTCCCGAATCCAACCCTTTCCAGACACTCCTATCAAAGCACGTTTGCCGCTCCCTCTACCCACTTCTTGTCCTTTCCAGTTTGGGACAAATTGAGATCACGAAAGGGGCAATACGAGACACAAATTGGATTCCCGGGCGTGACGACGCCGGCGCCGGCGGTGGGATTAAAGCATCTCGTATGCCTGGATCCAGGGAGCTCGGGAGAGGGCATCCCCCTCCCCCTCCTCGACGACACCCGCGCCCCTGGCACGATCTCCTGTTGGGGAATCGTGAAGCTGCTTTCAGAAAAAAAAACACCCTCTATGCAATTTCCTGGACGGCTCCGTACCAACAAAACACGCGATGTGTCGCGAACACAGTAGCCTAGCGACAAGTGGTTACAACTACAGTAGCAGTCTGTAACTACTGTATGAACTTCCACCCCGGTTTCAATCAATTTTAAAACAATCCGGCGGATGGTAAAACTTTTAATGCTTCAATGCTGACTGAACGTAATTAGAAATCCGTTTATCGTCGGACCACGTTTTAAATTCTTTCGCGAAAAAAAAAAACCGTGATGCAAAATTTTTATGCCTTTTTCCAATACTGCTTTGCACGAGGTTATTAAGTGTGGAAATATATTTGTTATAAAGGAGCTTTATGTTTCGTGATGATAGCTGAAACATTGTATCTTTATAAAAAAAGTATTTTTTTTTGTATTTTTTTTTTCATATGTTTCTATATTAAAAAATTATTACCACTTCTATGTAAGTCAGAGTGTGAATTTTTTTGTAAGAAGTAGTTTCTAAAACTACTAGGCCAATTAAAAAAATATGTCATTATTAAAAGTTTTATGTTAAAATTATTTTTGTTACTATAAGCTATATTTATCAGCTTTCTTATCATTTGCTGATAAAACCGTTACAGATGAAACAAGATAGCCATCTCACGTCGGTATGTGGTGCGCACGTGCGGTAGATATGTTATTGTATGTAAGCTTGTATATCTCGCACCTGAACATTATTTTCGGATATTTGTCCAGTTATTCTTTAATTATCTTAACTATCATAAACACAGTATTGGTTAAAAAAAATTAAATGTAATGTTTGGATACGAAAAATATTCAAATTTTCATCAATTAAGGTTGGAGTAATTGATAGTGATTTAAAAAAAAAAAAGTAGTTTTTAAAATCTTTATCTGTCTGTGAAAATCCGGTCACCACAGCAAATATTTTGTAAATAAGTGGTTGACTTTTGTATTTTATTTTTTAACAACAAAAATTTTTCACGCCCCTTTTAACGTACTGAGAGTACATTTTTGTCATCCTACATTTGGACATATATAAAAAAATTGATTTGCGGTCAAATGAAATTATATTACTGGACGTAAAGCAAACGGTGCTATTATTTTTACAAAATGTTTTCAGAAAAAAATGTTTGAGCTTTCCTGTATCGGCACTTAGTGTATTTTCTGTTCCTCCAAGTATATCTAACGGTTCCTTTTTTCACGTCTCACTCCATATTGGACATTGTAAACTGACTTCCGGTACGATATTCTATATTTATTGTTTTATTGAGTCTTTCGTTTTGTACTAGGCTATTTTTTTAAATCTTAGCAATTTTTTTTTTTTTTTTTTGCATTTCAGTACAGCAATGTTAACGATTCAATGGGAGTAGATCTCCGAGTTAATAGTCCCTTTTCCATTACATTAAAATGACGTGTCGGATATTTGTACTGGTCTCAGGGCTTTGTCAAGGCATAACTAAAGTTAATCTTTATGTTTACAATATAATGTGTTATTCAGGCAATAATAGTACAAACAATTCTGAAAATATATAAAAGTAAATGTAATTTAATTCAGCACATTGTTACTGTTCACTTAATACAAAACCACTTCATGGTTAAATAAAGCATGAAGTTAATACTACAACTGATTTTTTTTCTAAGTAATCTATTAATTTCTTTGCGTTATTTCATCTCGTTTCTCCAATACTTGATAAAAAAGTATATGCTTAAAACTGTTACTTGTAAACTACACGCTTTTTTTAAAAATATTATGCTCACAGTTTTTCTTGAAAAATTCTTGCAGTCAGCTAAACCTGATCTTACACATTAAACCTGCGCCTTACTTAAAATTATATAATATTTAAACACTCGCATCTTATGTATCCTCATCTCAATTGTCTTTAAGGTAAAATAATATTAATTTTTGTATATTGCAAGTTCTTTAAAGCTTTTTTCAGCCGAATTAAAAATAACTTACCTTAAAATTTTATAGATTAAAAAAAAATTACATTTCTTGCCTTAATTTTAAACTGGTTAAAATTAGAAAAAAAAGAAATATTAAAAATATATGTATATATATATTTAACTGCGGAAAATGTTATAATACTGGTCTGCCTCCTTTTTTTTTATTGGTCAATCATTAGTCTGCTCACATCTTACGTACGCACTTATGAAAACGCAAAAAAAAAAAAAAAAATCTTGGTAAGGTAATAAATAGTGCGATGACGTATAAAAGGAATGTAGGGATTAAAAAGTTTTTATTAAGCGCTCAGCAGAGATTTAAGAGGAGATGGGAGAGTGAGATTTCTCTGCAACTTCTACCTGAAACAGCAAGACCTTTTTATTTTCCCTTTCTGTAGCTCTTTTAGGAATCGACTATCTTCCACGTGTTGTACTGATAGTTTGATATATATATATATATATGTGTGTGTGTGTGTGTGTGTGTGTGTAACTTCCTCCCTTTTGTCACGACGCTTCTGCCCCTTGCTTCAAATGTTTCTTCGGCGGTCTCTCTAGAGGGAACACGGAGCCTCCTCCACTCTTATCTCTCGCCCCTAGTCACATCGGCGCCTACAGTTGCCCGCCCGGATAATCCAAATTTACGCATCTGGTGTCGGGAGGAACCCAAGACCCATTAGTAGTTCTCCTCCCTTATCGGGCCGAGGGTGGGTGGGAGGAGATTTGGTTTTGGTGAGGAAGGGGGGAGAGGGAAAAGGCTTCGTGCCGCCGCCCCGTAAACCCGGTTCAGATTTTGATGCCGTGTAATGAATTATGGCGCGCCATCAATCAGGGGCCTGGGTGCGATGAATCTCTGTCGCAAGTTAAGCCGCACATTTATAACGCTCGCTCCGGGGCGACGCCACTCTCATCCCTTCCATCCATATCCCCTCCCTCTCCCCACCACCACTCGAAAAAAAAAACACTCGCCACCCATCGTTCCGTCCTGTGGACTTTTCAACTTCCCCGGAGATGCGGTCGGGAAAAGCTGCGAACATTGGAAACTTCGTTCGTTCTTGTTTGTTGGAACTTCCTTGATCCGGCCTTTTCAACAGATCGTCCAAAGAATGCGATGTATTGTGAGGGAGATACTCTTTCACTTGTGACTCGTCAGAGGGAAGGGGGGGGGGGGATCATCCCGAAATGACTTTTTCGCTCCCGCCTGGAACTTGGTGCGTCGTACTGGTGAAGTCAATGACGACCTTGTTTTAGTTAAGGCCCGGCCTCTCACGCCAAGTTGATAACTTTAATTAATTTTACTATCATCTTTGTTAATTAAGGGGTATCCGTATAGATGTATTCTGGTAGATCTGTTGCAATGGTTGATAGTACACTACACTGTAATTTGTTTTTGTGAATTGAACAGAAATATTCATGTAAAATTACAGACATTTGTAAATTTGTACATATACATGAAAATAGCTGTATCACTACAAAAGTATTCGCAGTAATACTGGTTTCAGATTCTTGCCCGGGTATTTATGCTGTGTGTTGTTCCAATACCTCCAACAGTTAAAGTTATTTGTAAACCGTTCCCTGAATAACTTTCCATTATTAAATTCGCACATAATAAGCATAATGTAACAAAACTTCTGAAAAGAGTCAGCCATTTGCGTTGACTGTCTGAACAGCTGCAATGATCCTTATAGAATCGCTGATGCAGCTTTACGTGAAAGGATGAGTCGCTTGGGTCCTTTCATGCATCATCGTGGCTTGTGAGCGGTTTGTTGCGCTATTGCGCTATTGAATATTCGCGTTTTTTTCCCTTAATATCGCAAACTTGACAAACATGAATGCAGTTTTGACACGCTTTTAATTTACAGTAAACGGGTCGCAAGTCAATGCATGCGTGTTATTCATAAACGATATGTTTAAACGATATACTTCTATGTAGATTTACAATAAATAATAAAAATGAGATTAACATATTTAGGTATGACTAAACTAGGGACATTTTTGTTAGCGTATGTAGTAGCAGCCCTGCAATTTATTTATAGGTCTTTGAGACATTTATTTATCTGATATGACGACTTGAGATTGAAGAAAATCATAGGCGTATCAATGTTGTTTAGTCTTCTTTCCTTGTAGTGTAAAACTGAGTGTAAATTTCAAACTCACGCATATTTGACAACAATTCATATCACTGAATGAGATTCAGATCACGTTCATCACGCCGTGTTGTCTTCTTCGTTTTCCTAATATCGAACACTTGCAACCCAAGATAAAAATTAATAAAATTTCTGTTTCTCGTAAATTTTGAAGTAAAATTTTTGTTGGCGATTTTATAAAGTTGAACCTAAATATAATAAAATATTTGGATGTTTGATTTAGCGTTGAGCTATAAGTAGGGTCATGTTATTTTCGACACATTTCTTGAAAATGTATCGAAACCAAACCCGTTTATTTCCATGCCATACACACTTCTATAATTTTTATTTTCGTTTTCGGGTACTTTGTTCAATGTTTCAAAGCAACTTAACGGGAAACAAATGCAACCGAATGGTACCCGAGACGAAATTATAAAAATATGAGATTAAAAATTATCTTTGAAGATTATTATTTTCGCGCTATCTTTCACTTTGTTTGTACTCGTCGACCTTCAGGAGCAGATGTACAAACTCGTAAGGTCAAGTTCGCCCGCTATGGTCAAACATCTCCGCTCAGCGCGACTATACCAACAACACCTGACGTCATAGATTACGTGAACTAATAAAATGCCATATTCGCATCTGCCATCAGCTCTAACACATTAGCCAGATGCGACCGTGTGGATGTGGCGGGCCTAGATGGTCCTGTCACACTGGCAAATATTTGTCACCAAATATATTTGACAATAGAGTTGGAGGGGTAGTAATGGATGACAAATGGCTTGTAATTTTCTCTATCAAATAAATTTGGACTGCTAACCTCAAAAATGTTTTAAATCATGTCACACTTATCGATCTTTATTTTTGGTGTGAGCTATCTCAAACTTTTCTACTTTAATCTCATTTTGTTATTAAATAATGCATAACAGAGCTACATTGAATTTTGCTACTTGTTATACTATTTGTGCATCGTTTAATTTTTTAAACGTGTATAAATTGAGCTCACAAGAATATTCGTTTCATAATTAAATAAATGTTCATTGATTTATCAAAGTTACAGAAACACAATTTACTTTTTTTACACGTAACATTATTATCCATGCGACATTCATATTAACACAATTTTAGTTGTTCACTTTTGTTACCTGTTTAATGGTCCGTGTGTTTTACCCGATTATAAAGATTCTTTTTGACGGAAATGGTTGTGTTTTTCAGTTTTTGCCAACTTGTCAAACAGACATGGCTGCGGTAGTGATGTTTTCGGAGACGTCATAACTAGGGGCAGGCATTTTTCACGAAAAGATCTGAACACTTATTAGACTGCAACTAGGTATACCCGCAGCTGTGGTTCCTTCCTTGTGATTGGCGGCCGTCTGCTAGAGAAGTCGTTGCCTTATTTGACCGGGCCACTCAGAATCCTTTTACTTCCGCACTGAATCACTGTGATTGGAGTTGTAACAATCGATATGTACCTGGGAGAAGCTCACCCAATCACGAAACACAGACGATGAGTTTTTTAACTTTCATCTAGTCTCAAAATCTTTTCGCGAAATCTGCATGCCCCTAGTCATAACTCTCCAGCTCTGTTCGGGAGGTTTTGGAAGCGAAAGTCTGGCAGTGTGCCTTTAGTAATACGGATAGGGTTAGCTTGCGCGCCGCTTCTGAGCACGAGCTGTGTGGAGTGAAAAGACGAAAAACTTTCTTCTTCCTCTCCGACATTTCTAACGAACGAGCCGGGGATATCCGGCGGGGTTCCTCCCGGTGGGCTGTATCGTCGAGATTATCCCCGGTGCAGGGCCTCTACCCCCCGCTGCCGCCGCGGGGAGGCATTAAGGTAATGAGCGGTGATGGGAGAGACCTGGTGGGCAGCCGGATTGCCTTCTGACTCGTCCCGGACGAGAGGTTCGAAGCGGCAACGTGCAAGTTCTCGCCTGGATCGCTCCGCAGCGCGGGACGGGCGGGTGGATTTCCAGTCCGGCTGCAGCGTTATTCAACCGTCAGTTTTCGTAAACTAGGGGCTGTGTCGGGGCGCACGGCCGTCGGTCTGAGCCAGAGAGTCGCTTTCGGAGTACCGGCTCTAAATTTGACTGTAGGTGGAAGCGCCTAGCGCCGTCCCTTTATCCGAGCGCGCCACGTCAAAGTTCCGAAGTTTCAGAAAAAAAAAAAAATAGGCCATCTCGCTCTGCACCGGTAATTAGGGCGTCTGTGTGTGGCCCAATACCATCTCTTTCCAAACACATGTGTGATATCTATTTTCGGCTGGCTCTTGCTCGGGCTGAAGCCGACGTACTGATTTGTTTTTAGGTTTAACATCTTAGCTCTCGGTATACGAAATTTGGCGGGAGTAAAGCTGGACTCCCAATCATCCGTTTCATCCGTCCGTCACCCATCCGTCCGTCAATCACGTGACCTGCAGCCAATCAGATGGCCCGAAAAATTCCATCCGTCCGTCCGTCAAAACCTTGCCTAGCTTTAGCTTTTGACGGACCAACGGATGGTCCACCGCCTTGTTGAGTCGATCGTCTTCAATACGACTTTCCGAAAACAGTGTTCGATTTTTTTAATTTGCAATATATAGAAGGCTGTGTCGTATTGACCGATTATTATTGTCATAATAACGGTAAAGATTTCTTAATTAGAATGGGCTTTTCGGAAGAAATGCTGATAAATTACGTCCGGGAAAGGGAGCATTTGTATAATATAAATAGCAAAGACTATCGGGATAAGCAACTGAAGGAAAAAGCCTGGATAGAAATAGCTTCTTTCTGTTTCCTTTAACGCAGTAATAAAATAAGCATAATTTTATGTATTTCTCGTTATTTTTAAGACGGCACCCGTTTAATCCACTTGTAAAAGCACGGATCCCGCCTGTCAACTTATCACATTCATAAAAAAAAAGTTAATTATCCCAAATAAATTATTTTCACCAAAAGTTTACCTACAATTGAGAAAGTATGTGGCGGAAAGTTGTAGCACTGATATTTTAGAATAGTGACGGACGGACGGATGGCGGATGGTTGAGAGTCGGTAATAATTGCCGAGAGAAATAACGGACCGAAATTGACGGACGGACGGGTGACGGACGGATGAAACGGAGATTGGGAGTCCAGCTTTATTCTGTGAATGCGGCGGACGTCAAGGAAAGAGTAGCGGATGGCGCGAACCACAGTTCACAAAGCCAAATGTAAACTTTATAGTAATAACTGTTTAGTGAATTTTAACGAGTTGGCAAATATTTTAATAAATTTATTTGTCGAAAATCAGTCCAAAAACCCGGTTTCCGTATTTTTTCAAGTCTTTTCGCTTTTATCGGAGCCGTTACATTATCTAGTTTAAAATTTCAGTCTGCAAATCGAATGATTCGATAGTTGACTAAGCTGCTCCGGCAGCGATTTCTGGTGATTTGTGCGAAAACTACGTGTGATTCGCGTGCAGAAATATATTTGAAATCACTATTTGCTTTTTTTTCTCACGTTCGGCATTATTTTACAGAATTCTACGTTTAATTTAGTGACCGAGTTTCGTGTTTTAAGTTTATTTTGCAACATGAGAACTCATGAATTTGCTCTTTACCAATGTTAGATATTACACATCACTGGCTATTAAGTACTGAAAGACTTGCTAATGTTTTTTTTAGTTATACTTCTTTAGTTGCATGGTAAAAATATGTTGAGAGTGATATTTACTATGCACGCGCACCATGCAACAAAATAGGCACAAACAAATATACTTACAAAAAAAAGGCAACAAACAAATATAAATTAAAGTAGATGTGCTTTTAAATCTTTCAAATTGTTTGTAAAACTTATAAATATTATCTAAAATAAAATTCCTTAAACAATTCCGTGACTGTGGTTTTAAATGAATAATTAGAACTTCTATACTACGCACACAATCAAATTCGTTCAAACTTATTGTACACAGATTAAATATTTTCTTAAACCCTTAATCCAAAACAAATTTTAATATGACAATTAATTTGTGAAAATGATGAAATATAGTGTTTGAATGTAAAAAAAAAACTTCTCCAGTAGGCATAGTATGAAAATGTTTCTAAGTTATTCAATGCTAGGTACATCGAAAAAAAATATTCTAAATCGTCCACCACATAGAATATGGAACAATGTTTCATCGATAATTTTGGAATATTGGAGAATATTAGTATGTTATGTACATTAAGTTTTCAAAATGTTTCAGACGTTTCTAGTATATTCCAGTAGTATCCAGAAAGTTCCAAGTTAATTAGGTTTTTCTAACTCTACCTGCGGGTGTAGGCTGTGCCGAGATTTATTTAATTTGTATACGCCCGTCCCTGATGTCCCCGCTGCTCAAGAGACGTTGAAAATATTAGAAACGTGGCTGTGTATTTGACAAGTCATTACTGTGGGATATGTGCAACTAATTAATTAGTTATCTGATGAAACATTTCTTGAAATCTCCCAACTCATGAAGGAATGGAACTACAGCAAATACTTGTATGTCTCACAACAATGGATTTGAAAATGTACCGTGATAACATTGGTAATTTTTAAAAAGAAAAATATCTAGTGGCAACTGGTTATCGAAAGAATTACCTTGTAACACATACTTTTTTTTTTTACTGTGATACGAGATTTTTATGATTTCAAAATTATGGCAACTGTGTATGCACAATATGTTGTTTTTTTTTTGTTTTTTTTTTTTTGCAGTTCTATAGGCAGAATAAGCCATTAATTGTAAGGTTCGCAAATTTTAATTTTAGTAAACGTATTTTTACCGTGGGGGCTAAGAGTCCAAGTAGAACAATGACTCTGGAGCACGCGCGCGACGAGGGAGGCTGTCTCGGATGACGTCACAGCTCTGAAGTTGGTCTGAGGAGGGGATGATGCCAGGGAGAGGGGTGTGCGAGGGGAAGCCGACGGCACGGAACTCTTCACGCCTCGCTGCAGCCCGGCAGGCAGCAGTGTTCCTCCTGCGACGTCTGCCTGTTCGCACCTCGTCGCTCCCGAGGCGCGGGAACCCGTCGCAGGTTCTTATCCTGTTCCTCCCCGGGCACGGACCGTGAGGGAGCTCGTGCGAGACAGACGCAGTGCCAACCAACACGTCACTGAGACAGCGAAACCTATTTTTCCCCCCTCCAATTTTGTCAGTTTAGGTATTTCCCAAATTTATCACACTTTTTGACGTGACAACGTCTAATAAATCGATGGACGCCGGCTGCACGCACGAACAAGTGTTCCGTTACGCACATTGTCCCGTTACGCTCATTGTACGCTTGCGCCGCATCTATCTCTCTTCCACTCGATTGGAACAACCATCGATTTGACTTTTTCGAGGCACATTAAACTTGAAACACTCCCATTCGTTTACTACTTTTACTATCATCGTCCTATCCTTAACAGAATAACACAGATTGGAAGAAGTTAAACAGCAAACATGTATAAAAGTTATAGTTAAAATAATCTCTTCGTTAAAGTAATAAATATATTTGAATTAATGAGTTCAAATAAAAGTAAATTTATCAATTAAATTGTAGATTTTATTTCACTCCTTTTTAAAATAGTGATAATTCAATAAGAATGACTCAATTTTATTCATTAAAGTTTGCAATCATTTTATCAATAATTTGTTATGACGTTGTCACGTTAAACTATCGTCCGTAAACCGACTTTACAGACAACCAATTTTTTTCATGATTTTGCGTGTCTCTAGATATTTTTTTTCGGGTGTTGCAACGTGGTTCTAAGAATAAATGAGTCGAGACTTGCAGAATTTGTGTTATTTGTAGGGGCAGGCACTTTTCGTAAATAAATATTTCCGCTCATTAGACTTCAAAAAGGTTTGCCCACGCTAGCAATTTTTTCCTTGTAATTGGCGGCCGTCTGCAAGAGAAGCAATTACCCTGTTTGGCCGGGCCTTTCAGGACGCGTTATCTTCCAGCTCTAGATGGCTGTGATTCGTGTGTCGACATTTGAAATAAACTAAACCAATCACCAAACACAGACGATGCTACAGTGTTTTAAAACACAACTGGTCTGGATATCTTTTCGCGAAAACTTGAGACACTTCTGGTGTCTCATGTTAATATGTTTAATGTTTAACTATGTTTAATTTTAATCTTAACTTAATTTTTTAGTTAATGCTTTCATATTTATTTTTATTTATGTCTTCAAAAGTTTCAGTTAAAATTAATCAAAGACTTTGGTTTTCTGTGCGGCCATTTACCTCTGTTGAATGGACTTGTCCACGTGTGAAAGAGGGGGAATTAGCGGAGGGAGGTGGATGACGTCACGGGAGTGTGACGTATGCAGGGGAGAGACTGTTTGGACTCTGGCGACGACAGTGGCTTGCGGGCGTTGACCGACGACGGAACAGCTGTGAAAATGGGGTGTCGGTGTAGCTCAGTGCACGGGAGTAGGGACGCGACCCACACGGTCGTTTTGAACTGTTAACCCTGGAGAGTGCTACGCGGAGCCGTCACTGCCGCGGCCTGCATCAGCTGGTTAATTTTTTTATTATTTGGAAGGAACGGCAACGTGTTTACCGTAAGCGATTTTAAAACTTCTCGTGAGTCGCGAGTGTTAATGCACCTCGTCCCGAAGTGCGGAGACCGCTGCCGTTTGACTGTGCTACATGTGTCACCTACGCCGAGTCTACAGCCCGGGTACCCGGAGGCGCTACAGTTTTGGTAAATTTCTACTACACGGCGAGAATTACTGTAAGTAAAACTTTAATTTGTTATTGGTGGAAGAAGAAGTTGGTTTGTGACTGTAGGCAAGCTTTGGTGTGGACTCCCTCTTTCCCCCGCATCTTTCAAGTACGGACTTAGACGTATGGGAAGGCAAGGCCTTGGTGTTGTAGGTAACGTGATCGCTACGGACGGGCATCACGTAAGGATTGTAATTTTTTATGTCTTTTTTTATGTATTTTATGACACTTGTAAGTAATCCGTGTATTATAAATTATCTTTTTTATATGTGACAGAATAAATTTACGAATGCTGCAATAATCTACTCAACACATAATCAAGCATTTTATTTTAGTTTTGCGTCCCTACCGTGTCTACGCGACTAGCCATGGTAAAGTCAAAGTATGATTGTAACTGGCTGTCCTGGTAGGGACGGACGTGGTCTGTTCGCCCCGGCACGGGGTAGCAGGCTACAAACTACACGGCCCTAGTTATTTGTTTCTAGTTGGTGTAATCTACATTAGCTATTTCGTATGAAGTCGATTTTTTTGTGTCCATTGGCTGCTCGCCAATACACCTACTCACATTGTCGCACATGGTTCGGTAAGATATGTTTTAGTGGCTTTTCATTCACTTCCAGAACTTCAGAGCGTGTCAAATTACCGTTGGTGCAATGAAAAAGGGTCATTTTAGTTACACACATTTGCTTAATGGACTATTGTAAAATGATGAACGTGAATGTGTTTTTAAACTGTTTCAATGTACAGTTTATTGTATGTCTCTATGGTTATGTTTACATAAAAATGTAGAAATTTTTCTATTCCTGCGCAGATTCATGTTCTGATTGGTTACGCGAACGTATCACGTGTTTATTGGTACCGCAGATGTTGGCCACTTAAAAAAGTACATGACCAACTTCTGTGATAGCATTTCGTGCCCACAACTCTTACCCGAACTGTATTTAATTCTAATACTAACTTTGTTGCAGTTATTTCGCGTGACGCACCCGGTTAACGAATTGTGTATTCATCCACTGGACCTAGGACCCTATTTTTTTTAAACAATTTTTTCGGACGTATATTAATAATTGGTGAAGAGAGGTTCTTCAAAATCATATTTTTACTTCGACTCTCCGTGTCTCTCTCCACACATTTTCGTATTCTCGCTTCCACATCCGCAAAAAAAAAAAAAAGCGCATTCATCTTCGAAGTGGGATTATCCGACAATTTTTTTTTCCGCTGTGTGCCCGTCCTAGGCTCCAAGGTTGCCCTATTTAACCCAGGCAGTCGGCCGGATAACTAATTGCAGTCATTTGGACTCGCTAGGAGGTTGTCAGGTTTTTTATTTTTGGAGGGGAGGGGGTATGGGGATCAGGCTTAGCGAAGGCTACGGGCCTGTGTTAAGGAGTTTGGAGAGGGGTGTGTGGGGGGAAAAGGCCTTCCGGTTAAGAGGGGCAGTAGTCATATTGAAATGTCCCCGGCCCGTGCCATCTAGTTTCGTGCGATCGCGGAGGGCCTTGCATTGACCTTTCCCCACACTCCCTTTACCCCTCTAAGCCAACCCTCACCCCTCCCTCCATCAGTGACCTGCAGAAAACTCACCCCCCCCCCCCCCTCCCCGGCTCTTAAGAACTATACATCCCGCGGTCCGCCCGACGCGACGGTACAAACCTCCTCGAGGGATTAATTCATCCCCGAACCAGGGAATTTCTCGTGCTTTCTCTCTCCCTTTAATCCCCATCCCTCCCCCATCCCCTCCTCCGAGGCTGGCAAAGGGATGCGCCTCGCATAACTAGAAGCCTGCGCGCCAGGCGTCTCTCCGACTCTTGCCCTCGCCGAGGTCTGTCCGCAGTCTGCGCTGGTGTACGGGACACGCCATGTCCGCCATATCCCCGCCGGGAGTCGTGTCCCTTTCCCCTTTCTTGGGCTATTTTGGAACCTTTTGGGAATATGCTAAATGTTTTCAGTTGTACAGCTGGATGCAATCTTTAGATTAAGGGGCCCGTCTCTTCAGGGGTGTATCTGTGTCAGTGAGGCGGGATGATATGTGCGACGCTCGCTGGTGCTTCTAGCGCGGTGTCTGGGCTCTGGACTGGCGCGCAGTATTATAGTCGTGCATAGGCCAAATAAGAAATTTGAGCGATGACCGTAACATTTCATGGCAGAGAAATTAAGATAATGGTGTAATGCAAGACCCTTAAGTGCTTTCAAGAATCTTTATCGGTTGTTTTAAGACTTAAAATTACTCTGAAAACACGCCTTTTAGTCATTTTAACCCTTATAAAAATACAGTTTAAGAACTTAATCCGGGAACAAAACTACTAAGTAGCCCTGAAGGAATTATATGCTATTCATAATCAAATCCCAGTCTTATTTCTCGAGTAGTTTTCAGATTGCCTTGTTTTTCCTGAAGTTCTGCGCACCGTGTGTGAGCCCAGGTAGGCGGTGCCCTTAAGCATAAATCTCGCCGTAATGACGCAAATAACACCAATATATATTTAGAGGGACAATTATTTTTCACGCGCATGTTAATCTCTGTGTAACTAGCATGAAAACCGGTTTTTGGCCACGCAAGTGGAATTCAAACCATGTGCGCGTGTGCACGTGTGTTAATGATTTTGCTTACTGGTCTTTTTATAGGATCCTAATTTAACAGTTTCGAATTCGTAACATATGTAATGGTTGAGAGGTTATATCACTCGCTTCCCACCAAGGTGATCCTCATTATATCCCCGGTGAGGTTATAACCAGAATTTGCGATAATGGTAAACGTAGCGGACGTTGCCGGTGAAGTGAACTATGACTTCCTTCATCAGTTCACTCCGTCGTTGTCCCCGAAACATTGAACGCTTACATAGAGGGACTGGAAAAAATGTGCTGATTTAGAGAACTCTCTGAAATAAACCTCAGTACTGATCACTCGTAGAAATGGCATATGTTAATAAATTGGTTTCTGATTTTTAAGAGTTATCTCAAATGTTTTTCCGAGATTTTACATTGCTTTTGGTAGAGGTTTTCTCATTGACTCAAAGACCGTAAGCAGAAACTGTGTGTGGGTCAATGGCAGGAGAAACACGTTATTAAAAGTGTTTGCAGTATATCCTGTCTCGAGATGAATTCGCGAATTTCAGCCACCTCTTCTTATTCTTTCATTTATGACTCTCCTATTCATTGTAACCGTCGTTCTTGGGCTTATGCCTCCTCTATGGTTGTACTCATGCCGTGTGTTCTTTGCGTATTAAGAGGCCCGTCTAGCGGGACTTATCAGTCTCGTTATTTGGACAGAAAACAGGAGGCGCTAAGGGTGACATTGCACGCGCATCGAGTGTCTAGACGCTGAGGCGTTTATTACGCCTCCGTTACCTTTTTGGTTTAAATTAATTTGTAATTTTTAACGTATTTTAATTAATTTGATATATATTGTTTGTTTGAATGCTAAATTATGGATATTTTTTCTTGATCTGTCATAAAAACCGCCAACGGACATTAGCGTTCTGCTGTTTTGTGTTGCTACGAGTGCTCACCGCGCGGCGCGCCGAGCGGTCTGACGTCACGAGAGGTGTGTTCGAGCCCGCTACGGCGGCCGGCGAGGCAGACAGAGCTAGCGCCTGGTCGCGCGCACATCGGCTTGCGGAAGCAAGTGGTTTGGCTGCAGCCATGGAGAGACGTACCGCATTCGCCAAAGTCACGAGCAGAGGCCAGCCCGGGTGGCCCATGACGATACTGCATGCAAAAAAGTAAGCCTCGACGCACCTTTCTATTATCAACCGAACATCGGGTTGAGCTTTTGGTGGAACAAACTGAACTGCGATGTTAAGGCACGTTTGTTGTTAACTCACCGAACTAAACTTTGGCGTTTCATTTGGGGCGGTACGAACAAACTGGATTTACTCGGAAGTGACATTTAAACTCGTTTTATGGTGTGGAACTGGTATTTTGCACGGACTATTGCGTCACAAATTTGGACCTATTTGACGAGGTCAAATCTATGAATGGGATCGTGTGGAACACATTAAAGACAACTACGTGATCAACGATGATTTTTTCAGAACTATTAGTACAAATTTGTATTTGTTAAATGTTAGCAAATTTAAACAAAAATTGTATTTTAATTATTATTATAATTGTGTTTTGTTTTAATGGAGGATCGCGATCTTCAGTTAGTGTAAACTTGTATGTAGTAACAGTACCCAGCCTATGCCATGCTGCAAACTCAGTAAGATTAAACATGTGCCAGGCAGTGATGCATTATATAATTTTTTACGTCATCCTGTCCTGCTCAGAGAGTTTAGTGTTCGCTTCCTTTACACTTTTCGCGTGACTGCGTACTTTGGCTCTAAATTCGAGCGCCGCAAGTAAGGCCTCAACGCCCCTGCGCGCAAGGCGGTGAGCGGGCGTGCTGTCTTGTTTTTGTGACGCGTGTTACTAATGAGACTTTAGGGGTTAACGCTGAATTATTACCTTTTCAAGGTGTATAACGGAGGAATTTATGTCGTTGAGGAGAGGGGTAGAACCGCTTTGCCTGATGTTTGCTTTAAAATTCTTCCTTTTGCTAGTGGAAGTTTTTCGTAGGATGTATTAAGATCAGGGAAGGGGGGTAATATCCTCCCATCTCCTTCCCTGCGTACGCTCCTGATCAGAAGGAAGTTTAAAATACACCAGTGTGAAAATGCTTATTTCGACCTCATTCAAGGGCTTTGAATAAATTTTTAACAAAAAATGTCTTTATGGTAGTCATCGCGCATGTTTTAGAAGTTATTTTCTGGCGAAAATTCGGTTGCGAATACGTTAAGTATGGTAATGTTGTAATAGTAGACTATGACTAGTTGACTACAGGCACGGAAATTTCTCGAATTCTTTTGGTCGCAAGGTTAACTGCAAATATGTATACATCTCTATTGCTTTGATGATTGGTTAATAATTGTTTGGACACTCCCCTCTACGACTGTGAACCTGTCAACTACCAGATAGTGTAGAGAGACCAAATCACATCCATCTATTCAGAAGAAGAGGAGTTTCTACAATAAGAAATCAGCCAATGGGAAAGAATATGTGGGTAGAGTATACATAGACTGACATCAAATTAATTTAAAGTTTCCGGGTCTGTAGCTGAGACAGACTTGATTTTAGTTCATTTCACTTTTTATCTTTATTCGGTATACATCAATATTTGAGAAAAAAATCAGAGTACATATAGCTTACATTTATATTTAATAATTAATTTTAATAATCATAATTTTAATCATATTTTTTAAATATAATATTTTTAATAGTAATGAGAGTGTATTATTGAAATAAATTGTAGAAAAATAAAATGAATAATATGTAGATCTATGAATTGATTCAACTTTATTAAATAACATAAAACAGAGTTGCTATTCGCGTCTGTTTGTTCGCTTATTTCTTCTAGACATACCATGGATTTTATGCGGTTTTTATCATCATTCAGAGAATTTCTTCCGGACGGTTTATGTGTTTATCATTCATATTTAATTGAAATATAGTAGAGAATTCTTGGTGTTTTGTAATTAAGTCCTAAAAGGTGCTTTTAGGGTGCTTACATGGCTTACGCTGACGTACAGAGACTGAAACAGAATTTTAGGTGTTAATAATGCCTAAAAAAAGCCCGCGATATAATATGTATTTCTTATAAGGATATCTCACAGGAAACATTTTTATCTTTATATATTTGTTAAAAAATAATAATGATTCATTTTCGTATATATTTTTGACCGACATAGTATTAGTATTTACACAATTAAATATGTTACATACCTTAGGCATTTAAGATCGAAATTGACTTTCACATCTTATCATACCCTACTTATAAGTACTCGCTTATTAAAACTAAACGATGCCACATTAGTATATCGCATCCGTGCGAAACCGGGGTGGGTCACTAGTTTATTTATAAAGTGATTAACTGAACGAAATTCGAAACGAACGCAATTTCTAGAAATTTTGGAGCGAAATATTTGAAGGAAAAAGAAAATCAGTAAACAGATTCAGCCATACTATCTAATTAAAAAAAAAATTAAACGTTCAGAAAGCTCTAAGGTTGTGATTAAGAATTTTTAATTGATAAAAATTTGTGATTATATTTAACTATTCTAATGTTGTAAGTGAATGTTCTCAGGTTTTTTTTTTTTTTTTCAACGAATCAAATCACGCCACTTTGTTACATCAGCCGCCCCGTGGCCGAGGAATCGTAGGCTTTAGAAGTCTTAGTGCCCGCGGTAGCTCGCGTGGCAAGCCAGTATCCGAGGGTGCCGGCATGATGTCTTGTTGAGGAGGGGAGGGGGAAGTCTCGTGCGCGGCAGTGACATTCTTCTGCGCGTGGCGGCGACGGGAGGATCGCGGGTTAAACTGGCGTCCTCGCGGTCCGGCCCCACAAGGGCGACGTGCCGTCGCCACGAGGCTTAATTAACTGCCTCGCTCGTCAGCCCTTCCCCCTCCACACCCCCCCCCCTGGTCCTTGCCGTAACCACCCCCACCAGTCCGCGGCGCGCTGGCGTCGACCGCCGACCTCGACGCCTCGCCGACCGGGAGGCTCCTGGGTTCGAGTCCCGCCACAGCTGTTCTTCCCGTCGCTTTCCCGAAACAACCCCGCGCCGGGAGAAAGTTCTTTTCGCCTGAACACAACATTTGTATCTGGCGAAACAAATATCATTTACATTAATACAAAAATAACTCAAGTGTATTGATCACTTTTCACCAAAAAACTACGAAATTAATCCATATCAATTTGGTATCATTATATGTTTGTTTTTTTAATTTTGAGTTTAAAATATTTTGAATTTAAATAGTTTATTATTAAACGAAATTTCCATTGAATTTATGTATTATTAGTGAATATTTGTCTGTATGTCTGTTAGTTTGTTCTAGTATCGCTGAAAAACTACTGAACCGAATTTGATGAAACCTTTTCTGTTTAAAAGCTTAAAATTAGATTTAAATACTGGTATATATTTTATCTCATTACAATAATGGGAGCCAGATATATAATTTTAAAAAACACAAATTTTTTACAACCAATTGCAACCAGTATAAGGTGAGCTCCCATTTCTACCAACACCCACTTCTACCAATATTACTATTTACCACATACATAATCTTATTTATTTACTGTAACACAATATTTTTTTCGCGATTAGTGATAATTTTTTATAACAAGTGAAAATTAAAGAAAACATTTTTGCCAAGCACTTTCAACAGCAAAAAAAAAAATTAAAATATTGTAAATTATATGAACAAATATGTTTGAAAAAACAACCTTAATAAAAAAAACAATGATTTCTGGAATGTTAAATTTTAAGAACTTTACGTGCTCAGAGGCAAGGGTACATTTGATACAAACAATTTTTTTTTTCTTGTTGAAACAAATATTAGGTTGCTGTTAACAAAACATTTTGTCGGCCTGACCAAATTTGTACGTGAAACAAAATTTCGTTGGGTCAACAAAATCTTTCTAACACATAATATTTGTTTCAAATAAGAGTATACTAGTTTGTATGTCCCAGTGCGAATAATCACATGTAATTGCTTGTAAAATAAACGCAATATAAATTACTATACTTATACATTCCAATAAATTCCAATACATAGAGTGATTTAATAGATACTGTTAACCACACTGTTTTATTTCTTAAATCATTAGAAGGAAATTATTTATAATATCAATGTGTGTCTTATTCCTAATATCAACGGAGTGATTAACTTAATTGTAAATGCCTTAAAATCAACAGCTCATTGACAAAGGGTATGGACACAGTTTACTACAGGACTTCCCAAACATGCTCCACGCATGCCGCTGCAGTAAATTAAATACAGCCGTGTGCAGTCACGAAGAGCAACACGAGCATTACACGAGAGCGTGCGACCGAGAGCGTGGAAGCGAAAGGAATCATTCGTAAACCTCTTTTGTAAGCTCGTTGCGCATAAGAACACACGAATTTGCTTTGTTACCGAGGTTAGATGTTCACACATCACTCGCTAGTACTTAAATAATCCCTCGAATTTTTTTTTTGGACATCGGTAAACATTTATTTTCACGGAAATTTCAATTTAAAAAAATTTTGATTGCGGTGCTTTTATGTAGGAGAAGGGAACATTTTACCTTAAATACTCCACCATTAAATTAATTTTAAAAAATTTCACTGCTCCAAGTCCCGCGACGTGAAGACTGCACGCCAATTGTATGCATGGCGCGAGACAACACTCGTCCATGAGAGCTCGCGCGCCAGACGTCTGCCGCTCAGCTCGCTGATGAAGTCTTAGGGCTCAGGACACAGCCAACTGTCTGGTCAGCTGAGCGAGGCGCAGGGCTAAGGCGGTGACGATGCTGGGTTGGTGGCCCCAGCCGCTGGTCATTGCCGAAGCTCTAATACCTTCCCGACCAAACAAGAGGGGTGGGTTACCTGACGTTAATGAACCACTCCCCCCCTAATGACCTCCCCCCTCCCTTTTCGCTCGTTACCGGGCCCGCGGGGCTGCGCCGGGTTGTTAATGATCGCTGGCCGAGCACCGAGTCCCGGGACAAGTACTCGACGCGACAGGCTAGACTCGAAACAACTGTGCTGCGGTTTGTCTGGGTGCTGTCCGACCCACCCCAGTCGGCTGTGCCTACACGCCGGGAAACCCCTTTCAGCCTGTTTGTCGTTCTTACTCGCTCGTACTTTGTCACTATAGTAGGGGCAGTAAGACATTTCTGGATCAATGTAAACATTGAAATGTAAACATTGCTCACGCAATGTTGACGCCTTGGAAAGACGTCAACATTACGCAACCAATGTTATGTAAACATTGAGCCAGAAACATCCTGAGACCGCCATCTTGTTTCATGGGGGCCGCCATTGTTGTTGACATTGGTTACCAGGGCGCGCCACCGTCGCAGCCACTGGAAGCCGCCATCTTAGTTCAGTCTTTAGTTACCAGAGCGCCACCGTCGCTCCGAAGGCGGGAATTGTATACAAAAAATCCCGGGCGGCAGGTGGAATCGATTCCTGGGACGCACCAATGTCGTGGTTAGGAGGCATACGCCTTGACCACTAGACCACGGGACCAGATGAAGTATGGGGAATTAAATAACATACATATGCTTAAAAGAAGCTATGTTTAAATTTCGAAAAGCAATGCCTCCATACTAGCTATGCATAAATTTCGAAAAATAAAATATGTCTATAAATCCCCACCACTCCACAACCGCCATGTCTTTAAATCTCAAAAAAAATGCTTAAAAGAAGCAACCGTCATGTTTACAAATTCGAACAAAAAAAATAAACCCCAACCCCAAGTATACCTAAAACCCCCACCATTATGCTTAACCGCCATATTTAAATTTGGAAAAGAAATAAAATACTGCCATGTTTAAATATCGAAAAGCAAATACCGCAACCCCACCACCCAGCGTATGTTTAAAACAAACACCACCATACTAACTATCACTAAATATCTGAGAGAAACATAACCTCAAAAAGGCGCCATACTAGCTATGTATACCCCACCCCCACCACCAGTATGCTTAAAAAAACCCACCCGTCATACTAGCTATGACTAAATACAAATACCCGGGAGCTACATAGCCTCAAAAAGGCACCATACTAGCTATGTCTATCCCACCCCCACCATCAGTATGCTTAAAAAACAAATCCAGCCATACTAGCTATGACTAAATAAACATAACCTCAAAACCCCGCGCACAGTGAGCGACTACCATGTTTACACCGCGAGGACATAATGAAAAGTGAGAACAAAAAAGGATCCTCAAGCCATCTTATAGTACCTGTCCAGAAAGAAAAAAAGTAACGTAAAATATGCTTTAGTGGTAGCACTTGTGCAACACGCCAAGTAATAAGCATAGTGTAAATAATGTAATAAGCATAGTTTAAAAAAAGATCACCATATAATAGTACGGGACCAGAGAGAGATACAATATGCCATAGCGATAGCATGAATAAGCATAGAAATGTATTAAGCATAGGTAGGACAAAGACTATTACTTTACGTCAAGTAAAATAAATATCATACAAACGTTGTGTAGTAATTGGCTCTCGACCAATGTGTTAACTATTAAGCATAGTGACTATTATTTTACGTCGAGTAAAATAAATATTGTAAAGATAGTTTAGTATTAAGCATAGGGACTATTATTTTACGTCGAGTAAAATAAATATTGTAAAGATAGTTAAGTATTAAGCATAGTTAGGACAAAGACTATTATTTTACGTCGAGTACAAACGCCGTGCGCCAGTGAGCAGAAATGTATTAAGCATAGTTAGGACCCCTACATGTAACATGAAGTGTTCAGTAATTAAAAATAAAATGTAGCTGCGGCACGATAGACAAAAAAAATTACGTATGTTACCGAGGTAATAAAAAAAATAGCAAATAAGCATACATAAAATAAAAACTCACCGGAACGCACCCCACCCACCCCGGCGACGTGTAACTAATAAAAATGCAGACAAAAAGATACATTAAAAAAATAGTAACACCTATGTAAGCCATGTAGAGTGCAACCCGCACAACCGACAGCATTTAACGATAAGTAAACTTATAAAAAAGGTATATTACAAAGCGGGAGTGGCCCGCTCACGAATATGTTTTAGTGTTATAAGCATAGTTAAAAATTGTAATATTGTAAAGAAAGTTAAGTATTAAGCATAGTTAGGACAAAGACTATTAAAATGCGGTGAGTAAAATAAATATTATACAAACAATGTGTTAAGTAATAAGCATAGTTAAGTATTAAGCATAGTGACTATTATTTTACGTCGAGTTCAAATGCCGTGCTGGAAACCTCGCTCATGTGCCGGGCATAGAAATGTATTAAGCATAGTTAGGACCCCTACATGTAACACGAAGTGTTAAGTAATAAACAAAATAAAATGTAGATGCGGCACGAACGCCAGAAATAAACCATATAGGAATAGTTTAAATAAAAAACAGTCCTTACCCTCCAAATAGCGCTCTGCAACATGTACCAATAAGCATACAGAAAAGAAAAACTCACCGGAACGCACCCCCAGGTGACATGTAACAAATAAATTTAAATAAATGTTGAACAAACGTCCGTGTAGGAAACATCGCTCATGCACCGTAGCGTTAAGTAATAAACATATTTAAAATTTAAAAAAAATACGCATGGAGTGGGCGAAGACCCAGAAATAACAAGAACACCGACCCGCTCAGCTGTGGCACGAAGCAAATAAGCATACATAAAGAAAAACTCACCGGAATGCACCCAGTCCAACACGGCGACGTGTAATTAAAAATAAAAACGCAGACGTAAATATATATCAAAAATAGTAACACCTATGTACGCCGTGTAGAGTGCAACCCGCACAACCGACAGTGATTAACGATAAGTAAATTTATAAAATATATTACAAATCGGGAGCATTAGAGAAACACATCTGTACACCGTGTCAGCACTCCGAAAACTGTTGACAAATTCCTCGTGCGACAATAGCGAGAAGGGGGAAAGTGGTTTTTCGACCCTGGCCCGCGCGCTATAGTAGCTTACAGTAGAGCCCAAGCGTGGAACACAATTAAAAAACGTACAGCCCAGTAATAAATGAACCGCCGAACTATAACTGTGACAAATACCTTAAATCAAGTGTAAATACAAAAAACCAATTAAAACATTATAAAACAAAACAAAATTATATAGCAGACACTCACAAACGCAATACAGCGCAATGCAGATAAAACCTCAGCAGCGAAAACTCCCATGAAATAATACTTGCTTAATGAGACACCATAATGCAAAGAGTAAAAAGACATCCCTATACGTAAATAGGAAAAATATAACAATCGCGGAACCACGAGAAAACAATTTAAAACCATCGACAGCAAAAGCAAGAAAGGTAATAAAAAACTAATCCAGTTACTGTACACAAACGTGTACTTGAAGAAATTAATATTTTCTTTTTAGAATTACTCATGAACGTTATTGCAGGAATTAATAATAGGGCGCCAGAGGTATTCAACAGGTTACAACAAAATAATACTATGAATAATTAGTTTTATTGCCTTAACCATAGCATGATAAACCTCGAGTCATGGAAGTAACAAACAAACAAATATTAAATACAGTCTATGGGATGTCATAGATAACCTGACTCTTAAACAAAATAAAATAAAATAATTTAGTTCCTGAAAGTGTTCACAAAGTAAAAGGTAAAAGGTCTTGGGGTTTGCTCCGGCTTGCTCGAGCATGAAATTCCTAACTTCTTGACCTCTGAACTTGAGTGTGAGTAAATTGTGAATTTTTAAATATTTTTGCCGATAATTGCCTAAAGTCAATATTTACTTAATTTGACGATAATTCAAAGTTTATACTAATACTGTCCAAATACGTCGACGGTAAAAATTACGTCAGCGTCCCAATATAAAGACGATGCAGACCATACCTTAACTCTGGACGTTTAAGGTCGTTCAGAAAATACGTCGTCACTCACGTAAATTGAATGCAATCCTTCTGCATTCGATATCAGGGCGTCGCTGATTATTGCCCGGTATGCAGACGTATTTTTCACAATAAAAACGCCGAAATTAGCCTCGCCACGTATAAATATTCCCAGAGGGAATACACTTCAACACGCACTAAATGGCGTCATTTTCCACTCTTTTTCTTCTCTCTTGCCGAAATTAAATTGTTACTTGAAAAGGGCCAATCATGGCCGCGACACATTAGCGTCCTTTTTAACGAAGCCAATGAATGTCATTATTACACAAGCATAGGCTCGTTGAAGCTGTTCCAAATGCTGCGCGATTATGTATATCAGCAGTTGTCATGACGACACAGCTAGAGCTACGCGCGCTGCCGTGCAAGAAACAAAACAAAACACTGCCGAAAGTCCGGGAAGCGGTATTAACCTCGAACGTAAAACAATAACAAACAGTTTCAGTTAGTCTGATAATACCGTAGTATTACAGTGCCGGTCCCGATATAAATTTATATTTCACTGTCCAAAAAGTTAAATTCAATTTAGATCGTTAAAACAAATAACTGGAACTGGTTACTTCACAAGTTGGCAACACTGCGTTGACGGTTGAAAAACGTTATTCTCGTGTCAACCGACACTACACTTCGTAGGCTGGAAAGTCGCACTGTTGTTTGTAAACATGATCTGTTTACTTGCTGTGGAGTATCAGTTACCTGATTAGGCGAAGCAAGGATGTAGAAGAAGGCTCACCAATCTCCATACATGGTAAGTGACAGCTGAGCAGAGAGGTCGACTGCGGTGTAACCCACAGTGCTGGGATGGTGGTTCAGCCAACAATACACTGTTGTAGGCGATCGACGTCGTGAAGACTGCTGGACCAGTGTGCTGTCCATCGATGAATGCACCATCTGATGTCACCAATGACATCACGAGGGATGCTGTGGTGTCGTGCTGATGTGGACACACCGGGTCTGCGGTGTGTTCGCTGGGGTCGTACCAACCGGTACGAGCTGCTGAGTCAAATGTCCAACACATGACACTACATGTGCCTTGGACTGCTGCTGCTGCTGCTGCTGCTGCTGCTGCATCTACCGCTGCAGATGGTGTCGAAGGGAACAGCAACAAAACTCGTTAAGTTCGTCGGTAATCAGAAGACACACACACACGTTAATCACATGTCCTATAAACAGTTCTTATCACTCGCGCGATATGACTATACAGCGTCCTGTGATCGTGCTCATGCTATCATTAACCCCTCTTCTTCTCTTGCTCCCCTAAATAACATAAATTAAATGACTCGAGATTCCTCAAACTCATAACCTTAATAATTCATAGCAACTTAATAATAAATTATAAACATTAATTGAACACATAATAACTCTGTTAAATAAATAATGTAATGCATAAATAAACAGTAGTTGCATAGTACTTTGCAATAACAACATGTTCTTTGTTTACCTTTGTTGTAGGTGATGAATAAATAATATAGTAAATATTTACTATTACATTGATATCATCAACATAATATCATCAACTAGTAAATAATCACCTTCAATTTCATTATTGAAACTTGCCAATAATATTGGACTTTCCATAACATATTAAATATGCTTTTCATCTATCATATGTGAATATTACATGCTTTATATTAGCTTCACCTGTATGTTTGTCTGTCCGTCTGTAACTCTGTCTGTCCGTCTGTAACTCTTTCGACTAAGAGTGAGTGACTCATCACTGTAAAATGTCCCACCCATTTCATTACGTTCGTTAGCCGAGCGGTCTAAGGCGCGCGACTTCTGTGACGTCAGCTTTCGGATTCAGCGATCGTGGGTTCTACTCCCGGCCACGCCGAAAAAAAAAAGTGTTTTTTTTTCCCCCGGTAAATTCTAATATTATATCCATACATCTAACTGCAAATGATTCGTAGAGACTTTACCATTTCTTTGTGACGTTGCAACTCCAAATAGTTATCTCAGATGGTAATAGGTAGTGTCGGTAACTCATTTCCCTATGATAATTATACATAAATATAGTTTAAAAAACTAAAAAAACATGCTTTTAAAGAATATCAAACTAAAAAGTTAAAAATAAATATAGTTTTAAAAACTAAAAAACATGCTTTTAAAGAATATCAAACTAAAAAGTTAAAAATAAATATAGTTTAAAAAACTAAAGAAACATGCTTTTAAAGAATATCAAACTAAAAAGTTAAAAATAAATATAGTTTAAAAAACTAAAGAAACATGCTTTTAAAGATTATCAAACTAAAAAGTAAAAACTAATTTTAAAATTAAATTTATGACAATAGTATATAAGCAATACTAGTATAAATGAGAAAAAAGCATGGGGCGCTTAATATTCAAAAAATATGGCACAAAGCGCCTCAAGCTTCTATCATATGTGAATATTTCCCTCATCATATGTTACACAATAGATACACTTATTTACAAGAAAAGACATTATATGCTACTCAGCTATGAAGTAATGACAATAACTTCAAGATAAATATCCTTGATTGAGTGCCAGTGTATAGTGTTTGTGTTTTTAAAGCTGTTTATTAAAGACAATCTTTAAAATTCTTTATCTTTCATTTCTTTCTCAAATAAAGTGGAGTGGTTTTCACATCTTAATAATAAGAGTGTGGATGAAGTTGATATTCACTTATCGTTTCGGGTATCCTGTGGGAACCCAATTAAAGTGCTTTCTTAACTACGAGACGACGAAGAAGTATAGGTAGGGGCAAGGCAGTAGCCTGGATGAAACTGTAAGTACTCATACCAACAAGTGTATTCATTTAGTAGGAACTTGTCAACTAATCTTTAGGCCATTATATATATATATATATACATATGTAGTATTTAGTTGTGTTCTGCCTTATTTATACATTGTAATCATGTCACATAGTGTTTGTACACATCTTATGCCAAAATTTATTCAAACCTCACGTGTATATTCATTGCTAATATGGTCGAAATCGACTAACAGGGTGGTAATAACTGTGTCTCAACACAGTAACTGTACACACAGTACATAATATTCGGTATATCCTTCTAGGATAATGTACCGAACCAACGCTCAGGCAACACATATGCTCCAAGCACAAAATATCAGTTGGAATCAACTGACGAACACCCTAATTCTTCGACAATATCGAAGCAATGAAGTACATATAAACATGTATTATTCCTATCACGAGGATATATAAATATTAAATTTCATTAGAAACATAAATAATACAATGGTTTTTAGCATAACACAAGTAATAATGATACATATCTGGTGTTCTAATCCACCACAGGTGTTTTGTAAGGCCTAAGTTGACTTAAGTTGTAATTCCCTACAATCTTCTCTGTATCAGGATCCTGAAGAGTGTAGCAGTTACATTTCTCTACAGCTACTATCTTGTAGGGACCTGCATACAATAAAAATAGCTTCTTCGCTAGATGAGCCCACTTGTTACTGGTTGGTGCTGTTCGGCGTAGAACTGAGTCTCCTACAGTGAATTTGCTGATCCTAGATGCTGGCTTCCTCTTCTTCCTAAGGTCGGCTTCTCTTGTTAATTTGTCTCGTACTAGTTCTTCTATTTCTTCCTGAGTTGGCCTCTCCATGTCTTGTCCAGGTGTGTCGCATTCTGGTATTATTTTTGGTGGTAACACCTCCGATCTTACAGAGCATAGGGTTTCATGGGGGGTTATTCCAATAGACGAGTGAATTGTGTGATTCAGTACACACTCAATAAATTTAATTTGATCTCGCCACGACTGTTGCATGTCGTGACAATATATACGCAGCATATTGCCAATTGATCTCATCTGACGTTCCACGGGGTTTGACTGAGGGTGTCTAATGGAAGATGTGGTTGGCACAATGTTCAACTTCCTAATCCCTTCTCGCCAGGTATCACTGGAGAATTGTGTACCCCTGTCAGATAGTACCACGGTAGGTTTTCCTACTGTTTTCACAAAATCCTTCATCTTTGCGAGTACAGTTTTAGCATTAGCATTTACAATAGGGTACAATTTGGTATATTTACTGTAGATGTCCAGGATTACAAACACATATTGTACTCCTGCCTTGGATTTAGGTAAAGGACCAAACAAATCGACAGATAGCTGTGCTAACGGTCTGCTAGGCAGTATGGCTTGTAGCTCGCCATGTAGTTTCTCTGGTGCATGCTTTGCTTGTTGACATAGCAAGCACGATGCAGTCACCTTGGCTATGCTTCGTGACATGTTGTTCCAATACAGCTGCCGACGGATAGCTCCATATACTTTACTGGATCCTGCATGTCCCAGACTTATGTGTAGTTGCCAAGTAATTTTATTCTGCAGTGACACTGGCACTATAGGCTTCCAGTGGTCTTCGAAAGTGTCTGCTTTCTCCTTATGATGGAACAGTGTACCATCAGATGATGTACAGAAGTATCTGTGTATCTTGTGCGTAGGATCACTGGATGCTAACTTCTTCCTAAGTTCTTCACAGATTGGATCTGTCTCTTGCAGTGTTTTTATGTCCTGCAGCATCTTCTTCAATTGTTTGTTGTTTTTCCAGAGGGACTCCACACTCACAGCTGTTACCAGAAATTCCTTGTTTCTGTTGGATGTTGACCCATCTGCCGCTCCACCTGGTGCAATTCTGCTAAGGTA
The DNA here is from genome assembly GCF_032445375.1 of Bacillus rossius redtenbacheri. NCBI lineage: Eukaryota > Metazoa > Arthropoda > Insecta > Phasmatodea > Bacillidae > Bacillus > Bacillus rossius. The sequence continues at coordinate 1,340,556 of NW_026962012.1, read as the reverse complement.
TTCTGCTACAACATTATTAGAGCCTTTAATATGACTGATCTCAATGTCATATTCCTGCATCAGCAGGTACCATCTAGTTAATCTTTGGCCAAACATTTTTCCAGCCTTGAGGCATGTTAACGCTTGATGGTCTGTCAGGAGTTTGATTTTCTCTCCTAGTAGTAAGTCTCTAAACTTTTGTAGGGACCAAACTATTGCAAGTGCCTCCTTTTCTGTTACAGTGTAATTTTGTTCAGCAGAATTTAAGGTTCGACTGGCCATGGCTACTGTCTTCTCAATGCCGTTGTCTAATTGTGCAAATTTGCAGTCTAATGCTCGGTTGGATGCATCGGTGTATAACAAGAATTCACGTCCTTGAACTGGATGTGATATGACGTGTTCTTCTAGAAATATTTGTTTCAGCTTTTCAAATGCCAGTTGTTCTTCTTCTCCCCACTTCCATGTACAATCCTTCTTGAATAATGCAAACAAAGGTATGGCTACTCCTGCTACCTGATTACTATAGTTCCTGTAAAAACCTACAACACCTAGGAAGGTTCGTAGTTGATTCACATTGGTAGATGTTGGAAACTCTTGAATAACTTTCAGTTTGTCAGGTGCAGTCTTGATTCCAGTTGGTGTTAGGATATGCCCTAAGAACGGAAGTTCCTCTCTGCAAAACAAAGATTTTCTTATCTTCACTGTCATTCCAGATTCTTGTAATTTGGATAGTACGATGTTGATGTGTTCTAAATGCTCTTCGAAAGTTGTTGATGTGATGAGAATGTCATCCACATATTCTTTGGCAAATGACTGGCATTCTGGCCCCAATGTGGCTGACAAGCATCTTGAAAATTCTGCCACCGCATTGCATAAACCAAATGGTAGCACCTGAAAAGTGTACTGTTGATTGTGAAAGCGAAAGGCAGTGTATTGGCATGACTCAGGCTGTAGAGGTATTTGCCAATATCCAGCAGATAAGTCTAGAGTAGTCAAATATTTTACTCCTTGGTAAAGCCTTAGGATCTCGTTGGTCTGGGTAGGACTCTCCCTGTCTTTCACTGTGATTCTATTCAGTTCACGTGCATCCAGACACAGGCGCACTGATCCATCCTTCTTCCTCACGCATACCACAGGATTGGCATACGGACTGGCTTCACGTTTGATGACATTCCAATCCAGCATCAATTGTATATATTCAGTGGCTTCATTCAGATACTTTGCTGGAATAGGATAAGTTTTCCTATGGAAGGGCTCCTCTTGACGTACTACTATCTTGGCTTGGTAGAATTTGTTGTACCCTGGCTTGTCGCTGAAAACATTGCGGTGTTGGCACAACAAGTTGTATAGCATCTGTACCTGCATTGGCTGTACTGTCAAAATACCTTGAACTGCTTTAGTGAGTTCTTCGACAGATGCGGTTAGGTCTTCCTTGATGTCGACATTGAAAACATGCTGGTAAAATAATTCTCTGGGTACTCGACTTGTGTAATTACACTGCAACTTCCATTGTCCTATAGTTACAGTTGTAGGTAACTTGTTTTCATTATACGAGACTGTTAAGTTATCAAAGTCCAATGTCACACCATAGCGTGTAAGGAAATCAGTTCCTAGGATGAGTGTTTTGGCTAGTCCTCTCACTATTAGTGCAGTGATGTGTTTAACCTCACCTATGCCCTTGATTTGCAGTAGAATCTGTCTGTTGACAACAGGACTAGAACGAGATGTGGCACCTATTATTTTAATAGCAGGAACTGGCATAATGTAAGTTTTCTGCCCTAATTGTTCTAGATGTTTAACAAACTCTTCATTCACGCAGGATATTTCTGCTCCACTATCGAGGAGAACAGTAACTGTTTGATCATTAATGTTTAGTTGTACCTCAGGACACACGGTAGAAAACTGTGTTATGGTGTCCTCACTGTACTCTTGGCTAAGGAATTCCCGTTCGCTTTCTTTCAGTAAGACTGTGGCTAACATAGATCGATATGGCAAACAATTATAACTTGGCATAACAATATTACCCCCTTTGCTCTGTATAGGGTCTGGTGATCGGGGTGTTACGTCATCAACCCTCTCTAGTTTGACGAATTCTGATTATTTTCAGTTACAGCTTGCGTGTAGCTGCAACTCGCAGTCTGCTGAGGCTGCGTTACTGTGCAGTAGGGCGGTATCGGCTGCTGCCGAGCAAAGTATCCACGCTGCATGGGGTACGATGTGGTTGGGGGATGGTTGAGTGTAGAGAAACTCGCTCAATTGTGCTTACTTTCATATACATAGAAATGCTTGGGGTGTAATAGAATTTTCTGTTTCATTGGGTTAGTATTGAAAGGGTACTTTGATAAATATGTTTTGAATTTTGGGGGGTTGTATAGTACTTATATATCATTCATGCATATATTCGTGTGTCATTGTATCTCGGTGAACTTATATTTTGTGGAATATGAGTGTTAAGTTGGCTAATGCGATTTCTTACATTGTATATATTTAAGGTTAAGGAATAGCTAATATTATGTTACCAAGTTGTGTTCTGGCCTGTTTTCACTTAAAATATGAGAATGCTAGCCAGATTTAACGTACATGGTTGATTTTTTTTAATTGAGTCTTTTACAATAATTAAATATTGGTTGCGCACAGGCAACCCCTTCTGTCTGTGAAGGATACGTCTGGCAACTAATGCTGGGCTGCGGTGGCCGGCAGAGTTTAAGGTCTTTATATCGATACTTTTTCTTGGCTGCTTCATTTTCTATTTCACGGATGGGTTTGTGAAAGTGATGGAAAATATTCTATTAAGTGTGTTGTGTTTAGCTACTATCGGTGCTGTTGTTTATATATTACAGTTCTCGTTGTTAATCAATGTAAATTTAAATTTAAAATAAGTATAAAGGTTCCAAACATGATGGTGGAAACATCCTGGAAGTCGTGTGTGTGTTACGATCTAACCCTGTGTTTCGATACGTGTGTGGGACAATGTGTGCTACTGCAATGATTATCATCCTTTATCCGCGAGGGACTTGGTCTTTGGAGCTTTTACTGATCGACTTGCTTTTTTTTTTCACCTTTCTGTGTTTGTAATGTCTGAACTTTGTTTTCTTTTTTTTGACGTGATTCCATATTATTAGTACTTTGGTTTGCTTTTCAACTGTATATTTATTTCTATATGCTTCTGGATAACCTAAGTCATTGTTAAGTGCATATTTTTGTAATGTTTCTGTTTGTAACCACTGGATGTTTTATTATTACTTCATTATGTTGTAACGCCCCTCGTGCCTCAAAATTGAATTATTTTAAATTAATTAAAAAGAGCCTTGGAAACTTGCTGGGTAAGAATATTAAGAAAAATATGTTTATTGACCAGAGGTGGCACGAGGTGGAGAACAAGACAATTTGGAACTCCCTGACACAAGCAACTGGGGAGCTGGTGGATCGTTTAAGGGAAGAAGGTATATCATAAATAAATTAACACTACACAAGTAGCTTGGTCTATAGGTTCCCTGTTTTATTTAAAAATGTAAATAATGAATTCTGTTTTCATTTGATTTGGCATTTATAAGTTTCCCAATTAATATATTAATTATATACTTAAGTTTTTCGAGAACGGGCCGGCCCTATATTAGTATAACAACACATACTCAACTTTAACAACAAAGAATAACATAAACAAAAATTTATAAGTATCACACCAAAATTTGATTTGTCCAATTATTACATCGATGATTAGTTTTATTGATTCTACATATTCTTGAGGAAAGCACTGTTCGCTGGTAGGCTATTCATTCGATTAATGTAGTTCGTTGCTAGAAAGTGGGGGGGGGATGTTGATTTTACATTACCACCCGGGTCTTCAAAAGATAATGTCGGGTCGCGGAAACATCTCTTCTAACGTGACCCGCAGTGGAGGTGCAGGACCACGAGCTGGGAGCAATTTGTCTCTCCAGCACTTCGACCCTGTCTGAAACCCAAATCAAATTCAAAACTAATTAGACTTGCTTCCAGACAGTCCTACACCGTCGGCGCAAAAGGCCAACCAACGGGAATGTGGGGGAGAAGGCCGGATTACTCACCAAACAGGGTGTAGAGTACGGAGCTCACTAGGTGTCTCGCGCCGACATCAGGATGCCGCGGACCGAGAAGACGTGGATGCGCGAAGGAAGCCGAAAATTTAGGGAAAAAAATAAAAGAACACTAAATCTTAGAAATTAGAGACATGACTTGAACTAATTACTACTACTGACCGACTACTGAAACAAATGGGATCACATCCCATAGATCAACTGACTACATCTCTTCTGCACCCGAAATCGCAATTCCCGCGAAAAACCTCCTAGCGCAGAGGACGTCGAGAAGACATGGTCAGTAGCCGCGATCAAAGGACTGAGTGCCACGATGGCGGACGAGGCTTCTAATTAAAACAAGCGCCCTAGGGAGGAGGGGGGAAGGTTCGGTTTTTAAGCCGAAAATTTCCGAAGGAGTCCGAGGCGGGCGTGACAAGAACACGACATGCGCGCTCTCTACCGGACCGAAACGAAGGCAACGAACAATCGACTTCAACAGGTCGGGAGGAAGAAGCATCGGGCCATATGGTGTAGCAGCGCTGCGCTCTGGCGGTGTAAAGGGGAACTAACGGAGGCGGTGAACTGACTCGCCGCCAGGTGTCACGAGCGTAGTCTCAGCTCGCTGGCCACCATGGGTGAAGTTGCTTTTTTTCTGCCGCTAGGTTTCGTGGAGGTCTCATTAGGTCTCTTGGCTAAGTTCATGTCAGGTCACTGCTCCTGGATTTCTCAGAACTACGGGGGAAGGGTGGGGGAAACAAAAGGCGCAACGAAGCTGGGAACAACCGTCCATGGGATACGTGTTCGTGACAAGATTTACTACTCTCAGCAGCTCTCTGAGAAGTAGCAGCTTGCAGCCCAGATGCTGCTCTATGCAGTTTTGGTCATGCAGGGAATTAAAATTACAAATTCGGGACGTGACTGCAGGCGAGAGAAATTTCAACCGGGCTGACCATGTCCACATTAGACAGCAAAATATCAGATTGGCCCCCTGGGAAGGGGCTTCGGTCCACTGGCACAAAGTTTAAATCCGTGGCGTACACCGGCCTAACAAAAGTAAATCACCCCCATTAACCACCAGATAAATTAAAAAAAATAAGAAACCCCAAAAAATTTTAAAATTATAGAAAAAATTAAAAAAGGTGACGAAATGCCTAATTTCCAGCACATACTCCCCCACTTGAATGCGGAGCATATAGGTAAAATAAAAAAAACAACACTTACACTGCTCTGTAAAACTAGTACCAGGTTCGCCTGTATCCTACTACTTTTATTCTAACACCTTTGAGACGCGTCCGCCTCTTAGGCACATCCTATCGATAACCCTTAAACAAACTTATTAACTAAGAGCTTATTAACTAAGTGGCCACTGATAACTAATACAACGTAAAGCTAGCATTCTTATTTCTAGTACCATGGATTTTTAAGACCTCGAGGATTTCTGGCATGCCTAATATTAGAGAGTCCCCTATGTTAGGGTAAAGAAATTAAACACATCTACTTTAAGTCAGCCTGTGTTTTCTTTAGATGGGAGATGTGCGCTCTGGTCACGAATTCTCCTGAACTGGGGTCAGCTAGGCTAACCGTAACTGGCGTTAAAAATCGCTGTATTTGAAAGGGACCTCTCCAGCGGTACGCCAGCTTGGCGGAAAACTTATCCACTGCCTTGCTGAGTGGGTGTGCCTTACAAAGCACAAAATCGCCTACCCTGTAAGGGTTAGGAGATCGGTTTTCGTTGTATTTCTTTTTTCTGCTCTCATGAGCCAGATTGAGATTTTTACGAGCTCTTCTCCAAATATCCCTGATGTCTCTCGGATCATCGGGCAATAGGTCATCCAAAGACCAAAGATTTGAAAGAGGGGTATTAGGTCGGTAAGTGAACATGAGTTCGAAAGGAGTACTTTTGTGTCTTTCATGATGTGCACAATTAAAGGCCATTTGCAGCCACACCAAATTCGAATCCCATTTATCCTGCTCCTGTGCATGGTAAGCTATTAGAGCAGACCGGAGATTGCGGTTGAATCTCTCAGCATGCGAGGGCTGTGGATAATAAGGCGAGGTTGTGACGTGCAGAATGCCATGTGAGAAGCACATGTTCTTAAAAATCCTAGCCGTGAACTGGGTTGCATTGTCTGAAACTACTATAGACGGGACTCCCGACGTCTTGAAGATCTGATTACGTAGCGCAGATACAGTGTTTTCTGCGGTGGCTTTTCGCATGGGGATGAGCCAGACAAATTTTGTGAAGGCGTCGATACACACCAGCAGCATAGTGTTTCCTGTCTTTGAGCGCAGGAAAGGCCCGACAAAGTCGATAAACATCTTTTGCATGGGGCGCTCGGCCACATCTGAAGTTAAATAACCGAAACGAGTGTTCTGCGCTGGCTTACTCAGCGCACAGATTTTGCATAGTTTCACCTGCTCGGTGATGTCCTTGTGCATGCCGTCCCACACGAAATGACGTCGGATAGCCTGAATGGTCTTATATATACCGAGGTTTGCGCCCACCGGCGAGGTGTGATAATAATGGAAAATCATACTACGCAGATTTTGTGCGAGCACAATTTTGTATGTTTTTGATTGGGGGGTGCATTTTTGTAACAGCCCCTTAGACATCCTAAAGTATTTTGGCGCAGTTCCTGAACTGAAAAGGTTAATAATACTGGAAATGTGGGGATCAGCTTCCTGCTGGCTCTGTAAATCCTGAAATGCCAACGGAAACTCTGTCATTAGGGCTTGACATAAGAGTGGTGTTCCTTCGGGCGGAATCTGAGTTGGGTTTTCGAACATGCGAGACAGTGTGTCCACTACTATATTCTGTGTGCCACGAATGTGTTGGATTTTGAACTTCAAAGAGGAAATTTTTGCAATCCATCGCCCGAGTTTCCTTAATTGTTTCGGGTGTGCCAAAAGCCAGGATAATGCCTGATTATCTGTCTCTAACAGGAATTCCCTGTGTTCTATAAATTGGCGGAATTTGTCAATGCCAAATACCACGGCGAGGCATTCTAATTCGTAGATCGAGGAGGCTTTCCTCTCGGCGTGGGTTAGTGTCCGCGATGCAAACGCAATAGGCTGTCTGCAGCCTTCGACTTCCTGTGACAGTACTGCGCCAATAGCCACACTGGACGCATCAGTCTGTAAAATGAAAGGTTTGGTGAAATCTGCCATGCGGAGTACAGGCGGGGAAGAAATCGCCTGTTTCAGGAAATTAAAAGCGTTTTCTTGTTCCGGACCCCATGTGAAAGGTGTGTTTTTCTTACGCAACGTATTTAGTGGTGCTGCGTGCTCAGCGAAATTAGGAATATATTTTGAGTAAAAATTTTCCATACCAATTAAACGTGAAATACCCTTAGGGTTTGTGGGAGGCGGAAAATCACGAATAGCTTGGGTACGTGAAGGATCAATGGTGACTCCCTTGCTAGAAACCAGGTGTCCTAGAAAAGACAGTTCTTGGACTGCAAACTTAACCTTTTTTGTGTTGACAGTTAACCCTGCTTTACGAAATCTACTTAGGACTTCCTCTAAATGTTTGATGTGTTCTTCAAATGTTTCTGAATATACAACGACATCGTCTAGATAGTTGTACACTGTTTTGAATTTTAGATCTCCTAGTATCTGATCCAGGAGTCGAGTTATTACTTGGGCTCCCGTGGCCAGTCCGAAAGGTACTACCGTGTATTGGTACAAGTTCCAAGGGACACAGAAGGCTGTGATGGGTTTTGAATCAGCCGTAAGGGGAATTTGGTGGTAAGCAGAATTTAGATCAAACACACTAAAATATTTGGCCTTACTGAACCCATGAAAAGCAGTGTTTAGGTCTGGCAAAGGTATGTTTTGTATGACTATTTTCTCATTAACTTTTCTGTAATCAATTACACATCGTTGTTGATCCTTGCCCTTAGGCACCAGAAAAGCTGGGGAACTGTAGGCGGAGGTCGAGGGTTCGATTACCCCTTTTTCCAAAAGCTCCTGAACATGATTGCGCATCGTCTGCATCTTAGGGCCTAAAAATTGATAAGGGTGAGATCTCACTGGTATTTTATCCGCTAACTCAATTTGGTACGCGACTAAATTTGTGCGACCTAGTTTACTACTCAAGACATCTGGAAAACTACTGCATAATTTATCAATGGCGGCCCGCTGCTGTGTATTAAGGTGCTCGTGTGAAGTGGTGTTACCCTGATCCAAGATGGCTGCCGTTAGCTCGGCCGGAACCGAAACTATTTGTTCAGGGGTCCCACAAGGAATAGGATTACCCATGTTGAATTTGAAAACGAAATTCTTCGCCTGAAGATTAATGATTAGACCTGTCTTGGCAATGAAATCAGACCCGTAGTTTAGGTCTGTGGCAAGTTGATCAGACACCAAAAATGGGAAATTCCATGAATATAAATCAATCTTCACCTTCATCACAACTGCTAACGTAATATTTAATGACTGCTCTGAAGCTGTGAAACATTGTAACATAGTGGTCTCAGTCCTTAGAATTAATTTGCTCTGTTTTAACTTGTTAAACAACTGCCCAGAAATTAGGCTGCGCGCTGATCCCGTATCAATTAGTCCCGGTACAGTGTGTTCGCCAATCGTTGTTACTGCATACGGAATTACTGTAGGAATATTGCCAAAAATTTGGTGGCACTTTCTCTTGCCCTGGTTTGTAGGATCAACACACGTTTTACATGAGTACGTGTGCGTTGAATTACCATTTCCCTTATTTTTGTTATTTCTCCTGCTATTGTGCTTTCTTTGTTTATGCTTGTGACCTCGCTTGTTACTTTTATTCCTGGACTCCTTGTTGTTAGGATTATTGTTTTTGTGTAATGGTGTTTCTTTTGTACTGCCGTTACTTGGCGCAAGTTGAACTTCCCAATTATAAGAAAAAATTTTAACACTAGAATTTTTCGGTGACCCTAAATAAGGTTGTTCGGGCCACCGCGTTATGCGTTTTTTTGGAGTGTCACCATTTTGTTTGTTGTTATTGTGGTAACACTGGGACAGGGAATGTCCTTCTCTTTTACAGAAATTACAATGTGCATTTTGTTGATATCTCCCTTGTGGCCTTGAAGAGAAAAATGTATTGCCCTGATGTTTCTGTGCTGCATTCTTATGTTGCGAATTACTGCGCTCCGTTCCCGCGCTGCTACCTTGTTGACTAGCGAATGTGGCTTGTTTATTTCGCTGAAAATCAGCGTATTCTATGTTTGTGGCGTGTACGCAAAGTTTATCTAGCTCAGCATAATTTTGGGGGCGTGCCTGGAACACTGAGCGTGAGCGCTCCGCTGGGTTCAAACCGTCTAGGATCGTACTCACGACCTCTCTCTCTGAAACCTTTAGCCTGAGTACCTGGTTGGCTTCCCGTATGTCAGCAACGTAATTCGGCAAGGCTTCATTACGCTGCTGCAAGCGGTTAAACCACTCCACCCGGATGTTTGTGAGTAGCCTACTCGGTATACAAAAATTTAACACATCTTCATGAAACTCGTCGAAAGTGAGGTCATTCTCAATTGCAGCCATGATCCGCTCACTTAAGGGAGCTTGGGTGTATGGGTAAACAATTTCAAAAATTTGTTTGTCGGGAATCCCTCCCTTTTGCCGTAGCTTTAACAAGACTCGAAGGAAATCAATCAGTTTGTGCGCGTCCAGACCCGACGCCTCTGGCAATTCCTTGAGTAGCCTTTCTACAGGATGGGTGATTTTTCCGTAGAAACTGTAGCCAGTTTCTGGGGCTGTCGTGCTCCTCAATACTGAGTCGTGGGACTGAGCCGCGGCTCCTGCCGGCTGAGGTGAAGGCTGGAGTGACACCGGGTGCGACTGAGTCTGTTCCCGAGTCGCACCCGAGGGGCTGATTTGTGGTGGAGTGAGCAGGGGCGTTGTGAGTGGCGGCTGCAGAATACTAGCACTCGGAAATGGGGTGGTTTGCCATGAAGGAAACTGTGGCTGAAATTGAGCATAAGGGTTAAAATAGCCCTGAGCGGTCGGATACGGGACAAACATGTTTGGTGGGTATGGTTGCGTCATGTGGTGTGCCAAGGTTGGTAATCCCTGTGAAAATGTCACGCTAGTGACGGGGTGGGTTGTCACGTGACCCGTTGTAATGTTTGTCGCCGCTGTCGTCAACTGCACAAGCGGCTCAGAATGAGTGGTAGATACAGGTATCGGTTGGTTTGGAAGCGACGTTAGTGGCTGTGAGTCAGGGGCTGCGTCTGGCGATCGGCTTGTTTCCCTCTCCTGTCTGTTTACCGTCGCCCGTACTCCTGATGGTCGCGTGTCGGCTTGCTCTACCCCCAGGGACAAGTTGGTAGAATCCCCTTCCGGGAAGGCGGGACAATCGATGCCTAAAGCTTGTGCCTCAACCACATAATGCTGACTGCGTCGTGTATCTTCCAAAAAGGCTGCTCTCGTCACCAATTTTATGTGGAAACCTGCCGTCTGTTGCAAACATCGTTCTATCTCTTTTATATAAATTCCATGGAGAAGGTCTGCCGAAAGCTTTTTCAGGTTTTGCAAACGTCGGGTAACATGTTTTAGCCTGACTATATGTCGCTCGACATTGGGTAAATTTTCCTCCACATATAGATAGCTTACGAAAGCTGATATATCATAAAACTTGGCGCAAGCAAGGTTGAATTCTTCAGTTACATCTAAATCCAAATTCGATACACTAGTGGGCATGCCATCATGAAGGGCGGCCCTGAGCCTCTTCCTGAGGACTTGCACATTGCCACTGGAGGGCAAATTGCGTAGCTGTAACTCATAGGTCAGCTCATCTGACAGCAATAACTCCGGCTTAAACATACTGCTCGGACGTAAATTACTGCTAATTAAAACAAAAATTTAACACACATGCACGATTCAAACGTACACCATAAATACTCCTCCCTTAACAACTATCTTAATTTTAAATACCTCCTAAGGCTTCCTATATTAATATAAAATACCAACTAGCCCCAATGCGCGGGGAGTAAGTCACACTTTCAAGGTGGGGGAGGTATGTGCCCAAAATTATTTGCGTTTAAAGTCGCCGTACTACTCAGACAACTGCGCGAACTTTCCCTGTCAGTTTGACTTGCCAACCTGTATACCTCAACAGGGGGACTGACCTGACGCTCGCAAGGTCGTCTGCCACAACCGTCAAAAGGGAGAGGGGTGTGCGGGAGGAACAGGGCCGTGTCGTCGCCCTCAGATTAAGGGCGTGTCGCTGGCTCGAGCGGGCTGATGGGGGGGGGGGGGGGGGAGGACGCCAGCTGAGGCGAGAGATAAGACACGTCTCGCTGCCGGCCCGCTAGCGGACAGGATGCCGCGAATTCTTGCGCCGCGCGCAGACTAAGTCCGCAGGGGACTTTAAAACTCAATCATAACTTTAAAATAGACAAGCAATATAACTACCGGGTGTACCAGCGATCAGTTTACAATGTTAAAAATACAAAATTGTTTTCACAAAAAATTAATTAATGTTTTTTTTCAATTAATTTTTTTTTATATTTTATTTTAGGTATGCCTACTTTATTTAGGTATGCCTATAGACCAAACCATGCACTGCTACCAACTGTAACGCCCCTTGTTCCTCAAAATTGAATTATTTTAAATTAATTAAAAAGAGCCTTGGAAACATGCTGGGTAAGAATATTAAACAAAATAAGTTTATTGACCAGAGGTGGCACGAGGTGGAGAACAAGACAATTTGGAACTCCCTGACACAAGCAACTGGGGAGCTGGTGGATCGTTTAAGGGAAGAAGGTATATCATAAATAAATTAACACTACACAAGTAGCTTGGTCTATAGGTTCCCTGTTTTATTTAAAAATGTAAATAATGAATTCTGTTTTCATTTGATTTGGCATTTATAAGTTTCCCAATTAATATATTAATTATATACTTAAGTTTTTCGAGAACGGGCCGGCCCTATATTAGTATAACAACACATACTCAACTTTAACAACAAAGAATAACATAAACAAAAATTTATAAGTATCACACCAAAATTTGATTTGTCCAATTATTACATCGATGATTAGTTTTATTGATTCTACATATTCTTGAGGAAAGCACTGTTCGCTGGTAGGCTATTCATTCGATTAATGTAGTTCGTTGCTAGAAAGTGGGGGGGGGGGATGTTGATTTTACATTACCACCCGGATCTTCAAAAGATAATGTCGGGTCGCGGAAACATCTCTTCTAACGTGACCCGCAGTGGAGGTGCAGGACCACGAGCTGGGAGCAATTTGTCTCTCCAGCACTTCGACCCTGTCTGAAACCCAAATCAAATTCAAAACTAATTAGACTTGCTTCCAGACAGTCCTACACCGTCGGCGCAAAAGGCCAACCAACGGGAATGTGGGGGAGAAGGCCGGATTACTCACCAAACAGGGTGTAGAGTACGGAGCTCACTAGGTGTCTCGCGCCAACATCAGGATGCCGCGGACCGAGAAGACGCGGATGCGCGAAGGAAGCCGAAAATTTAGGGAAAAAAATAAAAAAACACTAAATCTTAGAAATTAGAGACATGACTTGAACTAATTACTACTACTGACCGACTACTGAAACAAATGGGATCACATCCCATAGATCAACTGACTACATCTCTTCTGCACCCGAAATCGCAATTCCCGCGAAAAACCTCCTAGCGCAGATGACGTCGAGAAGACATGGTCAGTAGCCGCGATCAAAGGACTGAGTGCCACGATGGCGGACGAGGCTTCTAATTAAAACAAGCGCCCTAGGGAGGAGGGGGGAAGGTTCGGTTCCAAGCCGAAAATTTCTGAAGGAGTCCGAGGCGGGAGTGACAAGAACACGACATGCGCGCTCTCTACCGGACCGAAACGAAGGCAACGAACAATCGACTTCAACAGGTCGGGAGGAAGAAGCATCGGGCCATATGGCGTAGCAGCGCTGCGCTCTGGCGGTGTAAAGGGGAACTAACGGAGGCGGTGAACTGACTCGCCGCCAGGTGTCACGAGCGTAGTCTCAGCTCGCTGGCCACCATGGGTGAAGTTGCTTTTTTTCTGCCGCTAGGTTTCGTGGAGGTCTCATTAGGTCTCTTGGCTAAGTTCATGTCAGGTCACTGCTCCTGGATTTCTCAGAACTACGGGGGAAGGGTGGGGGAAACAAAAGGCGCAACGAAGCTGGGAACAACCGTCCATGGGATATGTGTTCGTGACAAGATTTACTACTCTCAGCAGCTCTCTGAGAAGTAGCAGCTTGCAGCCCAGATGCTGCTCTATGCAGTTTTGGTCATGCAGGGAATTAAAATTACAAATTCGGGACGTGACTGCAGGCGAGAGAAATTTCAACCGGGCTGACCATGTCCACATTAGACAGCAAAATATCAGATTGGCCCCCTGGGAAGGGGCTTCGGTCCACTGGCACAAAGTTTAAATCCGTGGCGTACACCGGCCTAACAAAAGTAAATCACCCCCATTAACCACCAGATAAATTAAAAAAATAAGAAACCCCAAAAAATTTTAAAATTATAGAAAAAATTAAAAAAGGTGACGAAATGCCTAATTTCCGGCACAATGTGTACAGGGAACTACTGGTGACAGTATGGTTCTAGATATACGACATACCAGAGTTTTTTTTTTATATGTTTCGTATTTAAATTGTTATAATTGTATGGTTGGTATCTAAATATACATAATTCCGTATTTGTCGTTTCTTGTCACTACATAGCGCTTGAGCAAACATTAAATTTCTTAAACTAATCCTTTTTTTCTCAACTTGTGTGCGAACATACATAATTAAAATGATTTGTGCGAAGACCATGGGTCTCTAGAGTTCGCAATTCCTTTCAATATACTTAATTATAATGCGGAATCTCTCTTCCATGTGGGTTTTTGAACCTGAGTTTCGTTTAGGTGAACCAAAAAAAACTTTTTCTTTTAAATAATGAATTTAATTTATTTGGGATGTGACATTTAGTACAGGAAACGTGTTTTGTCGCAAACGTATATGTGGCTTCATTATATTCATTTAGCTTAGTCCTTGACTTTTACACGTCTTTAACGATTGGTTGTCTTTTTAAAGTCGGTGTCTAACTCTTTCTATTTCACATGTATGTTATTATGGGATTGTAACTATTACCATTGAACATTTTGCGATGGGGAATTGATGTCTTGTCTTTCCGAATGCATTTTTTTCTTATGCTAGGTAATGTAATTTTTTAAAATATATATTTCTACTTAATTGTACTCTCATGTGTATACATCAATATTTACCTAATTTTCTGTTCAGTTTAGACTTTTGAAAATTTCTCTTTTAGTTCATTCTCCTGTATTGTTTCTTTTATATAATACTTTCAGTTATGGCGGTTACACCTGTTCTCATTGGTATACATGTATCTTTTTAGTACAGCATCTGTAGTATATGGAATGTAATTTCTCCTGACCATCTCTGTGGGTTTATGAAGTGTCTGGGTTTGAGTCTTATGGTTGTTTCGATGTAGGTTGCAATATACCTGTAGGCGTTGTTTGGTTTTTTCGAGTTGACTTGTTATTTCTGATAACTATATTATGGTAATATTAACGAATTATATATGTGGGGGTACAAATTCAAGGGACGTTTATGATGAGAATTATACAGTTTTGTTTGTGTACACACTTCAGTTACTTCAATACTTATTATTAGTATTATCCTGACACTATATTTATTTTAATGTAAAGATATTAATAATTGGTTATTTTATGTCTGGCAATACATGGATTAGCACTAGTAGGTAGTACATAGTTGGTGGGCAATGAGTATTCGTACACCACATGTTTACTTTCATGTATATATTATTTCCTTCTTTACTCCTTGTCACTATAAAGTCGTTGTCGGGCTTCGTCGTTCACGATATATGATTTAAAGGCATGGGTGGTGTAATTAATAGTTTGCAAGGCATCCCTGTTGTTTTACGTATTTTAATATATTATTTTATCCTGCTGGGGGGCTTGTGTTCGGAGGACGCTGCGTGTTTGTGTTATTTACGTCTGCCCTCCAGGCAAGTGAAAGTTACTAGTGGTCCGCCGAAGCGTCTGTCGTGTTCTGGACCATCGTCAAAGCGAAGCGGTGTTTGCTATGTCTTTAAACGATTTTGGCTAAGTGGTTATTAATATGAATATCATTGTGTGTTCTTTCACAAACATTACTGGTGTGTTCTATTCAGGTTTCGTCGGAATGGGATTATAGTGCTTCCTATGCTTAATGGAATGCGTAGTAGTAGAATATAGATTCTTAACTGAACCAGTAACCTTTTATTTTACGTCTTGTTATTAACGCTAGAGCTTCCTATGCTTATTGGGATGTAGTTATATAGGTTCTTATATTTACCCCGGTATATCCTTAATTATTATTTACTAGTATGAAGTCTATAGTTGGTCTCTGATTATTCATCTACCACTATATAGATATTGTGTTTTATCTAGCCTTGATGGAAAGTTAACAATAATCTTATAAGCATTCTTACTGTACAACATGACTCATATAATATTCTTTTATGGGTGTCAACACTCCTTATTTAGAACACCACACACTATGTCATGAGCGAAAGGGAAGGATGGATAGCTGTTAATGTTTGTTTGTATAAATAAATAGTATGGTTATTTATTAACGATGGTATGACTATTTGAAAATGAGTTACCAGTATATTGCTGTCTTTATACTATAATGATACATAGTTTCTTTTATTATTAGAATAACATGCTATGTTTACTTATATGAAGGATAAATTAGTCAGAGCTGATGATAAGCATTTGTATTACACAGATCGTTCAAACGACTTATGTTTATATTCCTACAAAGTTTGACTATAAGAGCTTAAACCTGCAGATAATAGTTTAGGGTATAACACGTTTTACTTACATATATATTATTTAATGGCTATACATACACTTTATTACTATATTTAATAACGTCTTGTGGCTATATCGCTTTGTACTTCCTATTTATTGCCTACACATATACTATAACGGATTTTATTTATTAATGAATAGCTGGGCTAGCGCTAAGGACTCGTATGTGCGTCTTTTTAACAAATGGGAATAGCTTGTTTTGTCTCTGGTGTTGTGCCGTTCGTTTGCGAGGTCTTATGTGAGCTGTGGTGTATGTTTCTTATGTTTCGGTTGCTTAATAACATATTTTGAGGATGAAGGTATTTTATGGTTATTGATATTTATTTGTGTTGTCATTTATCGGGCCATGTTATTTGGTGTGTTGGAGAGTGTGGTATTTTTTATGATATTGTTCTCGTAGATAGATTTTTTAAATGACTGGTTTTGGTTTATTGTGATTTTATTATGGGTTGTGTTTAGCCTAGTGGTATTTTGGGGGTCTGTCCTTATTTATTTCCTCAATGTGTAACTGGATTAGTTTTTTATTACCTTTCTTGCTTTTGCTGTCGATGGTTTTAAATTGTTTTCTCGTGGTTCCGCGATTGTAATATTTTTCCTATTTACATATAGGGATGTCATTTTACTCTTTGCATTATGGTGTCTCATTAAGCGAGTATTATTTCATAGGAGTTTTCGCTGCTGAGGTTTTATCTGCATTGCACTGTATTTGTATTGCGTTTGTGAGGTTCTGCTATATAATTTTGTTTTGTTTTATTATGTTTTAATTGGTTTTTTTGTTTTTACACTTGATTTAAGGTATTTGTCACAGTTATAGTTCGGCGGTTCATTTATTACTGGGCTGTAAGTTTTTTAATTGTGTTCCATGCTTAGGCTCTACTGTAAGCTACTATAGCGCGCGGGCCAGGGTCGAAAAACAACTTTCCCCCTTCTCGCTATCGTCGCACGAGGACTTTGTCAACAGTTTTCGGAGTGCTTACATGGTGTACAGACGTGTTTCTCTAACGCTCCCGCTTTGTAATATATTTTATAAATTTACTTATCGTTAATCGCTGTAGGTTGTGCAGGTTGCACTCTACACGGCGTACATAGGTGTTACTATTTTTGATATATATTTACGTCTGCGTTTTTATTTTTAGTTACACGTCGCCGTATTGGACTGGGTGCATTCCGGTGAGTTTTTCTTTATATATGCTTATTTGCTTCGTGCCGCAGCTGAGCGGGTCGGTGTTCTTGTTATTTCTGGGTCTTCGCCCACTCCATGTGGTTTTTTTTTTTTTAAATATGTTTATTACTTAACGCTACGGTTCATGAGCGATGTTTCCTACACGGACGTTTGTTCAACATTTATTTAAATTTATTTGTTACACATCGCCTGGGGGTGCGTTCCGGTGAGTTTTTCTTTTCTGTATGCTTATTGGTACATGTTGCAGAGCGCTATTTGGAGGGTTAGGACTGTTTCTTATTTAAACTATTCCTATATAGTTTATTTCTGGCGTTCGTGCCGCATGTACATTTTATTTTGTTCATTACTTAACGCTTCGTGTTACATGTAGGGGTCCTAACTATGCTTAATACATTTCTATGCCCGGCGCATGAGCGAGGTTTCCAGCACGGCGTTTGTACTCGACGTAAAATAATAGTCACTATGCTTAATACTTAACTATGCTTATTACTTAACACATTGTTTGTATAATATTTATTTTACTCACCGCAATTTAATAGTCTTTGTCCTAACTATGCTTAATACTTTACTTTCTTTACAATATTATAATTTTAACTATGCTTATAACACTAAAACATATTCGTGAGCGGGCCGCAGCTAAAAATTATTTTTAATTACTGAACGCTTCGTGTTACATGTAGGGGTACTAACTATGCTTAATACATTTCTGCTCGCTGGCGCACGGCGTTTGTACTCGACGTAAAATAATAGCCTTTGTCTTAACTATGCTTAATACTTAACTATCTTTACAATATTTATTTTACTCGACGTAAAATAATAGTCCCTATGCTTAATACTAAACTATCTTTACAATATTTATTTTACTCGACGTAAAATAATAGTCACTATGCTTAATAGTTAACACATTGGTCGAGAGCCAATTACTACACAACGTTTGTATGATATTTATTTTACTTGACGTAAAGTAATAGTCTTTGTCCTACCTATGCTTAATACCCTTCTATGCTTATTCATGCTATCGCTATGGCATATTGTATCTCTCTCTGGTCGCGTACTATTATACGATGATCTCCTTTTTTTAAACTATGCTTATTACATTTTTTTTACACTATGATTATTACTTGGCGTGTTGCACAAGTGCTACCACTAAAGCAAATTTTACGTTACTTTTTTTCTTTCTGGACAAGTACTATAAGATGGCTTGAGGATTTTTTTTGTTCTCACTTTACATTATGTCCTCGTGGCGACTACATGGTGGTCGCTCTTTGTGCGCGGGGTTTTGAGGTTATGTTTATTTAGTCATAGCTAGTATGGCTGCATTTGTTTTTTTAAGCATACTGGTGGTGGGGGTGGGATAGACATAGCTAGTATGGTGCCTTTTTGATGTTATGTAGCACCCGGGTATTTGTATTTAGTCATAGCTAGTATGGTGGTGTTTGTTTTAAACATACGCTGGGTGGTGGGGTTGCGGTATTTGCTTTTCGATATTTAAACATGACGGTATTTTATTTCTTTTCCAAATTTAAATATGGCGGTTAAGCATATTGGTTGGGGGTTTTAGGTATACTTGGGGTTGGGGTTTTTTTTTTTCGAATTTTAAAACATGACGGTTGCTTCTTTTAAGCATTTTTTTTGAGATTTAAAGACATGGTGGTTGTGAAGTGGTGGGGGTTTATAGACATATTTTATTTTTCGAAATTTAAGCATAGCTAGTATGGAGGCATTGTTTTTCGAAATTTAAACATAGCTTTTTTTAAGCATATGTGCGTTATTTAATTCCCCATACTTCATCTGGTCCCGTGGTCTAGTGGTCAAGGCGTCTGCCTCCTAACCACGACGTTGGTGCATTCCAGGGATCGATTCCACCCGCCGCCCGGGATTTTTTGAATACAATTCCCGCCTTCGGAGCGACGGTGGCGCGCTCCGGTAACTAAAGACTGAACTAAGATGGCGGCTTCCAGTGGCTGCGATGGTGGCGCGCTCTGGTAACCAATGTCAACAACAATGGCGGCCCCCATGAAACAAGATGGCGGTCTCAGGATGTTTCTGGCTCAATTTTTACATAACATTGGTTGCGTAATGTTGACGTCTTTCCAAGGCATGAACATTGCGTGAGAAATGTTTACATTTCAATGTTTACATTGATCCAGAAATGTCTTACTGCCCCTACTCACTATGACTAAAAAAAACTGCATTATGATCTTATATATTTATATTATAATTACATTTTAAGATTTTTACTACATCAAATATAATTTCAGTTTATTTGAAATTTAAAAAAAAATTTCAGTGACATTTTTAATACTCGACAGAGACGAGCAAAATCATGTGTTCTAATGTTTGCATATACACTTATAATAAATAATAAACTCGGAAACGACATTTAACGTACAATTCTTCAAAATAATGCCACGCGTGGTACATATACGAAAATTGTGTTTTCAACTACATTACTGGAAGCGAATCGCACGTAGTTTCCGCACCGGCCGCTAGAATTCGTTGCCGGAGCAGCTACGTCGACTATCGAATCATTCGATTTGCAGAGCGAAAGTTCGAACTGTATGTTGAAATGGCTCCGATACAAGAGGAAAGGACATAAAAAAAATAATAAACCCCAGATTTGGACCTGAATTTTGACAAAATAGTTTTTTATTAAAATACTGCCCATCTCGTTAAAAATCACTAAAAATGTAATACTATAACGTTTATACCATAGATGACAGCACCGTGGTTACACATTTCCATTCCATGCTACTTCCGTTTCATTCCCGAAATTACTCCTACCGAATGCTGTATACAGAGAGCTAAGATTTTACACACCAAAAAAATTATATCTTACGAATTAACAAAGCGTGACTAAAGGAACTCTAGAAACTTGTACGCAGTCGGCGCTGCCACATTTTACTTGCAGTCCGGATTGCATGTAATTGGGTCATTGGAATTTTGTTATATTATTATTGGTTTCTTGTCCTTCGGGGTTGGCTTAAAATTCCATATGGTCCAATGATAACGCTGTTCAACTGCACAGTGGTATGTATTCCATCTTCTTTCCAAATAATTATAATTACGTGGTTCTCTACGAAGACGTGGTATTTTTTGCGGGTTCTCATAACATAAATTTATATTCCGAGCACAAGTTTGTTTATACGCAACATCGTCAGTTGGGTCACACAGGTGTTTAGAGATGCCCTCGAGGTGGGTTGAAATCACTCACTAGCCGATATCAACTGTCGGAAGGGCGTCAGATCACTCAAGACTGGAACGTCTTCTGTCGAGACCAGCATCCAATGAATATGTATTTTGAGGAACCAAATCAGTATTAAGTCTGTTCCGCGAGCCATTGAACCAATAACATTATTGGCTCTCTGGCTGTGTCTCAATAGCAAACCACCTACAAGAGAGAGAGAGAGAGAGAGAGAGAGAGAGAGAGAGAGTATCACGTGACACCCACCCGACACTTGTGACGAGCTAGCGTTGTCGACTCGAGTATGTGGACTACTTGGTCACTGAACCTGAGAATTATTTAAATATCCCACCAATGCGGCCTCAAAGCCGCGAATATGAGATCACAGATAATTAAATAACATTAAGTAGTTCCTAGCTATAAGGAATTATATATACATATATATATATATATGAAACTAAATAGTGTATGAGAAAAATTTTCTTTCTTAATAATATAAGCCTATTGTTGATTTTTGACATTATATACATCAGTTGATGCTTAAATACATCAATTATTAATTTTCAACGCTTATTCACTGTTGGAGAAAATGACAAATATTACGTGCATTTAGACAAAACTAACCTTATTTGGCACACAACTATACATAATTTTCTTGTGGAGATTTATAAGGTAGAACCTCTTACTCCTAAGTGCACGCAATATTTCTCCCGATCGCCAAGAGTGAAGAAAAGGTAAAAACAATTTTTGACGTGATAACGTCTTATAAATCGATGAACGCCGGCTGCACGCACGAAAAAGTGTCACGTTCCGCCTGAGCCGAGCGTGCAAGAACCGGCCAACCACCGTGCGAGAAAATCTTCTATAATATCAAACAGGTTAAGGCGGGCTTTTTAACTAATTGTTCGTGATTATATTTAAACAAATTATTTAAATTAAATTTGCAAAAACTGTAAATAATATTTGAAAATTAAAAAGTATGAAATTTTTCATCAATGTTTTTTATGACGTTATCACGTAAAATTATCGTCCGTAAACCGACTTTACAGACAACCCCCTTTTTTATTTTATCTGTGTCAGTAATTTACCAAAAAGTAATTGTATGTGTATTAAAAACGGGAAAAAATGTTTTTCATTTTCCTGTGGAAACAGTTTTAGATTGGCTGAATTCATTAAGGAAATAAAATTGTTCGCTTTTCCATGACTCACATTTCAAATACCACAGTTGAAAAAAAAATATTCTTTTTGATCTAACTTCTAGAGGTTACATCCTTTCCGCCAATTCGTTGATCGAGAGGAAGAAAATCTCGCTTCCCGTTGGTTTTTTTTTTTTTTTTTTGTGTGGTTTCCAAGTACGCTTGCCGGGAAAAAAAAAACAGGAGCTCTTCGCTCATTGGCGGAAGAAGGACTTGCCGGCGCCGCCCGCAGCCAATCGTGCGACATGCTCCAGTCCCAGGGAAGACGCTGCCCTCGGGCGGATAGGAGGTCGCTCCGTGTCTGCTGTCCGCGATGGAAAAGGAAACATCCATGTTCCTCCGAGCGGTGAAGTCGCCGAGGTAGTTGTCTGTTTCTGCATCTCGGGACGGCGCGGCGATGCGAGGCCGACAGATATCGCCGCGTGGTATGCGGGCGTGCTGTTTGTATTCCGCGTGACGTTGTAGAGATGATTCCTATACACGTATCCCCCACCCCCGACTCACCACCACCACATTCCTCCCCCTACACACACATACATACACTCCCCCACCCCTCAATCAACTCAAGTATTCTGAGGCTAGGACTCACCCAGTGTGTTTGCTAAAGCCTTCCTTTCCGAAATGTGGGTTGTAAGCTCACACGGTGTATATTTTCACGGCCAACAACTCCTCGCTTTTATTTTCTATTTAATTATTCATGATTTACTTTAAACTTGGCCCTCGTAGAAGATTTTAATCTCCATTTTGTAACGTAACTTCGTCCCCCCCCCCCCCCCCCCCCCACAAAACAATGTAACAAACTATCTTGAAATGTTGGAAGGTATAATACATTTCTTTGGACGTAAAGTCATTGCAGTTTTGCACTTTTTTCTAAAAACTTTAACAATGAAAAATTAACTAAAACATAAATCACAGAGAACAAGCCTAAATCAGCTGATGTCAAACTTTAAATATCAGCCAGCACAGAATATTCCATGCCTGTCGAAGGGAACAAGTGTTAGTTCCCGAAACGTCGCAACTGTTTTGTCATATGAAGCCTGCTGTGCAGTACCAATACCGATTTAGTTACACCATATTAAATCGTAATTCCCAGTTTCAACAATCGTTTAAAAAATGTGTTTGAAGGATTAAAATGATTCTAATTATAATATTTTACGCCAACATCTCTACAGAAACGTACGTTACATTATTTTTGTGTCAAAATAAAATTATTCTAAAATAAATTTAAACAATTTTGATATTAAAATTAAAATATTAACTCTTAATAAATCATATATAATTGATATTTATGTCATGAAATAACCACTAGCATTGTCTTTTAAACTGTAATAATGTGGTTTTAAAATTTATTAATTTATACAGGCCAAATTTAGCTCTTTCATCATTTCATTTAAAATAAGTAGCTCCAAAAATATTAATTATTAAGTTAATTATATACTTATGTGATAAAAAAAACACTTTAAAAATCCTTGCAGAATCGAAAACTTCACAAATCGTCTTAAAAACCAGCGTGATTACTTATGATTTTATCATGGTCCTAATAAAACATTTTTTTTAGCCTACCATCATGCCTTAATTTTAGCGTGAATAACTGTTCCTTGAGAGACTACGGAATAAACTGTGTGCTTATCTATACTAATAATTAAATTGTTCGAGACAAAAGTCTGTATATTGGATTAAATGATGAAAAAATTGTTGCAAACGACTATTTACATTATTGAGAACCAAAAAAAAGTTTTTTTTTTTAATTTTTATCTGTTGTCTGTTTGTCCGTTTGTCTGTGTGTTTGTTTAAGCATCAATCGAAACCACTGGACTATTTTGATAATTCTTTAATGAATAGCTATTTGGCTAACTTAGAAACTAAACTATGTATACATACAGAATTACAACCCTAAGGGAGTGAAAAAGGGGTAAATATTGTTTTACGATATGTAATTATATCTCTGAAACTAACAAAGCTTAAGAAAAGATAATGGGTACTAATATTTAACATTCGACAACTAGTAAAAGAAAATTGTTATGGTTTACGAATTTCAACTTCTAAGGGATGAAAAAGGGGTAAGTATGTTTTAAAGATTAATAATCATAACTCCGTATTTAATTGAGAGTAAGGAATGATTGTAGATACTAATAATAAACATACGAAAACTTACAACAATTTTAATTTTTTGTGAAATTAAACCTTTAAGGGGTAAAAAAGGAGTAAGAATGTTTTAAAAATAATATTACATCTACGAATTTAATTAAAGTAATGAAAATTTTTGGCGTAACAATAATGAACATACAAACACTCCCAACCAAAGTTTTTGTATTTTTTGAAATTCAACCCCTAAAGGGTGAAAAAAAGGGTAAATATATTTAAAAAATTAATAACTGTATCTCTAAATATAATTAAGCATAATGAATGATTATTATCACCAAAAATAAAAATACGAAAACGTACAACAACCATTTTTAAATTTTGCGTAATTCAAACTCTGAGAGGTGAAAAAAGGGCCAGCGTGTTTTAAAAATTGATAATTATATCTCCAAAAATAACTAAGCATAATGAATTAATTTTGGTACCAAAAATGACCCTATAAAACTTAGGAACCTTTTTTTTTTTTTTTTTTTTTTCGAAATTCAACCCCATAAGCTTGAAAAAATTGTACCTAAGTGATTTTAAAGATTAATAATTTTATTTTTTAATTTAATTAAATGTAATAAATTATATAGGGTATCAATACTAAACACACGAAAACTACAACCACAATTTTTAAATTTTACAAAATTAAACCCTTAAGGTGTGAAAAAGATGTATGTTTTTAATATTATTATTTATATCTCATATTTTAATTAAGTGTATTAAATTAATTTAGGTACAGTTATAAATATACCAAAACTACTTACCACAATTATTATATTTTGCGAAATTAAGGTGTGAAAAAGAAGTATGTTTTTAAGATTAATAATCATCTCAAAATATAATAAAGAGTTTTAAGTGATATTGTGTACCAATAATAAACACACAACGACAAACCACAATTTTTATGTTTTGCGGAATTCAACCCGTAAAAATTAAAAGTGGTAAGTATATTTTTTATTAATAATTGTAGCTCCGAAATTAATTATTAAGAATAGTAAACTTTTTTTCTACCAATAATAAACATACGAAAACAAACAACTACATTTTTACCATTCTAGGAATTTGGAGCCATAAGGTGAGAAAAAGTGGTGAATATGGTTTTATGATAAATGATTCAAACTTAGAATTAAATCATGCACAATAAAAAAAATGGGTACTAATAACACACATACGTAAACTATCAACCACTATTCTGCAATTTTGCTTTATTAAAACTCTAATGTTGGTAAAAGGGGTAGGTGTGTTTTGAAAAACAAGGAGCACTTTCAATTCAATTAAAACCAGAAGTAAGAAATTAAAAAAACCTGTATCTAAAGTTATGTATTGCTAATTTTTTGCGTTTATAAAATTTCTTCTTTTAATGGGGTGATAACGAGGTAAGTTTTTATTTATTTTAAAAAATCGTATCTCCGAAAATAATAGAGTTTAATTTAATTTAAATAACAAAATGTATAAACTAAAAATTATTATTCTACTTAATTGAAATATTTAACCGTTGTGTAAAGCAGCAACGTTAGGAGTAAAAAAAAATGCAAATTATCGAATGTACTAGAGCTAAGGGTTAGAAATTAAGAATGAGCAACAAGCACATAGAGTTACGAATTGTATTGTTTCAGTTTTTCCGAATTTCGTCTTTTAAGGGTAGGAAAAGAGAGTAAGTAATCATAATCATAAAAATTTCATAGCTCCATAACAAATAAAGTTGGATGTAGCAAACTCAGTGTAATTAACAGAATAATTAGTTATGTACATTTCTTTCACTTCTTTTCGATATAATGATTTATAGTAGTAAATCATATATCCAAGCAAATTAAGATGGAGGTAAAAAACTGAGCAAGAATAAGGTAAAAATTATGATTTAATATTAGTTTTAATCTTTACAATTTTTCTAACCTTAACCTACTTTCTCTTATTCAAAATTTTCCGAAATATCACCTTTTAAGTTGTAACAGGGGTTTATATAATTTTAAAAAAAAAATTTAACAATATTATTTTTAACTCAATATACTTAAATATAAATTTATTATAAATATTTTGGAGTTCACATCTGCGGTTAAAAGGAAGAAAAGGATTGAGTTTGGTTTTTGTTTGGTTAATAGATATATTGCCATATTTACTTAGTTCTTAATTTTTACAATGGTATCCCTGTGGAAAAAGAGGTCAGGGGTAAAACATTTAGGGATCGTGTTTAAGTAATACTTAGTAAACTGAGTCAGCTAATATGTTGTATAATAAATTTTATATCAGTTTTTTATATTTCAAACAAAGATGTGATTGTATCAAATAATATGAGGTATTTAATAATACTAAGAATACTCTTAACCACAGTAAATGAAATTTTCAGTGTAAACAATGACATAAACTTTGTTTAAATAATTTATGTGCAAGCTTAATCTTTTTTTTTTTAATTGTCTACCTCGTGAAATGAAAAGGAGGTAAGTGTAATTTCATCAGGGTAAAATATATCTCAGAACACTCTGAAACAGAAGTTTTAAAATTAGATACTTAATCTATACTAAAAATAAGGACCTACGCATAACTACTCCAAAAATATCATTCTTAAACAGTTTTGTTGTGAAATAAATATGTTATGCATCTGAAGATTTATTTTGTATGTTTATTCAGTAAACATGTTTGGAATTAATCACATAGCCTTTTTTAATGTTAAGCATTTAGCGATATTCAGAAATTGTGTGAACGAAGTCGCGTGTTATTAGCTAGTTTATACATAAAACACTTCGGCATATCATAATTATTATTATAATTTGCTCAAGGATTGTTTAAAGGAAGAGGGAAATTTTAATAGCAAAGAGAATGATAGCAGAGATGATATGCCAAAATATTTGTACTTGAAATTACTTCCATCAGAGTCTGTACAGCAGTTACCTGACACTCGTGGAGGTATCGATTATTATATTATGTTCCCTCGCGAAGTCCTTTGGAAAATTGCCGCTCGTTTGTAAATTCTAGCAGTAAATTAATCTCTTAATGTCGTGGATAGTTACGTCAATTAGCAGAGTCCGTCTGAGCGTTTCAAAATTGTACCTGTTAAAAAATTGATAGGAACCTTCACATCCTAGTTCCTAATTACTCACACACGAGTGTACAACATGATACGAAGATTAATTAATTTTAATTGGAACTGATTCACTTCATTCGAAACGACCTCCATTTCGTAACTACCGACCGTTAATTAACGTGGCATGGGTATAAAACGAGTTTTAGATGTTCTATGTGTTTTTAAGATACAATACAAAAACGCTAATTTTTTTTAGTTTAAAATATATTTGTCTGTTTCAAAAAAAATTGTAACAGCTTTTCTAAAAAAAAAAAAAAAAAAACTGTACTTTTTTCTGATTAATCAACTGTTCCAGCCATAGGTCTTGAATATCTGTGATCGCTAAGGAATCACGTTTATGTAACGACACTGAAAAAAAAAATTGCAGCTGGATGTATAGCACATAATATTTTGCCAATATGAACCCTGTCCGAAAATAATTTTTAGTTACATCTAAATAATTTTGTAGTATCCAAGAAGTGGCTAATCTCTGAAATAGTTAAATTATTATGTCACTTATAAATGCCTCTTCACTTCGTTGTCATTTCAACATACTTGATAGGGTTTTTATTTTTACAAAATATGTTAATTAATTTTTTTAAACCTAGGGCACTAAAGATAAAATGAAGATATTCAATTTTTATTGTTGTCATACATAACCTTTCAAAACCATCATTAATCCATCCTCACTACGCACACAACAGTTCTGTGAATTCTTGAACTATGATATATACGTGTTTGGTGTTCGTGTTCAAACGATTATTTAAAATTATTCTGTCATGAATATAGGAGACAATATTATTCGGTGTTATAAAAAACAATTTAGGTATTAAAACAGAACATATATAAATGCACATATTTTACCTTTACAGCCATTGTAATTAAATTATTATATTTTTTTTAATTGGAAGTTTTTGTATTTTTAATTTTTCCTTCTTGTTAGACAAAGGGCAAACCGAAAAACTGTTGGTTTCTTTTTTGAGGATCTCTTATCGGAACATTTCTAGAACTGCCTGGAGCAATTGCAAATACAAACACCAATTTGCCTGTGTAAGATTTAATTAGTCGTATGTGCATTCAAGGAAATTCAGCGGTTTAAGAGAAACAACATTTTAATCATAATGAAACTTTTTAAACCTAGATGGTAAAAAAAAATATTTCTTATTTTCACAAATTAATTTTCAGTTCACTGTGCAGTGTTGGCAAGAGGAAGAGCAAATAATTTTTCAAGACAGCAGTATTAAATAAGTGAAATAAAGTGGTGTAATTTATGGCTTCATTCTTTGAACTTCATTTTACAATGGGGCACTGTATTCGCCTAACCTTGCATAGGATACGTTGAATGAGGGGTTTTGTGTTAAGTAAATGCTTTTTTCTTATGTAAGTAGCTTTCCAGTCCATCAAATGTCTCAAAAGGCTAATACAATTTTAACTACTCAATAATTTTAGTTTTGGTCTAATCGAAATATTTTTTTTGGCAACAGAAATGAATCAATTATTAAACATGATAAATAATTCAGTTAAGGTAAAATTCCTCGAAACATTTTTATTATTATTCACATAAAACTTGACCTAAAAAATGATTATACATACAATATGGAATATTTGTATTTATAGTGAATATATTTTCATACGTGAACCTGTTTTAAATGGCTTTTTTTTCTGTTGTTCGGTACAAATTTTTATTTTATTTTTTCGTTTTATTTTAAAACAGCACAGTTGTTTTGAATATTTTTATCGGTGATGTATGAAGCATATAGAATGAGCAGGAACGATGTACTTCCAAATGAATCTTCGGTTTGCTATTTTAAACACGAACTGATTTGCCACTATGAAATAATATTAATATGCTGAAACGACAGTTTTGTGTGTCCGGTCCGCTATTTTATTTGATTTATTAAAAAAAAATAAGGGCAATAAAGAACACTCGGATAAATGGGTACCGGGAATATGATTCAGAGTTTCAGCAATAAATTGTTAATACGTGAGTCGATAAAATAAGTGTTGATTTTCCCAGTTCTCTACATTCAGAAGCGGTTAGTGTTAGTACAAAAGGAGTATTTTGTTTAAAGAAAGCAAAGAAAGATGTAAATTAACACACTATTTGTCTAAAATTCTTAAATATATAGCTGCACTAAAATTTTAAACTGTATGTTTTAAGTATTGCTAAAAATAAACACAATGTTAACACAAAAATAATTTTAGTAAAGATAAATTTTAAATGTACTGCCACAGGAAGTAATTGTTCTTTTCTAAGGCCAGCTGATCCCGGAGTCAGGCAAAGTTCATGCCTCTGGTATTTATAATCCTACTTAATATTATACACGCGAACGTTTGTGTGTATGTGTTTATTACCATTCAGATCCATAACGGCTGAACGGATTTTCAAAAAAAATTAGGTCCTGGAATAGGGCATAGGGTACTTTTAATCCCGGAGAAAAGGTAAAGTTCCTGTGGGATAGTAAGAAAATGTAACTTATCAATTTTATTGCTGAACGGTCGACTCCACGGCAAAGGCTAATGCATTGTTGATGCTTCCTTTGTCTACATGGTAACGGATATTGCATTTTTGACGCTTTATTTGTCTCCATGGCGACGAAGTCGTGTATGAAACAATTTTAAAATGCGTCGACAATGTAGGACTTTGTTTTCTTTATGAATCAGGTGGCACAGAAAAAAAACCATTTTTTTTTGTTGCTAGTTAATTTAGGTATTTTAAAACTTGGGATTACTTTTTACTATGACTATTTTAGTTTACAAAATTTATTTCAGGGTATTTTAACTATCATAAAGTTCTTTTTTTTTTGGCACACCAATACATTTGGTATGTACCCTAATGTTAATGTCAGTACCGATATACGGGTTTATGTTCCTACACGTGGGTCCGCCATCTTTGTTTCACATTCAAGTTCATCTACTTAAGTTCCATTTTTACGAAATTACTCCTACCAACTGCCGTATACCGAGAGATAAGATGTTCACACATCAAAAACTGCTAGATCTAAGATAACCTAAAAAAACAAAAAAAACAAATACGCCATATTGCATTCAATAATTTTTTGAGATTAAGATCGAAGAAGGAATAAGCATCATTATCAATGTAAGTAATAGCTGTTTCCAGAAAACTGAGAAAGTATCATAAACAAGGCAATGGCCGTTGCCATGGAGATATTAAGGAAAATGTGATGGAAATACAATTAAAAAAATAAAACTTATTTTTTTCTTAAATTTTGTTACAAGGTGCAAACAGATCTCATGTAGAATCTACGTTCAAATCTCACTTTTCTAGGTCTCACCTCGCGAACTACAGACAGACAAACTCTCTATTTTTATTAATAAATTTGCTAGGGATTCCGCCATATACCAATTCCGACCTCAAAATACTGCTTAAAATTTGAAACTAGATGGTTTGGCGTTTAAATGTTTAATTCGCCTTCGTTTTTGCAGACAAAGACTGAAACCTCTATTTAAAAAAAATCACGTATATCATTACATTTTTTTTTTATTTAGTGTACAAACGAGAGAGAGAAAGAGAGAGGGATAGAGAGAGCTCTATAAACGGAGACTCGAGCTTAGTCTGCGACAGAACTTGCAGCGCTATGCTCGCCCAAGCGGACCCACGGATTCAGTTCGGAAAATTTACCGCCGATAGTTTTTAACGCCGCTCGTCTAGCGCGCATTCACCGCCCTCCGTTTTACGGCCGTGGTTTTATGACTCATTTGCTCTTCTTCCCTGCCCTAGTTCCCCGCCCCTTTCAGTGGTATTTTTTTAAGGACCCCCTTTCCCCTCTCTTACACTTCCACGGACGTGGTGAGTTACGGCATTTGCGTGACATTCATTTTCATCCAGCTCTCTTTCCACCGATTTTGTACCGTGTACATGACAATCGCGTAGTTTGTTGTTTATTTTGTCACTGGATATATTTCAAATATTTTTATTACTTATTTTGTGTGGTGAAGTTAAGGTGTGCCACATCGTGTTCCGACTTACCACGTTAATGTTTAGCAAAGTACATATAAATTTACAATAAAACAAATACAACATATCTAAGTTAATCTATATAAAAACAGTTCTGATACAAAATAAATAAAAACAATACTAGCCATTATTAAAAAAATGTTAAAAACTTAAAACATGTAAGACGCTAAAAGTGATTAAACTTAGTGTCGTGTGGCGAAGACGAGACACACACGCTTGTCGTGGAAGGCGGAGCACCGTCAGTTCATTGTTAAAAATAAATTATCCAGGGATCTTCGAAAAATTTACGGACACTGATATCACCTTCTTTCAACATTAATCTCCAAAAATATGTCCTTGATATATTAACGAACCTTTCAAGAACTTGTTAAAATAAAAACACTCTTATTGTGTCCACGTGTTAGTTATTTTTTTTTTTTTAGAACGAAACCTACGTCTCAGAAATCAAAATACGGCTTAGTTTCTAAGACGGTTCAGTTATTTGAAACTACAAATATTTCTTCGTTTATTTGAGGTCAGTTTTTCGTTAAAAAGTCCGTAAACTTACAGCAGTTTCTGAAGTGCAAAGTGTCGTCGCGCCGCCGAAGGTCATGACCGCTGAATCGTCGACCCCGGGCGAGAGGTAGACGAAGAGAGAAGGGGTTGTTGTTGTTGTTGTTGTTGTTGTTGTTGTTGTGTTGTGGCGAGCGAGGCGTCGCCAGCGGCCAGCCCCGCGTCGTGGGACCCCTCGCCCTGCCACGTCTTCAGGTGAGAAGCCAACACGAGAGGGTGTGGCAGGAGACCGATATGCTGATTTCATCCCTTGTCCCAGCTTAAATTATAGGCCGAGTGGCTAATTCATGGAATGGGTGTATAAGATTGTAAGAGCATTGTTTATAAGGAGCTATTAATATATTTTTATATAAACCGAATCAGATTATTCTAATTCCCTTGTAATCCCGAGAGGTAAGAAGCAGAGAGCTGTTTTATAAAATGTATATTGAGACGAAAAAATTGACATTATTACAGTAAATTATAAGACTAATAAAGTAAGGCTTAAAAAGTACCTAATATTATAAATTTAACTATAGTAAATCATGTTAGGTTGAAAAAACAGTTATATACCTAACCAAACATATTAAATCACAATATCTACATGTCATCTGTAGAGAACTGCGGATTTCTCGTTATTATCTGTCACGAGGAAGAACTCCACAGAAACAAGTCTGAGTCTGTTGTCCATTGGCTGCTGCAAATCGGGACCTTTCGGTCGGGTTGAATGTGATTAGGTCTTTTGAAATATATATATATATATATCAGTAGTTCAGAGGCACAATACACTATATCATAA
The DNA here is from genome assembly GCF_032445375.1 of Bacillus rossius redtenbacheri. Taxonomy (NCBI): domain Eukaryota; kingdom Metazoa; phylum Arthropoda; class Insecta; order Phasmatodea; family Bacillidae; genus Bacillus; species Bacillus rossius. Next base: position 1,308,637 of record NW_026962012.1, on the reverse strand, counting down.
AATCCCTATTTTTCATGAGAGAATAAATTTTAATTAGTGCTTCACTTATGTCCTCAACTTTTTTAACACAAAAAATCTGATTTTTATATATAGCTAGATCTTAGAGTTATACCTATGCCACTATAAAGAACGTCAAACTGTTGTCAAGTTTGTATTAAAAATATATTTTGCCCAAAAATGGACATATGTCTTATGCTTTTGAGGTAAAAATATATTGTTATTGGTTTCTCGTTTTTCTTGGCGTATCGAACCTACATAATATGGTTATTTAGGTCAGCCTCTCTCTAAGTAATAACGCTTATTAGTCATGTCTCTTTTCTTCTGCTATCAGTTAAATATCAGGCAAATATTCATGATTCAGAGTTTTGCCTAACTAACTGCATCGGATTTATCACTGTAAGTTTATTTTCTAAGTTTCCAGAGAGCTGATAAACGCATACAAATTATTATCTAAATTCTCATTACACGCTTTATATTAGCTTCACCTGTATGTTTGTGTTAATGTATGTTTGTAACCGACTCCTTTGGGAGCGATTTTGACCCACTTTAAACGGCCAGATTTCATTGAAACTTTGTAGATTTATCGAGGACCGATGACAATACACTAATTTGATAAGATTATTCCATTAATCAATTTTAAAAATAAGATTTTTGTCAATTTATATAATTTTACACGCTTTATATTAGCTTCACCTGTATGTTTGTTTGTATGTATGTTTGTAACCGACTCCTTTGGGAGCGATTTTGACCCACTTTAAACGGCCAGATTTCATTGAAACTTTGTAAATTTATCGAGGACCGATGACAATACACTAATTTGATAAGATTATTCCATTAATCAATTTGCAAAATAAGATTTTTGTCAATTTATATAATTGGTAAAATGAAACATGAAAATGTAAAGAAAACCATTTCGCTCATGTGCGAACTCTTTTCTTTCAGTTTGTCTTTGGCGCGATATAAACAAAGCCTACTAAATATTGTTGACATTTAATTAAATTAAAAGTGAGAGTGGGTTATTATTATTGTGAACAATATATACTTTCTTGAAGAGAATATTATCTATATTTGTAAAAATATGAACAAAAAACCTGAAATAAGGGCTTTAAATGGCGTTTCTTTCGTTAAATAGAGAAACACAATTACGTCTTTGTTTCATTTTACCAATTAACCAAGAGTGAAGCATTATTATAAAACAACATTTTATGCAAATATTTCACGAAACATGGAATATTTGAGGTTGATTTTGCTGTGAAACCAACAGCAGATGGGAAATCAAACACCATATGCATAAACTCAATAGCTACACCTGATAAGCAGAATTTTGAAATTCCACTCGAACACCAACCTGCAAATCTACACCAAGCAGTTACAAATACTCCAAACTATGCCAAGGTCAGTAAATCATTAAATAAAAGACATCAAACACGGAAAATATGGATAAGTTTGACAGATGATATATCAAAAAATATATTTGGATAGAGAGAAAAACTTACATTTTAAGGATTTTTACCTGGAAGAAATTGAGGGGAAAAAAAACACTTTAATAAATAAACCAAACTAAAAAGTAGAAAATAAATAATAGTTTGAAAAACTAAAAAACACTCTTTATATAGAAAACCAAACCAAAAAATATAAAATAAATTTTAATAAATTTGAATTAAGAATAGTGTAAGGTTTTTTTATAAATATAAATTAATAATTGTGTAAATAAGAAAATAATGTATTTTATTTTTAAAAAAAAGCGTGGGGTGCTTTTTAAGATATTATTGAAATGATATTCCTTCTACTCATATCTGTCAATAAAATATTTATATATATTGACACCATGCACCCCACGTTTTTTTTAAATAAAATATATTATTTTCTTAATTACACTATTATTAATTTTTTTTTTAATTTTGACACTAATTCTTAATTCAAATTTATTAAAATTTATTTTCTATTTTTTAGTTTGGTTTTCTATATAAAGCGTGTTTTTAGTTTTTTAAACTATTATTTATTTTTAACATTTTCTCCATGAAACTCTAATGAAGAGGATGCCAGTTATGAAGATGTAACCACGATAGATGCTCCAGATCTGTGCCTTTCTTTTTTGTTCCTCTCAATCGTTTTCAGCCGTCCCTATCTTCCTTGCTCACATGCAGTGGGAATCATATTTATATTTATGTTTAGTTTCATTCCATTTGTTTGACACCATTTAGTTATATTATTTATATATTCTTGAATTAATATACAATCACTTGGTGTTACAAAGATAGTATGTATTTTTAGATCATCAGCAAAGGAAAGCTTTAGTATGCTTGATTATATCAACTATGTCATTTACCAAAATAAAAAAATATATAAAAGTGATACAGTTCCATCCTGAGGCACTCCTGATGGTGCATTAAAATAAAAAGTCTATCCAATTTGAACAGAGAAGGATCCTTCATTTAGATAGCTACGAAACCACTTAGAGTAACAAGAGTTTAAACTTAAACTAGTAAATTTATCTACAATTAGAGAATGATTGCATCTATCAAACAGTTTACTTAGGTCAAAATATAAAAAATCCACCCGCTTACGAGATAAAATTTTGCCGTACGTATAGTTAACAAATGCAAATAAATTTGTAATAGTAGGGGAGCGGGGGGTAATGAGGATCAGTGGGGAATGGCGATTACCCTCTTTTCATTGTTCCTACGCATGTTAGGCGCATCCCGACGTGTGCTGCCATCTCTATTGACGCAATGGAACTATGTGCTCTTCCTACATCAGAGTCGTGTTGTTCTCCAGTGTGTAAAGTAAAGTGGAAGTTTTTTTGCTGTTTTCTTGTAATTTTCTGCACTTATTGCTTTAAATGTAAGTAATAACAATATACATATCGTCACTAAATAGTATTATTTACGTATTGCTGGTTATATTGACTTTATTTTAATGCCAAATTGATTTTAAAGAAAGTTAATATTAACGTTTCTGTTGCGACCAATAAGATGGCGGGCATGTTGGGGCAATGGAGATCAGTGTGATCGCCATTCCCCACTTATGATCGCCATTTCCCGCAAGTTGTCATGATGGTTTAGTTTAGATTTTTGCGTCAATTAGATCTATTTTTAGTAGATTTTTGGACAAAGACGTTGGTCAAGCCATGGTTACAAAATACAAAATATTGTATAAATAATAAAAAAATAAATATTCTGAAACACTGTCAAACAATGTCTTTTCTTACATTGGTAATCATGATTGTAAAAAAATGGCCAGCATTTACAATTTTTGTAGCATTATCCTGAAACAATTGGTCTGACGCTTCCTATTTTTTTTTGAGTGCACTTAATAAATCACGGCCGGTCGAGGCAGTGTGTGCGAAATAACAACGCTAGTGTAGTAAGCCCCCTAACAAATCCATATTGAAAACTTTTTTGCTGTGTATCGTTATTTGATTATATCAATATCAATATAATAATAAGATTTGAGAAGAGCGGCGTTCGATTTTGCAGAGAAGAAAGGACTTCCTCACAATTTCAATAAATCTAGCATAATGGCAGGGCGAGACTGGCTTGACGGATTCCTGCGAAGAAACTGATCGCTTTCCGTTCGAAAGCCTGAAGCAACAAGCATGGAGCGAATAAAGGGTTTCAACAGAGAAGTGTCAAAGTTTTTTTAATAACATTGAATATGTAATGTAGAAGAATAAGTTTTCTCCTTCGCAATTATTTAACATGGATGAAACAGGGATGGGGACTGTTCAAGAACCTGGCAATGTAATTGCGACAAAGGGACAAAAAAGAATTGGTTCAGTTACGAGCTGGGAATAGGGGAAAACTATTACTGTCATATGTTCAGTGAATGCTGCTGGTATTTTCTTCCGCCGTTGTTTGTGTTTCCACGAAAAAGAATGAGCCCCACTCTGGAAAAAGATGGACCTCCTGAAGCAATATGCACATGCTCAAATAATGGTTGGTCAAATGAAACCATATTTATGGACTGGCTTCGACACTTTCATGACCATGTGAAATCATCTCCAGAGCAACCTGTTCTGTTGATCCTTCGCAACCATCACAGTCATCTGATGCTTGAAGCATATGACTTTTCGAAACTCCATGGAATTGTCAT